>NW_006434835.1:11676615-11700123 GCF_000325575.1 Pteropus alecto
AAGAGAGAAATGGAAAGATTTTGATACAGCTTAAGGGCCCCATCTGAATCCTTTTTCTCCTGTAAAATTGCCCCAAAGGGGAAAATCCCCCACATTTATAATGTGAATGTATATGCTGTGGCTATGTAGGTGGTTATAAGTAACTAGAAAAGCAAATCTCTTCAGGTTAAAACAAAAAATAAAAAACAAAAATCCCAAAGTGGCTGCAATGGTACACCACTGCTCAGTTTTAGTGACTAGGCCAAGATGGTCCCCCTACAGTTATGGATTTTGCCAAAGAAGCCTTTCTCGCTTTTTAAAAACTATGATTTTGATAACGATTGCATGGTGATTGCTCGATATCTGTCATAATGAAGAATAAAAATTGTAGTGTTAGAAATTTTAGAAAGGGAGTTAATGAAAAATTATAGTTAAATATTATTTTGAAGAAATTCTGAGGCATTTAATGTATTTAGACAAAAGCAACCATCTTGATACATTTTTAGTGACTAGAAAAAACAATTTTGAAAATCTCTAAAATGTCATCCAATTCGATCTCGTCTGATCTCGGAAGCTAAGCAAGGTTGGGCCTGGTTAGTACTTGGATGGGAGACCACCTAGGAAGACCGGGTGCTGTAGGCATTAAAAAAAAAATAACGATAATAAAATAAAATGTCGTCCAATTCAATTAAAAAAAAAACAACCAAATTTGGGGGAAGATTTCTTGATTTAGCCTGAGCTTTTTATGGCAAAAACAATAACAAAACTCCATTTTCTCTGTTTCTTCCTAATGACCTCCTTCTCCGAGAAGTGTCTTTTTCTTGTGTCTTGAGTCCAGGCTGTACCCAGGGCGAGGGGGTGGTTGTTGTCTTTGGCCAGTGACAACTCTTTCAGTGGCTCTGATCGCTTCAGTGTGTTTTTTGCTTACCAAACAAAAGGAATGCCTCCTGGATTTCCTTTGGAGCTGCATGTAACCACCAGGGACCACGGAAGTCCCCCAACGCTGCTCAGTCCTCTGGCTTCTCAGAGTTAAAAGTAGGTGCATGGAGAAGATGTGTTTCAGTTTGTAAAAATGACAGCCAAAAGGCCACCATGTGTGGAGGCAGACAGGTTTTGGCTGCTGAGATGTGGTTAGACTGGCTTTGTCAAGATGTGGAGAGGGGATTCTGCCGGCACAGTTGGTAGTGCCCTGGACTGTCTGTCTGTCTTCCAGGCAGCGGGGAGTGGGAGCTCCAGTCCCCACTGATGGGCAAGCTGGCTGCTAGCGAGCAGAGTCAAGTGTGTCGGGACTGTGAGTGGAGGCAGCCCTCTGCCCCCCATCCTGGTCGCCAAAGTATTCCTCCTGAAGTAAATCAGATGTTTTGTTTCGTTGGGGAGAATCGCGGACTACCAGTTGAGAGCACGTGAACCACTCCTGGTGCTAAGAGGAGGGCTTGGCATCGCAGCTTGGGGAGCACAGGGCAGGCCAGATGGGGCCCGAAGAGGGCTGGTACTGGGTCTGCCATACACCAGGACAGTCTGGTGACTGTTGCTGGTAGCCACACTTCGGCGTTAAGGGAGACCCCTACACTGGTAGGCAGCCATGCCCACCGATGCCCACATGCTTCTTGGATTGAATTCCAGTTTCCCAAGCAGCGAGGCTGAGTCTTTGGAGAGGTTGGCCGGCGTTGTCCTCTTAGCTTGGGGAAGCGGGTTTGAGCTGTGCCGCTTCATTATGTATGGGCTCCCCTTCACCCTGCCGCTCTGGCATTTTAATAATAAGGTACCGTGGGAAAGAGAAGAGGTATGGATCAATTGACGGCGGAGTCAAATCCATCAACCCCAGTGCAGTGACTTCTCCCACGACAGTCTCGTGGAGCTGGTGTCAGGAGCAGGTGCACGAGAGGGTGCAGACCACCCTGTGGATGTAGTCGGAGTATAGTTCAAATCCTGAAAATCATTTATCCTGTTCGCAGTTTCATTCACACTCATAGCCGAAAATAGCTAGGGACTGATTTTCTTCTTAAAGCAGGGAGAAGAATGGAATTCTCTTTAAGAGCAGCTCATGCACAGAAAAAGTCAGACTCTTTTCTTGCTTGAATCTGGTCTCCAGAAAATCCAGTGAGAAGAAGAGAAAGCATGGCGGCCGTCTCTGGGCCACAAATGGCCTTGGCCCCGGGGGCCTCAAGTGGGACGTCAGGTGGGCGAGGACAGAGTCTCTGCAAAGTAGTAGTCTGTCAGAGGCAGCGAAGGGCCTGTATTGTCATCTCAGAAAGTGTCTGGATTGGGAAGGAAAGAGAGTGGACCAGTGGACCCGGCTGTTAGGAAATGTCGGGAGTGAGTGGGAAGTAAGTAGATCGCCTCTCAGGGCTGTCTTAGCCGTGCTAGAGCCTGAGCCCACTGTGGGTTTCTGCATGCCCAGGAGTGACCTGTCCCCTACAGTCACCTGCCACCTGCCGTAGAGCTCCACAAGGTCTAGGCAAGTCATGGGCAGTCACCTCCCTGTCCGGGCCTTCAGCTTCTGCCCCCGTAAAGTGAGGAGCTCTCCAGCTCATGGTTCTAGACGTCTATTTTGTCCAAAGCCCACTCACATAGTTCAGAGGCAGAGCAACTGTGACTGCTCATGGAAAATGTCCCCTCCGGATCCCTGTCCCAGAGCTTCTTCGCTCAAGTGTTGCAGCTCGTGCCTCAAGTGTATGAGTGTGAGCGTATGTTCGTAGACTCGTAGCTCTTGTTGGTGCTTCATGGATACTGCTTTGATTTCCACCTGGGACAAGGCAGGTGCAGGGGAGGCCAGGACTTAAGGGGTGGGCTCGCCTCACCAAAGCCACGACCCATCCTGTGTCCCAGCTGAGGGGCACTACCAACCCAGCTCGAGTCCCATGCCCACACAGTGGTGAGTAAGGCCGCACTCGGCCTGAGAGTTCTGAGACCAAGCCCTGGGAAGGCTCCTACCTGCTGTCGGTCCCTCTGTGTGGGCAGCAGAAGAAAGAAAAGTCTGTGGCCTGTTGGGAGCCCAGACAGGGACCTGGGACTGTCCCAGAGCCCCTGGACAAGACAAGCCAGTCTGTTTAAGGTCCCCAGCAGGTCCCCACACCCTGCTCAGCCACCTCGTTGCCATGGCCATGTCCGTCCACCCGGGACAGACGCCAGAAGAGCCCCTTTCTTTTCTTTCTTATGGCCTGGAAATGGTGGCAGAGTTTAACATTAAGAAACACTAGAAGAAGGGAGTCAAAACGATGTTACTTCTAATTTCTCAGACAGCTCGGCCTTTTGTACCTAGAGCCTTCCCGCTGTTTAGTCTTCTCCTTTTGTGCCTCTCTGGACTTTCACTTGTGCCCAGAACTTAGCACTGCACGAATTGGTAATGGCCAGGAAGGCTCTGGGTGAGCAGAGCCTGTTCTCTGCAGGAGGACACATGTCTCATCTGCAGACAGTCACCTACACGGAGGCAGCTGCTGGGACACAGTTGGAAATTGGCCTAGGAACTCTGTGGCAGTGATTGAGGGCTTGACACCTGCCGTGTGGGCTCTGACCACTCATTCAGGGGTGCTCTGTGCTTCTGAGGGGTGAGTTCATCTTCTCACCCAGCCCACAGTTGCCGGTGGAGATGCTGTGCCTACAGCAGGCCTGTGACTTGGCCATAGAATCTGCTGACCAGGCAGAGTTTGGGGTGGTACTTCATGGTGGCAGCAGCAGTTACAGGAGAGCAATCTGGGACGTGTAGAGTAAGAGAGTATAAGGTCATTGGAAATAAGTGTGCATTTCGGATCTTGCTTATAGTTGTTGAAAAGTACAAATATGTCTTCAGCAGCACAACCAGCGGGCGGCCATCCACTTCCTCCTGCCTGTGCACACCTCCTGGAGCAGTCCTGCCGGCCCCTTCCTGCACCGGTGAGCGCGAGTGATGCTCTGTGCTGGCAGAAGAAGGGGCTGGTTTCTCTCACACGCATTCCCCCCCACCCCCAAAGGCATGAGGGTCACGGAGTTCGTGGATACTCCTGAGAGGTGCTTCTGCAGTTAGGTGACTCGTTGGCAGGACGGCTTCGTGTGCTGGTATATGACACAGTTTGCACTTTTTTTTTTTTTTTGCCTGACAGACTTCCTTCTGCAGAAACTTTTTAATCCTTTTTTCTAAGTCAGTAACGGTATGCAAAATAAGTTGTCCAGAAAAACAAGGAAAAGCTTTCGCTGGTCGAGTCCCCAGCGCCCTTAGGCCTGGCGGTACAGACCTCTCGAGAGGCGGCCAGCTGTTCTGCTTGTGCATGTCTGTCTATTTCACTACCTTTTCAGCTGCGGGCAAACAGGAATGTGGTGTAGCGGTGGCTGGAGATTTGGCCAGGCAGGAGGTGGGCCAGGGGCTGTGTTCTCTGCAGAATCATCTCTGCGCCATTCCATCTGACCGGCGGTGGCCACGCCACACCCAGTTACTGCATCTAAAGAAGGGAGCAAGGTGCCTGTTCTGGTCCTGGACCTGGCTCAGACACTTGGCCACTAGAATCTAGATCCTTGGCCGAGCCTTCTGGGGCTGAAGTGTGCTTGTGGCTGATGAAAACCAGACTCCCTGGAAGGCTTATTCATAGAGGTCCTGCCGAATGAGAGGCAAACACACCGACCCATCCAAGGGACACCGGCTAAACTTCCCTCGAGGACATTCTGTGGTTACAGGCTGGGCAGGGCAGCATCTATAGTTTGTAGCTGTCGTCTATGCTCTCCTTCCCATGAGTCTGGCTTCTCTCGGACCTCTCACACGTGGGCAGCCGAAGGCCTTTCCTTGTCTGCGTGTTTATCTCTGAGTGACTGACAGCTGTCAAGGGCAGGAAAAGATACGTGTGTCTGAGTTCCCCCCGTGGCTCGGGCAGCAGCGACTTGGCTGGAGGCGAGCAGGCTCCCTGAGGACGGGTGTGCGCCCAGGAGCAGGGCTTACTGCTTCGCAAATTGTATTTCTGGGTTAGGACCTGTCAGAGTCGGAGCGAAGTCAGTCATTCGGCGTTCTGTTTAGACAATGATGCAGTTCAGGGAGAAAGCAAGCTTGGGGTGAAAAGTGTTTTCTGGCTGGGAAATACTCAACTCTTCCAAGCCAGGAACAGAGACCCTGGAAAAGGGAATTTCTCTGGCACTTCCCACCTCGGCTACATCACACGTCGGACACGAGCATCTTTAGGGGCATTTTTTTTTTTTTTGTATTTCACCTTATACTGTGGTGCAAACAGCTGTTGTGTTTTCTGTGACAAAGAATCATAACTGAGTGACGTTAGGTCTTTTAGCTTGAAGTATTTCACCCCAAATGAAAAGTCGATGCATTTTTTTTTAGAAGGATTAACATGCTGACCGCAATTTGCCCTTCAGCAGATGACAACAGGGGATTCTGAAAATTTAAAAAAAAAAAAAAAGCCTGTAAAGAAGCAGCTCTTCTCATCATGATGGTTTCAGTAGAATTCCATCCAGCACCAGCTTCCGGCACGTTGCCATCTGAGCAGGTCCCGGGTGGGCGGTAGGAGCATCTGACACTACAGACACCTGCCCCGTCACAAGCGCGTGCAAGGAAATGCACACAGCTCGCGATGACAGTGCTGCCATCACAGCTCAATAACACGCCTTCCCTCAGCGGCTACAGACAAAACAAACTACTTTTTTGGAGGGGTTTAGAAGTCCCTTTCGTTTTGCAATGACGCTCCCTGTTTGTCAGCTTGGATCCGGAGTAAGATGGGGAAGGGGGTGAGGTTTTTAAACCCTCATCTAAGGTGGGCAGAAATCTCCTTTGTCAGCAGTCTTCCAGAACTGGTTTGGTCAGAAAAAAAATTGGGGGCTGGAGATGGGTTTGTGTCCCTGCTGCCCAGCCTGGCCTTATTGGGCAGCGGGAGCTGATGTCGTGAGTGCCGCCTGTGCCCAGGCCAGCTAGCAGGGAGGTCGCCGAGGCCAGGTACAAATCCACGGTGTGTACGTATTCTCAAGTTTAAATAGGTTGTACATAACGAAATGTAAATGAACTGTAAAACAGCAATCTCTATTTTTCTTGACAATTATATAGCAGTATATATTTGTGAAACATGCCTGTATACTCGCCATTAACCATTTTGATATTTTGTACAGATAAGTTGATTAAATATTTTATTGATAAAACTGATCCTGACGGGTTTTTGGAGAAATACTCTCGATTTGCTTGGCCTTTCTGTGTCAGACCGCTCCTACCCCTCACACCGAGGACAGTGGTCAACCACGTGGGGGAAACAAGAATGACTCGTTCAAACGGGGCCACCTGGGGGCTCCAGGCCTATCAGTCTTTATGCTGACCCTTCCCCCTCGAAACACCTTGTGTTTTAATGTGGAGTCATCCACCAGGATGGGGGCCTGAGGCAAAGCACCGCTGCTCCCTGGGTCTTTGTGAATGGTGTGACATTGCGTATGTCCCTGTACACAGCCCCACGCTGCATGAAAGCACTGCACGGGGAGGTAGAAGAGGCCAAAACGCAGTGGGAAATGAGCACCGTCACTTGTAACGAGTGAGCGTTGTCACCGCCAGCACAGTCTGAGTGGAGAGGGTGTCTGCTTCCGCACATAGCAGGCTGCTGGGGGACCTGTCGATTCAGAAGCACAAGCACGTCACGCTGCAGGCTGCTCCGTCGCGCCTCTGAAACCCAAAGCGTGGGCCCAAGTGTGGCAGCTTCCTGTGCAAGGCCAGTTGTGTAGCGTGGGAAACCAGCGAGGCCGAGGCCGTGCCACAGACGCTGCAGGGCCGTTCTGCTCAGCACTTTTCCAGACCAGATCTGTGCGCAGGGACATCACCTTGTTCCCTTCAGCGTCTCTCTCAGACTGGGCAGGAGAGGACCCAGCACACAGCCTAACACCACCATCCGGCTCTCACACTCGACTTTTACCTACAGATGAAAGAGGAAGCTATTTCATCTGTTCCTTAGGTATTTCTGGGAGAGGGTTAGTGACAGAATAGTAGCAGCATAAGATGACAGGGAGTTGCCCCCGCGATGTCTTGTTACCAGAATTACCACCTCTGGGACGTGGATCAGGCCAGTGCGACCCGGCTTTTCACAGCGACGGCGATGCACGTCCACTAAGCTCCGGTGGGCCCGGAGCGTGTTAATGCCAGTCACTGTGGTCATGTGTCTTTCTCTGGAGAAAGGCAGATCAAAACAGTCTGCTTTGTTTCTGCTTAATTTCACCAATACTAAAGAAGTCTCTTCCTTTGGAGGAAAAATGACTTTCACCTTTCGACTAACTCATTTGGTACGTACAATAAATATATAAACTTCATGCCATTGAAAAGTGTAAAGTCTCGTCATGCTTTGTGTCTAAGGATCTTTGGGGTGTTCTCCATTTTCGTATTTTTCAGTCTCCACTTACCTACCCTGTCTTCTGCGGTGAGAGGATTACACATTCTGCAGAGAAGGGGCAGTTACGGGGAGAAAGGGAAGTCGGGGGTGGCATTTAGAATTTATCCTGTTTCCTGTCACTGACGAGAGCATGCCTAGAAGGCCCTGCAATGACTGGTGCTAACAGCGGGTGACGCTGGCTTCTGGTGCACCCCGACAACCCGACAACCCGACACCTGCTCACAGCCATGCGAGGATGAGCACCGGGAGGCGGGGCTGCCTGACGTGGGCATGGCTGCTTTGTGCTCCTGCGCCCCTGGGAATCCTGTACTCCTCAGCGCAGGAGGAACAGTGAGCGGGGAGAAACCCGTCGTCCGTTGCAACGTGTCACCAGCTTGCAGCCACTGAGAGGCTGTGGAGTCCTAATCACACGCAGGTGCCCAGACGTCCGCAGGGCCTGAGCGGGCTGCATCTGCAGAGCGGGATCCTAGTCCCTCTGAGGGGCAGGGGGGCCCTGCAGGTGCGCCACACCCCCTGGCTGTCAGGACCCCAGCCACAGGGTCACATTCCCCTGCCAGGGAAGAGGAATTTTCCCATAGACATACCCAGCAAGGCAGTCTGTCCCAAAGCGGGGAGGTCAGCACAAGCCCCTTCCCCACAATGTCTGAGGAATGCAGAGCAAATGAAACGCAGCGCTGTCCCCCAGCACGGGCTGTGCATTGTTGCTGTAATTCCCACTTGGGGTGCTGTTCAGGGTGAGCACTCAGCGAATAACAACCGAATAACAACCGCATATTTGGTAGCTGCTAATACCCAAACTCCAGAGGGCTTCTGATCACAGAATGGAAGTAACAGTTGCAGCCGGAGGGACAAGAATGGGCCGTGAGGTGTGCGGGGCTCGCTTTCCTATAGTCCCTCAGTGCCAGAAAGGGAACTGTCCATGTCCTCGACTCTATCCGACCCAGCTGTGTGCACAGCTGGCCTGGGGAAACACTGAAGGGATAAAGAGCAAGTCCCTTTCAGACTCCCACGTACGAGCTCAGTTCTGAGGGAGTGGGAGTCCCTGAGACCGAGTCCCCGATCGATCGCCTGACCCACTGAGAACGGTGTTTCTTGAGAGCTTGGCTCTTAGGTGTGGTGGAAACTTATTAACTTAGATGACAAAATGTATTGACTATTGCACATGGCAGGCCCTGTTCTACAAGCGCTGAGGATACAGAGATGACACAAATCTCATCTCCTAGGGCTCCTTTTAAGGGCAGGAAGGAGTGTTGCCTGGGGTGGGGAGGAGCAGACTGGTACAAACTAATTCCTGCGATAACATAGGTACTTCAGTGGAGATATGGCAGGGGACCATAGGGGTCAGGGTCAGAGGGAGGAAGGGAGGGAGGAAGAGCGCTCTGGGAGGCAGGAGCAGTTAGCTGGTCGTTGGGGCCAGGTCTCCAGCGGGTGGGGTAGAGGTGTGGGCGCTCTCAGAACAGAGCCGCTGACTGCAAGTTTCAGAGCTCGGCGCACCTTCGGGGAGCAGACAGGTGCTGGCCAGGTGCTGACGGAAGTTGGTGCGTCTGGAGCACCAGGCGGCTCCCAGGGATGCAGAGGGTCAGAGCCTGGGCGCAGCCTCGGCGCAGCCTCCCGCTGCCTCCCGCTGCATCGCAGGCGTTCCTCCTAGCAATCCAGTGCCTGCGGCATCCCCGCCCCCCAAAACCGGTCTGTTATCTTTCATTCTTTTACAACTACTCAGTTGTTACCAACTCTCTACTCTTCGCTGTCCTGCCAACCTGGCCCGCGTTTGCCCCTCCCTGACTCCCCTTTCCAGCCCGCCCGGCCTGCGAGGCTGCCCACTGTTGCCTCCAGGAGGCAGCATGAGGCCGTGAGAAGGGTGAAGGATGAGGGATGGTTCTGGAACACAGGTCTGCATTGGAATCCCAGCTGTCACTCAGGAACTGTGAGATCTTGAGCAAGTCACTTACGTCTGCGCCTCCGTGGTAATCTGTGAAGTGAGTATAATTACAGCCTCACAGGACTGACCGTGAGGGCCCTCAGGAGAACACTGAAAGTGTGGGGGGAGCAGCGGGTGCTTTCTCGGGCTTCACTCGTCCCTCCCCCAAGCCCGGCCAAGTTCTCTGTCCTTCTGACACTAGCAGCAGCCTCCTCCCCATCGCCCTCCAGGAGCTGGCTCTGTACAGAACCACGGCAACCCAGAGCCTTCTCAGGCCTCACCAGTCTTGCTCTGGATGCCTTCGGTCTGGTGGAAGAGGACAGGCCGATGATCCACACCAGCTCTCGCCTGGACCAACCTGATCACTCACCTACATCTCTATGGGGCACAGGCAGGAACCTCAGTCTCCTGGGAAAGGGAACGCTGTCGTGTCCTCTGCCCTCCTGCAGGAGAGCTTCAGCCGTAAGGCCTCAGAGATACACTTGTTCACAGAGCACACCTGGCTGCACACTCAGTTCCAGCCACTGAGGGCTCCTTACCACCCCCTCCCCCAAGTATGTCCTCTTCTTTCTGTGAGAGGCCAGGAACAAAGGTGATGCCTGGTGTTATTAAGAATTGGTTGGCTTCCTGTATCTATTCCAAATGGACTGTAAGCTCCTTGAAGTGATGCTGGAGCATCCTGGGCTGTGTGTGGGAGGCCTGCATGGCCCGGGGCCAGAAAGCTGAGCCAGGGGAGCGAGTGCCCCCCTTGCCCGCAGTATGAACCAGAAATGCGAAGACTGAAAGAATCAAGTTCCAAGCTGGGTGAAACAATGCAGAACCCGAGATATCACGGGGCGTCCTCCACTGCACCAAAGAGAAGAGACAGCAATGGAAAAACAAGTTTGCTATCCTTTTTCTTGGGTACCACTGTATAGAGCATCTACCATTAAACGGGCGTTAAATGCTATATGCGTGACCTGATTTGACTCTATTAAAAACAAACGCAAACCCTACCTGAATCCAAAATGCAAAACTGAAGAAAGTGCTTTCATAGATGAGGAGACAGGTCGGTGGTGGAGGCGGTGGGTGGTCAGGGAGTTTAAGTCTATGTGACATCCCAAACCCAATAAATGACAGATTCAGGATTTGAACCCGGTCTCCATTTACTGCTTGGAAGAAATGAACTTTACGGAAAAGAAGCAATGAAAGACATGTAGAAGGAGAGAGCATGGTTTTCTTTTTAATAATTATTTTTATAAATTTCAAAATCATCTCAAACTTACAAAAAAGTTGCAAGTACAAAGAATGTTTTTTTCCCCGTGAACCATTTGAGAGTAAAGTGACAAGCTGCCCCATCGCCCCAGGCATGTCATTACAAATAGAAACATTCCCCTATTCCCCCACAACGCTACCGTTGAAATCAGAAAATTAACATCTCTTACTCCCAGCTGAACTTCAGACCCTATTCAAATCGTGCGAATTGTCCCAACAATGCTTTTTGTAACAAAAACACCTAATCCAGAATCAGGTGTTGCATTATGTGGTCATGTCTTTGTAGTCTCCCTTAATCTGGAATTAAATTTAATCTTATGTATAATGTAAGGTGAAGAAAAATCAAGCCTCTGGAGGTCACTGGCTCTCCAAGGGTCGAGAGAAGCAGACGGAGAGAGGGCCCTGCCTGCCTTGGGTATCAGCCCGAGCGCAGGGGCCTGTCTCTGGAGATCTTCTCCCACGGCGCGAAGCAGACTGAGAACAGAAGAAGACAACTCCGTATGAAATTACTGCCGAGGACCAGCCATGGGGCTAACTGGAACATACCGGCAGAGATGCTTCTGGAAAATGGATTTCATCCACTGCTGATAAATCTTAGTCTTTCATTTTTATTACTGTGATATTTAATAATAATTATTATTACAGCCAGTCTTTATTCAGAAGATACTCTTGGTCAGGCATTGTGCTAAATGCTTTAATTTTATCATCTACTTTAATTCTTCCAGCAATATGAGGTATGCATTATTATTAATGCATTATCATTATTAATCCTATAAGTGAGGACAGTGAGGTGTCCATGAGCTCTAGCCTCTAACGTCAGATTTCTAGACCTTCCACACAGATGCCAACAAGGACTTTGTGTGCAGCCCTGAGCCAATGGCCTCTGAGTGTCCTGGCTCCTCTCCACGGCCAAGAATACTCCATGCCTGGAGCGTGGACCTTCCCCTCCGAGGAGTTGCTTGCTCTGATGGGGAGGCCCTGACAGAGAGTAACTCGTTCAACACTCACTGCGGTGTGGGCAGCATATCAGACCTGAATCTTTCATCAGGGGGCTTCAGGTTTTGAGAGGAAGGCCAACATCCTCTTGTCCTTAAAGAATGATAATGTTTGAGGGATTTCAAAACCCCAATGTTTCTGGTCCATGGTCAACCATCACTGTAGTCAGTGGGATTTATTGGCTCCTAAGGCCTCAGGATTGAGTCAATTCGGGGAAGGCAGCAAAATTGTTAGCCTACTCTGGGCCAGAGAGCAAGCTTCTTCTCTATTGGACCTCAAGGTTTCCAGAGAAGGTGAATTTACATAATTTAATGATTTGTTTTGGTTCATTAGTAAAACGATTTATTTCCAACTAACACAGCTAATGCAGAAATGGAGAACTCATTTATGGTAATCCTCATTTAAAGATGCCCTTTTGGAAATTACTTACTAGAAGATTTTCAGAAGAAAAGAACCATAATATAGCTAAGAACTCTATACACAATGCACAGCACAGTACTTGGCTCATTGCTGGTCCTCAGTGGAGTTTCACTGAAAAAATCACAGAAGAGGAACTGCATGTGGTGGGTACATACAGGATTGATTTGGGACAGTCCAGGGACTCCGCATCTGGCTCTGGAGAAGAGGAGCATGCAGGGAGCTCACAGTCCGGCAGACTAAGGCTCGGCACAGAGTTGGCTGGCTGCCTTGTGGTGGGGAGGCAGAGTCAGGATCCTTGAACGACTCTTCTCTGGTTAGTTGACTAGGGCAAAGGCTGTCAAACCTCATTCCCTGTCTAAGGCAGGTGGATGAGGGAGTCACACTCCTCAGGGATGCTTCTCAGAGGTGAGGATGAGCAGCACCTCCCCCAATGTTGGCTCTCCTTGGGCTCGTGCCACTGGTGTTCAGACAAAAGGCCGACTTGGTGGTCTGCGACGTACTGCAAGGTAGGAACAGGTGGGCGCAGGCTGCCCTGGTATTCAGCCTGATTCTGATGATCTCAGGCAAGGCCTTTACGAAGTTAGTCTGGGCTAATCTTCAACTTCTGTCCTTAAGAGAGACCCAGGTCCGCTGCCAAGATCCATGGCTCATCACTTCCTGCTGTTGGTACATGAGTATGTCCTTCTCACGATCTCATACACTTCACATATCTGATTATACACTTAACATTCACTGATCTCTTTTACATTTTCTAGTAGTTATTTAATAATTTCCTCTAGGAGAAGCCATTCTATAAGGTAAATCAGTTAAAATAAACTAAATTTAGACTTCCTTTTGTCTGCAACGATCCTGCCTACCAAAATAAGCTGTGCCACTGGGCGTCTCGTGCAAACGGAAGAGACCTATCTAGATCTCCATGTTGTGAGTCCTGGAAAAGGTGAGGTTAAATTTATGGAATATTCCATCAACCGTGTTTACCACAGACTGTAGCACGGGGAACTGGGAGTGGGCAGACTGTAAGCCGAGAGGTTCTCACTTTTTTTCTCTCCGATTATTAAACATCAAAATTAAACATTTACCTACTAAGTGCACTACTTGCTACAAAGAGGCAGTATACTTATCGCCTCTACGTGCCAGCTATCAGTCCTGGTTTTCTTCTGTCACCGTTTCAATTTTGGACAGATCGTCCTTAAGCCAGTCTGCCACCATGTCGGCCATTTCTTGGTAAGAGTATAAGATAAAAGCATGAGGTATTTTTTTCTCACAGAGTCGAATATCTCCTTCTGGGAAGTCTTTCTTTATGTCTTCATAGTACTCTTTTGGACACCAAGCATCTTTAGCACCATAGTAGAATGTAAGCTAAAAGACAAGATGAAAACATTTCATTAGAAAATACTTTACCTTCCAAATACAGATATGACACAAGCAACCTGCTCTAAAAACAGTCCCTGTGCCTGGCCCTATAAATTAGTCCCAAGGCTCCTTCCAGAGAGTGGCTCTCTCAAGGCAGTGAGCTTTCATGGTTTGTGGGGGTGAATTAAGAGGCATCTGATGGAAACAGAGCCACATAGGGAGACAGAGACTTGTGTGACAGATCACCCACGAGTCACTGAAGGGACTCGCTAGCAAAGTTGTGTGTTGAGACTGGGGTGGACACTGGAGAGATGGCAGATGAGAACAAGGATGAGTTGTTGAGACAAAAATCACTGAGTGACTAGGGACCACTCATTATTCAATTAAGAGTTGTCATACAGCCACATGGCGGGAATATGGAACAGGTCCATTGAATGCATGCAAAGGTGAGTCAGACAGACTCTAGCTTCTCAGTGTAGCAGATGAAATGTGATCAGAACTTGAGAGTGTCTACGATATGTCTACGAATAGCCTCCATGCAGCGGGAGAGAACGGCGATTCAGTGGGGAGGTGATCTAATCATCCTTTGGGTTGCAGCGAGCAGGCTGGATGGAGACAGAACCTCCTTTGAGGCATTACTAAGATTGATCTATATCTGCCCATGATACACACACACATTTTCACATATGTACATACATGTAGACATGTGTACACATGTGCACATATATACATGTATATAGGCACACACATACATATATAAGTATGTATATATGTATATATGTATATTTATGCACACACACAATTATAACAAGTATATATATGTGTGTCTAGTTCTAGATCATTCTTCACTATAAAAACTATGTTCTAGTTCTGTATTTCTGGGAAAAAAAAGGCAACAAAAGTGAGATCTTATTCAGAGGGGTACATAGTGATAATTTCTACAAAAAATAACAACTTAGTTGTAAGAACCCGATGACATTTGTCATCACTGAAAAAAGTTATGCCCAGCTCCAGCCCTTAAGTGGCCAGTTACAGTCACTTGTAGTTTCCATAACATACCAAATTCGCTCACTCACTCAAACCCTTACTGATTAATCTGTTCAGCGACTACTCGTTGAGCATCTACCCTGTATTAGGAACCTGGAAAGCATTATAAGACAGTTCGTGGTGGGGGAAGGCTGGAGGCACCATGTACACAAGACAACCCCCAGAGAGTCGATGCCTGAGTTGACTCTTCAGGCTGGGGGGGCACACTGTGCGGAGCAGGCCAAGCAAAGTAAAAAGTGTGAAGGAGCATGGCATGCTTGGGGAGCTGGACGTAATCAGAAATGGCTGGAATATAGAATGATAGGAGATAAGACTGGCAAGGCAGAGAGAGATCGGGTGAATTTCTGTGCCATGCTAAGGAGGTTGTACCTGACTCTGAAGTCCACGAGAGCTGCAAATGGCTTCACACAGTGAAGTGCCATGATTAGATCTGAATGGTAGGAAAC
The DNA here is from genome assembly GCF_000325575.1 of Pteropus alecto. Classification (NCBI taxonomy): domain Eukaryota; kingdom Metazoa; phylum Chordata; class Mammalia; order Chiroptera; family Pteropodidae; genus Pteropus; species Pteropus alecto. The sequence goes on from NW_006434835.1 coordinate 11,691,357, forward strand.
TTACTCTGGCTACAATAGCAAAGAGATTGTGGGGGATCAAGTGTTGGCAGGAAGATATGGGAAATACATGTTATCGTCCACTGGGTAATGAGTAATTGTGCGGTGTTGAGAAATCTGGAAATTCAGGCTTGGGCTTGAGTCCGTCAGCTCTGTTCCCCTGCTCCAGTGCGCTCTCTGGCCTGAAGACACTTGGACACTGAGAAAGGCACCCAGGAACCTTCGTACCGGTACAAGCTGTAGTGGTGGAGTCTTATGAAAAACCCTAATACAAAAGGCTCAACTGTAAGGACAGCAAGGCAGGGAAGGTCTTCCCTACAAAGACGCTGTGACAAAGAGAACAACGTCACTGTTGCTCTCTGCCTAACATTTCAGCCTATTTCTATGGAGAACTTCGCATTTACTTTTCAGGGAGATAATTACCACTTGAAATGTCTCCAGCGAGAAGTCCAGCTCGATGAGCCTCAGCACTGGGGCAATGCCACCCTTCCCCTCATGCGTGAAGGTGTCAGCTGGTTGAGAATGAGTAATAAAGCACAGATTACAGGGACCCTACACCTATCTCCCGGTACCAAGAGATAGGTGGTGACCAAGTACTTATGGGGCGCACACTGTCCACGGCAGGTACTAGGAACCTCAACACAAACTGACGTCAGTGTGCAAGACAGCGTTAACAGTGAAGAGTCTAGATTCCCCATATGTTCATCTGATTTTATTTGATTCCTCTGTGACCAGGAACCATTTAGAATGAGCTGTATTTGGTTAAACCTCTAAGTACTGGTGGGGTAATGTCTCCCCCCTCCGCCCTCCAGTTCTTCTTCAGGCTACATTCACTGAAGGGCTCGCTATGAAAATCTTGGCTTACAAGTAAAACACGTGGCTATTTCTAATGCCTTTATATACACTGGCTCAAGATACTTCCTGTTCTCTATAGATTATAAGTCACAGGCAATAGATCTGAACAGAGGACTCTGCACCTGTAACCCTAAACAGGAAACTGAAAAAGTATGGGGTGTGTGGAGGTAGTGGGGGATGGGGGAGGACAGGTGAAGTAGAAAAAGGAATAATGACACCAAAGCATAGTAGTTAAGAGTGTGTGCTATTCTCATGTCGATATATACCAATGAATCACAATGAATAATGATAAACTGATGAAAACTGAGAATAATGTGCCAGGCTCTGAGCTAACCTCTGTGCTCACTGAGTCCTTACAATAATACTTGAGGAAGGCATTTTATCCCTATTTTACAGAAAAGGAAACTGAGGCTTAGAAAGACTAACTTGCTTAAGTTGAAACAAATCTGGCTTATATATCCAGAGACAACATTCCTAATTAGTACCTTTCACTACTATCTACAATTAACTAGTGAATTGAACCATGTCATGAAAACATAAAACCTCAAGACCGGGAGTTCTTAACCAGATATAAACACCGAGTAGTGTGACCATCAATTCAACTACCTTTACCCGAAGTCTTCTCAAAGTCTATGTGGCTCATAGACTTTGGGGTGCTGCATGTTATGGAGGTGATAACTAAGAATCCCGGGCTATCAGCAGAATGTTTAAATTCAAAGGTTTATAATAAAATAAATTATTTCCAAAAGGTCATTTTTCCTTGGCACTTGCTTTGAAATGCATGAGAGCTGATAAAAAGTAAAAGTACATTATTGAGATGGAAATTATTGTGCTTCCAGATTGTCACGTTAAGTAGTCCATTTCTCTATTAAACATAAAATTTAATTTTCTCAGTTCTAGACTCTGACTTTCCAGGACTCTGCTTCTGCTTCTGCTTCTGCGTGTGCGTCCTCTGCACGGAAACATGGCGACTGCAGTCTCCGTGAGCACAGATGTTATTCTCCTCGAACTCTTCAGGGTTCCCCAAATGAGACATGTCCCCGCTACAATGTCCCTGTACACTGCTGCAGCCTGCCACCACAAAGAAGCCACATTTGTCTTTTCTCATGTTTTTTTTTTTTCCTTTCTTTTTTTACCTTTTGCTGCTGAAATGAATAGATTCACCAAAAATGACTCTAATAAATTTATCTCCCATATGGTACTACGTGGCTGAAACTCAGAAGTAAGACAGTCTTGCCTTGGATAAGATCCCAGAGCAGGGAACGACACAGGTGCTATAAACTGGCCCTTAAATACAACAGACAGAGAGAGGTATGAACAAAGCAGCGTCCGAGCCCAAAGGGGGGCAATCTGAATTCCGTCTATAAGGGAGAGCTTCGTTATGATACGCTTTGAGTTGCTGGCTTTTATGCATTAATAATAGAGAATTTATTCTAAGAACAAAAGAAATATTAGAAACTATCTTATAACCCAAGTTTATAAACTTGATTTTGCTAATAACTAATAAAAATCACTTTTAATGATATATCAACATCTTAAAATACTGAACATAGAAAAGCCGCACATGAAAATCTCTATCTAGTGGTACGTACACACACACACACACACACACACACGAACACACAATGGAATATTATTTAGCCATTAAAAGAGAAGGAAATGCTGCCATCTGCAATAGCATGGATAGAGCTTGAGGGCATTATGTCAAATGAAATAAGTCAGAAAGAGGAAGCCAAATACTGCACAATCTCCCTTAAATGTAGAATCTAAACGAAAGTGAACTCACAGAAACAGAGAACAGATTCGTGGTTGCCAGAGGCGCAGGGAAGGAGTGAGGGGACTGGGCGAAGATGGTCAGAAAGTGCAGACTCCCAGTTATGAGCACGTCCTGGGAACGGAACGTACAGCAAGTGACTATCGTCAACAGTTCTGTGCTGTACATCTGAGAGTTGTTGAGAGTAGACCTTAAGAGTTCTCACTGCAAGAAAAAAAATTTCTAACTATGTGAGCTGATGGATGTTAACTAAACTTATTGCAGTGATCAATTCACAATATATACATATATCAGGTCATTATGCTGTACACTACACTTTAAACTAATATAATGTTATATGTCAATTAGATCTCAATAACACTGGAAAAAAATCTCTTATCTGAATTACCTCTCTCTATTCAATAGTCCATTAGGACTACAGGGATTATAGGAGCTGCAGGTTAAATAAAACAAAGTTTTCCATTGCCTTAGAATTCTATTTGATAGGCGTATTTATTTACTTTTTCTTGTTCACTTTACAGATAAACTGAATTTCAGAAGCTTCTTAGAATATAATTCACCAGGTAGCCAAGTTTGGTATAAATGAATTCTTCCCAGTACTTAAGTGAATTGAAGTTTAATTGACCTTTATTCCTTCAAGTGGTCTTTGGGCAATCTGTTTCATGAGACACTGTAGACCTGAGCAGAGTGGCAAACGGTGTTTCTGGGGCTATGATACTCAGAGTGAAAGGGCTTCTCATGAAGCCTTATATTCCATTATGGTAAGATAACTTGTGAAACTGCTCAAGCTCACCATGCAGTTACAGGGAGAGGATGGAGCAGTGGGCGCCTTGTGGGAAGCCTGGGTCCCGAGCCACCTGCACCTGAACTGGAATCCTGGGTTCTCCCATCAACTAGCGCTGTTACCTTCGACCAGTTACTTGGTCTCTCTGTGCCTGTTTCCTCATCAGTAAAGTGGGAATAGAAAGAGCTACCTTGTGGGCTGGTGGTGAAGATTAGAAAACAAAGCATATCAAGTACTTTGCATATAGTATGAGCTCTTAAAGGGGTAGGTGCTATTAAAACGGTGATGATGACCAAAGGGACCTCTAGACCTTGACTATGGTGACAGCAAAATCTGTCTAGATTCTTCCCCACAGCAAGAGCTGTACCTAGGCCAGAGGAAAAGGGGGCTACATGGCCTTAAATTAGTTTTTGAGAAAATATATTTTCTTCTGATAAGCTGCTTTTGATATGTCAGGCTTAGAAAATATTTGTGTTGAACTTTTTTTTAAGCCTAAAGCAAAGTTTTATTATATACCTTACTTCATTATCACACACACATACACACATGCTGTATTCCCCTGAAATGATAGTGGAGAAAGACACTGGATGGAAGAAAAATCCTAAACTGATTACTAGTGAAGCATACCCCCATCTCCCCTTACACTCAGCTCGCTGAGTGGATTCTCACCCACTTTGACTCATAGTGAGGCCTGGAGCCTAAGCTGCAGTGCCCTTTGGGTATATTCTTGGTTGTGTATCTCCTAAAACAAAAGAAGGCACCAACATGCTGACACCGTGACTTCCCTATGGTAGGGCTCATCGGGTGAGCCCCTGGGGAGCAGAGATAGCACCCCTGCTTTCCTGGGCTGTGTGAGACTTCTTTGTTAATGTTTCATAGACAGCCATAGCTCCCTGAGTACTAAATTAACAGGCCTCCCAGCTGAGGTAATGGGTTCACTTCTTTAGATGGAGTGCTCTGAGCTGTCACACCATGTGGCACGGGAATAGCCAGCCAGCTGAGAAAGTACCCAAAAAGCGATGGTGTACATGCTTGGGAGGAGATACATTTTCTATGTCTTACTTTAAGAAATCAAGAAAAATTATGTCATTCCAGCTTTCTTTACTCTTTCTTTCCTTCTCTGAAAGAACTCCCACCTGGCCAGCTTTTTTTTTTTTTTTTTTAAATCTAAGAAGTAAAGGGTCAGATATAAACCAGCCAGGTGCTTACCAAGGGGTCAAATTAGTACTCACACACCTAGGCCTCCTACCTGCCAGCTAGATTTTTCTGTCCTGCCTTCATTTCCCTATTTTCATCCCCTTCCTGCTTTCCCAGGCATAGGATACAAACTGTTAGGTCTCCAATGTATTCATCTCCAGAACAGGCTGGACGACAGCAATGGCCTTCTGCCTTTCTCCTTCCCCCGAAGTCAGACACTTAAGCCTTGACCTTGCAATCTTAAAGGAAACCTATTCTGTAACATAAACAGCTCTTTTCAGTTATTTAAAAATCTTATCCTCTAAGGAACAGAGGAACAGCAGTCACAAGGCTTTACAGTTTCACTGCAGTCTTCCTGAGCAACCATTTTTACAAACTTGAAGAATTGCTAAAGAAAGGGAAACAGTTTAGGAAATTCGTTTTCCAATTTACCTGGTTTCCTTTCTTCCTTTTATCCCGAACTGGCTCAATTACCATCCTTAAGAAACCGAGAATTAAAATCCCCAAAGATGAAAAAAAACTGGCTGAGGATGGAGGTGAAAACACAACCCTTTACACCACTGAGCCTCGCTTCCCTCTGCAGCCACCTGGGGGTCAGCGGCAATCAACACCCCAAAGGAGGAGGAGCGAGTCCAAGCTGGGTACCGACTGGGTCACGTTTCAGTGGTTGGAACAACTATGCATCACAAAGCTTGCAGACGGGGTCTCTCTTTCCTGCGTGACTCACACTCACGTGTAAGGGCCAGAACTCCCTCACTCCCAAATGGAAGTCGCTGGGCCACCTAGTCATCAGCTTCATCTCTTCCTTACCTGGGACTGGAGTGGGACGCTGACCCAAGGTGTCTATTTGTCCCTGGCAAAGCATTAGCATATGAGACATCAGGAGCCCATCTATCCTCCTGTGTCTGTTTCTCCCTGGTATACGCCTCAGAAAGTGGAAGATGAGCTGCAAGCGCTTTTTAATTAACTTAAAAAAATGGCCAAGTCCAGCTTGTCTGACTTCTCTGCACCACGGGCCTGGGCCCACGTCCTGGTGAAGATTAGGTGCTATTGTGTTTTCCCTCACAGCCGTTCCTACACAGACAGCATCCTCCTGTAGGGAGCAGTGGCTGTGATCTGGACTGGGATGAATGAAAATATTTGAGAAGTGATGTGTAGGAGAAGTTAGGCGAATACTCTTTTTAAAGTACTCAGAGATATATCTAGGATATAAATACCGTAATAAAAATAATAATTAAAAAAACAACTTTTATTGAATGCTTAGTACCTGCCAGACACTCTTGCATGGTATTTATATAAATGATAGCATTTTATTTTTGGCACAACCGGATGAGAATAGATATTATTATTAAACCCTTTTATTGATGAAAAAAGGAGGTCAAGTAACTTAACCAAGGTCATATAAGTAAGCAAGTGGCGGAGCTGCAGTTTGGACGTGACTCTGGAGACGGTTTCCCAGTGAGCCGCCCACTCCTTTCATCATGCTCCTCCAGAGGACGCAGGGTATGCTAACATGAGTGTCTAACACGAAGCTCTCAAGGTCAAAATGACGGAGACAAAAACAAAACTATCTATTCCCAGGATGATTGTGACATTCTGGACAGGCCTCAAATTAAACAGGCAGAACTAACACAAATCGGTTTCAGACCGGGGCTTGGCGGAAAGGCAGTCCTGGTTAGCTGGTCCAGGGAGCGCTTCTTATGCTCCGCTGAGCAGGACCTGTGCATGTCTGAAGGATTTGCATGCCCAAATCTGCAAACACTGCATGAGGTTTGTTCCCAAGGCAACATGCACCTCTGGGCTCAGGTGGCCTGAGCGGGATGGGGAGAGAGCCACAATAGAGGCATTTCTGCTCCTGGGGACACTCTGCCTTTCCCAAACCACACTGCCACCTGGCCTGGCCATCTGCGGGCAGGGGCAGCAGCACTTTGTGGGCAACCCCTTCATTAGAAAGCTGCATCTCCTGTGTTCTTGCTGGGAACAGTTCCAGATCCCTACTGACCGACAGGGATGCTCAGATCCCGTCTGGCTGTTTCATCAGCCGAGGCCAAAGATGGTCACGGCCGTTTAGAATTTCCCTCTAAGTGAGTTTTAAATGAAAACTTCGAGTTTCTAAATCAAACACTAATTCACTTTTCTATGACTGAGACACACATCGCCTTACAGTTTAGAACAAATGACAGAACAAGGGAACGCTGACCTCCCCTTTGCCTCAGACACACCAGGTGCCTCATAAAGCACAGCATACCCCAGAGGCTCCCAGTAGAGTTGGGATTCGGGTGGCGAAAATGTACAGTTGACTCTCTCACTTTGGTTTATTCCGTCCTGGTTCTCATTCCCATCCCTCCCCACTCCACTTATTCATTAGCTCCTCTCCTTCCTCCCAACCTTTAAGCTGTGCTCCCCCCAAATCAACCTTTAGATGTCTTCTCTCTTTATACTACCTATTTCCTCAGGTTACTATTATCCATGCTCATGGCTTCAAATGACTTCTCTTCACTCCCAAATCAAACTCAGCCCAGACTACTCTTCTAAGCTTCATACCTACATATCCAGCTACCTGCCAGATGTGTTCCCCTTGGATGTCCCACAGGTATCTCAAACAAAAATACCAAAGTGGCCTCTCCTCCCACATTCCCCATCTTGTTACCAAATCCAATCCAGAGGAACAACCTTAGACTCCTGTCGCCATTCTCTCTCGTCCTGTTAGTACTGAGTGCCCATGATTCTACTTCCTAAATCCTTCCGAATGCTGCCTCTTTCTACCTCACACCTTCATTCTTACTAAAGCCTTCTAAATAGTCTCCCCATCTAAAATCTCATTCTTTTCCAACATTCTGCCACCCATTTTCCCCAAAATGGTCCCTTCTCATTTATTAATCTAGACACATTCCTAGGGCTGACTGATTGAAACTGGTACCTCTGAACTGGCTGTTCACAGATGGCTTATGTTCTGATGGGTCAGTGGCTATGTCATATAGCTGTCCAATATTTTGAATATCACTCTGATTATTACTTCCTTGCTCAAACCCTTTAATGGCTCCCCACAAACCCCAAATCATCCAGTCTCTGTAGTGTAGTGTATCAGTGCCCAAGCCACAACACTAGCTGACTAACCTTTTCTGGTGTCTCTAAAGAAGGACTTCTTCGCTTAGGGTCTATAGGTCCATGCAGGTTTATGGGATGGAGCAGCGCAGTGGGAATGCGTGTGGGGTGGATAATGTAAATTTGGATAGAAAAAAGATTATATCTTTATTTTTGCTAACCTCTATCTGTAATTTAGTATTTCCTTCAACCATAAAAACAGGCAACAAACTACAGCAGTAGTAGTAATACCTATATTTTGTCACCTATAAAATTATGGAAAATTCCAAATCACAGTACACTTTAGATAACAAAAAAATAATGTATGCTCCTCACTACAAAATCACCATAGTAATTCTGACTGCTATTGTAGGTTATTATTTAATGTGTAAACAAAGATGCACATACGACATGTGACAAATTTGTTTTTCAGATATTTTGATAACTATACTTCGGTATAATTGGTTTTGTTTTGTAATCTCATGCATTTCTTTTATGCTATTAAAAATATTATTCTGAGAAGGGGTCTACATACGAGAGTGCCAAGGAGATCCATGGCATAATAAAGGCTTAGAATCTACTCTAATGGCTTCCCCATCCATCCACTCAGCATACATTTATCGACTGCTCACTAGGCATCACTCACACGTTGTGAAAAATGTGAGAAAAACGCAGCTCCTTACCTCCAGGCGGGTGAGAGGGTGACCATTTAAATACTGTGTGATGAATGCAATATTAATACTTTACATGGGAGCCATGGGAGCAAGGGAAAGGATATCTGACCAAAACCAAGGGCAGGGATGGCCTCTTAGAGATGACACTGGAACCAAGTCTTAAAGGACAGGTGAGGTTTAGTCAGGTGAAGAAAGAACATAACCATGAAGCCACAGGCCATAGTATATACTATGAGTCTGATTATATTTGCTTCAGGAAAGGGAAATAACTTTATGTAGTGCTGAAAGACTGCAAATAAACACAACTGTCTGGTCCTATGTCCAAGGTCTCTAGACGAAGGAAGGAAGGAAGGAAGGAAGGAAGGAAGGAAGGAAGGAAGGAAGGAAGGAAGGAAGGAAGGA
>NW_006434835.1:11701416-11749561 GCF_000325575.1 Pteropus alecto
GAAGGAAGGAAGGAAGGAAGGAAGGAAGGAAGGAAGGAAGGAAGGAAGGAAGGAAGGAAAAACCATCCACATGATACAGTAGGGGGACTATTTTTAGACTAATTTTCGTGTGGTTTTCTAGCTGGATGGCACAAAGACACATTTTTCAGACCTGTTTTAAAAGTTGAATAACTGAGATATAGTGAATGATTTTTACAACAAAATGTATGGCTCAAAATGTCTTCACACTGGACAGTCCTGGATAGGTATGAAGTTTCTGAATGCCTATGTTTGGGCTGAAGTGGGACAGAGTATCCTTGACTGCAATATCTCAAATAGGGATCTGCCTCGTCTTGGGAAGTGGTTTTCAGGTCTGACTAATTATCAGGGTTGTTGGAAGGCAGGAGGCAATGGCCACCATCTTCCTAGAACTACGTGCCCTTTTGAGTTTCCTTATTTCCCCAAGCAGATGGGGACATATGTTGATTCAACTTTCCCCAATATTAAATTACAGCATATTTCCTCTTTTTTCATTACAGAAATAAAAAGTTGCAATAAACTTCCTGTCTGTACCTCATTTCACTTAGGAATTGGAATTGCATTACACTACTGCAGCGCTCAAACTTTGCTGGTAGAAAGCATAATCGATTAATTGCAAGGTAGTTTTGCATCATTAAACGAAACGATATCTTGCTTTCCCAAATTCCACAAATATTTAATGCTGTCTTAAAAACAAAACAAATCCATTCCCTGTAGTTGGAAAAGTTTATTCCTCTGACTGTTAAAATATTAACCTTGAAATGTCTGCCATCTACCATTCTATCCCCATGTTTCTCCCATAAAAGTTTCAGTAAACTTACAGTCCTGACGTTCAATTACCATGAGCAGACCTCTATCTGGGAATGATTATGCTTGCATATGGATTTAACTTAGGACAGGAATAAGTTAGCACCTTCCTTTGACCTCTTTCTGAGCAGAATACAAACAGAATTCAGGAATGATGAGTATTTCACAGCAGCTGGCTTCCACAGGTGGTAGGATGGGCTTGGACACATGATGGGTCTAGTCGGTCAGCAAGTGTGAGTTTTGGAAGTGAGCATCTGCCAGTCTTATTATTAACTGGGAGTTGAGCTGTTTTTATGAACTTCTAGCCTTGAGAACTTAAATGCATTTTTGAAACAAATTCACTTGCAATTTAACTGAAATATAAAATACTGTTTTTCTTGTATTTTCACATCCTTCAATGACTGGAAACAGTTGAAAGCCCTGGAGAGATGGTCCTTAGACCGGCCCCCCCCCGCCCCCCCCTCCCCCACTGCAACTCAGCTAGTGAGAGTTTCCTCCTGGATCCAAAATGTCAACCTCTAGCTAACTGCTACGTGAGAAATATGATGACCATTATGGCTACAAACACAGATTGGCATTTTCAAAAGTCCTCTCTGGGTAATGCTACTACAGATCGATATTCTGAAAATACATACATTTTTAAGAACATAGTTCTTGTTTTAAGATAATTGTATTCAGAGGTTATAGAGATATGAATTAACATATCTCTAATATATCTCTAATTAACACATTGTAGGCAAGTCTAAGTCGAATGTCTCAAAGTTTATGAAGAGATTCTAAACCCAGGAGGATTTTACTTGCGGATTATAGGTCCCGGGCCCCGTGAGAACTGGCCACACAGCAGGCTCATTTCACTGCACCTAGCAGATGTTACAGTTCAGCACTAACTGTAAAGTTCTAGGTTTGCACAGTCCAACAGGAATATAAAGGTACATATATAATTTAAAATCTTCTAGGAGCTACATTAAAAAAAGTATAAAGAAATGGATGAAATTATTTTTAACAATATATTTTACTTAACCCAATATATCTAAAATATTGTCATTTCAACATGCAACCAATACAAAAATATTAATGAAACATTTTACTTTTTTGGGGAGTGGGGTACTAAATTTCTGAAATTCAAAGAATATTGTATACTTATAGCACATCTCAATTCAGACTAACATCAAAGAACCACATGTGGATGGACGTGCAGCTCTATCCTATTCAAGATGGACAGACAGACAAATGGTGCCATGGGAATACAAGAGCCACCTAAATTCTAGGGTGCTTAGACACATTCTAAACCATGGTCCCATCAGAGTTGCAGGGACTGGTGCTTTCGAATGTGTTTGTGTAAGATTCTAGCACTTGTAGCAGAAACTCACAAATGCTAAACATTTTAATCTTTGTTTTTCTGCATGTTGCATATACAGAAAACTGGTCTTGGTGTCAGAGCTGGACATTCCTACTCTAATACATTGGAGAATAAGAAAGACAGGCTCACTGAGTCACAGGGTTATAGTAATGTTAGCTCTTTTCCAATGTCCTACTGATATTTTAATCTAACTCATCTTTTCTATAAATATTATTGAGCACTTCTAAGTACAAGGCCCTAGAGAGAAGTACTGATTTTAAAAACAACCTCCCCGCAAATAGGTGGTAAATATATTTAAGTAAATATGCAATCAGCTTTACTTACTTTCTATGCAGCATTCAAGGATAGCATTAATTTTAACTAGAAGTAGAACAAAGCTACAAATTCTTCCGTTTATACAGATTCTAACCAATTCTAGCCTTTCATTTTCAAAAAATATTTCTACTTACTTGCAGTATTACAGTGATTACCTTAGACAAATGTTCCTTTATGGTTTCGTTGTCTCTCTTTACTATCTCCATCATTTCTTGGCCACCGAGATAGGCAATATTAACTATATTCAAACAAAAAAAGTCAAACACTTAGAATATACGTAACAAACACAACTGTCAAATTAATTATAGTAAATTCCTGCCCCCACACCTTCCCCATCTCCCTTTTTTGGGCAGTGCTATTGATGTGAGATGTCAGCGAGGCTAAGACAGGCACATGAGTCAGGCAACATGCATCATTTCTGGAAATAAGAGCGTGTCCTACAAAAGTCCCTCCACTCACCTTCACCTGGCTTTCTCAAAGCAACGTTTAGCATTATAACGACCAAATGTCAGATACCTGGCAGCTGACGTGTGTGACTGCACTGGATCAATGTATTTTTTGATTTAAGGATTAGAAACACACATTTTTACAGATAAATCCTGTATACCAGGGAAACTTTACGCAGTTACTAATGTGAAACTATCCTGGCAATTTTTTAAAAAGAACACAACTAAAAAAGTGTTTATTTAAAAAAAGGATCTTAAGAGTTTTTAGTGAGGTTAGTTCATTATGCTCACTGCGAAATGCACAAAGTCATCCTCATTTTCAAGATGTCAGACTACCTAGGAAAGGGAAATAAATCCAGATAACATGAATTTATGTGGCTTTGCTGGACTGGCATAATAAAAATGTTCATTTATATTTGCTGCTTGAATTCAATTTTGATTGATATTACATACTGTTGTTACCGTTTTTTTGTCATCATCTGCCCATTATATTTTTCCTTTCTTTTATTTTCAATCTTTTGTCATTTTGTTTTTTGGTCACTTGAAAGCATAAGTAGTCTTCTTTAAAAATGCCATTTGAAAATCTCTCTCTCTCTTAAATCAAAGGACTAAACATATTCACATACAAGGACATTCAAGACAGATGGTTTGTCTCTGGTCATCTTGTTTTGTGTATGCTTTGCTTTCTTGTTATTTCTGACTCTTCTTTCCATCCCTTTTAGTGTGAATGATGAGTTTTCCTTCCCTACTTTTTAAAAAATTTCTCTTCAATAATAGTTTCAAAGCATAAATTCCATTTTTATTTGAGTGGTTAGCCGTACCTAAAGTGTAAAACTTACATTTTTTTTTCCTTCTATTGCTGTCTGGAACTAATCAGCCTCTATAATCTCCCCATCCAAACAAGGCAGGCCCTTAGCATACCTGTGCTTTCCCCATGCCTTCCTCCTACCGTGCCTCCTCTTTGGAACTAAGAAATAAACTCTTATTGCAAAGGCTGTTGTCTGTGTCTGCCACTTTACTATACCTGATTAGAACCATTCTGGACAAATTTTAAAACAGAGAGACAGAACTGATACTAGAATTGCTATACAAATAAAAATGTGAGACGACATAAGACCTAAGACTTTACCAACATCAGGAAAGAGAAGCGACGTCCCTACAGATTCTACATATGCCAAAAGAATCATCAGGTAATTTTGTGGGCAACTTTATGCCAAGAAATTCAACGACTTATATGAGATGGATGAAGTCCACATAAAGACACAAATTTTAAGCTTACTTGAAAAGAAAAAGATTCACTAAATAGTTTTATATCTATTAAAGGAATTAAATTTGTAATTTAAAGACTCTCCACAAAGAAAAAGCCAGGGAAAGATGATTGCATTGATCTATTGTACTAAATGTTTAAGGAATGATATTGATTCTATATAAACTCTTCAAGAAATGACTACACATGGCTGTTTGATTTTGGACAGGTAGCCTTTTAGAACAGTAGAAAACAGGTGATCGGTGGCAGGCAGAATTCTAAGATGACACAAATATTCATCGCCCTTCTATAACCCCCTCCTTTTTGAGCGTGGATAGAATCTCTGAGTATGATGACCTATTTCCCCCATGACTGGGTTATATTACATCGTGGAGATGACTTAAAAGGAGATGGTCCTGGTAGGCCCTAACCTAATCACACTAGTCCTTCAAAATCTGAGTTTGCTCTGGCTGGTGGCAGAAGAAGTCAGAGATTCAAAGCACTCAAAGGATTAAATGCACCACTGCTGGTTTGAAGATGGAGCTCAGGTGGAAAGGAACCGAGAGTGAACTCTAGAAACTGAGAGGGACTCTTAGCTGACAGCCAGCAAGAAAATGAGGCCTTCCGTTATAAAACTACATGAACTGGATTCTGCCAGCAACCTGAATGAGCTCAGAAGTGATTTCTGGATATGCAGGGGCACAAGGGAGGCTTCCAAGATCCAGGTGGTGATAATTCTTGGGTTGGGTGAGTTTGCTTTATGCTAATTCATGGAGGTAAACATTTATGTAGTGTCATTGCTTAATTAGAAAAAGTTAAAGAATTCAAATAACTTGCAAGGAATCACATTTCCATTTTTTTTTTTTTTTTTAGCTTACAACACCTGGTCTTCCTAGGTGGTCTCCCATCCGAGTATTAACCAGGCCCGACACTGCTCAGCTTCCAAAATCAGATAAGATCAGGCGTGTTCGGGGTGGCATGGCCGTAGATGGAATCACTTTTCTAAAAAGTAAATTTTTCATCATGAATGTACCTAACCCTACCTTTATGCCTACTCTTTTTTGGGGGCAGAGGGGGTGGGGCGCTGATAATTTCTCATCTAAGCATACTTAAAAATAGAAAGTAGAATACCAGTTGCCTTTCCAGTAACTGCCTGAAGGAAGCCATCTTTTTCATTCCTCAGAAATGCTCATAACACAACACAGTGGTCAGAAATAATAATACCAAATAGAAGTGTAATTTCCTAAGGGGAAAACACATTTTTCTTGGCAATGACCGTCAACAGCATTCCTGGAAACCCGGCAGAATTCAGAGTTTCAAGCACCACAGTGAAGAAAATATCTAGTAGCAAGAGTAATGGAAACAAAAACATGAAGGAAAGAGAATGGTCTAGAAGAATGTTGTTTACTTTTGTTTTATTACAAATCAAGATACAGGTGCTAAAAATATTCACCGAGGAGTCTAATATTCTATTTTATTTACCACCATCATCTTCTGCAATCTGCTTAATGCGGTAAGTGGCTCACGGTTTGAAATAGCTGAGTGAGGGCTGACGTTACAGATCAAATGGATATTCCTCTCATAGGTCAAGTGGTATCACTGAATTCTCCAAGTACACAAAATCCACGATAGAAGGCTGCCTTCTGTTTAAATCCATTGCCTACCGTGATGTCATTTTGTCTGTCTGAAAAAATCCCAACTCATCTTTAAGTTCAATTTTGTTTCTATCCTCCTTTACTTACCTAGGTAGAACTAATCTCTCCTTGCTTCATACCACTCAGGCCCTGTATCTGTGCTCATGATAGCCCTTCCTGTCATGTTACAATCCTCATGTCTGTCCTACCATATTGGAAGTAACTTAAAGGCAGGAATTGTATTTCGTTTATTATTCTCTCCAGTGCTCATCTGAGTGCTTGGTTCATGGCGGGTATCAGTAAAGGCTGTCAAATGAAACAAATGCGAAGAGACTGAGGGAGAAAGTTTCTGGTCTGGTGTTTTTTTTCAGGGGGTGGGGGGGGTGGGGCATCTAGAGGAAAAGCTTGTTGCCTTCTTTGAAGTCATGTGAGAGCTGCCATCACAATGGAGGCCAGAGCTGGAGGCTGAAGTGTATCAACCTTGGTAAGCCAAGCTGGCAGGGACTGGTATAAAACTAAGACAAATCATTGCAGGTAAGAGGGAGAGTCTAAGAGCTCCTGATGAGACTGCCCCAGAACTAGGCCACATAATACACTGGTCACAGCATCAGGAGAAAATGTAGTAGGAAGTCAAAACCCAATTAATGATAAAATAGGAAGATTGGGGGAGATGTATGCATAGCTTTCTGCAGTAGAACTTGTGGATGGGAAGCCAGGTTTCCTGCTAGTAGAATGCCCCAATATGTTTGGTTTTGCCATTATATTGAGGAAACAGAGCTGTTGGGGCTGAAGGAAAGGGAATTGCTGGAGATGGGCAGTTGAACTAGGTGAATAGTGAAGGTAGGAAATCTGCCATATGTGGGTGTGTACACTGCAGTATAAAATATGATTGTTATTCTGACCAAGATATTACTTCTAGTCACTTTGATTTTTTAAAAAATGGCTGATAGGTTTTCTATGTCCAAAGTATATACCATGATGCTCACAAAGATAAATCAATCTCTTTAAAAAATGCTCATTACAGAATTTGTTAGATTAGAAAAAGGGGTTGGTATATTCACCTCCATGATGGGAGGGTGGCTGGGAAGGGCTGCCATTAGTAGGCATACAAATAGATGTGAAACAGCAAAAAGTTTCATTTTAAATTCTCTTTAAAATAACACATGTACTAATACAAATCATGGGAACTGAGATGGGCTCCACTGTGGCTGGGAGCATCTAGATGTGCTTCAAAGGGGGCCTGCCATAGATGCACTACATGCCCCAGTCTGAGGCTGTCTTGCCAGGGGTCATGAAGCCTAGAGATGTCCTGGAGGGACGTAGCTGTGATGGATTTTAGTTACGGTGGGGGAAAAGATGGAGTTAACCGGCTCGGCTACTGGTTAACTAGTGCAGATGGAGTGCACTAGCTAGGTGTTTGATGGGTGGGACGTGCTATGATGAAGTCTGTGGAGGATGAGTCCTGAGACCGTCATGGAGTGGGGATGTAGTAGGTATTATGTACCTACACGAAAGCCTATCACAAAAAATCCTATTTGCTCTCCTAGAGACATGGGAAAGCCAAAACATATGACTTTATATCCCTGACAGCCAGGGATGTTACGTAGTTCTGGCTACTAGTCTATAGGCAGACGTTCCTGGGGGAGGACTTCTCTTTCTAAATAAGCCAAAGCCTCACCAGGGATAAGCTCTCTGCTTTTTTCTCCCTCTCCCTTCCTACTGTCTGAATGTCAGACATGAGGCCTAGAGGGGCAGAAGTCATCAAGATAAAGGACCATGTTCAAAGAACAAAAGAGGCAGAAATCTAAAAAGAACTCACATCCCTGATGGCACCATCGAGATGTTATTTATCTCTAGACTGTCTGCCTCTAGATTTCCTGGTGCATGAGAAAAATAGATTCCTATCTGTTTAGGCTATTATAATAGTTTTCTGCTACCTACAGCCAAACTCAGTCCTAGCTGATTAAAACAAATAAAGATGGGGCCTTTGAATTTTCCAGGTGCTTTTGGTCATATGACGTTGTCCTTTGCCTATCAGACTGGTACTTGTGTCAGGGAAGGATGTGGCACCATGCCACATCTACACATATTAGGACTTCCCTGAGAGGAGGCAGAGGGAGGAGCTGACTGAAGAAGCCTTCCCAGGGACAGCCCCTCCTAGCACATCTTCTGACTGTTCCTGAGGCTGGCAAGATGTTGCTGAATGTAGGAGAGTTAGGGAGACACAAGCCAAGCAGGACTGCATGACAGTAAAATTCTTGGGGCTGAGGACAGACTGTGAAACTGGATGGCCCTGGAGACATGAGCATCCCATACTCTTGTAGCGCTCCATCCAGACAGAGCTGCTCAGGCCCAGTTAAGGCTAGGAACTCCAAGGAACACAAACCAAGAGTTTGTCAGAAGATTAAGCAGGATTGGACACGCTCAGAAGCCAACTAAGATGAAGTCTTCTTACAAGGGGGAGTTCTCTGATAGTTCTTTATTTTTTTCCAGATTGTTTTCCACCTTTTCCTAAGAGTGCCAAATGTGGCTTTTAACGATGTGAAAACTAGACCTAAAGCAGCAATTCTTCCATTCTAAAATTTCTGCAGAACTTAGAGAAATGTTTATCACTCACACAATGTGTTATGTGTTTCTCCATAAGCCATGACTTTGGTTATTATAAACATCCATTTAGTCTGCAAAAAGACAATCTTATCTATGTGACAATGAGTACACCAAAGTGAAAAACACAACTTAAGGTGTAAGATTTTTAAAAATAATAATGAATTTTAAAGTGGGAGATAATTGAAAAAATATAATTTTCTTTAGAAAGAAAGTGGAACCTTCATCAAGTCATTTAATTCTAAAATAGAGATGATAGTCTAGTATCATCTCTAATCACCTTTTCCCTTAAATCCTAATGGTGACCAGGCACACACACAAAAATCTATGCCTTCACTGCTGAATTTTAGGCTAAATATCCATAAATCATTAAAACTGTAGTTGGCTTTTATAAAAGGATTTTCCTAAGCTACATACATAAATGAGAGAATAGGTAACATGGGAATCTGGTTTTGTCTTATTCAAAAAAATTATTCTGGGATTGAGTTAAACAAATTATGAGAAGAACTTTGTGATTCTTTAGTGAAGCTTATGTGTCAGCTCTTTCAAAAGTTCAGTTCCTTTCATATCACTGTACCTGTTTTAAAATGTTATTTCTATATGGATTAAAGAAAAGAAATATTATGAAAGTTTCTTTCAAAAGAATGTATGCAACAAAGTAACGTAACATACCAGGAATGTCCTCTGTCTCTGTACTATGTTTTTCTCGTTAGGTGACGAAAGGAATTAAAACATTGATTTGGTCTAACAAAAAGACCCTAGAATATTTTTAAAAGTTAATTATCTTGACCTGTGATACTACTAAAATATACTTGCTTTTAGCTTTGATCAGAAAATCCCATTTAGCTGTCTCAGTGAAAAGTCCATTTCTCATGAAATTGAAAATCTATTCTAAAGAAAATATGTACTAGATATTAATTTTTTTGTAGTATATAATTGTAATTCCAGAATTAAAATGAAAGAACAAACCCACATATGTTCTTTAAAAATAACACTTAAAACAATCTAGTTACATAAATTGAACAGATGAACCCTGTGGTAAAGTTTATAAAGTATGCTAATTGGATGAGGGCTACTCTTCCCTGAATGCTGGATAGGAAATGATGTTTCACCACTCAGTCTGGTGAAGAAGGCGAATGTACAGAAGCTCAGCCTAAATGAAGGGACATGCCATCTTCTCCAAAAGGGCAACAGCATTGGAAATACTTGCATATTTTGGTTCCTTGAATTTTTCAGACCTTACTACAACAAAAAAATATGTGTATAAACTAAAGGACATAGAAAATCAGTTTCTACCCAGATAGGGCAGGATTTATTATCTACTACTTGGACGGGCAAACTTCCTCCCTTTGTTTCCATAAGATTTCTACTGAAGCACAGACGTTACATAATGTGTAAACATTGCAAGGCCTCCTAAAAGTCAAACTGGCGTGTTAAAGGTCATTGTCTGGATGACTGTCAAGCCAGAGAAGCAGGTCTGTGGTGGGAATGTCTGGATGGCACAGCTGTGACCACCGAGAAAGACCTTGGACCTGTGTCCCTTTCTCTTAACAACCCCTCTTTTTGTATAAACCTGAAAATGATGCCACCGACTCAAGTGGCTGGTCTGAATATTGACTACTTTCACCATTCATGGGCTATAAGCTCTGGCGGGATCCACCATTATCTGCAAGGGCCAGTGTCTTATACGTATTGTTCTCTCTCAGCTGGGACTCTCTTCCAGTTGTAGTAAGCAAGGTAACAGGAATTACTTAAGGGATTGCCAGGGCAAGCCTGAGCAAAGGCGGCTTCTGTGGTAACTGCTGCAAGAGGAGCCAAGGGTGACATGAGATCCAGAGGGGACAGGTGGGAAGAGGCTGGATAGGATGATCAAGATGCTTGGTTAAGGATCATCCTAGGGTCGCTACTGGGAGACCGAACCAAGAACCCTGGGAAGAAAGAAGACAGGTAATTCTTGCCTCCTTTCCTCTTACCCAAGATTATATAGACTGAGTGGGTAATGGGAAAAAAACCAGAGGCCAATGGCCAGATCTAGAACAAAGAGAAGAGAAAAATGAAGGAAGAAATGTCAGAAACAGGTGGGCTGTGCTCCACAAATTCATTTGCAAGTTGGTTGTTTGGAACAGAGATGAAGCAATGTGGCTGTGTTCAGTTTGGTTTAAAGAGCCTATTTTGCACATCGTATAGCTCTACGCTGGTTGTGTGGGAAGGGAAACCCAGGGTTCCCCAAGCAACAGTGTGGTTGGAAGGACTGTGTCCTGTGTCCAACCTATCTTGCTCCCTGATGCCTATACTTGAAGCTGCAGGAAGATGCAGTAGGTCAGTCACTGCAGCTGAAAGGAAAATTCCTTTCTGTCAAGTGCAGCTTATGAAGCCTACTTCTCTAAGAGAGTGTTTATAACTCTGGTGTAGAAAACTAGAAAAAATCTTTAATAGTTACTTGTTTTAATTAAAAATATTAAACATTTGATTATTTGTCATATGTTATGTATTACGCTTAGCCCTCCGTATCCATAGGCTTTGCCTCTTCAGAGTCAACTAGCCTCAGATCAAAAATATTTTTTAAAAATCTCAGAAAGTTCAAAGAAACAAAACTTGAATTTGCCACATGCTAAGCACTATGCTGAATCTACCCAAATGAAGTGAGGGGCAGGCATACCCTGCTGTAGCCTATATGAAAATATAGGTTATATGCAAATATTATACCATTTTACATAAGAGGCTTTGGCATCTGAGGATTTTTTTTTTTTTTTTTGTATCTGTAGAAGGCCTGGAACCAATCCCTTGCAGATACTGAAAGATAACTATACATAGGTCATTAAATACACACAGAAAAACAAATAAAACTTTCTTATATCCCATGTCCTGATTTGGGTTTAGAAAATATTTCTAAGGAGGCATAAGGAAAGCACAGATAGTTGTCTACCTAATGCCTATCAGAAATCCAGATATTTTGGGTAGAATGTCCTATAAATGTTTATTAAACCCAGTTGGTTGATACTATTGTTGAATTCTTCTATATTCTTGCTAATTTTCTGCCTTGCTCTATCAATTGTTGAGAGAGGGGTGTTTAAATATCCAAATATAACTGGATTTGTCCTTTCAGTTCTATCAGTTTTTGCTTCATATACTTTGTAGCCATCTTATTTAGTGCATATACATTTAGGATTGCTGTCTTCTTGATAGAGTGACCTTTTTATTACTATTATGTAACATCCCTCTTTGTCTCTGGCAATGTTCTTTGCTTTGAAGTCTATTTTATCTGATACAGGTAGCCCCTGATATTAGAAAGTAGAGTGTTCTTATGACAACTTTCCTAAGCCAAATGGCAGAAAGTGAAGAGTATCTCTTGCTTTCCGAAAGGTTGCATTACACCACTTCGCTTTTATGAAAGACCAACATTAGTATGGTAACAATTTTTTGTTTTTGTTTTTGTTTTTTTAAAGCGAAAATCCTTTTTGTATTTCTTCTGGTTAGTGAAAACAGGTCTTTTTAAAAAGCAAAGTGGTATAACATGAACTTTCGGAAAATGGTCGATTCCTGTATCAACACCATCATTCCTGGTTCCTTTTGATTAATGTTTACATGATATATATTTTCCCATTCTTTTACTTTCAATCTACTTATATAATTTTATTTAAACTGAGTTTTCTTAGACAGTATGTAGTTGGGTTTTTTTTTTTTAAATCTACTCTGCTAATCTTTGTCTTTTAATTGGTGTATTTAGGCCATTTACATTTAATGTAATTATTAGTATGTTAGAGCTTGAATGCCATTTTATTATTTTGTTTTTGCTGTTTTTTTGTTCCACTGTGTCCTTTCTCTTGACTTCCTATGTGTTACTGAATATATTTTAGAATTCCTTTTTTATTTACCTACAATGTTTTTGAGTATGTCTTTGTATAGATTTTCTAGGTTATTCTAGGTATTACATTACATATATGGAATTTAATATAATCTACTGGTGTTGACATCAAGTGAAATTTAGAAATCTTTCTTTTTTGTTTTTTTACCCTCTCCATTTTTAATATAATTGTCTTATATACTACTGTATACATTTAGAACCATATCAGTGTTATAATTTTTGCTTTGAACATAATTTAGAAATCTCAAGAGAAAAAAACGTAATTCCCCACATGTTCCTTTTTTTTCTTTCTTAATGTTTCTAGATTCCTTCTTATATTATTTTCTTTATGTTTAGAGAATTTCCTACAGCTGTTCTTTTATGATAGGTCTGATGGTTACAAATTCTTTTAGTTTATCTTATTGGAGAATATCTTAATTTCCTCTTTTTTCCTAAAGGATATTTTTGCTGGATATAGAATTTTGTATTGACAGTTCTTTTCTTTTTGTACTTGAAATATATGTCATTTCTTTTGGCATCTAGAGATTCTGATGAAACCAGCTGTCAATCAAATAGATTTTCTTCTTTGAATAATGTATGATTTCTCTCTGGCTGCTTTGAAGACATCTGCTTTGTTTTAATTTTCAAAAGTTTGATTATGATGAGTCTTGGTGTGGTTTTGTTTTTTTTCCCTATTTTGAGTTCATCCAACTTCTTGAATCTGTAAGTTTATGTATTCTGCCAAATTTGGGAAGTTTCTATTTCTGTTTTTCTATTTTCATGTTCACTGATTATTTCTTCTGTTCTCTCTACTTTACTGTTGAGCCTATTCATTTTTTTTAAGTTATTTATTTTTTTATTTCAGTTATTGTATTTTTTAGTCCTAAAATTTCCATTTGGTTTTTGTTTATATCTCTTTCCTGAGACTTTCTATTTTTTCATTAGTTTCAAATATGTTTACTAATTGTACATTGAAACATTTTTATAATGGATGCTTTAAATCTTTGCCCAATAATTCTAATATCTCTATCATTTTTGTGTTGGCATCTATTTTCTTTTTCAATTCAAGTTGAGATTCTGGGTTCTTGGTATGACAACCAATTTTTAACTAAAACATGGACATTTTGGATATTATGTTATGATACTCCAGATCTTTTTTTCCCTGTAAAAGTGATTATTAAATATTTTATTAAAAGTGATAAAATTTGAGAAATATTGAAAATCAAAAGGCAAATGTGAGATGTCAAAATTGGTAGGATCAGAATGATGAGAAATGTAAGACGTCAACCTGGACTGAAGGACTTTTTTTTTTAATTAAGTTTATTGGGGTAACATTGGTTAATACAATTATATAATTTTCAGGTGTACATTAAAATTTGACATCTGTATATTCTATTGTGTGTTTACCACCCAAAGTCCAGTTTCCTTCAGTTACTATATATTTGAACTTTGTTTTAGTTTTTTTTTCTTTTTCTTTTTTCCCATCAGGGGAAGTGGACAGAAGAGGCCACTTCATACTGCCAGGTAGGGTAGAAATCTAGGTTCTCCACTTGGTCTGTTGACACCCAAGGGGTGGAGGGGCTCTTCATTATTGCTGGGCAGGGGAAGGAATGCCTTGCTACTTCTCACGTGACCCCCATGGATATCATAGGGATGGGGGTGGCGGTGGCCCTATTACTGCCAGGGTTAAAGTCCTGACTCTCCACTCAGCCTCTTCCAGACACCACCCTAGTGGGGAAAGAGAGGGGTGCCTCATTACTGCTGGGCTGGGGATGAAGTCCAGGCTTCCCACTTGGCTTTGCTGGCATAGGTGTGAATAAGGCCACAGTTCTTTCTTACTATGGTGCTTGGCTAGATTAGAGTGGTTATCTAAGTTTCTTTTAGAAAGGCTGACATTTTCCTGGTCCTCTGGCTGTTGTTGGGGCTTTTTTGGATATATGTCCATTGCTGATTCTGGGTTCTGGCTCCAAATCTAGACCAAATGTGGTAAAAGCAAAAAACAAAAAACAAAACCCCAGAGACTCTCCACTGCGTTGTTCCTTGGTTCTAAAGTCCTTACATAGTCTGTTTTATTCTCCCCCTTTCATATGTAATATGAAGGGTTTTTAGTACTTAGTAGGAGAAACATGAAAAAGTACATCAATTTCATCCTCCTAGAAGCAGAAGTCCTTGGAGAAAAATAGAGTCATTAACTAGTGAATACTTTTTAAAATTATGTCTATAGAGTAAAAAATACTAAAGAGAGAAAAAATGTAAAGGGAAATAAGATGACTTACTGAAGCACAAGTGGTCATTTTATATATGTTTGCCAGAATTCCAAGTGATTTCTGTTTGATGTCAAATTACTTCCGAAGGTGTACTGGCCCTTGAGATCATCTAGTCTACTCGTCTAGACTACTCATGATCAGTGACCAAGAATCAGAGAAGGGAAAGGACTATGCTGAGGCCACAGAGTGAGTCTGGGGTGAAACTAAAGTGAGAGTTGAAGGTTTCTGACGTACAGTCAGTGCCATTTTCACTTACGAGGCCATCTCTTTCTTTTCTATGAGGGAAGGATGATGCGCTGGACCACAAGGTTTTTAAGGGATACCACTAACTTCAATCTTTGGTGATTTTTATGACTATCCTGAACCTTGCTTCCCTTCTCCCTATTTCATCTTCTTCCACTGCTATGCTAAGGCTAGAAGAAAGAATGGGGGTTGAGGAGAACATGAAGGGAAAAAAATCCACAAATACAGAAAACGTACTGGTTATATCTGTGATGATTGCTTCTTGCTACATATTTGGAAAAATACCTCCCATACAATATGTAGCTGTACAATATAAAGGTTGGACTGTGACTTGTTTCTGAATTCACTATCACGTGATCTTGTGGCACTCTTAATGCAGATGAGCAAGGTAAACTTTATTTGGGAGTCCTGACTTTATGATTAACTGGGACGAAAGACAATGGCAACAGTCACAGTAAAAAGAGGCTTAGCATAGTGGCAGATTGCCTGAGTTGAACACTACTCACTAGTTGCATGGCTCTGGGCAAATCTCTGTACTTCTACTATGTACAGAGACATACCTTTTCGGTACCTCAGTACCTTCACCTGTAAAATAGGGTCAGTAACAATAACTAAACCTCATTAGTTCTGAGAAATACAGGTAAAATCTTAGAATGGTGCCATTAGCTGCTGCTGCAACTGGTGTTGTATCATTCATTAGAGGCTTATTATAAATAAAATACTAGATAGGCAATTTGTATATATTATCATAATTAATCCTAGAATAATCTTTTGAAGTGTGGTATACAATTATACCATCTTATAGGTTAAGAAAACATGATCATTTTATTATGAAAATCATTTATAAATACAGTGTAAATCCATATTAACTAAAAAGATAGATTACATTTCAAAACAATGTTTGAAGCCAAAAGTAAAGTAGCAAAAACATTCCCTGGCACATTTAGAAAGTATAATCAGCAAAGCACCCAGCATTATAGTACCGTGACTATTATTTATTACTTTTTAAATTTAACCCCCTCCAAAAACATTTATGGAGGAAAATACAAGCAGAGCCTGTTCACTCTATGGGAATATTGGGCCTGGTTTCCTTAGGCTGCTTTTTGCAAAATTCTCACACCAACTAACATGGCACACCTTTGATTCATATGAGGACTCCGTACTCTGTACAGAAGAATTCTTTCTCACCAATTCTGCAGCTGGAGTGGAGAATCAACAGAATAAAGTTTTAAATTAAAGCCTGAAGAGCCTTTTCTATCTGTCGTACAGAACTCTCCTCACTCTATTCTCATTTTATTTCTAGTTTTAAACTTTGAGAAGAAAAAAAACCAACACAAAATTCCTTGCTTGATATTCATCCACTGTCTGAGATTATTCTCTTGCCACTTTATGATACAAGAATAAACCCATATGTTTTAAAATGTGCTTACCAAGGCAGAAAGGTTCCAACACATTCTGGACTGAACATTCATCCTGCAGGTTCATTATCTGACAGCTCGTCCTGAGCAACCAGGACTTGATTTTCTCCGGACATGGTTTAAATAACAAGTAGCTAAAAACATTTAAAACATATCGAAACCAGCATAATAACGGAGTGGCGATTCTGCCGTTGGGTGACTCAGATAGTCTCTCAATTGTTGGAAAGAGCAGGAAGGAGCGAATTATCTACAAGAAAAAGCATATTTTGATGAGAAGTTTTCTTAAGGGATAATCTATTGATTTATTGTTTCTTGTATCGACAAATGACTGGGCTATGGAATATGACTAAAGATCTGTTCGGATGGAGAATCACCATCCACTGTCTTCTCATCTCACAACCGATCTGGGTAGGATATAATGGTGTCTCTTGAACTGTTAATTTTCAGAGTGAGGAGGAAGTCAGATTCCTAGATAACTTCTTGGTTATGATGGCAATTCAAAATCTCTTGGAAGGATTGATGAAAGAAGAAATTAATGCACCATTTTAGTAGTTATAACAACTCGATCCACTAATGATACCAGAAGAAGAGCTACATAAAAAACTCTGTTTCTAGCCAGCATTTCTTTTACTGATTATATTTGGAGGCAGTTCCTTTTCGTATAGGTCCTCTATTCCTTAATCTTACCAGCCCAAGATAATCTCTAATAGGACCAAATAGATTTCTAACAACTGATTCAACCTTAATAAAGTGTAGGCCAGGGACAAGTGAAGCTGGACATTTCCGCATAGGAAAATGCTTAAGGACAAAAATATAATTTTAGCTCAATTCATCAGAATATCAGAAAATGTATTTTAATAATACTCCAGAAGAAAAAAAGGGCATTGCTAAAACATTTTAAATTTAAAATTTACCATTATTTACCAAATTAATATTAAAAAAATTAATATATAAAAACAATTTCTATAGGGGATCAGAAGTCAAAATAGTTAAGCATACTCACTATCAATAGAGTAACAAAAATGGAATAGATCAACAATGTTAACAAGTTATAGAAGAGAAAATGAGAATGAACACAATGGTTTTACTTTTCAAAAAATCTTTAAAATTGTTGTGTCTAACACATGTACTGAAAAGTGTATAAAATATAAATGTGATGTTTAACAAATAATTCATAAAATGAAAAGGTATGTGTGTCAAGAAACAAAACATTGCCAGTATGGCATCTTCCAGTCACAACTCCTTCCTCTGCTTAAATCTTAGGTAACTTCTATCCTGACTTCTCTCCTTTGCTTTGTATCAATACTTATCATCCTTTAATATTATAATCACTTTCTTGTTTTGCTTTACATTAATACTTCTCATCCTGCTAAAGACAGATTTATGTCTCCCCCAAATGCATATGTTGAAGCCATGACTCCCAAAGTGACTGTATCTAAAGATAGGTAATTAAGGTGATAAGGGTATGGCCAATAGGATTAATATCCTTTTAAGGACAAACCCCAGAGAGCTCACCCTCTCTTTCCAAGCACTCACAAAGACAAGGTCTGGTGATCTGGTGAATGCACAGTGAGAAGGTGGCCATCTACAATCCAGAAGTCTCACTACAAACTGACCATGCTAGCATGCTGATCTTAGACTTCTGGCCTCTAGAACTGTGAGAAAATATAAGTCAGTTTTTAAGCTACCTAGTCTATGGCACTTTGTTAAGGCAGTTTAACCAGACTAATATATATCCCTGAATATTATAGTTAATTTCTGTTAATGAACTTTATATAAAGTTCGTATATGTTTTATATAGTTTGTTTTTAAACTTTATATAGAGTGTATATTTTATTTCCTTTAATAAGATTCATCCATGTTGATATATAGAGCAATAACTTATTATCTTTGCTACAGTTTTCCATCGTATAAACATACCACAATTTATTTATTTTATTGATAGATATTAGGGTTGTTTTCAACCCAGAGATACTATAACTATGCTGCTCTGAACATTTTTATACATGTCTCTTGATGCATGTGTGCATGTATTTCTGTTGACTATATCACCTCAAAGTGGAAATGCTGGGTCATATGGTGTCCATATGTTCAGCTTTAGTAGATAATCCCAAATAGCTTTCCAAAGTAGTTGTACCAATTTACCTCCCTACCAATGGACATGAGACTTCATATTGTTGCATATCCTCACCACATTTGGTACTTGGCAAACACTATAATTTTGACTAACTTGGTGTATAGTGGTATTTCACTGTGGCTTTAATTTGTGTTTCTCTGATGACTAATAAGGTTTAATAGCTTTTATATGTTTATTGGACATTTTTTATATCTTCTGAAGTGCTTACTCAAATCTCTTGAACATTTTGTCTATTAGGCTGTCTGTCTTTTTTTATTATTGGTTTGTAAGAGTTCTTTTTTTAGATACCAGTCCTTAATCTTGTGGCAGTCTTGGCTTGATTGTTCAACTCTTATTATTACTATTTTTTCATAAAAGAGATAAGTTCTTAAGCTTGATGCAGTTGAATTTAACAGTTTTTTTTTTCTTTTATAGTTACTGTCCTTTGTACCTGGTTCAAGAAATTCTTCTCCAACCTTAAATCATGAAGATATTATTTCCTCATTCAAAATGTTTTTTTAGAAATTAAATAATGCCACCTCTTACCTGTTCTACAAAGTGGGTTTTAAACCTTCGGTTGTGTTTAACGTCACCGTGAGTCTGTTCTGTGATTTCCCTTTTCTCTTATATATTTACGTTCCTTCTCTAGATGAGTTGCACGGTCTTTTCCCATTAGGACCTGAGAGTATAGGTGGGTTATTGTAGACTTAGTCTCCATCATCTTCTACAGTCCTTTTTTTGTCATAACCTGCTTGATGGCATTGCCCAAATGTTACAGTTGATCAGGTAGCACTGAAATTCTGCCTTCATGTCTGTCTCACTAACAGGGAACAAGGGTTTGAGGATGAAAACTGTGGAGGACTCTTTTCTTTCTAGCCATGATATCTTCTTGTTTTTCCTTGGTCAGATCTGTCAGCTAAGTACTTAGCTATTTCCTGTAGGCTTTTCCTTTGCTCTCAACAATAACTGAGGTATTTTAGTTGTTTCTTTTTTGGTCACAATAATTTGACCTTTGCTAGATCTCCTCCTCTGTTACATAAGTAAGAATGTAGTGTTCCCTGAACACCTCTATGGCCTTGATAGCAAATAAAAGACATTCTTTAGGAGCGGGGAGCCACAGTCTTTTCAGATGATTTTTTAAATGCTAGATAGGCAACAGACTGCAAAATGCTCATAACGTGCTTTTCAAATGAATGCAGGGTTTTAGCCAGAATACAGGGGTTTCTGCTACCTTGGCATCTCAAATACAAAGCTGAAGAGATCCTGGATAGACTGTGCTTAATACAGATCTTATAAGGCATTCATGGGTACTTGTGACAAGATAAACTGTCAACTCCAGAATGTCAAGGATGATCCAGAATTCTTCAATCAGAGTTGGCTGCCTGTATTGCAATGGGTTAATATAAAGGCATACAGAATTGAACTTTGAATGATGCAGGGCTTTGGGGTACTGACCCTTGTCCAGTTGAAAATCCGTGTATAATTTTTGATCCCCCAAAACTCAGTCATCCTTTGGGATCTGTGGGGGCTTGGCTCCAGGATCTCCATGGACACCAAAATCCGCAGATGCTCAAGTCCTGTATATAAAATGGCATAGAACCATGCGTACGGTCGGCTCTCCACATCCAAGGATTCCCAAGCATAGATCAAAAATACTGCTTTTGATGAGTGGTTGGTTGAATCAACGGATGGGAAACCCAAGGATATGGAGGGCTGACTGTATCATTATCCTCGTATAA
Source organism: Pteropus alecto (assembly GCF_000325575.1). Lineage (NCBI taxonomy): Eukaryota > Metazoa > Chordata > Mammalia > Chiroptera > Pteropodidae > Pteropus > Pteropus alecto. The sequence continues at coordinate 11,721,474 of NW_006434835.1, forward strand.
GTGAACCCACATAGTTCCGACCTGTGTTGTTCAAGGTTCAAGTGTATAAAGATTCATACCAATCTTAAGGAATCTCTATGAAGTCTGACTAGATAAGAAAAGTCAGTTAAAGGACCATTTCTCTGGATGCTGCTTTCAGTGGTAACTGCATCTCAGCGCACTCAAACACAGAGATAAGGAACGAGACCAGCTCTGGAATCCAGGCACTGCTCTGATATTTGGTTGTCTTCTTCCTCGTCTAGCATGACACAGGGATACATACAGCATTGCTGATTCAGCAGTAATTGTTGAAGACACAGGGTAAGCAGAGTATATAGCATGAGCATCATAACTCCAGTTCTTTTCAGTTGCAGGAAGCGCAAGTGAAGAACCTAGTGGCTTTCCAGTGTCTCCAGGCCTCTTGGACAGGTCTCTCTACTCTCTTATTCAATATATAGTGGGTATGCTGCTACTTCATCTTTGGTTTCCTGACTGATGATATTCTTCAGGACCACTCTCAATGGTACAAAGTCAAGTGTGACTGCTGTCTGAGAAGTGGAACAGTCTCCTCAGAGTGGCAAAAATTAATAAGTCTAACAATACCAAGTATTAAAGATGTGGGTCAAATGGAACTCTTAACATGATATTAAGTATTAGACTTTCCTTCTCTGTTTCTCAAAGTACAATCACTTTAGTGTGTGTCTGGAGTTCATGCAGAAAGTAAATTTTTATCACATTGTCTAATGTTACCAGTTTAATTCAGGGCACTGGCATTTCACTTGGATACCAAGAAGCATGCTTTAAGAGTCTGAGAGGTAGAAATGATGAAAAAATCTTTCGGTAACTGGAATGATGCTATAATTAACCGCTGATTTGACACCTACAAATTCAGAATGCTTCATCTACTTTTTCGGTAATTCTCATATCATGAGTTGTTTATTACCGTAAGTGCTACCAATGTTACTGGACTTGAGACATTTCAAACAGGTGTGAATTCACACGAAGCAATCCTTGGTACTGAGAGTCAGGGTTTCTCATGGCCCTGCTGAGGCCTCCCAGCTTAAGGGCTACACTCCTCATCCCACAGCAAGAGTTCTTCCTCAAGGCTGAGAGCAGCTTTCTCGTTCACAGCAAAGACGATGATGAAGAAACTGACTTCTCAGCTTCAGCTGCACTTCAGTCCTACCTGGAGCTGTAGGAATACAGTTTGGTAAAGGAAGCCAGCTGAATCACAGTTTGGTCACTGCAGGCTCCTTGGCAGCCAATATTCTTCAATAATATCTCTAAAAGCTCTTTAGTCTTTCACATTTAAGTTCATAATCTACCTGAAATGGATTTTTTTATGTGTGGTGTGAAATAAGGGTCTAATTTTTTTCCCATATGGAAACCTGATTGTCCCAGCACTATTAAGTGCAAAGGCTGTCCTTCCCATTTTTCTGCAGTGATACTTCTGTTGTAAAATTCTGTGTATATGTGAATGGGTCCTTTTCAGGGTTCTATAATCAGTTCTACTGGTTTATTTTTCTAACTCTACTCCAAGAGCACAATGTCTTACTTACTTTATATTTTGGTATCTGCTAGAGAAAGTTAAACCTCATCTTCTCATTCTTCAAGAATGCCTTGGGCATTTTGGGCTCTTTGCATTTCTGCAAACATTTTGGAATTGGTTACTGAGGTCCCACACACATCTTGTTGAGATTCTGATAGGGACTGCACTAAAATTATAAATTAATTTCAGAAGTAATATCTTTACAATATTGAGTTTTCCAACCCATGAACATGGAATAGTTCTCTCTTTATTATAAATCTTCAGTGTATCTAAAAATGTTTTATGCATTTTACATGTAGTCATCATGTACAACTTTTGTCAGATAACTAGGAACTTATTTTTTATGCTTTTGTAAATAGAATATTAAAAAATTTTCATTTTCAACCCTCATACACTGCTGGTGGGAATGCAAACTGGTACAAACACTATGGAAAACAGTATGGAGCTTCCTCAAAACAACTAAGAATAGAATTACCATATGACCTAGCAATCCTTCCTCTGGGTATTTACCTAAAAATCCTGAAAACATTTATCCACAAATATATATGCACCCTGATATTCATAGCAGCATTATTCATAGTGGCCAGGACATGGAAGTAACCGAAATGTTCTATGATAGATAGATGATTGGATAAAGATGTGGTACATATATACAATGGAATATTACTCAGCTATAAGACAAGATACAATACTGCCATTTGCAACAACATGGATGGATGGATCTCGAGATAATCAAGCTAAATGAAATAAGTCAGACAGAAAAAGTTGAAAACCACGATATCATTCATACGTGGGATATAAAACTGAAAGCAATAAACATGAGAAACAGACTCATGGACACAGACAGTGAAGAGTAGTTACCAGAGGGAAGCGGGGGAGGGGGAGGTAGATAGGGATACTGAAAGAGATTGAAAATTTGGTGATGGAAGGAAATCTTACTCTGGGTTGTGAGCATACAATGCAATATATACTCAACTTACTGTTAAATTATATACTTGAAATCTATTTAGTTTAACTTTTAATTAAAAAAATTAAAAAATTTTTTTTCATTTTCTAAATGGTTGTTACTTATATATGACACAAATGGTATCTGCATGTTGATTTTGTGTCCAGCAAACTTGCTAAAGTCCCCTATTAGTTCTAATAACTTGTCCATAGATTCTTTTTTACATTAAAAAAACTTACATTAAAAACATTCATGTATAAAAATAATATAAATGTCAAAGTAATGTGTAGCACTTGTCTAAAGAAAACTTTAAAACCCAAAGGGACATTCCTTTATTCTTCTATTGTAAAAGAAATATAAATTCTCTCCTTAAACTAATTTATCAATCCAATTCATTCAATCCCAATTAAAATACTAAAAGGTGACTCTTATTTTGAAATTTAACCAATTTATTAATGTTAATCTGGAAAAGGAAATGCACTAATAACCTACGAATTCTGAAAAAGAAAAAGAGGGGAGTTTAGCTCTATTAAATTTTACATGTTATGAAGCTATAATAGTTAGAACTGCGTGATAGCAGAAAAGGATCGTGTAGCCCAACAGAACAAAAGAAGAGTCTAGAAACTACAGTATCTATACACTGGAATACTGCACTACCGTGAAACATTAGGTAGACCTACATGTGCTGACGGTGAGAATGTCCAAATCCTGTTTCTTCTTCTAAACCAGCTGGTGGGGGTTATGAACAGAAGGGAGTTTTAGCAAGCTTCGAATGAGCCACTGTAAGCTCTGGAGGATCATATGTTCTTTGGGCTTTTTGTTTGGAGAGTACAAAGATAATTTTGCTTATTTTCAGGTTCCTCAACTATGTCCTAAAAGTGATACTTGGAAAATTAGATGTCACTGAATAGCGCAATCTCTGCTACCTGGAATTTAGCTAATCAACTCTCAATCACATTTTCTCCTCCAGGCAACTTTTAAACAATTTATTAAATATCCAAACCAACTACTATCAGGGATTTGGTTAAAATAATAATTCCAGGGAATAATGTGAGGTCAGTACATTTAATTCTAATCCCTTACATCTCTGCATTTACAAAAGCACCGCAGATGATGAGAAAATATTCAGAACTGGGAGTCTCAGGAATTACAAATTCTTCATTAGGAAAATAAAACTAAATTATGTTTTATTGTATTCTGCTTACGAAAGCAGAAAAATATGCTAAAACACATTTGAAAATATTTTAAATGGAAAAGTTAGAAATAAATGTTTTTGTTCCCCTTCCTCCCCCCGCCAATCCAGTGAACCAGAACAATCAACTAATGAAAATGATCTGTTTCCCAAGAAGTCTGGCAATTTAGTCCTTTACGGCAACTCATTGCTCAATTTAGTTTCAAGTTTATTCACTTCAAAATAAGGCTGCCTTGTGTTTATTAAAATGTCCTCAAAGATTTAGATAACATAAATGGTTAATATAGTTACTGTCATACTCATAAATGTACCAGAGATTCCATACTAGTTATGTAACCCACAGTACCGAAGGAATTTCAGACTGATCAAATCAGCTGGCAGAAAAAGGAAGCAATCCATTACTTTGTATAAATGATCCATTGCTGTGACCCATGTTAAACAAAACTGCATGCAAGGGAAACTCTAAAAATACATGAGCAACGATGGCGTTTCATTTGGTTGATCTATATCAATAACTAATTGAGAATTAAAGTGCACTCTGAAACCATGGGAATGTACTGAAACAATAAGGAAGTTCTAGTATGTACTCTGAATGCATCATTGCCTCTCAAAAATATAAGACCAAAGACTGTTTATCACAACTAATACTTAGTCGATGGAACTGGTTTTCCTCTTTTGCCTTTGGAGAACAACAGTTATTACCTGTTGGGTGAAACTAATATTTTTCCTAGATATCATAATGATAATTTCAGTGAAATTTATTGTCCAAATTTGATCAGATAAGTCATAGTAATAAAAATTTCTTTTATTCATATAGAAACCTATTGGCAAAAAAAATCACTGGGGTCAAGAGAGTGTACCCAATTTTATAACACAGCTGTGCAGAGAAGGTTTCCACATCTGTGTATATGACAAAACGTTTTCTTACGTTACTGTCTCATTAGAGAAAACTTCTAGGCTGGCCAATTCCCTCTGCTCTAAGGAAACATTTTCATATACTGCACATTCTCATCTGAAATGTACCAGAGTCAGCTTTTGATAATGAAGTACAACCATGTTTTCTTGAACAGTACAGGAAAGTAAATATACACATTGGGACTTTCTGTACAGGGTACTTTTGGGGGGAATAGAGACAGTACTTTGATGTTTACTTTTTCCTGATTTTATTATTATTATTAATCATTTTTCCAAAAGGAAGTTTGGAAACAATTTGAAGTATAGCCATAAGGTAAGGAGTATAATATGCAGGTATGGTTTGTGTGCCATCTGTTTCATTAAATAGGCATTTTTTTTTTTTTAAACAAAGAGTAAAATCTAAAAAATCATTTTAGTGAACTATACTGTTCAGATACTTTATTATGTAGGCCCCCATTTTTCCGGGGTGCAGCAATGAAGCCTATGTCGTGATCAACAGAACTTCAACGTCTTTGAAAGAACAGCGATCAGCTGAGCCCACCTGCTGCAGAAATGGCAGGTGTTTCCACACTGCACAAGAAGAAAACAAGAAAACACAGCACGCCTTGCTTCCTTTTATACGACTGCTAACGTTGTTAAGATATGTTAGAGAACATGCAATATAAACCAGACAGTCTTCAAAGATGAAGTTGGAAGTAGTCAAAGCACAGACCTAAAGATAATCTTAGTTTAGTTTATCTTTTCTCCTCATAAGACCACGTTTTCGTCTCCTTAGGATAAGACAATTCAGCTTATTTAATCATATGTATGCAGTATATAAACTGCAAATGCCATTCTATTTTAATGATCAAGAGCTTGCTTTTTGAGATCTTATATTCTGTCTTAATTTCATACATTATTAGTAAGACAGGAAAATACCCCATAGTAGGGAAGTGCTCAGAATGATAGTAGTAGTGATAGCTCACTATCTTCTGGGAACTACACTAATAAACTTTCTATATGTTATCTCATTTAATGCACATAACAACTTTATCAAGTAAGTTTCTTCATTCCATAGATGAGAAAACGAAGATTTAACAACAAAGCAACAAAGATGAAGTATGGCCCCAAGCAGAGCAACTTCAGAGCTCATGCCATTAGCCATTATATACATTATATGCTTGTACACAAAAGAATTTCCTAGTAATCATTATTGTTTGGTGACACAATTCCCTATGAGTGAACCAATCACTACCATTATTGTTAGAGATAGGCTAATATTTACAAGTATTTCAAAACAGCTAGCTTCAAAAATAACTCCATATCCTATGAAGTAAAGCATGATATCTCTCAACTATTGATTACTGTAAAAAAGTTATGCCACTTCAATGTTTTGCTTAAGATAGATGGCATTCATGAAATTGACCATTTTTGCCATTTTCCATTCATGTGAATTATACTCAGATCTTCTGAGGCAGAGATTCTTCTACACTTTAATTACCTGAATATAAAAAAAGCCATTTCATGCATTCGATTTACATGTGAGGGTTGCTAATTACAAGGATTGCTTGCACATTTGCAGAAATATTTATATAACTTATGATTACACTTAAACAACTGAAATGTAGCTTCAAATTTTTCCTAGACCATTCTTCTCAACCTTTGTCATTTTGTACCTTCATATTTATTTTATTTTTAATGCATACTGCTCTTCTCAGCTTAAAATCTCTTGGAATCCACTTCCCTTTGAGTCTTTCAGATTCAGAACCACTAAGAACTGAAGCAGAAAATAATGATGCTCAAGGCCCATGCAGATTACTCTTTATAAGCTGCTCTGTAGCACAACAATCTACTTTAGAGAGGCTGTTACTCTGAATTGAACAGTGTTCCCCAGGTAGCCTCAGAATTCAGTGACTGGAGACAACAGCAAATCCATCCTCCTGCCTACAGCTACAAAATCCTCACGTGACTATGATGACCTTGGGCAATATCAGCTTTCTCTTGATTTCCAATGGCAAAGCTACGCAGAATCTATAAGGATGACTTTGCTGACTAAAAAACCTGCTGTTTGGCAATTCCCTAAACTTGGGAGCTGAAAGACTCTCTGTGGGCAGGAAGCAAAACACCCCAATTGTCTGACAATGAGGTTGAGACTTTTCTAGGTTAGGAACTTCAGCCTCTGAAAACTCAAGCCAAGAATGACTGAGAGGCTAGAGTCATTCACTGAGTCTATTCATTCTTTGGTCTGCTGTGGTGAGCACTGGAGATAAAATGGTGAACCACACCAAGAGTCTCTGCTTTTAGAGAACTTGAAGTCTAAAGGGAGAGACATTTATAATAATATATGACAGGTATCATGCTATGGGAAATAAAGAGTACAATAGAAACATATAAAATGGGCACTAGAGACTTCTTATTCATCATATTAAGATGAGACAAAGGTATCTACCAGACATTTTAAGACTAAGGGAGAATGGTACAATGGAAAAACCCACGGCCAGAGGCACACAGATAACAAGGGACTTCTGCCACAGCAGCTGTCCCATTAACACTCCTAGCTTCTCAGAAGTCAAAATGGCTTTCTTATCCCACTTTGTCTGACAAAAAGCAAATCCAACACTTTGGGCAGCCAAGACCCCATGAGACAGAGATTAAAATGTGAGAAGCAAGCAGTTAACTCATGGCAAAAGATGAGGCCCAAATAACTGAAGGAAGTGCATGAACCCAATAACAGCTTTGATAATGAAACAGGTGAGGATTTTTCCTCCTTTTAGTTCAGGAAAAAATAAAAGAGTATCAAAGATGCACCTTAACATATCTTCTCCCTTACAAGTCTCTGACAGGGGCGATCCTCTTCCCAATGACACCCAGACACACCGGCTTCCTGAGGGGAGCACCCCTCTTGGTGGTCCCATGACATCTCCTGGACTCAGCAAAAACCCGAGTTAGTTCCAGAGTCCTCCAGCTGCCTCACTGAACTTCTGTGGCCTCAGCCTCCACAGAGCTCGGAGCGGGGACAAGTGTCTCTGGGAAGGCCCTTCCCTTCCCCAATAGATTAGACTGTATTCCCGATGGCCTGTAAAACAACTGCCAACCCTTAAGAGAATTTGGCATACAAATATAGTAGGTCACTAATATCAATTAAAAATGTACCATGGGTTCCTCAAAAAATTAAAAATGGATATATCTTTTGACCCAGCAATTGCACTTCTGGGTATTTATCCAAAGAAAACCAAAACAATAATTCATAAAGATCTATGCACTCCAATATTCATGGCAGCACAATTTACAATAGCCAAGATATGGAAGCAACCTAAATGCCCACCAACAGACGACTGGATAAAGAAATTATGGTTCATATCTACAATGGAATATTACTCAGCCATTAAAAAAATGAAATCCTACCATTTGCAACGACATGGATGGACCTAGAGGTTATTATGCTGAGTGAAATAAGTCAGACAGAGAAAGATAGATACCATATGATTTCTTGTATATGAAGTATCTAAAGAACAAAAAGAACAAGCTAAAAACAGACTCACAAATATAGTGGACAATTTGGTGATGGACAGAGAGGAGAGGTTTGGGAGGCTGAGAGAATGGGGTGAAGGGTTAAAGAAGTACAAATTAGTAGTTGAGAGTTGGGCACGGGGAGCATGGAAGAGGGAATGTAGTTAACATTAATATGATGGCTAAGTGGAGGGCCAGGGGAGGGAGGGAGCAATTGGGGGGGATCATTTTATGAACATTATAGATGTCTAACCAATGTACTGTATACTTGAAATTAATTTAAATAAATTTATTTAAAAAAATAAAAATAAATGTACCATGGTATCTGAAAATGCTATATGATGGCAATGGGAATCATATACTCTTTTACCAGTTCAAATTTTAGTCAACAACTAAAAAGTTCATTCATCTCAAAAGAACTTTAGTGGTAAAGAACCATGATATATTCAACTTACTCTCAAATGGTTCAGAAATATCTCTCTCTCACACACACACACACACACACACGTGCACATACAACTGTTCCTTGGTACCTGTGGGGAATTTGGTTCCAGATACCAAAATCTGAAGATGCTCAAGTCCCTTATATAAAATAATGTATTTACATATAACCTATGCACATCCTCCCATATAGTTTAAATCATCTCTAGATTACTTATACCTAATACAATGTAAATGCTATGTAAATAATTGTTATACTGTATTGTTTAGGGATCTACTCTCTGGAATTTTTTTTCTGAATATTTTTGATCTTCAGTTGGTCGAATCCACAGATGCAGAACTTGCAGATAAACAGAGCCAATTATGTATACATTTGCTCTCCCTATATCCCTCGTGTGTGTGTGTGTGTGTGTGAGAGAGAGAGAGATAGAGAGAGAGAGAGAGAGAGAGAGAGAGAGAGAGAGAGGGAAGGAGGGAGAGAGAATGGGAAGGAGGGAGGGAGGTGTGGGGGAGAGAGAGAGCAAATGAAAAAGCAAATGAGGTAAAATATTAACAATAGTAAATCTGGGTTAAGTATATATGGTGTTCTACGTAATATTCTTGCAACTGTCTGTAAGTTTGAAATTATTTCCAAATAAAATGTTGAAAAAATAAAGTGCAGTCCACCACTGCCCTCTATCCCTCAGACAAGGCACTTCCAATCCCCTCCCCTTTATCTTGCTCCTCTTTTTATCAACATAGTATCTCCTTTGAACGTATTAATTTTTGCATATTTTTACGTTTACTAGCATCTTCTCTTAGCAGACTGAACCGAGAGGGCAGAGCTTCTTTCGTGCCTTCAGGTCTGTAACAGGTGCTCAGCGACAGTGCACGGCACATACCAGACTGAATGAATACAAGTCTGGCTGAGGGGCAGCGAGCCCCCGCAGGAAGGCTGCCTCATCCAGTTCCCCAAAGTGACTCCTCCCCACCAACCCCAGCTCAGGACTGGAGGTTCATTCTGTTTGGAAACAGAAGGAGAGGGCTTTCTGACTTGGGTGCACAGGGCAGGGGGAAAGGCAGGGGAAAAGGGCCATCATGAAAAGGGGGATTAAGTGAAAGCCCAAACACTAAATGCTGATTTTCTCACATGCAAACACCAGCCTCTAGTGTTGTTTCCTTTAATGATGCTGCCCTTAGGCAGGAGAGCTGAAGTTTTGTTGTTGTTGTACGTTTTTTTTTTTTTTGAGAAACCAAATGGTTGGCTCTAAAGAAAAACATACAGTAAATGACACTGGGGAATACCACAGAAAAATGTCAAGGACACATGTCCAATCACCCTGCAGTGAAGCTGACTAGCTGACAAAGCTCTCCCACACAAAACCTTCTAGTATTTTCAGTGCTTTTTTTTTTTTTTTAAAAATATGAATAGATAACAAAGGAATGCCAGACATTTGAGGAGCTTCAATTATAGTAGTCAGATCAATATAAACAAAACATGAAAAAAAAATATGAATAGATAACAAAGGAATGTCAGACATTTGAGGAAAGCTTCAATTACAGTAGTCAGATCAATATAAACAAAACATGAAAAAAAGGAATTCAGATGAATAGAAACAATGCAAGAGTACAACAAAACTCCAAAAATGTGCTTTCCTCATGAAGCAGAAAGGATACCACAGAAAGGGAACAAAAAATAAGAAATCATCTCGGAAATTGTTTGCATGAAGGCTGAAATCCAAAGTTTAATTAGATGAATCTCAAAATAAAGTTGGAAAAATACCTCATATTTCTCATTGTACACAACAAAAAGAGAGAGATGGACAATAAAAAATAAAATCAAGAGAATCCTTTCTGAAGGTTTAAAACATGAGTAATGAGAAAACAAGGAGAAAAAAAATACAAGAGAAGTTTTCAGTACATAAGGATGCCAGTTTCCAGATTATACAGTCCGAGGTATATTGCCATAAAATATAATAATGGAGATAAAAATTCTAAAACCGTCCAGAGGAAAAACAGGTCACATAAAAAATAAAAAACTCGAAATGGTACACGTCTCAACAGCAAAGCGTGAAGGTCTGTCTGGAAGCTAGGCAACAGCTGGTAACAGTGGAGGTGGGCAGCGGTGGGTGGGGATGGCAGACCAGCTCACTGCAGAGCAATCTTCCTGCCAAGAACAATTAGAAAAGCTGGAAAAAGTACTTTTTAAAAGTGCCGTTGAAAGCATCAAAAGCAGAGGAGATTTGAAGAGCTAAAATTCTAGAGAAAAAGGATACTCAGAGAGGTGTCTTGAAATAGTTCTTCTTTGTTATTTACCAATTTGTGAGCAGTAGCTAAGAGGGAAAGAAGCTAAACAGTTTCTGGAAATCTGTGGCTCAAGTGTCAAAGCTTGGGTGTTTGGCGCCCACTGAAGAGAAAGCACCCTAGGCTTTCAGTTGGAACTACTAAAAGTCAACTGGAAACAAACCAGCCCTCACAGAGGCGGCCCCAGCCCAATCCCTGATGGCATTAAAGTCGCTGGTCTTTACTAAACCTGTTGGCAAATGCAAAAGTAATTCCTCCCTGGAAGAAGATAGGAGACTCATATTGTCTTAACAATTTTTTATATATAATGATAGGAATTGGATTTAAATAAACTTTACTAAGCTGTGATGGTTAACGTCCAATGTCAATTTGACAGGCCACGGGGTAATCAGATATTTAGCCTAACATTATTTTAGGTGTGTTTTGAATGAGACTAACATTTGAATAGGGAGACCAAGTAGTAGATTGTGCTCCCCAATGTTAGTGAGTCTCATCCAATCACCCGAAGGCCTGAATAAAACAGGCCGAGTAAGAGAATTCCCTCTGCTGACTGCCTTTAGGGTGGGACACTGGGTTCTTCCTGCTTTTGGACTCAAACTGAAACACTGACTCTTCCTCGGTCTTGAGCTTGCCTGCTTTTGGACTAGAACTTACATCGTCAGCTCTGCCGGGTCTCCAGTTTACCAGCTACAGATCTTGGCACTTGTCAGTCTCCATAATCATGTTAGCCAATTCCTTATAGTTAATCTCTTTCTATGTATACATACACACATCCTACTGGTTGTGTTTGTCTGGAGAACCATGACTAATACACAAACAAAGAGACAAGGAAACATGACCAAACACAAGGAAAAAGCAGGAAAGGAATGAGACTACACGAGATTTAGATATTGGGATTATCAGACACACTCTTTATTTTTATTTCAAATACGCCATCTCTGCATTTTTATATCTTAAGAATAAAAGTAATGATACTTAAAAATTATTGACAGTGTAAAGGAGAATAAAGTTAAACATAAACTTTAAAGTAACTGTGGTTAATATAATAAAATTAAATGACAAGATGTAGAGTTTCAGAAACTGGTAACTATAAAAATAAAATGGAAATTCTATAAGCAAAAAACAGAGTAACTGAAATTGAGAATGCAACAGATGGGTTTAAAAGCAGTTTATACATAGCTGAAGGAGGCTGAGTGAACTGGAAACAGGTCTGAAGAGAATATCTAGACTGAAGAAGGGAGAGACAAAAGAGTTATTGTGTATAAATTATACCTCAATTTAAAAAAAGAAACACTCAAAAATTTCATAGGGAGAATCAAATAAATATGCAATGCCTATAATACAAGGTGGAATGTATAAGAATTATGAGGAAAAGGATGACAAAGGAAGGATGGTAACAATGACTGGAAAGAATCAGAAAAGACTTCACGTAGGAGTTCTCATTCGGGATGATTTAAAAAAAATGGACAGAAGGCATCTGTTAGGGGATGGCAGGAAAAAGCAGAAAGGAAGTGGACAATGAGAGAGAGTAATAGTTAGGAGGCAGCACCAGGTATGTACAGGGCAGGTGAAAGTGGACTATGACTGAAGGAGACAAGGTAAGGCCATCTCTCTCAGAGGACCTTAAGGAGAATTTCCCGGGCACTCAGATAACCAGAATCTGTCCCTACGTTTTCAAGAAATCTCTTCTGAGTCAGCGTCAGTCAACGTTCATATATTACTGAAGCCTTTTTCCTCTTCAGTAGGACACGAGAAGCTCCTAGCATTTTCCTGAGGGTGGTAGCTTATGAAAGAAGAAAAGGCTGAATCTCTAACACTCAATTTGGCTTAATATAGAACCTCCCATAACTATACTGGTGAGGAGATAAGTAAAATGTTTTGTCGAAATGGAGCTTCTGGCCTGTCGACAGACTTCATTCATACGTGCTCTCTCTGGCATCTGTATGGCTGATACTGGGAAATGATTTACTGTCTGGTTTCCTAGGGACCAGTTGCCAGAAATGATGCTGGCTTCAGTCTTTATCCATTCATCAATATACCTCCCTGATACCTGATAACCTGGCTTCTTCCCAACCAAATACAAATAGTCTAAACTGGCTTGGAATGCAAGATCTCAAAGCAATGACATTTTATTCTTGTGAAGCATCTTTCATTTAGTGCCTGCTAGACTTTTTCCACTTCGGGGAATTTTTTTGTGGCCTACGTTGCATATCGTTCACAGATTTTCCATATGTGTAAGAAGGGAGGGTAAAACAGCTTCGTACACACTGGGTAACCAAATTAGAGAGTTTTTCCTTCCTTAAAGTTCACATTCATAGTTCTCATCTCTACAAACTGATAGATTGAGAAAGAATCTTCTGGCTGGAATAAACAATAGCCATACACAAAACAACAATTTCACAGAATTTTATGCATCTGTTTCTAGTCTGTTCCATGTTATCTCTTCTATTACTGCTGTGTTTCATCCACTGAGACTATGAATTTACTCTTCTGTGAACACCCGGTTCATTAGCATAACAAGGTCTAAATGTAGCAAGGTACAAGCTATGTTTTTCAGACCTGTGTATGCTCAACCGCAAAGGTATTCAAAAAGGCAACACCTCTGCCTTAGCATGGGTCACTCGCTCATACCCAGAGCCTCTTAAAGTCCTAGCCATTATGAACCTCACGGTCTGATGAGATTTGAACATGGCTGCACTTTTTTGAATAAGGTATGCCTCGCTCTAGCAGTAGGACAGATGACGACGCTAATCCCAACCTCTGGTTTTGTCATTATATTCAAGTAATGATCATGATGCACGTCATTGAAAGGTATACCAATCAACAACCCAAATTATTTTGGGAGTGGGGGGAAAGGCAGGGTTAATGAAAAGTCACAAGGAAAGTCAAAAGGCTAGCAAACTGAGCAGTCTAGGAAGAGCAGGTGAGGTAGGGTCAGAGATTAGGACAGCCACTGCTACTAAAGAACTGCTATCGACTTAGTGCCACTGCTGGTCTTAGGGGTGGGTTTTCTGCAGAGAAACCAAGAAGATGACATTACTCTTTTATTTCCCCTTGTATTTGTTATCTGTTGCTGTGTAACAAATTACCCCCAATTTTCTCTCTCCTCAACCAACTTGTCAAGAGACAAGTTAATTAGTTTTAAAATGACCTCTATAAAATCATGAACTCTTAAATCAGGTTTCTCTACAGCAAATACCCTTCTTTAAACATTTTCACATTCTATTTTAAGAAGCTACTTGTTGAGTGATAAAAGCAATTTGTGGTACATTTAGTTTTACTTTTTTTCCTGTGTTCCTGAAATTTGCAGCTATATTAACTTTTATAACTGGAAAGAAAAACCTTTAAAGAAAGATCTTACAAACCAACTGTAAAAAATTTGGGGGACAAAGAAAATCTGATATAGACTGTCTTAGATGCTATCAAAGAATTGCCATTAATTTTGTTAGGTGTGATAATGACATGACAGTTATATAAGGTCCTTTTTAAAAAATTTACAATAAAGTATTTAAGGGTGAAATATCCCGAGAGCTGTAATTTACCTAAAGTATTTAAGAAAAAAATGAGGTAAAGATAACAAAAAATTTGTAGCTATATAAATGTGAATAATACATAGTTGAAGATTCATTACACAATTACCTTAATTTTTCCATTTGAACTTTTTCATAATACAAATTTTAAATGATCAATTAAAAAAGAGGTTTCTTTTTCCTTTCCATCTATATTAGCTTAGATAGCAACATTCATACTTCCGTGAGATGGGTTGCAACTAGGTACATCTTTAAATTGCTTTAAAAATCTTTCCCAGGCTCTGCCTGTGTCCCATCCTTACAACAAGCTGGGGCACCAGTGATTAGCTAAAGCACCACATATGACAGACTGGTAATTTCCATCATCAGGAGAATATTCTCAAAATTTCTTACAATGCCACATATACAACTACTTGAGTGCCTAAAGAGACAATAATATAGACACTAGAGCTTGCTGGAATGCAGAAGGCCACTGCAAAACATAAGCTCGAGAAGCTGCACACAAAAGAGCAGGGCTTAAATCAGCTTCCGCTGACAGATCTCAGCACCCTGCCGCTTAAATCTTGGAACTAAAGACTTCAAAGAAATAAAAATGAAATATATGGTGCCATCCCAGGTTTGACTGCTATAATTCAAGAAAATGAGAAAATACATCTAGGTAGTGCTGTTTCCCTGAACAAGCTGAATATCAGCACCTTTACTCAAGGGGGTCGCTGTTCTTGTGGAAATGGTCATAGGTGGAAAGAGCTAGAATACATTATCACATACACAAAAGATCTTTCCTTTAGAGAACTTAATATTTCTCCTCCTTCCAAGGGATGATATGAAAAGACAGAGCTGACATGTTACAGAAGGACCAAGGACAGATTTAATTGTCCATAGCATCTCAATACATTCAGTGTTCCAAGCTTTTGGAAAGTTTAGGTAGGTTGGTGGTTCTCAAAATGGAGCATGCACCAGCATCACTGGCAGCACTTGTTAAAACACTGATCGGTGGTCCCAGCCCTAAAGTTTTGGATTCAGTAGGTCCGGGTGGGACCCAATAATTTCTAATAAGATCTCAAGTGGTGCTGATGCTGCTTTGAGAACTACTGGCTTAGGTATCTGAACGAGTGAGTGCCTAGTGTCATCTACTATTTTCTACCCACAACTACTCCCGGGCCATGAAGAGGTGATGATAAAATGTGTTTAAGCAGTAAGTGGAAGGTTTTCTCTGGCCAGCAGCCACTTCACTTCATTTGCCATACCTGTCCCTTTAAACATATCTCACTAACTCCCAATATACTGGACCTTTGAGAGGATGAGGAGAATTTTCCATATCTGACAGTCTCAGGGATACACGAATATTAAAATGGTTCAATATTTAAATCTGAAGAGGGTTCAGAAATTCTCAGATGAAATGCATTAGATAAAGTACTAAGTATTAACATGCATGAAGAATGTTCTATTATAAACCCCTGTTTTCACTTTCTTGCAGCTTTCCAAAAAATTAGCCCTTTGTGGTGAAATTTTCCATGCTTGGTTTCAGCCCAAAGATGATTTTTTTTTTTGTGAAGTTTGAGAAAAATATATTAAATCGTTTTTGAGTTATGAAAAGATGAAAAAAGCCCACACAATTTTTCCACTTTGAAAGCAATTTTAGGATTTTTAAAAACAGGCAGATAACTAAAAATGGCTGAAGTTGAAAAGTTGAAACTTTCCATGTGTCTAGTTTTCAGCAAGGTAGTCTCCTGGGTAGTTCAGGAAAGACAATGTGTGTGCATGTAGATAAACAGACAAATATATATTTAAATAAATGCATAAATGATTGAAAAAAATAGTATTTTATTATACTCGATATGAACTTTCCTCAGAGTAGGGGATTTAGTGTTTTCTGAAATGGAAAGTCTTTCACAAACCAGAGTATGTAGTTAGCTGCTGACTGCCTGACCCCGGTGGTTTTCACACACCAGGGTTCACCAATGGGTCACGTGGACATAACTGTGGAACTACCATGCACCGTGTTGGCAGAATCCTCCAGCTCCCTTCACTCTAAGGTCCCCTCTGCCCCAGCTCAATTCTAGGACTCTGATCGCTGTCTTCTGAGTTCAGCTTCTGCCCCTGGCCCAGGCCTCAGTACCAGCTCCCTGCATCAGAACACGTGCATCTTCTCTGCTCCAGAACACGTGCATCTTCTCATTTTTCCTAATTCCCTCTGAGCTCCCCCGAAAGCATTCACCTGCTTCCCACTAACTGCCCCCCCCACCCCCGCCTTGTGTATTTGAAGAACTCAAGTATTAAAGAAACAACAGTAGAAATCTTACGTTTAGGTCAAATAGCTTTTGGTGATTGTCAAGGTAACTTGCTGCAGCCATCTATAATCATAACCTTTCTAACTAGTTCACCTGGGCAGGAGATAATAGGAAAGTTAGAAAACAGAATACAGAGTGCTAGTCCTGCCGCTTCCTAGCTAACTGACGTGGGTTAGACACATAAATACTCAGAACTTCAGTTTCCTTGTCTGGAAAATGGGGAAACTTATGTGTTAAATGACCTTGTTACACGTGAACACGTTTTGTAAATTTCAAACGAATGTTGGGTATAACTGTTAGTAATGACAAAACATTAATTTCAAAGTTGTTTTAGGTTCCTAGATTTAAATGAACGACCAAGTATAAGGCACTAAAACGCTTCTGCAAGGAAGGGTGCAGTTGAGGATTAAGAAAAATCCCATTTTCCTAGTTTTCAAATGTGCGGGCTTAGATGAAACAGAAGGAAGTAGACAAATGTTCCTATTCCTCTTTCACTTTCAGCATCTCTCTCCGCACGGGCTATTCCCCTCGGCATATGTTACATTCTCTCCCACTGAGGACAAAAATGTTCTCTTGACTAGTTTCTTAAGTTATCATCTTGTCTTCACCCCTTCACTGGCCAAGTCCTGGGTCATTATCCATTTATCACCTAACGCCCTGCCACCTCCTCCCATTATTTCACTAAAACTGTTCTCTTCAATGCCATCGGTGACCTTCCCATTACTAATACCTGCAGCCTTAAACTCCCTTTCTCTTCCACTGTTGTTATACTTAACTCTGATACCTTGTTTCAGTTCTCTGCTGAACTGAACAGAAACATTTTTAAAACTGCAGGGATTACATCTGATTCTGTGGGATCCAGAATTCACATGAGGCTCAGCTGGACTTCTGCTGCATACGGCATTAGCTGGGTCATTCCCTTGGCTGCATTCAGTAGTAGATGGGATGGGCTGGAAGGTCCAAGAAGCTCTCATGCACATCTGGTGCTTTGTGATCCTCCTATGTGGACAGCTTTCTCACAGCATGGTAGCCTCAGGTAGTTGGGCTTATTACATGGCAGCTGGCTTCCCAGAGGGAGGAGAAGCTCCCAGGACCCCTAAGGCCTTGGCTGGGAACTATCAGGACATCACTTCCACTGTATCCCATTGGTGAAACCTAGTCACATGCCCATCCCAGGTTCAAAGGGGAACAGAAGGGGACTTCACCTCTAGAGAGAGGAACGGTAAAGAATCTGTGGCCATCTTTAATCTACCACATATCTATACCTTTCTTGATATTTCCTTCCTCTTCTCTTAGCTTCTGTAATATATTCTATTATAGGTTAATGTCTTTCGATTTTTTTTTTTTACCTTGATCCACAGAAGGATATAAATGCTGCATTGTCATCTAGGACATCAATGCACACTCATAAAAGTGAAATAAATATTTCACTATATATACCTTTATTACTATACTATACACAAATATTTTCTGCTCTATTTTACTCTATTATATATTTTTTCAAATACGGTTTTATTGTTCATCAACGTATGCTTCCCTTCTCTGAGGCTTGTATGTTACAGCCTTATTGATGGCAGACTTGGTCATGTGAAGTACTCTGCCCATCATGTGACGTACTCTGCCCAATGCAGTGTAAAGAGTGACAATGTTACTTCCGGGCAGAGGTTTTAGAATGCAGTGTGTGGTTCACTATTTCTTTTTTATCCTCTCCCACGAGACTGGACTATTCCAGATAGAAGTTAGTCCATCGATTTGGATTCTGGAAGAAGAGTGCATGGACAGAATGCCATGGGACTTGTATCATGAACAATGAACAAATCTTTGTTGTTAAAAGCCACTGACTCTCTGTTAATGGTAGACTGAGCCACTGGTTGCAACCCACTGAAGTGATTGCAGAGTCTACTAGTGGACTGCAGCTCACAGTCTGAAAAATTATTATACCTTTTCCTATTCTTCATCCTCCTTTCCACCAAAGTCATTCCCCAATAAACGCCTATGGCCTGTTTCTTTTCTCTCTTAACAATTTCCCTTGGCAAATCTCATATACTGTCTTCATTTTTTCTCATCTGGACTAGCAAGCGTGCCTATCACTTGGCTGTCTACTTTTTATTCTATACTCTCTTCCCATTTCACTCTTTTCACTGAGAGATTAATTACCTGATGAGGCCTGTTATCATCAGAGACCTTTTCGTAGCTCTTTGTTGTCGAAAACAGAGTCCAAAGCCCCTAGTCCAAACTTTCCTGTCCCTGCATTCTGTCAGCCCAGCGCTCATATCCCCCCACTCCCGTCATGACACCGTGCACTCAGATCGGACTGTGCGCTGCTCTCTCCACGTGCCCAGTGATGAAAACCATTTCTCCTCTCTTCATGTCGCTTCCATCGCTCACAAAGCACAGCAGCCTCCTACCACCAAAACATCAAATTCTCTTCCAATACTGACTCCTCCTCCTCCTGTTCCTGTTCAAATGCCAGCCTTTCCATGAAGCTTTTTTTGATCTTCCCATTTAGAAGCCACCTCTCTCCTCGCAATTCTCAGAGCCTATGGTACTTCATTTGTCTTCAGTTTCTTATCACTTAATCTGGGGACAGCACTCTAACGACAGCTATTTTGACACAAGAATTATCTCTTTTTTCTCCCTTTCTCCAGATTACCTCGACTGTTGGACACAACTTAGTGATGTTATATGTTTCTCACAAGCATTTCTAAGTTTGTAGACGTGAAGGTTCATCAGAATAGTGCGAGTGCAACACAGTCAATAATCTCATTGTTTGCAAAATATTTGAATTTATAATTTTCCCTAATGTAGATGAGGTGAACTCCTGAATCAACCAACACCTGCATGGTCTCACATGCTATTCTAATCCTCTCAGTAAAGTTTTTCAAGGTTCTCAGCTGTACCTGTGGTATACTTCGAGTCTCTCAAATTTTGAGTATCTAAAAACACACCGGGGATCCCCAAAGAAATAAAAGAGAAAACGACTCTGAACAATAACAAATCCATGCACTCAATCTTGTTAATTTTACTCTTATGTCTTCGTTTAAGACCTGTTCATTCTTACTTGAGACAAAATTCTGACAGTTATCTGTTTTCTCTACTTACAGCGAATTAGTAGCAATGAATTATTAGTAGGAAAAAGAAGTGGCACCTGACACTGAGGGAGGAGACAGAAAAACTATCAAAACAGGCAAGGATTTTTTTTAAGAAAGCACAATCATCTAAGAAATTTCAGGACACAGGCACAATCTCTTTAATTGTATTGCACTGTCCTATAATAACACTATCAAAAAGATATTCTTGAATCACTAATTCCTCAATAAGTAATAAACATTGTTGAAAAAGGCAGATAAGTAATATAGTTTAGACAAATTTTTGTCCAACTGGATACAACAGTCTGGTGCTTAAAGGAGTTTAAGTAATCTGGAAATTTCATTTAGAGAGGGCATTGTTGCCAAGTGGACAGACAAAGGAAGCTCTATGTTATTGTGCATTGTCCCCAAAGGAAAGCCGAATAATATAAAAAACTAAGTTTTGAAGGATCTCGTACCCCTGGAAGAAGAGGAAGTGTTATCATTAACTATTATATCAATTCTTAGAGGAAAATAAAAGTTAAATTACCTGAAGTTCACCTCATGAGTCAGTGCACAGCCTAGTCAAGAATCAAGGGTTTTCAACTTCCGACCTTGAACTTCATGCGAACAATTTACTGGCAAAGTCAGATGGTACATTTTTAACACACAGAGGATTGACGTTAAGAGAAAGAAGATTCTAGATAGTTGGGATAAGACTACTACTCTTTTGTTCCCATGTTACCCCCGCTCCGGCCCACATTGCTAGAGCAATATTCCTGTGGTCTCTTATTCCTTGAGCTGAAACATAATGAGTCACATGAGTATACTCCAGAAACATCTGTAGGCTCTGCTTTATCCAGAGGTTGAAAGAGCCATCAAATATCTTCTTAGACTCTCTTTATACCCACAGCTAATATAACTGTATCCCACCCCTGGATTCAGACAGAGCCAAGGCTGAATCCTGGCAAGGCACTTTTCTCTTAGTTCTCATCTATGAAATGAAAGATGGGACTAGATTATCTCTATAGCTCATCTCAGTTCTAAGGTTCCATAAGTCTAAAATTGTATTTATTAGTATAAATTAAGATAGCTACTATTTAAGTTGTCCAATTACCTATTTCTTCAGGTTTCTTTCAAAATTCTTTTTTCTGGACATTACTGTCAAAATATATGAAGAATTTCTATAATTCTGTTTGCTTAAAGAAAAAAATTTAATACCAGCTTTTTAAAAGAGCCATATTTTTTAGTATGTTAAAATACAGGTCAGACAACAAACACATCTAAAATATGCAATAAGTCTCTTAAAATGATTTTAAGACCGATGTTTCCTATAATTAGTTATAACAATATTGTAAAGAACTGAACCAAAATAAAACCAAATAAACCAGCTACTAAACTACACATATGTCCTTAAAATCTTATGGGAGTCAAATATTCCAGTAAAAATAACAGAAGAGATGGAAACACAAGTTTCTTATTATCACACTTCATATGTTATAAAACATAACAGCTAACTTATTTTTGGCAAAATGATTAGGGATTGCAACACTCTGGCTTACACAAACTTATTTGATTGTCAACTGCATCTTAAATGGAGCGTGTCACGCTAACTTCAGGCATGCAGGCACTGTGCCGTCGAGAACAGCCTAGAGACACCGGGATTTCAGCACTTCGGCAGGGGTCATCCCACCAATATTAACTGGGCCAGGTGTTTAAAGAGGGGCGGGGGCGGGGGGCCTTCAACCATGTAGTTAATTGAAACCAGATAAAGCTTTTGAATCATAAAAAAAAAATCATACAGATGTTCACTCTCCTCCCCCGGCGACCTTTATGGACAATTTATTGCACACGTTATTTTCTAAAATTCACCCTTTTAAAGTAAACACGGTTTCACGTGTCTCTCTGAAAACTTTATAATCACCATATGAGTTATGTCTCCACAAACAGACTACGTTAAGCTCATGTTTTATCTTTCTTTTCCCTTTTTACCACTATTCTTGCAAGGGCACCTGAAAGTAGAGCAATAATTAGAAAGTCATGAAGCTAAAGAAGCTAGAAGGAGCTGTAAACCATGCAGTGCATTGTACTTCTTTCCCAACAGACACTGTGAACACGAGCCAAAAAGACAGAGATGGGTTCAAAACGAACATGCTGAACAACTGTTTTCAAAGACGCACAAGGAACAATACATCACAGGCAGCATGGATGTGGAGCAAACAAAAATCCCAAGAACAGATTTGTGATTAAGTTACCAAACTGTGATGGACTCAGAAATGAACATATATGGAAGGAGATTTATTAGAAGTGTTGGCTCATGCAATTATGGAGGCTGAGAAGTCCCATGATATGTCGTCTGCCAGCTGGGAAGTAGGACAACCAGTAGTATAATTCAGCTCAAAGCTAAAGGCCTGAGAATCAGGGGTGCCACTGGTGTAAGTCCCAGAGCTCCAGTGTTTCAAGGCAGGAGAAGGTGGACGTCCCAGCTCAGGAAGAGAGAAAGAATTCACCCTAACTCAGTTTTCATTCTATTTGGGTCCTCAACGGATGGGATGGTGCCAGACCACAGTGGGGAGGGCAGATGTTCTCTTCTCGGTCTGCTGATTCAAACGCTCATCTCTTCCGGAAACATCCTCACATATACATTCAGAAGTTAATGTTTTACCAGCTATCCCCGGCATCCCTTAGCCAAGTCGGTTATGTAAAATTAACCATCACAAACAGTAACACTATTATTTCAAATATGCAAATACTCTTTGTTTAAATGTTTTTAAAGCTTTTTAAACACTTGGAACAACTAATAACCCAAATTATGTTTCATATCAGTGTTCACTTCCTACACTGGAAATAAATTATATCTCTCTCTCTCTACATGTGTGATTGTACATAGGAGAAATCCTAACTGTCACAGTGGTGGGATAGGCAGCTTCTGACATGGCCCCCAGCGATCCTCACCTTCTAATATTCACGCTCTAGTGTAAGCTGCTCCTCTTCATTGGGGGCTGTGCCTAGTCATTTCCTTCTAACAAACCAAATACTGGAAAAGAAATGGACCGTCATTTCTGTAATTAGGTTACAGTCCACCTTCGGTGACTTTCACCTTGCCTGCAGACTCTTTCTCTGGCTTCTCTCCCACACTGGCTCCCATGAGGCAAGTTAGAAAGGTTCATGGGTCAAGGAACTGAGGGTGGTCTCCACCTGACTTCCAGTGATGAACCAAGACCCCTCAGTCCAACAACCCTCAGGGAGCTGGGTCCTGCCAAAACCCACGTGAATGAGCTTGCAACCAGATGCTTCTTAATTCAAATCTTCAGATAAGAAACCTTGATTACAGTCTTATGAAAGACCCTGAAGCAGAGGATCCAGCTAAGGTGTGACCACATCCCAGACCCAAAGGAACTGTGAGAATAAATGTGCATCATTTTATGCTGCTAAGTTTTGAAGCAATTTGTTTCACGGCCGTAGAAAATTAACACAATAGTTACCCTAATGACTGAGGCAATGGTTCTACTTTCATTTCCATCATAATAGTCACTAATACCTATAGCAAACTTTTACGTTCTAGGCACCATTCTTAATTCTTTATATAATTCCTTAAAAAACCCTGAGAGTAGGGGAGTATAAACTAAAGAACATATTATTATCCCCATTTTACAGATGAAGAAATAGAGGAACAGGGTGACTCGATAACTTATTCAAGGTCACACTGACAAAATATGACAGCAAGTATTCGAATCTAGGTGGCCTGGTTTTAGAGCCACGGCTCACAGCAACTGTGCCAACAGAACCACTGTGTGGCAGGGCTGGATGCTAAAGATAGTCACCTCATAACATAGTACTAGAGGAGATTCAGAAGGCACGAAAGAGATTAGAAGCCATGCAAAATGCTAAAAACAAAAATAAAGCCTACTTTCTGATTACGATGCCTTATCCGGGCGAAAAAAAGAGTAGAAGCAGTATTACAGCGAATGGAGTGCAATCTTGAATTTACTGAATTCACACTTAAAAATGAAAAATATATTTTTTTATACCCAATAAGAGAAAATTAGCAATCTCTATTTGGTATTAAAAGCCACACACACGGAGGCCATAGCTGTACTTTTCCCAAGGGCAATTAGGAGTAAAAAGTGTGCCAAGTTGGTGGAAAGGGAGACTCGCTGGAGATATCATCACATGGAGTGAGAAGAGCCAAACTCCTACGACAGAAGGGTCCATGAAGGAATCGCCTCTTATCTTGCATCAGATTACCAGGTCCAGCAGCACCCCTTCATGCTCCGATACACCCTGTCCTTATGTAAGACAGCAGCTATCACACCTATGGCTTAGTCCGTCTACCCCGTTAGACTTCAGACTCTCGAACCTCAACGACTGTCCTCAAAATACAGCACAGGGCCTGGTATATTGCAAGTGTTTAATATGTGTTTGCCAAGTGAAGACATAATTTCTGTTCTGACTCGCATCCATTCCATGGGTTATTTCAATGGTACGTTAGTTAAAGTATGAGGTTTTGTTTTGTTTTGAAGTTTCTCGTGGTGGCTTTTTTGGGCATTTTCAACAGGTCTTTGTGTCTCCAGTGTCTCTGGCACATAGTGGCACCTAATAAGTATTTGTGAGTGAACGAATGAATGAATGTCTCAAAAAGGCTGCCAAGTTATAGAACTGATAAGAATCCATACTTATGACTAAATAGTGTTCTATAGACAGCTGTTTGCCTATCAACAATGATGATGATAAATTTCCTTCCTTTTGAAAAGACGCATGAACGTTTGCAAAATACTCTCCCAATAAAGCCAGATTCTTGTCTATGTCTTAGCTAGACAAGACTGCTCTTAAATATTTTTACAAAAGATAACAAGTTACATATAACTTAAGAATTTCAAATAACCCTAGACTAAAAGTTGGAAAATTCCTACCTCCTTCAGCATTATTTTTGAAACATCATGGAAACTGCATGAACGTACACTCACACAGGTCCACAGTACTCCGGATAAAGGGATGAAGGCAGCTATCAAGTATCCTCTCTCTGTTCTGTTTATCAATTACACAGGAGACAAAAGAGCAAAGGAAAGCGAAGGGGGCCTTGTGCAAACGCACACCCAAGCACCTCCAGTCACCTCCTGAGGCATACTTACTGGGAGCTCGGGGGCATGCTTCAAAATCTGAAGGGAAATATAGGAGCCTACTGAATGGCCAATGACCACCAGTTTCGTTTCCTTTGGCACATGAGTTCTCAGGAAAGTTATCTTGTGTTCTATTTGACCACGGAGTCCGTAGATGTCCTTAATTTCTTGAGCATTTGGATCTAAAAGCAAAAATATGAACATGTTTTCACTCAATCAGTGAAAGTAAATGAGTTCACTGAAAAAACTATTTTGGAAATATAATAGTAACAATAGTAGCATTTAAGGCTGTGATGCATTAGCTACAGTGTTGCGTGATTTAAATGATTATCAACCAAAGTAGTCAATTGCTTCCTACAACTTGAATGACTGGAATATCGAATTTGTTTGCTTCATGACTCCTGCAAGGTCCTGATGCCAACTATAACGAGCTACAATGTGGATTATTCAAAAGGTGTCCAAAGCTCACGAAAAGGGACTGCTCTTTGGTTTTATCTGTACCTGCTGTTTTTATTTCCTTTAGTGCTTGGCTTCCCTTCTGAGCCTGGATAATTCTTTTCCACCTTTCCAATTCTCAACAAGTGTCGTCTCTTCTGAGAAGCTGGTTTCTGATTCAGCAGGTGAGGAGTAAGGTAGCTTTCCTTTGAGGTTCCACAACATTTCATGTTCAGCTGACCCCACTACTCCTAATTTACGCCTAATGTATAATTCATGTATTGCTTATCTCTGTCTCCCAATGCCTATATTAAAGTTTTTTTTTTTTTTCCAATTGAGTCAATGAGGATGACTTCCTTACTTTTGTGACTACTGATCGCCCAGGTTAAGACATGCTCTGCTCTAGTCCTTCTTCCCAGTCAGCCTAGAATTCATTCTCCATTTAACAAGGCAGTTCACCATAAAATAGAATTAGGAAGAGAGAGAATCTGGAAACGTGACTTTAGTAGGGCCCCTGATGACTCCAAAACTGAATATTTATTAAACATTATTTTTAACTTTTAGTTTATACTCCCCTACTCTCAGTGTACCTCCTCTGATCACTCCGCCCAGAAGGGATCATATTGTTCTCTGATACCCAAACCCAACACCTATAGTACTTGCAACCCAAGTTCTTTATTTTCACAACATACAACATGTGAAAATGTCAAAGTCCTCCTTGCATTGGGACAGCATGGTGTAGTACCAAGATCACGGGCACTGGAGATAAGATAAATCTGGGTTTAAATCCCAGCTGAGCACCTTAGTTACTAGGATTTGGGCAAATTCTTTAGCCTGGCTTCGGCCTCAAATATATAGCAAGAAGTCTTCCCTCATATACATGTCCCCAATATGGTTTGAGCAAAGAGAAAGAAAATGAGCTAAATATAATAAACATTTTAAAATTTCACTGACACTGGAAATAAGGTCCTAAAGTATTATATTTCAGATGAATTTTAATAAACATTATCATTCAAATGGTTATTCAAATGACTATTTCAGAGATAAATCTGGCTTTTACCTCTGAAAAAACTGCTCAGTAGATTTCCAAGATAAACACACTACTTTGTTAGTGTTTGCTGAAGTAATGAGATTAACAGAAAATTAAAATGTACTATCTGGATATTATTTTACTAGTAAAAACTAAAGGTTAAAAGACTATATACTTAACTATATATTTTCATGCCTATTATTATTTCAATATAGTCTTAAAAACTGCTAGGAATCATTAACTTTTCATAAAATACAGTAAAACATCACATTCATATGGATCAAAATCAGAAGAATCTTAATATGAAAATGATTGATACCATTCTTTCTATAGGGAAAATGTACTCAGAGTTACAATCAACTAAGTACATTTGGAAAATTATCTGTTTCTAAACTGAGAACTGCTTGAATTGACAGATGTTAATGCAATTCACCATATTCACCATATCAGCCTAGGGTCCTGACCATATGATACTGATGATTCCCTCTTAGAACCTGCTGCTCAGACTCATCTCTATGGAACTCCCTTTACAGCTCACTTGCTGGTTCTGGAGTTTATTCCAAAAGGTATGTATAATCTGCTCCTAAATAGTTCATAGAGAAATTAAGGACTATCGGTACTTCATATTTACTTTTCATTTAGTTGTTCAATCTGATTGATCCAGTTATTAAAATTTTGTCAATTTTGGATTGAAATATTATATATTCCTTATAGCTTCAGGACACAGGTAATCTGATAACTATTTTCTTCCATTTCACCTGAACTAAATTGTTTACTCTGACAGAAAACTGACTAATTGGCCCATGGTAATATTAAAAATACGGATATAAAAAAATAGATTCCCCTTGTGTTCAAGAAGTTCACAGTCTAATAGGAGGAGACAGAAATAGATAAAAACACAATTATAAAATACTGAAGTAAGAATATCTCAAGCATTGCCTTGAGAAAAGAACAGGGTTTTATTGCGTTACAATAGAAAGATAATGTCCTTTTGGATTCATAAAAAGTATTGTGCTTTTCTCCAAGTAACTCGAGATAAATACTTAGGAAATAGTCATTACTACATGCATGTTTCTATAAATATATAACTTTACATATTTGAATACAATCATAATGGTCTAAAATTAACAATGTATATTTAACTATACACACATATACATATGTCTAGCTACACATTAAATATAAATGCATAAGTTTTGCTATATATTGACACACAAGCAGTATTTACAAGTCACCTATGACTAGAGACCCAATAAGACTAAAGATTAGCGCTGCATGAGCCTTGTGCTAAGACTGAGTTGGTAGATAGTAACTCTCTAAATCTTATACCAGAATTTTCTTGACTAGTAAACTTTCCCATCCTACCCCTCTCATTCCTCCAAAGCTATATCTTAATAACTTCAAATAAACAACTTGCATGAGGAGATTAAATGGCTAAAAATAGTGCTTCATATTTTAAAGAATGCTTTGAGCAAGACAAATACACAGTTTACTCTTTAGGTAAAGTTTCAAAAATACACAAAACAGTATCCTATGTTGTGCATCATTATATATGAAGGAAATATACAAAGAAACATGTAATTTACTCTGCATTCATGATAGTAGAATTGGAGACAGGATACAAAAAAGATGAAACTTTTTCTGTATTGTTTTATTTCATTTATTTTATTAACAAAAAAATATACAATTATGGCAAAGTGTTAACTATCAACAGAGTAGTGAATAACAGAATCTTGGACTGTTATATAATTGTTTGTACTTTTATGGATTTTTAAACATTTTTCAAAATAAAAGAAAAAGTTTTAATTAAGAATGCTTCG
>NW_006434835.1:11749586-11776867 GCF_000325575.1 Pteropus alecto
TCCTATATCACTTTTGTTGGGAAAAACTACCATTCACGTCTTCATTACTCCCAGTGGAATATGAAAGCTCCAAAGAACTTTATGTAGGTTCATGTTAAACACCAGCAAAGTTGTAGATGAGACCTGTCCCCAGCTCCTTACTCACTTAACTCACTGACCCAAAGGTCGTCCTTCCTCCATTGTTCCCTGACATAACTAACTGATGTGAAAGTAACTCTCGTAATTTAGGCCTCGACTGTCCCTTGCATCCTAAGTATTTCGTCAGCTCCCTGTGTCTAAACACCGGTGTGACTCTCAGCCTTCAAGGGATGCACAGTGTGAGGGGATGGTAGGTGGGTGCTCTATTTAAAACTGCTACCTTACTTAAAAGACAAACAGAAAACCTTGTAAATCCCAAACATGTTTTATAAAATAGTTTTTAATTATTATCCTCCAAACAGATGGTGAAACCAAGGTAATCAAATTATGCTTTCCACTTGAATAAAACCAATGATGGGGCTAAAAATTTCAATGGGAAAAATATGGGGGTGGTGGGGGTGGGGAGAGAGGGAGGGAGAGAGAGAAAGAGAAAGAGAGAGACAGAGAGAAAGACGGATTCAGCAAGGGGAACATAATTTTATAGACTTAACAAATAATAAGAGCAAAAGACATAAAAACGTCAGGTGTAATTTTGGACACAGCTATGATTTCGTGGCTGTTTGTGGTTATAGGGAGAGGTGGAACAAACAGGCTAGAAAGGAAGGCTGAGACTAGATCAGGCCAAGGCATCTGGACTCCATTGTGTGAGCGGTGAAGGACATCTTAGGATTGTGAGGGGAGGGGCAATGACCTGATCTGGTCAGTGTCTTTGGACATTAACTGCAACGCTACTCTCCCTAGTCCTGCTGTGCTTCCTACTCTAACAGAGTCTTCCAGACTCCAACAATTTTTTCCTTGCTCTGCCTTTAGGTTTTGTATCTCTTGTCACCTACTTAGAGACCTCCTTGTTTATTTCCAGTGACTGTGAGCCCCAAGACTTGACTGATTGTTCTTGCCCTGGGCTCACCTATCCATGGGCTAGTCATTCCACGTTAACCTCCACGCTCCCCTGCCAATCACAGTCCTGACAAGAGAGAAAGCTCTGCTGGGTTTTCTCTCTCTCTTTCAGTTTTGGATACTGGAATGGGAATGGTTTATTGTTTCTTTGGATAAGCATAACTCAAATCCATCATTAGTTGAAAAACTGTGTAACTTTTTAGATAATGTTTTATCAGCTGAAACTAAACTACTATGATTCCCAGCTTTTATGTTATCCTTTTTGAACAAATAAGTTAAAATAATTGATAATGAATCTGCCATCAAAGAAGCTAACTCTATAGTAAATCAAAGCCAGAAAGAGTTTAGACTTCTAATTCCTCAAATTTTCTTTTCACACTTTTTTTGAATCACCTCCTTGTGACACTGGTGAACATCTGTTCTCCCAATTATATTCAATTTATGACTGTGATAATATGGTGCAATGCGAATATTATTTCCAACTGTTCATAATTTTAACATGTGCTAATATGAAGCAAAACACGCTTTTAACAGTTGATGTGTGGTTATAGCTTATGTTCTTTCTCTCAAATGATTACATATTTTTCACACCATATTTTGCACGTCAGAAAGCCTGTACTTTAGAATAATAATCTTGGATAATGAATACTCTATCTGTCCTGCCTATCCAAAGCAATCTATTATAGCATGCATTTCCAAACGTAACCTCCAATATGTAAACCAGATGAAAGTAGAACTGTTCTGGCTGAACAGGGCTGCTAGTGAGGCCCACAGCCCCTCCTGCCCTTCATAGAACTTTTGGGCTACTCAGAACACAGATGGAGAGTCACTGACCTAAAAGGTGGCATTTCTATTTCTTTGTATACCTCTGCGGCACCACACGTAATAACCTCGTAAGTTGTCAATGAATCCTGTAAGACGTCGAGTTGCCCTTTCACCCCCTTTAGAAACCAGAGCTTCCTTTGGCCCTGTGGTGGCCCTCTGAGCTAATGCCTCTAGATGGCACTGTTCTCATTAGGTAGCAAAGAACCCAGGCACTAATTACTAAATTATTAACTCAATAGTACAAAAGTAGCCTAAGCAATAAGCACACTCAAAATAAAGTAGCCTAAGCAATAGGCATCTTCGAAATAAAGTTATAAACAACATGATGTCAATTTAAAATCAGAATTACAGACATTTCCCAGAAATTCAGACACACAATAGATACTTCCTACTGGTTTTCCTCACTGGTGTTTACTGGTGAAGATGTATGGCTCTGGTTCTGAAAATGTGGTCCTAGGACCAGCAGCGTCTACATCACTGGTTAGAAATGCAAATTCACAGGTCCTACTTTTTACGCTGGCCGAACTGACCACTCAGGGGGTCGTGCCCAGTAACCTGTGTTTTAATAAATCACCCCCAGGGGATTCTGACGCATGCCCAAGTCTGAAGACCCCTGATCTAGGGTTATCCTTCGAGAGTCTATCTTCCACTTTCACAATTGCTATATGTGTTCTGTTCAAATGTTTGTTTTACTGAACCTAAAATTTTCTTTGGGCATATATGAAGAAGTAACTTAAAACAATAAAAATGTATCTTTTAAAATATTTCACAGCAGAGCAAGTATTTGCTATATGCATTTTATTCACTTTCAGTCACATTTTAATATAATGGTTGTTGAAATAGATGTTTTTAATCAATGCAATAAAATCTGAATATTCAGCTTCATGTCATTACTGCTCTTAAAATCATTCACTGCTAGGTAATCAATAGTTACTTACTTTTCAAAGTATATCCTAGTCTTTAAGTGTGAAAGGCTCTCAAGTAAATTGCATTCATAGAGAGCTACACACACACCACACACACGCATATCATGTAAACAGAGAGAAAAATTTATGCAAGCATTTGCAATGAGTTGCGTTGTTTCTAGTACACTTCATTTACCCTGTTCCACTTATGAGTCATAGCAGGAAAGGGGTCAAAAAATAGGGTATAACCTGCGACTGTGGAAAGGCTAATTTGAGAATGAGCTCATAGAGGAACTAAATCTGAAAAACTTGGTCTCATTAGCATTTTGCACTAGCCAACTGGGATGACCTACCAACAGCACTAGAGCACTCACTGAACTGAATATTAAAAGTGCTGGCTTCTTGTCTAGGTTCTGCCATTCACAAGCAGAGGGTCATTTAGCCCTACTGGGCCTTACTTTTTCCTTCCTTGAAATATAAGGGTTCACAGTGGGATTTGATATAGACATTTTTAGGTCTAAGATTCCATAACTCTTTTTTCTTTCTTTAATTTTTTTTTTTTTCAATAGTGGAATCTTTCCAATACATACAAAAGTACAAAGAACAGCATAAAAAGCCCCCATGTACCCATTATCCACTTTCTACAATTATTTTTTCTTTTTCTCCAGTTTTATTGAAGTATGATTGACAAATAAAAATTGTATATATTTAGGTTTTAAAATGTGATTGTTTTTAAAAGTGTTCAATGTGATGACTTAACAAACACACACACTCTAAAACGATTACCATAATCAAGTTGATTAACACATCCATCACCTCACAAATTTAGCATAGCTGCAGATGTTCATAAGTGTGGAAAGAAATTCTACTTAGAACAGAAACTTTTCCTCTCCTATTCAATAAGATCAAGCTTCAAGGAACCAGCTTCTAAAAACTGTCAGGTAATACTTCTGAGAATGGACCAAAAGCAGGTACAGAAGAACAAATATTTAGTAAATATGTTTTAAGAGGTAACTTGTATGTTTTATAAAGTTGCTCATGTGCAAACATTGCGTGTGTATGCCGCCCTACGCTGTGATCGGATGTGTAATGCCAGCGCGCGTTCCCACTCATGACTGTTCCGGACTGATTGTTTGTGTTCCTTAAAATTCTTATGTTGAAGCCCTAGCCCCGATGTCACAGTATTCGGAGATGGGGCCTTTGGGAGATAATTAAGGTGGAGGAGGTCATGAAGATGGGGCCGTCATGATGGGATTCGTGCCCTTATAAGCAGAGACACCAGGGACCTGGCTGGATTTCTCTGCGTCATGTGAGGCACAAAGAGAAGGTGGCCATCTGCAGGCCAGGAGGTGGGTTCTCACCAGAACCTAACCACACTGAAACTCTGATCTTGGACTCACAGCTTCCAGACTGTGAGAAACATGTTCCTGTTATTTAAGGTATCTGTTCTATGGTTTTTGTTATGGTGGTCTGAGCTAATATAATGATAAAAAGTAAAATGTAAATTAAATTATTTTTAAGTTCTAGTATTTGTTTTTAATTAACATTTTCTTTTTTAGAATGGTTGTATATGTACAGAAGATTTGAACAGATTAGCAGAATTCCTGTATCACCTGCCTCTTTCTCCCTCCCTACCCACACATAGTTTCCCTCATCATCAGATGCTCTGCACCCACCTCCACCTCTCAAACCCAAATTCTACTCAACTGTCCTAACTTATCTACTCCACAGTCTTTTGAAACCCATACTGTGTTCTTGTCTTTGTTTACTCTTTAAGAACCCATATGATCAGCCAGCCTGTTTATCACTTAATCATTCTCTAAACACGAGAGTGAGAACTTCTTTTAAGTAAGAACCATGGCTAAGGACCACGGCTTAGAATACTTTTCCTCTACCGCTCCTCTTAGTACAACCTTGGAAATGTAGTACATGATCAATAAATATAGTTTATTACCAGTTGGTAAATAGAGAAGGCAAGTCCTAAGCAAATTGTTTGATCTGCCCCAATTTTTACAGAAAGTTATCTGCAGAAGAATGAAAATGACTCTTAAAATCCTAAAATGACCAAAATGTGGCATGATGGGCTCAATGTCACAAGCAGAGGTTTCCACTGGTGTCACTCTTAACCTTAGCAGGCTTTCCAGGGACATGGACACTCACTCACTGTAAAGGAAAGCAGATGCTGATAAGACATACCATCCGAGGTTGTAAGAATCTTCTTGTCTTGGGGAGCCAAAACATGCCCAGCATGACTGATAACCCACACTGGAAAGCGTCTGTTTACTGAAGAGTACAAAGCCTTTGCAAATGGTACATAAAAGGCAGGCAAACCTGGGTTACCTAAGAAAAGAAACAAAGACCTTAGGTTAATCAAAGCAATAAACTCACATAAGGTGATGTGCAGACTGGAAAGTATTTATTTCTCCTCAACAAATCTAGTAACATTTACACATACACCTCAATTTTAATATCCTTTACACCTTAAGTCTGGTAGTGAACAGGAAAATTCTGCTCCTGCTTTGTTCTCCAATTGCTTCAAATAAATTCTTCCTCCTCATTCCTCAACTTAATAAATAAAACCAGCAATCATAAACCAAATACTCAAGTCCTAACACCAGGAGTCATTCTCAGTTTCTCTCCATTTTTCACATCCAGTCCACCAACAAGTCCTGTCAGCTTTGCACTCAAAATACATCTCAACTCTGTCCACTTCTATTAAGTGTTTCCTTGTCATTTATCTCAAGTATTTATATTGTAAACAGATGTATAGTTTGATCTTTTGGGGAAAAAACCACCAAGTAATACAAGTGGATTTTTCTTGCGTATATACAGAGGTATTTTTGACACGGGTTTGCTATAAACAAACAGAACGAATAAATGAACTTTTTAAAAAAGAGTCAATCTGCTATATCTTTAGGGGGAAAAGACAGTGAAATGGGGTTTTCATTTGAGATCATCATTTGTATAATGTTTTCATAGACACTAGTCCGTTTCCACCAATATCTATTTCTCTAATCAATTTATTTGTTTCTTCATACTATTAGGTTTCTCCTCTTTGCAGTTACATGACATGATTTTCCTACTCTGATGTAACCTCTGCCATCCTTGTCGAATTTCACCGATTTCTTGTTTTTTTCTTTGAAGATTAAGAAAAGTAAGATTTATTGAAGTACATTTCAAGAGAGAAACAGCTACACCAGAGAAGAATGTCTCACCGATTTCTTCATCGTCCACATCTTTTAGTTATGCAGCAAAGGGGATTAGGGCATAGACTCTGGAGTCGGACTGCCTAGGGTGAAATTCTGGCTGTGTCCCTAACTAAGTGTGTGACCTTTGGCAAGTTACGTAACCTCTCCGGGCCTTGGTTTCCTTGTCCAAAATATGAGGATAATAATCACACTACTTCATGTGAGAATTAAGTGCATAAAGTGCTTAAACACTGTCTGGTACATAAGTGCTGTATAAATGTTAGCTATTCAAACTTGTGATCACTGTCTAGCCATGATGATAATAATATATGATGGCCTTATCATCCATATTTTTATTTTGTTTCTGTTGCATTCTGACCTAGTGACCCTAGTTCCAAATTTCTTTTTGTGATGGTGCTGGTGTCATCTTTGTTAAATAGGGTGAAAACTTCCTCCAGTGCAATAATATGCTCTTTGCTCAGCTGAATGACCACCATGCAGCTAGAGGAGAAAGAAGGCCGGAGGGCTGTATCAGTACAGAGGCTGTCCCATCTATGGTGAATACAGATGACAATGTTTCATGTTTTATATTTAAATCTTCAGTAAGTGTGGAATGTTTTTGAGTATAAGGTACAAAGCAGCAAACTGATTTCTTTCCAAGTGATTAGCCAACTGTCCCGCATCCATTTATTATATAATCCATTCTTTTTGCATTAACTTGAAATGTCTTCTGATTCAACACTGAATTCTTGCATTAGCTCACGAATTCTGATTTTTTCTCCTTCTCCTCTGCCAGCACCATACCGTCTTGACTACTATATTGTGTTTTAACTGGTAGGGCAAATACTTTCTCCTTATTTTTTTTCCCTAAATTTTCTAGGCAAGTCTCATTACCTTTAGAATTATTTTCACTGGTTTCAATTTTTAAAAATCTATTTGGAATTCAGAGGGAAATTTCATCTCATTTATACATTAATTTAAAAAGATTCGATATTTTTTACATTACTGAGCATTACTTTCTTCGAATGTATTATGCTTCAAATTCAAATGTTTTGTCTCTCAGCAAACTTCCATAGTTTTCTTCATATAGCTAGAAAACAGTAACAGTCAACATTTTAAGTGCTATAACTTATTACACGCCAGGCAGCATGTATGTGCTTTACATATATTAACTCATTTTGTCCTCACATGAGGTAGTACTATTATTTCCATTTTACGGATGAAGAAACTGAAATATAGAGAGGTTAAGTAATTTGCCCAAGGTGATACAGATGATAAGTGCTCAATAAATAGTGGATGACTGAAAGAATATACAAAAGAAAATAATGATACTAATTTAAAAAAGAACATGAATTACCTGGTCTAAGATCTTCTGTATACCCAGTTTTAGCTAATCTTAAAACAGCTCCATAAAGCAGTTGGCATGATCATTAGGATAATGAATGGATGGCCACTTGTAGGTGTTGAATAAATGGCAGCTATCATTATTATATTTTTACTTTTTTATTGAATTTGACATGTAACATGCTGTAAGTTTAAGGTGTGCAACACACTAAAACTGGTCTAACATTGAGGAGAATCCAAAGATAACAACTATGTAATTGAGATGCAATAGTTACAATACAGGCTATATAAAACCAATGAGAACTAGATAATGGAACTGCTATAAGACAAAATTTTCTCTATACCTCTGGGTGTAAGTCTGAGTCCCCCCCTTAATGACTATAAGATCTTAAACAAACCACTTAAGCTTTCTGATTTACTACTTTGTCATCATCAAGTAAACGATAAAGCCAACTACTCTGTATTCATTCATTCTAGTCAGTACTTACAGCTACTGTTGCATATTCTTCTAGTTATCAATTATTTATTGACCACTTCTATATGCAAGTCACTGTGTTAGGCACAAAGCAGAAAATGATCTTTTTGCAATTTATATTCTAGTAGGAGAATATATATATGTAACTAAGTAAATAAGATAATTCAAGAATATGATAACTTCTATGAAGGAAATTAATAGTATCATGTGCTAGAGAAGGAAAGAGATTGGGGTGGCCTGAAAAAAATGTCTGTGGAGGTGGCATTTAGCTAAGACCCAAAAAGATGAGCAGAAATCAACTTCGTAAAGATTTGAGGGAAGAGCATACTAGGATGGGAGATGAAAAGGTATAAAGGCCCTCAACCAATAAAGAGCTTGGCTCCTGAAGAACAAGAAGTGTCCACAATAGGCAGTAACAGGAATTTCCAACTGGTAACAGAGACAGAAGTGGAAAACATAATGCAAAATGTTTAAATGTCATTGCATACTTCATCACTTAAATATTATGGCTTATGTTATACTTTATGAACCATGAACTAAACTTCCTGGCTAGGAAACCACAAAGAAAATTTAAAAGGGTCTTGTTTATACAACTAAAATCACATATATATGTATATAACTCCAGGTGTGGGAATGTTTGAAGACGTTCCAATACAGTATTGCGAGTAAAACATTTTATGAAAGGGTATCAAAATATGTTGTAAACACGTTTGAACATACGCATAGGAAAACACCCAAGAGATGTATCACAGAGGCTATGGTGATCATCTCTAGACCCCGATTACCAACAAACTCTTAACTACTCAACTTGCAACTGTACATGTGTGCCTTCCAATTAATCTTGTACGGGACAAAAACTTCCATATATCAAGGGAACGTGGCATAGCATACGGAAGGTGTCATGTGGACAGAACTTTGGGCTTGTCCATGGAGCCCTGTCTGCTCCATCTCTAATCACTGTACTCACAACACAAGACACATCACATGGCTCTATTATCCCCGTATGACCACCCGAGAATTATAGTGACTAAATATGTTCTATAGTGAGTTCTCAAATTGCCTCCCTTTGCTCATTTCACTACTTAAAGAATGTCCAAGGATATTGCTACTTCAAAATTCTACAACAAAGGCTCCCTGGGAAAAATGAAACTAATTAAAAGTTCCTCAATCTGTGGGTTCCAATAAATCACTCCTGATTGTTGCTATAATTTAAAAGTGATGAATTAATTTTGCTAGCTGCAAAAGCAAAGTGATTCAAAACAAAATGCTATGTCAGTCTATCAGCGATGGACTAAAGATGATGTCTACAGTGGTTTAACAATCCTTGAAACCCTGTCATCTTAATTTTTCCCACAGTATAAATAGACTAGGCCCTAAGAGAAAATACAATTCTGAATCTCAGAAATGAGCATGAACGCCAAGAAAAAGGGCCAAGGGCAGCAATGAAAATAGAAGAGCAAACATAAAGAACACTAGGACACTAAATGTGATCTGAAAGTGTCAAAGCATAAACAACAACTGTTTTAAGCTTCCCTTTCTGCAAACCTTAAACCTCACGGTGGCCCCTCTCCTCCTTTCAAGCCTCTGCAATAGAGACCTCACTATTCTCTAACACCTCGCACACCTCAGTGAGGGCAAGGACTTTTGTAACACAGTTTTCCTAGCAGCGCCGAGCAGAAATGAGTGAGTGAACACCTCTGATGGGAAGTAGAGTGAGCTGTCTGCTCCACTGAACTAGTTCATCTTCCTACCACCACCTCCTCAGCTCTAAGACCGAAGCCTTTTACTTCCATCTATCAACTTTTTGGTCATTCTTACACATTCCCTGAAAACCTTTACCCTTAAATGACAGTTTTGCTTGCCATTCCATGATTTAGGAGATTTCAAAATCTGGGTGAACTGACTGAGCCAACACTTTTGTCTCATAATTTGACTCATTCAGAAAGCCACACCCTAAATTGGTGGTATGCATATCACAATTCCCTTGGGCTTGTTAAACAGATTGCCCCACCCCCAGAGTTTCTGGTTCAGAAGGTCTGGGATGAGGTCCAAGGACTCACATTTCTAACAAGTTCTCAGATAACACTGCTGGTCCCGACACCAACTTTAAGAACCACAGGTCTAAGATCTTTTCATTACCCAGACATGGTTAACATCCAAAGCATCCTAACTCTCATAGCTCTTCTCCAGCTCAGTCTTCTGCCCTTTGAGTGGATTCTCACTCCCAATACACTTGCTATTTGATCACGGCGCTGCACAAAATCGATCTACTTGCTTTTTGGTTGATCATTCCTTTCATCCTGCATATCTGCTATTCTCATTGCTGACCACTTTCCTCAAGGCCCCAATCTACCCTCTGCCGTCCTTACTCTCAACAGATCACCTTAACTCTTAATTAACAGAGAAAACAGAGATCAAGAGGCAGAACTACTTCATTCCCTCTGACACGACTTCACTCTTCTCCATTTCAGATACCAGCCTCGCCTCCTTCATTCTAGCCTCAGAAAGATATCTCTTCCCCAGTCCAAGATAATGTTCCTACTTATTTTCTCAATCCTATACTCTGCTATGGCCTCCAAATCTCTCTCTGCTCCATCAAATAGCACTTGTCACGCCTCTAATTTCAAACTCTCCCTCACTACTGACAGAGCATATGTATTTTTAATTTCTGCAGATACCAACAGAGTGCTTTCCAAAAAGGCTGTTACAGTGTGGCCGAAGACTGGAAATTTATTTCCAGAAGAGGTTAAACCAAAGAGAGATTTGGGATCAGGAATCAGCCTAACTGAGAACAGAAGCACTGTACTAAGAAGGGGTTGGATTAAGCGTTACGAAATGCTAAGACTCTCAACCTCCCTTCCCTTGTTCAGCTCGAATATTAGCAGACAGCCTTCCACTACTCAGGATACTGGAAGATGCGTCCCTGGGAAAACTGAAAAGTCCAAGAAACAGCTACAGATACTGAAAGCTGAAAATACTCCAATGAAATGCTGGGTCCCTGCCCAACCACCCTAAGCTGGAATACCAAGGGTAACCAACCCTCCTGTTTTGCCCAGGATGATGGTGGTTTTAGTACCAAAAGTCACGTGTCCAGGATGGGGAGTCACCCTAGGCACAGCTGCAGATAAGCCCCACCTCTGAACACAAAACTTCTAATTAGTTTTTTGGGTCTTCCTCTTGAAAATGAAAGGGCAGTCAAGGATTACCAAATATTTGAAGAAAAACAAACACTAATGCAAACAAACAGAAAAAGGAAGAACACAGAAAAAACTCTAACAAATGTAAGAAGCCAGAGAAAATAAAAATATACCCATGAAACAGAAGACTATTAAACAGGAAAAGAAAGAACAGAACTCTTAGAATGAATTGACATACATGAGTTTCTGGTCCACTTAAATCCAAATACAATGCATGAAAAAACATCTATACCACGGTTTTTCACTGAAAAATTTCAGAATCTTAGAATAAAGAAAAATATAACTTTTTTTGGGGGGGTGGGGAGCTTTGCATACAAAAGATCAAAAATCAGAATGATATCGAGACTTCTCAGAAGCAGCTCTGAACCCTGGAAAACAATAGAAATGCCCTCCAAATTCGAAGGAAACATTATCTCCAACCTAGAAGTCTAAGACATTTTCTGGCACGCTAGATCTTGAAAAGATTATTTCCCATGAACCTCTTCTTAGGAAACTGCTAGAAGATGTTCTCCATGAAATATAAGGGAATAAACCAAAACAGAGGAAAATATGGGATCCAGGAAAGAGGGAATTCAACACAGAGAAGCGTGAAAGGAACACCCAGGACGGCCAGTGCAGCAGGCCTGAAGAGCAGTCAGTCCAGGCTGGGGGCAAAGAACAGAGTTCTGGGAGGGAGATCACCAAGAAAAAACCCAAAGCTGACTGATTACTCGGATGCACTGAGAGGATTTTTTTCTCTTCTAGAGAATAATTTTAAGATAAATTAGAGACTAAAATGGAAAACTAAACCAATAAGAGATAATCCTTAACCCGGAGAAAACAAACAAAAATATACAAGAAATGTAATCATAAAAGTCCACATAGGCTTAGCTACATAAAATATAATATAATGCTATGATACATACTGACAGTTTCATTTTTAATCTGTAAGACTGATGCATATATGTTCAATTCACTTATAATTTAAAAAGTTTTGAATACCTATAATTAAGCATCTACCCCAACATTCTATTCATAGTGACCCAGCAAAGGTCACAAATGACCCAGTTGTCAAATTCCAGAATAAACATTCTACAGTAAACTTAAAATCATCTTGAAATGAGACAAAAAAAGTAGAAAACTTTCAAAAAATATTTGATTAAACTTTTAATTATTCTAAAAATTATAAAATTTAAGAAAGCAGATTAAAAAAATTGTATGTAAGGTATATTCCCAATTGTCAGTAAAAAAATATATGTAATAAACATCATACATATAACAATGTATACATATAAATGCACTAAAAAAAAAAAAAACAAAAAGTCTAACCACCAAATTATTAAGGGTGGTTGTTATCGATGGTTCGAGTGATTTTATTTTCTTCCATAAGGTTTTTTGTATTTGGCAAATTTTCTTTAAAATTAGAAATAGTTATATAAGTATCTGTATAAAGTTTCCTCATCCAGATTTTTGAACTCACCAGGAATAATGAAAATGAGCAGCTTAGGTCTGCTGGCGCTCTGATCATTAAACAGGTCAGTCCAGGGCCCACACTTCAGAACGCAGGTTTCAGCTCCGCCACATAAAACGTATTCGTCATGCACGGGAATTTCCTCCTTGATTTCTGAGTCCATTTCTAAGTAAGGAGAGAAGAACAATAGCAAGAGTCACCAAAATGTAAAGCCTTGAGCTAAAGAAAATATTCAAGAATCAAAAAAGGCAAATTTCAACATAACTAGAAAGAATGCCACAAAGACATATGGGAGATACAAAATTATTCAGCTATTCTGGATTATAGGATTGCAACAAAACAAAACAAAACAACAAAACAAAACAAACCGTAAGAACGGGCTGGACAGGCAGATGGGTCTCTGGTGAAATAACAAACTACAGAGGAATGTGAATCAAAATGAGATTAGGTTTTTGTATAACTCTCCTCTCCAGTCTAAATTGACAATTAACCATGGATAACTTCCATTTGCCCTGTGCTGGAATTCTCTTAGAACTATGTGCTTTACCAGTGAGCCAGTGAGACAATCCCGTCTTCCCCTCCCCCCTGCCCCCCTTCATCAGGTAAAGATGGTGAAAATACAGGGGTTATGGCTTGCCCTTGCACTCTCCCAGACAGAACTGTAAAAAGGGTCAGTGAACTTGAAGATCTCAGGTTTTTCCTGTATTAATCCTCTCATCTCGAGTTGTGTAAGCATATTTTATATGTTATTAAAGCAGTGCATTATTAAATTATGAAATGAGTAGGTGGAAAACAACAGGATGAGATAGCATCATGAAAAATTTCCTGAATCAAGGTATGTGGAAAAATGCAGTCCCAAATGATTGGTATCAGTCCTCCATCTCTGCCTCCGCCTCCCCTACGTCTATGATCAGGACCATGTCTCAAACGTTCAGTGGTCTTTCTATCCTCCTCTTCAATTATCCTCCATTCATTCATAGCCCTCCAGAATCCAGTCCAAATACCTTTACAGCTTTCTCTCTTCCTATCACTTTACATCGACCTGGCACTCTAGTCTGCCCTGTCCTTGCACTTCCTCAGTGTCCTCATGCTTTTCTGCTCCTATAACTTTGCAAATCACTTATTCCTCACCCACTTCTTGAATGCATGCTGCACTTATGCCGGTTATCAATTTATTGCTTCAGCTGCAAATTCATTCTTCATTGCCTTTTCTGGAAAACTGGCTCTGCGCGTTTAAAATTTTTTTTCTCTGCCAGCTGACATGATGTTAAGCTTTGTCAGAAGAGTGCCCTGGAGACACTGCAGAGGAAGGGGTGTTCTTTCTGGGTTTCTGGAGTACTTCCTTTTTTCTCCACCTCTGCTGCTCAGGCTGTGAAGTCTTTCTAGTGCAGTGATTTCCAAGTGGAGATAATTTTGCCCCCAGAAAACAAGGCAATACCTGGAAATAGTTTTCACAGTCACAACTAGGGGACGGGGTACTACTGACATCTAGTGAGTAGAGGCCAGGATGCTGCTAAACATCCTAAGTGCACAGGACAGCCCCTCACAACAAACATTTAGCCCAAAAGGTTAATAGTGCCAGATTAAAAACAAACAACAAACAAAAACCCTGCTTTAGTGTTATGTGTCTATAGGGTACAGCTATCTTCAGCATTTGGCCAGCTGCTACATGCTTCCTTTCTCCAGCTCTCTACTCAGGCAGCAGCAGCAATGCAGCAAGAGTCCCAGAGAGTGTAGGCTTGTGCCCCAGACCAGGTGGCTGCAACCTTAACCCTCTCAGCACATATGTACTGGAAGCACTGCCAAGATGGTCTTCTAAAGAGCCAGCCACCTGACCTTGGTCCCATACAGCAGTCTGGAACTACTTGGCCCATTAGAGCTCTAGGTTGCTACAGAGGGAGGCCTCTCCAACTATCCACTGGAGCAGTACTCAAAGCAGTGTCCCAACTTCCTTGTATTCATCAGGTAAAGACAGTGAAAATACAGGGGTTATGGCTTGCCCTTGTACTCTCTCAGATAGAACTGTAAAAAGGGTCATGAGGGGTTATGCCTCAACTCACCTGTGCCCTAAGGGTTATTACTGTGGCCTTTCCAATATAGACGCCACATGCTCCAGGCCTCACATCTGCAGAAGTACCATGATTTACTCTGCACATCTTCTCATCAGTGTTAGTTCACCTGCTGACAAAATGCCTGGGACCAGCTTTGGCCCAGGTAGCCCATCAGACTTCTCTATCATCCCGTGGGCTGCAACCCTGCCTTCTGCAATGAGATCTAAACCCATGTTCCCAGGTTACTTTCTTTCAGCCCTGGGATACCTTTTAGAGTTCTCTTTATATAGTAACTTTATAGTTTCTCTCCTACCATAGCTTAATAATTATTTACATTCAACTAACTATTTAAGTTTACTGTGTGGTTTCTCTTTGTTAAATCTGGATTGATATATCCCCATGTGTCTATCTAAATACTTGTCTTCTAATCCTTTGCATCCTAGACTCACCTCAAATCCTACTTCCTACCTGAAGTCTTCTCTGAGCACCCCAAGTAAGGAAATTTCTTTCTCTAAATTCAT
The DNA here is from genome assembly GCF_000325575.1 of Pteropus alecto. Classification (NCBI taxonomy): domain Eukaryota; kingdom Metazoa; phylum Chordata; class Mammalia; order Chiroptera; family Pteropodidae; genus Pteropus; species Pteropus alecto. The sequence continues at coordinate 11,764,578 of NW_006434835.1, forward strand.
AGCACCTATCTTTATCACAAGCTGGCAGCGGTAAAGGTAGCCAGGTAAGCTTTCCTTGTTTATTCATGCCATGCCACGCTCTCACAGCACGATAGTCAAGAATTCACTGTAAACATTACCTATCCCTCCCCTGACTGAACTTCAGCCTTAAGGTAAATGCAATGGTGGCTAGGGTGTAGATAAATGGAAGATTCTATATATGTTTGGTAATAATGAAAATGGCCTTTAGAAAGCAATCTGGCAGAATGAGATAATATCCATGAGGCATCAACTTTGATTTAGTAATTTTAAGGAATCAATTCTGAACAGGAAATATATGTATATTTTGAAAGAATAAATGCTACTTATAGAATGCTACTTATAATACTAAAAAACTGAAGACCCTAATGATCATTAATGGAAGAATGGTTAAGTAAATTATGATATATCAATACTTAGTCACTAAAAATGACATATATCACTCAACATTAAGAAAATTATTACATAAATTATAGTTCAATCTTATGATCAACTACTATGTTCCATCAAAACTGCTCAGTTCTGCTAAATTGGTTATAATCTATCTACGTGCTTTCTAACATTTCTAAAATCCACTTCTCTAGCCTGATGTTATGTTACGTCTTCTATTTTCTTTATTACTTTTACTGTCCTTTCAGTGGACTTAGGAAGAGAGAAGAATTAAGCATATATATTTCAATCTCTATGTGTAACCCGAAGTCCAAAACTGATTTTCTTAAGTAAAACTACTTAGAAAATGAAAAATTTTCATTTAGAAAGTGGGGACCCCTCTCCATTCAAAATATATTGATTGACTAAATAAATAAAAGTATCATCCCATGTTTTCTTATGGGTTGATTTTTAGTTCACTAAAAAATGTCACCATAGCCCAGTCTCTAAAACTGTCACAAAATACAGTATATTTATAAAGATCACATGTCATTTAAGTGTTAGAAACACTTAGCTGTTATACACAGTATTAAATTAAAAACTTAGCTGTTATACACCATATTAAATTAAAGAACTGATAGAGAGGATGCTGGTTAAACTTAATACTTGTACCAGAAGAGAATAAAAGTTATTAACAATATTCAATTCATAAATACTTAATTTCAAGAAAATATCTTGGGAGTTTGATTAGACAAAAAATTAATGAGAAATCAAGTAGGTATGAACTCAAGCACAGTGTATAAAAATTGAAAAATAAACAAAAAATAACTACAACTCTAAAACATCTCAATTAAATACAACTAAGAAACATGGAGTAAATGTATTTATAAAACAGCTTTTTATTCTACTTCATTCTGATGCTTCTGAATCCCACACAGCCAAATAAAAAAGCAAAAGAAAACTTAAAGTATGAGAATTCAAAAGATTCCTTACCTAAGAATCCAAGGTAATCCAGTCTACCACAAGTGTCAGATGAACATGGGACAATGTATCCTAATTACATATTATTAAAGGCTGATGGTCCTGCCTTCGGACACAGCCAAGACGCAATCTTTAAAGAAAACAGTTTTGATAAGCAGCAAGGCTTAGGCTGGATAAAAGCCAAGTGTGGATACAATTTATACAATTATGCAAGCCTTACTTACCTAAATATAGGTGTTCAGTTGCTTATATTAATGGGTTTCTAATTTTATTTAGTAAAATAATTTTTTTCCAATTAATTCTTATATAAACCTAGACAACATATAAAACATAAAAGCAGAATTTGATCAGTATAAATTTTAGAGGTTCAAATTTATAATATTTATTTATTATAAAGTCAGCCAATGAGAACAATGAAGCTGTACAAATGAACAAAAATATTTGAAAGTGAAGTTATAAATGAGTCTTATTCAGCTTTAGCATTCAAATAATGTCCGTATTTTATTTTGGCTTCTCAGTAAGAATTCTGCTGTATCCATTCAAATAACAGAAGTTTTTAAAAACTTGTGTTGCAATGTCCAGATAACCTTCACTTTAATTACATTACATTTGACAGAGTTGGTAAGATAGTTTTCTTTCAAAGTTAAAGCACTAACAATATCTAACTTGTATTATTTATCATATAAGGTGAATAAGAAGCTCCTTAAACTTCTTCAAATGATGAAAACTTTATACATAACATTATCAAATGTAAGTTGTGGGCTGTGCTATTGTTCCGAAATACACAGAGCAGAGCACACAGCATGCATGCGTCTGAGCCTTGACCAGTAATCAATTAGTGCTATTCCTGGGCTAGTACCAAACCTACTCGTAAAATATCTGGTGACCGGTCAAGTGAAAGTTAAATTTTTAAAGGCCCAGGGAACAGATACAAAATTTGTAATTGTTATCAAAATACAATATAAGTACAAACATATACAAAAATGGCAGTGGAAGCTTTATTTCAAGTTCTATTTTTTAAAATAAGCCTACTAGCAAACATTAACATGCTGGTGATCTCTGTATATTAAATGTTTGTTATATAACAGAGGAATAGCTATCCTAAAATCAGATTTAAAAACTAAACTTTAAAGCAAGAGGTATACAAGAAATAAAAAGGGACATTTCATAATGACAAGAAGTCAATCCACCAGAAGACTGTAAAAATTCTAAACGAGCATGCATCTAATATTTTAGCTTTTAAAGATACAAATTAAAAACTGACAGAAGTAAAAGGAGAAATAAATAAAACCACAATCATAGTGGAAGATTCTAACACACCTCTTAGTATCTGACAGGATAAGAAAGGAAAAAAGTCAATAAAAATCTAGAAAATCTGAATAACAAACTCAAAATCATCTCGTTTTAAAAATCAACCCTACAGGCTGACTTCTCTGTCGTCATTTGGAGCACCATTATTTTCCCAGTCACCAAAATCAAAAGCTTCTTTGACAGCTCCTGCTGCATTTTTGGGGAATATCCATAAGCAAGAAAAAGAAGTCAGCAAAAGAATGAAAAGAAACAATGAGAAGTGGGCATGAACTAAAATATGTAATGTCACGTAAGCTAGAGGGGAATGTTTTAAGAAGGGCTGGTAATGCAAGTTTTTAAATAGATAAATGTCAATGAGCAAAAGAACTGAGGCATTAGTAAAGATTCAACATTTTAAGCGTACTTTTTATAAGCGTACTTTTTATAAGCCAAATAGATTATAAATGTCATATCACTTAGTCCTGACAACAATCCTATGAGATGGGTACCATTATCTTCTCCCTCTATCTCTGTATACTGCCATTAACCCAGCAAAAAACATGCGAGGAGAAACTTGATTGAAAGGCATTAAGGAATTTGCGTAAGGTCACACAATTAACTAGTAAGTTGGACCGTGGTCAGGTCAGAATTGGAACCCAGATGTCTGAATGACAACAGAGCTCAATGTTCTTTGTTTTAAATTTTGCACTTATACACACACATATATAATTTCATTTAAATGAATAAATGAGATAAAATATATGCTGGAATTTTAAAAAATGGTATACTATTTTTTAAATCTTTTGCATACTTCATCTCTAAGTCTCTCCGCCTCCATGCATATCGCTTCTTAATTCATGTTATTAACTCGGTATCAAGTCGTCCATACTTTCCTATAATCACATACAAATGTATATAAGCATTTACATACATTTTAAAAAATGAGTTGTCAGTGTTTGATAAATAGGAACATATTATATACACTTCTGTGCATTTTGCATTTATACTTAGTAACGCATGAAAATCCTGCCAAGTCAAATAGTGTAACTCTAATTTTTAATGATTCTATAATGTGGATATATCATAATTCATATGGCCATCTTCCTGTTGAAAGGCATTCAATTATTTCCCAGTGTTTTGGAACGATGTTGCAATAAGTATTCTTAAATCCCCATGTTCTTACATATTATCCATATACACCAGTTTTTTTTGTTTCTAATGTCTAGCTTCCCAAGTGTGGAATTATTGGGTTGAATTTTCATAGCTATTGCCAGATTGCATTCCAAAAAGAGTGTAAGAATTTCTCTAGCAATCTAGGAAGGTATCTTTTCCCCTACAATCCTATCATCAAAAGTGGTACCTTTATTTTTAATTCTTGTAGTGCTCAGGTATAAACACCTTCACTTGTTAATTTGCATTTCTTTGACTAGTAGTGTATCTGAACATCTTTTCATGTTTGCTGGTCTTCTGGACTTTCTTTCCTGTGAATTGTCTACTCATATCCTTTGTCTGGATTCCATGTGGACTATTTATCTTTTTCTTATTGGTTTGTAAGAGAACTTCATATACCGCTATTAACCCTTTTCTGGGCTCCTATACTTTACATATAGCTTCCTAGATGTTTATTTTAATTTTTATTATTCTACATTTTACATTTACACCTTTATTCCATGTAGATAAGGACCCAACTTTGTCTTCTTTCAGGTAGAGAGCTACTTGTGCTAAAACCATTTAATTAAAATAACCATCTTTGCCCACTGAATTAAAAAAAAATCTGTTTCATATATTAAATTTTCATACTTATTGGGAAAGAGCTTCTTAACCACAGCCATACTGTCAGCGAATTTGGCAACTGGGTCCATGGTTAATTATTAATTATTTGGAATGGGCAGAAATCAAATCGCTGAGTCAATATTACCTAAACTCAAGTATGGCCACTGAAAATTACCTGTTCTACTTAAAAGCATCAGTGCTATTCGAGTGAAAAAGGGGGAAAGTAGTGAGCTTTCTGAATCTGGATGCCACAAAACTACTTTACGAGTTTTAATGAGCAAATATAAATTTTTAATTTCATCTCTGATTCCTGGTTTCTTTTTTTCTAGAGTTTCAAAATTCCCATTCCACCTGCCCATGAGATACTACTATTTGCCACTTACCAAAGCCTAAATTACCTTCTTCATTTCCTCCCCCATTTCCTTTTTATTAGAGTTTCTAACAAGGAACTGCCTGAAGCAAGGAGAGAAAATTTACATCTGTCCATAGTGCTTCTGCTAATTACAAAGAGAATTTTACAGAGGTTTAAAATCTTGAGTAAATGATTAGTTTATATGCACACCTAATCTAGAGCTATCACTAATTTTGCCCAGATATTACATGGGTATTCAAAGTAGCTCTCCTTGAAGGATAAAATGCTTTCCAAAAGTAAGAACCAAATGTAGTTACAGGATTGAAAAATACAATTAATTAAAAAAAAAAAATAACTTGCTGATGCACTTAATAGTAGAGTTAAATTGACAGAACAGGATCGGTGAACTTGAAGATAGATCAACAGAATTTATTCAATCTGAACAAGAGGAAAACAAACTTTAAAAAAAAGAGAGAATCTTAGGGACTTGTAGGAAGGTAACAAATGATTTAACATTCTTATGATGAGAGTCCCAGAGGAACAGAGAAGAGTGTGAAGCTGAAAAATATTAAAAAAATAATAATAATAATAATGAATGAAAACTCAAATTTGGCAAAAGACATAAACCTACAGAATTGAGAAGCTGAGTTAGTCCCAAAAGGAAAACCCAAAGAAGTACAAAACACGTCATAGTCAAACATCTGAAAACTAATAACAAAGAAAAACATCTTGAAAGCAGCCAGAGGGAAATGACATATTACCTATAGAGAAACAATAATTCAAATGTCAGCAGATTTCTCATCAGAAATCATGGAAGCCAGAAAGAAGTGGCACATTTTTCAAGTGCTGAAGGAATAGAACTGTCAGCCTTGAATTTCACATCAGAAAGAACTATCCTTCAGACATGAAGGGGAAGCAAAGTTCTCCCAGAGGCAGTTCTCTGAACAGAAATTTAGTAAGTAAATAGGTTAAACTTCAGTAAAGGAGGAACAATGGAATGGATAATAGTAGTGGTAAATATGTAATAGACTACCCTTCTCCTCGTGAGTTTCTTAACTTATATTTGATGGTCGAAGCAAAAGTTACGGCATCACTTCATGTGGTACTCAATGTATGTAGAAGAAATATGACAATTATATTTAAAAAGTGGAGAATGTAAAAGGACGTAATATAAGTAAATTTTCTAGATTTCAGAGAGTAAAATGTCAATGTAAGTAGGCTAAATGGTAAGTAATGTATGTACACTGTTTTACATATGGCAACCACTAAAAAAAGTAAACTGAACGATATACTCAAAAAGACTATAAATATACTAAATGGGTTTCTGAAAAATATTCAAGTAACCTGTGAGAGGGCAAGGGAAGAACAGAAAAGTGAAAAACTGAGGAAACAAACAGAAAACAATACAATGGCTGACTTAAGCCCTAATATTTGAACAATTACTTTAAATATGGTCTAAATATACCAGTTAAAAGGAGAGACTGATAGAGTGGATTTAAAAAGAAACATAACCCAACTACATGCTGCCTACAAGAATGTCGCTTCAGAACAATAGTGGTAGGTTTAAGATAAAAGAATGGAAAAAGTATAACACGCTAATAGTACTTTTTTTTTTTTAAAAGAAAGATTGGCTATATTACTATCAGATACAATAGACTTTAGAGCAAAAATAATTACTGTACAAAGAGTACACTTCATAATGATAAAAGGATTAACCCACCAAGAAGACATTCTAAAGGTACATGTACCAAACAGAGACTCAAAATACATGAAACAAAAACCACTGGGCTGAAAGGAGAAACAGAAAAATCCACAGTTATAGTTGGAGACTCGCAGCAATGAAAAGAAATACTAGACAAACTATCAACAGCATAAGGAAGAACTGAAGAACACCATCAACCAACACGATGTAACTGATATGTACGGAACACTCCTGTCGACAGCAGCAGAATACACAGTCTTTCCAAGTACTCTTGGAACATTCACCAAGATATACCATATTCTGGGTTATGAAACAAATGTAAATTTAAAAGAATTAAAATCATATAGCTAATGTCTTCTGACCATTATGGAAAAAGTAGCAATCAATATTATAAAAACAACAGGTAAAAATCTCCAAATGCATGGAAACTAAAGTACACACTTCTAAGTAATCCATGGACAAAAGAGGAAGTTTCAGAGGGAATTTTAAGAATACACAGAACTCAACAAAAATGAAAATATCAAAATATCAAAACTTGTGAGATGCAACACAAACAGTGCTGAAAGAGAAATTTATATGCTTACATTAGAAATGAGAGGTCTCAAATCAATAATCAAGAAACTAGAAAGAGAAGAGCAAAACAAACTTAAAGCAGGCAGAAGGAAGAAAATGATAAATATCAGAGCAAAATTCAATAAAATTAAAAATAGAGAAAAATCAATTAAAGCTTTCTTTGAAAAAGATTAATAAAATCAATAACCCTCCATTGAAAAAGACAAAAAAAAGATAAGACATAATGACTAATATTAGGAATGAAATAGCAGTTATCACTAAAGACTGTAGAAAATATTATCCTAATACCAAAACCAAAGACAGTACAAAAAAGAAAACTACACATCAATACCTCTCAAATCCACACTTTAACAAAATATCAGCGAACAGAATCTAGCAATGTACTAAAAAGAATTATATACCACAATCAAGTGGGATCTCGTCCAAATATGTTCAACATTTGAAAATCAATCAATGTAATCCACCATATCAAGATACTATAAGAAAAATCATATAATCATATATGGCAATTCTATCATCTTCTGACTCCTACTCTAGTATTTTCCAGTCATAGACTACTCTGAACTATTATACGATACTATAGAATCTAAAAAATTAATAGCATAATATTGTAGAGTACGATGCACTTTACACTAAGATTCTGTGAAAGTCTCTTGCTCCTGCTTGATAGTGGTCATGAGACTAGTAATTTTGCAACTTTCATATTTTGTCTAACTTTGCCCTTTTTAATGACAACATAGTAACTACCAGAGAGATTCTTGTCAAACCTGTGCAATTGGGTCAGAAGAGTAAGTTTATATGTGAATATAAAATCCACCACCACTGATATTAGGAAATATTAAAAGTAAAGCACGTACTATATACTCATGATGAACCTATTGAATTATCTTTACCTTAAAAAAGGGAATATTTTTTCTTTTCATAACTCCTTTGCTGCTTCTAAGCATGCGAATCAAGGAATAAAGTGGTACAATTTGCATCCTGTCTTGTGTGTGTGGGGGGAAAAACCCCCAAGGGTGAGAGTTCAGTTAATGAAAAGCAGTGTGAATACTAAATGCCTACTGCAAAGAACATCAGGAAAGCTGTGAAGTGGGTGTGGGTGGATCATTTTATAATAGTCGACCTTTCAAAGCTTATTGTGTGTAAACCACTGTTTTAAATGCTAGATGAATTATCTCGGTTAATAAAAGAATCTTATCAAGTGGATACTAATGTATCCCCATATTACAGATGAGAAACACTGAGGCACAGACTACTTCAGGAAAATACCAAGACGCATGGCAAGTGGTAGAGGTAACAGAAAGCCTCAACAGTTTCCCCAAAATGCTGCACTCTAAATTCAGGGGAGCCAGAGCAGTTTTGATTCTGGCGCCATAGATAATTATTAAAGCAACTAATGCTGAACCTCTAACATGTAGTTAGGGGACTGTGAAGTTCAGAGATTGGCTCAAAAGTCCATTTTCAAGTGTACCGGTTGTAACAAATTTGGGAGAGGTGTGAGGGAGGGGGCGGATCCTTCTGAGAACCCTAAGTGCAAACCAAAGAGCGCTTAATGACTCCGCTGATGGACAAGTGGGGTAAGTTCAAGTGGGGAAAGGGAGACCCACCGAAGAAGGCTGACTTCCCAGGGCTAATTAGAGGCTTAATTGGTAAAAGAACTCAGCTCTTTGGAGTCACCGGCTCCGACGTTGGCCTCTCCCTGTCACTTCTTCCCAGCCATTGCCCCGGCCATCCTGTCCCCAACTCCCTCAGTCGGGACATCATAAGACGCCCCACAGGTGAGCTGCATTTAGTACAAATGGTACGTTCCTCCGCTCAGAGGAGCGATCGCTGAGCCAGCAGCCAAAGCGGGTACCGGCCAAAGTGGCTCCAGACCCGGGGTGGTCGCAGCACCGTTATTTACGCCCCGTCTGGCCATGGGCGGCACCGGCTCGGCGAGGATCCAGAGAGAGGAAGGGCTCCGGCTCCCGCGTGCCTGCTCGGCCATCCTTCCCCTTGTAAAGTAACCCCGAGCGCTGGAAGATCCTCACCTGTCCGCCAAGAAGAAACCGGGCTCTAACGTGACGGTTCTCGCACGGCTTCCCCCGGACCGGAAGTCCCGGACCCTCTGACGTCACAGGGCCGCGCCGCGCGCCGCTCCGGGAAGTCGACGCCTTTACGACGCGCGGCACGGAAGATGCTCGACCCAGGTTCGTGGAGTGTGGTCTGGATCCGGCTGTACCGCCGGGAGGGTGTAGCGGTGCAGGAACTTTCTCTATCCTTCAATTTGAATTTCACCCCCCTCTAATTTCAGTCATCTTTGATATACTTCCAGCTCCCTCCCTCCCCCTAGTCTCCATTTCTCCCCTTTTTGTTTTCTTTCTGCTAATTTTTCTCGTTCTCCTTTACTGTTTGTTATCTCTTCGCCACATACATAGGAAAGTTGATTTTCAATTGACTTTGTTTATCAGCATTAATATAGCCAGCCTCTGCTACTGGGAACTTTAGCAAAATGCTCACGAGGTCTCTTCTGGAGGTATTTTGAACTTACCACACCCAGACGACATGAAGACAAGGGTCACAATGTCTGGTGAACTGTTGCATGTTCACCCCTGACACAGATCAAGTGGTCGATATATATCTGTCCAAAAATGCACTCGTGAATATGACCAGGGAGAGAAGTAGACGAATAGACCAGCAAATTATCAGTGGATCTCTTTTACACATAGAACAGTAGCCTTACTGTTTTTGTATTTAACGTTCCAGTACTAGGCACCACCATTGAACCAGTTGTTAGAGGTACACTGTTCCTCTTGTTTATAACTTCTCCCCCTTTTCAGTGTTATTTCCTAAATATAATAAGTAGCGCGATGAGTTTAGAAAAACTACTTACTGTACTAAGAGATTTTCATTAAGTAACTCATTTTTAATCCTCACAGCAATCCAATGAGGTCAGAATTAATATGTGGCCACAGAATCTGGAAACAAACAAATAGACAAAATAAATGAGTGATTACATTACAGTGACAGTACATGATGTGTTCAAGATGTTGTCCCTCATTACTAATGCACAATTCAGTGTGTGTAAAAATTCCAATGACTGTGGTTCACTAATGCAGCAGTTTTTCCAATTCTTGTATATGCATTTATGATGGATTGTCTCAAGTGTTTTATGTCTCTGATTTCATTAAATAAGCTTGTGCCAGAAAAATTAACCAAGGAGGTTCAATCTTGGGGGTTCAGCCTAGCTGTAGCTCATAGTCTTTCATGAGGTTGTAGCCAAGCCTGTTGGTCAGGGCTGCAGACATCTCAAAGATCCACTGAGGCTGAAGAATCCACTGCTAAGCTCAATCACGTGATTGTTGGGCCAGCCACATTTCCTCACTTGCTGTTGGCCAGAGGCTGACCTATTTCAGGGGCATCAGGATTTATTATAAAAGCATTCAGGGGCTGACAACACATGTCACTGATCTAGCAATGTCCACACACATAGAAAATGTAATGCAGGGTTTTCTGATTATTTAACTTCATGACTAAGTGGCAAGGAATAATTTGTGGAAAGAAAGCTTCAAAATAGAAGTCGAGGCTTATATAGAACAGGCTAATTATGGAACTCTAAGGAATGTAAATGACCAGAGAGAGTTTTGTCAGATAATAGTAACAGTTAATATTTATCAGACATTTACTACGTGCCGAGTTTTGTGCTAAATGTTTTACGTAGGTGTAGAAGGCAAAAAGAAGCTTGAGGACTGTCAAAGATGATGGTCTCAGATAAATGGCCCCTTTTTTGCCCAATTCATATGGACTCATCTCTGAGTCCCAGGGAGAGAAGGATTATAGCAGGAAGCAGAAGTCACTTTCCCACAAAATCCATGAGAAGTTTTTGAATCCCAAGGCAGTGCTCCTCAGGAACCACTGGGACAGAATATGGTACCAAAGAAATCTGCCTCTTGTTGAGAAGAGAAGCCTCTGTGCAGTGTCCCATGGACATGAAATGATTTCAGGGGACTGTCAACCATGTGCAGCACGTATAGAGAGGAAGTTGCAGTGGAGATAGTGTCAGAGCCTTGTGCCATTTCATGAGAACATCATTGAAGAGGAAGAGAGGAAAGATGGTTGCATTTTTGATAAGGCCCGGATCAACTATGCAGGGACCCTTGAAGACAAGTCCTAGAAACTGCTACAATTATTAGGGACCATTTAGTGGAGGTAAGAGAGTAGTTGGGGACACTTTGCAGGAGAGATGGAGGGCCCACAATACCAATGAGAGTGAGACAGAGAAATAGGTAATGCTTAGATTTTCACGATAGAAAAAAATATTTCTGGTGGATGTTATGAGAATGTTAGAAAGACCTGCATATTAGTAAAATATGTTCCTGTCTTCTTTATTATTCCATTACATAGAAAGTTGAAACTCTTGGTTTAGACACCCTTTGAACTAGGATATGTAGATTGAAGATTATGTAAAAAGGAACAAGAGGAAGAAAAAGAAAAAAAAAGGCAAAGATATAAGAAAAAATTCTTTTAAGACTTTCAAGGTCATTCACCACATATAATGTAACTGCAACTTCAAATGTTTTTGTTTTAATACATGAATGTGATCCATTAGTCCTCTTCAGTAAAACCACACCATAAAGGAACTTTTAGTGGCATTGCAGGGTACATTGAGGATGAGAAAAATATGGGAGATGTTGTTCAACTATCTCTATAAATTAAAAACAAAATAGAGATTGGGACTAGCTACAGACGAATATTCCTTTAGAGTACGGTATGTTCCCATTTTATTGGGTTACTTAGAAAATAATTGCTCTTTTTAGCAAGGATTTTGTGGGCTAAGTATAGTGCTACAGTACTTTTACAAATCATTCCCTCTTATTTTTTTAATGGAGACTTTGTATTCTCCAATAAAATAAGAATGGAATTTTTCATAAAGTGTCTTTCCTTGTCATCTATGTATCCAACTCTTGTAGACTAAATAATGACCCTCCAAAGAGGTCCATGTCCTAATTTTTGGAAACCGCGAATATGCTACATTACATGACAAAAAAGACTTTGTGGATGTGCTAAGGATCTTGAGATGGGAAGGTTTTCCTGAATTATCCAGGTGGGCCCAATATAATCACATGAGTCTGTATAAGAGGGAAGCAGGAGGGCCAGAGTAAGAGACAATAATATGACCATGGAAGTAAAGGGAGAGAAAAAAATGATGATGGAAGCAATAGTCAGGGGTGGGGGGGAGAAAGAGAGAGAGGG
>NW_006434835.1:11776926-11814101 GCF_000325575.1 Pteropus alecto
AGCGAGAGAGAGAGAGAAATATCAGAAGATGCTATGCTTCTGTCTTGAAGATAGAGGAAGGGGCCACAAACTGAAAATGCAGGCAACCAGGCTATTGCTAGAAAAAGCAAGGAAACAGATTATCCCCTAGACTTTCTAGAGAGAACACAGGCCTGCCACCATCTTGACTTTAGCCCACTGAAGCCGATTTTGAAGTTCTTACCTCCAGAACTGTAAGATAACATATTTGTGTTATTTTAAGTGGCTAAATTTTTGGTAAATTGTTGCAGCAGCAATAGGAAACTAATATGCCAACTAAATAAAAGCTTAGACTATATATCTCTTTTGCAAACAAGTGAATAATATTAGCTAGGTAGGTTTCAAGCTTCAGAATTCTAGCTGTTGCCAAAATACAATGACTTCTCTTATTTCCACCAACCATGACAGAAGCCTATTTCCCCCTTCACTGCACCTCTGTTCACTGCACCACTGTTTGCTGACTATTCCTGTTTGATGTGACTTTTTGACAAGCAGTCTTGGCAGAGAGAAAGCTAATTGACTCAACTAATTTATGTTTTCCTCAAATGTTTGGCTTTCTTTGAGCTTAGCCATGTGTATTAGTTTATAAAGTTTAAAGTTTAAAAATACATTATGTTGTGACCTTAAAAATTGCAAAGAAATTCTTTTTTCAGTCCAAACCAACCAGAATAACATATTTGTTTTGAACTTTCAGAGAAACCTTAATAAGGCCCCAGCCTATGATTTCGCTCTCTGTGAATTATCCAACAGAGAGGTTGCTCTCCACAGTGCTGGGTACCACACAGCAGAGGATCTAAAATGTTTGCTATTCTGTTTCTCTGACATAATTTTTGTGTTCGACTTTTGTTTTCTTGGATCTAGATACCTTTAAAAGAGTCTCATGCTTGCCTGTCTTTTCATAGTCTAATTCTTAAAAACCAAAATGTAGTCACATCAGTAGCAAAGAGTTCAAATCTATTCTTAGATCCCACTTTCATTCTTGGTTTTCTTTAGAATCCTTAATTGAAATTGACAGGGTTAAAGAAAAATGTAAAAGAAATATTGAATTTCCAGTATTATTACAATATCTCAACTTTTACTTCTAGCATCATCCATTTTTGTAACATTTCATAGAGGTCAGGGAACCACATTCTGTTTTCTTTTTTTGGACCTCCCTCCGCCCGATGGTAAAACTGAGATATCAACCCCAAAGATGTGTGAACGTTTGACTGTCCCCATCTAGTACTCTCCTTATGTTTGGGGACATATCCCTCATGGTGAGTCTTAGAACGCTTTAAGCGTTGCACTAAGCTTGGTTCAAGATAACCCCTTGTAGCTGAGGGGATGAGATCAGCCCACAGAAAACTGTGTGGATCTTGTAGAAAGCTCATCTTCAAGTGCTCTTATTGAATCACATGGTCTTAAAGGTCAGAAGAGGGGAGATTTAGTGACCTATAAATTGGGTAAGGAGAGCTTTCCACTGAAAGGAGTTCTTGAGTCCTGCCTTAAGAGATGGCTAGTGTCTGCATAAAGGAGAGAAAAAAAATGGCATTCTAAATGAGTAGGTTAATTTAACAAAATATTTAAAATGGTCTGAAATGGTATGACCCAGTAGGGAAAAGTTGACTCTAGTCTCAACTCTGCACAATCAGGACTAATGATGCTTTTACCTCAGATCTTATCACTGGGGTATGTACAATTCTTACTGAAGAATTGCTCCAAGCTTCTTCAGGTCTATTTCAACATCCTTTTTCAAACCTCTGTGCCCTTATGTATCTCATGTCCTCTGCCTAGAATGTTGTTATTTTCCCTGGTAATCCTGCCCCATTAGCTCAGAAAATTCCTACATGTTTCAACACTCAAATATCACTGTTCTAACTTGCCTAGGTAGAATTAGACTCCTAGGTTTTTGAGATAAGCTAAACATATCTACAAACTAACACTTAATACCTCTACAAATGTTCCCATGACCAATTTTTGTTTGTTTTTCTGCTGGAATATTTACAATTCCAGGTGTCATATTATTTTAACTCAAATAATTCAGTATGAATTTCTTAACAGATAAGAACTTTATGAAAAAGAACAATACCATTGTCACACCTCACAAAATTAACAATAACTTTAATATCTTAATATCCAATCTATATTCAGTTTCTTTAAAATAAATTTAGCTGACTGTATCCTCATGTGAGGCTTCTAAGGCAACAATCCGTGTTAACATTTTACCATTGGAGTACCTTAATGCTGCCATTTAATCTCATTGCAGAACCTCTGATAGTCTATTTTAGACGCACAGCAAGGACAAAATTTAAAATAGAAAATACAATTTAGATAAAATAAAATTTCAGCCTTGAGCATGAATCACAGCATAGCCTTGGATCTGTTAAATAGTGTACTCTTTTGAGCCATTTCTTCCAGGCAAATCCATCTTGTCTATGAGTGGTCTGAGAAGGACAGCCAGAGAGCAGTTGTTGGTGGAGCAGGCCCCTGAGGGTAGGAGCAAGACTCTCCCAACAGGTCTCTCTCTCGAGGCATTTAGACTATAGGCATTAATGGTCAAACCAAGTGAATTTTTAAAAAAACCAACAAAAGCAACAAGTTAGAATACATTTCTCACTGCTGTTATTTATTTCTATGGCAAGGGACTTCAATTATTTTAACATTCCTGGACTCAATGATCCTTTTCTTACTCTGCCTTGCAGGGGTGGTGGGGGTGGAGTAGAGTGACTTAGTTGGTATTTACATTTTAGAAGAATAAACTATGCATGTTTAACTATTGTCTTTCTTCTTCTTGGAGCTAGGCTCCCACAGGGAGTAGGAGGTCTTTGCTCCTCCATGATGTAACCTGGACAAGTCTTCACCCCTGTAGAACACTGCATCTAAGTGGGTAAGTCTTAGCAGTTCACTTTGCAGGCCCTTTTGACTTGCATTCTACCTATGGACCCTAATATAGCCTTTATCAAAAATCAAGATGATGTTTTGGTCTCTATATGCTCTATTCCAAGTTTTACTTCTCAGTTGTTTCAGAACCAAGTTGGAGATGAAGGGTACTATTTTGGGAGTTTCCTCAAGACATAAATAATCATAAAATATTATGTTAATATACTGCTATACTCTATTGACTAATATTTTACATAGACTTTTATACTGATATTTGTAAGTAGGATTAATTTGTGGCTTTCTTTTAAAGTTTTTGTTGCCAATCATAGACTAGCTTCATAAAAAGAATTTATAAGTTTAACTTCTTTTTATTTTCTATGCTCTGGAATAATTTAAATAGTATTGGAACTATCAATAATTTATATTTTTCTAAAAACCATCTTCTTAATTCAGGTTCTCAAGTTTATTTGCTTAGAGTTGAACAAAGTAGTCACTTATGAATATTTCAGTTTCCTCTATATCTGTGATTATTCCATTATTCCAACTTCGTACTCTTGTGGTAGCTCTCAGTTCCCCACTTGATAAGATGACCTAAAGGTTAATGATGATATACTTTAAAGTTTTCTTCAAAGAAGGAGTTCTTGGATTAACATAATAGTTTTTCATATTTTTTTTTAAATTTATTGTTGAATGTTTTTTTATATATGATTCTTCCCTTCTGCTTTCCTTGGTATCCTTTTTTTTTTTTTCCCAACTTGAGTCTTATTTGTAAATAGAAATTTTTCAGCTTTCCCTTTGTTTGTATCATGTCTGATGTACTGATGAGTAAAGTCATTTGATAATAATCAAGTAGATTTGCCCAGTTGAGAGATCTATTGTTCTGTGAAGAAGATAGTTGAATGATCTGTTGTTTGGATAAATATGTTTTCGGGGAGTCTCTTAAGCAATAAAATTATTTCCAATAATTTTCTGCCCTTCCCACTGAGAGATTGTATTTTGTGCTTCATCGATATCAAGCTTGGCCATGTAGCTTATTTTGGACAATGGAAGGTTAACAGGTGACCTGTTGTGGGATTCGGCCATTGTGGAATTCTGTCATTCCCCTTTACTCTCTGCCCCAAGATCAGTATGCTCCATATTGGGGCTATTCCTTTGTCCAGGGTTTCAGAATGAAGAAGACATGGAATAGAGTGGAACCAACCAGCGAAGGACATGTAACGGGAGCAAGAAATTAATCTTAATGTAATTACTCCTTAAAACCAGTGGAAATGACTTGCAATCATAGCAGCATAATATATCTTTATAAATGTTGTCGCTTACAGAAGAAAAAAAATAGTCTTCTGTAACCATCAGATGTATAAACATTATGAGATATGAAGATAGTTTAAAAAATCCTTCTAAATAAGAAAAAGAACATATTCTAACTTTTTTCTTAAAAGTATAATCAAGATGTCAGGTAGTATTTATGAGATATTTTAAAATATGCATCTTAAGAATTGTGCCTTTGTTTTAACATGTGTTCACATAATTTTGCAATTATTTTAATATATGTCTTATAAAACACTATTGGTAGATCTAAGAACAAGAAACATAAGATGCTAAAAATATTTGAAAATAGTATTTTTGGTTCAATACCCCTTGCCATACATTGTCATTATTTTATGTGGCAAAGCTGGCATAAGTGAAAATTTGGTTAATTGTCTACTTTTGTTCTTATATCCCCAATTCTCTATATGTTAGAACAAATCTGCGTTTAGTATGCTAATCTCTGAGTAATCAAATATGCCTAGGCAAAAATAATTTGCCAGGAAACTGTAGCTGCAGACCATATGATTTGCATTATTGGTACTTTCCATGTAATAATTCTACACATTGTTATCATTAGCAACACTATTTCAATCATGAATATCACCAAGTTCAGAAGAAATCATTTCTGAATTGTCTCCATTAGGCCATGATCAAGAGGAAAAAATACAAGACTGAGTTTTCCTTTAGTGTTGTATCTGACATTTTTAAATAGACTCATTTTCTGTGGTTTCATGTAACCTATTACATTTGTCACTGAATGGCAAGGAGGCCTGTCTCTCATTAGCACTTCCGCTAGTACTTGAGAAAAATATCCTGGGAGAAAAAAGATTCAATTTTCTTCCCCTGATTTGGAGGCATTTGATTTTTTTTTTTTTTTTGAGAATTTCAGTGAATATCATCTCTAATTGTAGTTGAATACCCCTCACCACATGATGCTTCGAGATATAACTAACATACTATCCACCTAGAAATATGTTTCTCTTTGATCCTAAAAATGACTTTTGATTAAAAAATTGGCTCTCCAATTTTTTATGTTAAGAGTGAGATAGAATTTAAGTGGTCCTGGGGGAGACTGATCTATAAAAGGCATAACGAAAGAATAGATGAGAATTAAATCTGTTACTTTTTTATCCACCTTAATTTTGGGGGCTTGAATACAGTTTTTATGTGTATTCAAGCCCCAAGATTCCCTGAAAACTTACACAGATTTGGAATGTGTTTATAATGTGTGTGCGTTTTGTCTTTGCAAAGTTTTTGAAAGTGATTTTAGCCCAATTATTTGCTTTGCTCCTCCTTCTGTCCCTCCTATCACCAGAGATGTCCTTAGCCATCTGTTAGTGACTATTGGGATGAGCCACTTAGGGTGAGACAGAATTCTCCTTGCACAGCTCACTGACGAACATTTCCTAGTGTAAATGCTGAATGATCTTTCAGTTGTGAAAATCAGACTGTGTCACTTTCATGCTTAAAATTGCTCATCAGCTCCGTCTTAAAACCCACACTCCTCTATCCAGCATGCAAGGTCTTCATGAGCTGGCCCTAATATTCCATTCTGGCCTCATCTTACCCCTCCAGGAGTCTATCTAGAGATTCTTTACAAGTTGTATTCTGATTCTTCTGTCTTTACACATCCTATCTGTGTGGCTTAGGATGTTTTTCACCAACTGGGAGGCTAGTTAATACCTTTTGTTCCTTTCGTTTTAGCTCAAATTCCAAACCTCTTCTGCGAAACCTTTCCTGCCTGCCTCAGGCATTCTCCTCCAGAGTTTCTACTGTACTTTGTATGCACCTGATGAAGCAGAGATGGCTAATTTACTGTCAATCCAATATCCGTTCTCCCCTCCTTCCCTCATGAAAGAATCTTGATTTTATTTGGAGTGACGATACACCCAGTTCCCAAACTTATTGTGACTAATTAATCAATCTCTGGCCAATGAAATACAAATAGATGCTGAGTGGGACTGCCAAGAAATCTTCTCGAATGGAGGAGACAGCTGGCACCGGCCCTTTCTGTCTTTACATGCTGACTGGAATATGGATGTATTGGCTGGAGCTCTAGCATCCATCTTGGACCACGAGACTCCCTTGAACATGAACACCACACATCAGAGATGGTGAGGCAGAATGAAGGAAGAATTAGAGACTGATGCTGTAAAGCTGCCCTAACAGCCTTAGACTTTGGACCTCTGAATTTCTTTCGCTTGAGAGAGATTTATTTATTGTGCTTAATCTGCCCTTAGTTAGATTTTCTCTTATATGCACCAACTCTAATCTTGATTAATACATCTGTACTATAGCAATTACCAAAATCTATAGTATCGGTCTATTTCTATATGTATTTTTTCCACTGTATTATTTCTCAGTAGAAGTGCTGAGGTTTCTGTGTTGTGTTCTAATATAATATAAATATCATACTAAGTCCTTCCAAGGCATGACTCTTGGATTGGAGATTGGGTGAGGGTAGGGTAAAGTCTTTTCAAAAGTTTATTCTTGGTGTCAATCATACAGATAAGAGGCAAATGTAAGGTCAGAACAACTGTAAAGGGGAATTCAGCTGATAAAAGAAATAACTGGGCCTTTCTCACCTTCTCTGAGCCTGAATTATGAGAAGTCTATGTTTCTATAAGGACGTTTATGGGTAAAGAGTGTTCAAGGTTGTCTTGTTATCTCTGGATGAGACCTAAACTGAGTGGAGCATAGTGGATCACAAAGTGAGAATGAGTAAGTCATAGCTTATAAGCCAACTTATTCTAGAGGTGTGATGCTCTCTTTGTATATTTTAAGCCACATCTAAGTGTTATTCAGGAGAGCCAAGGTAAGAGACTGTGTCCATTGTGGACCTGAGGATATGCAGAGTCCTTCTGAAGTCAGCATAATGGTAGCTGCAAAGAATGAACCAAGGACCATAGGCATAAGGGAGAACGCAGGAGGAAAGAGCGAAGAAAGAGTGAGTCAAGGGGCCAGCCACCCCTTGCACCAAGATTGCCTGCTTCCAATGCAAGATCCTCCATTAAGGGATGCTGAATTTTCCTTCAGCCATGAACACATACAATAGTAGTTCTGGAAGGGGACATAGAGGTCAGTTAGTCCAACCCTCTCATTTTACAGGTGAGGAACTGAGACCCACAGAGGTTATGTAAACTCACCTATGTCAGTGGCAGAGCCAATTCAACGTTCTCTCCACTATGCAATATCAATACCAGGTTATTGAACAAATAAGTTTTCAATGAAATAAAATAAATTTAAAAAATTGCATTTGTGCACTTTTATGGAGAAGAAATTCACGTTGTTTTTTTTTTAAATAAAATTTGCAAGGGCATCTATAAGCTATGCATAAATGGTAAATGTTGGGAGGATGGCAGTTTCCATGACAGCTTCACCTGTTTTCCCAAGCTCCTGTGAATGAGACTCCAGTGAGTAAGTCTCCCTCCCCACCAACTGCATCTACCCAGTGGTTTTCTCTTGAAGGAAAGTAGCTTTGATTCTCATTGAAAACTTCTTCCTTTGCTTTGTCACCTTACTTGTACTTGAGGTTTTGATGAGAAAATACCTTTACTACCGTAGGTGCTAATTCAGAGGCATATGGATTTTCTGCATCTGATTCTACCTGCCCACAGATGAAAGTTTGTTTTCATCACCATTGATTGCACTGAAGGGCCCAGTGCTCTTCAGTCAGTTCTGATAAGTTTTTGTTGTTCTTCGTAAGTTCAGTTCAAAGTGATGATTCGAATTTGGAAACTCTCTCACTCAGTATTATTTCTGACCTATGCTGACTCTGAATATCATATTCATTTCCAAAGTAATACATTTTTCTATTTGATGTTTTATGCATCACGCTTCTTTTACTCAAAGTAATTAGCAAAATAAAATTTCCAAATGTTAACATCATTAAGCGAACAGATGAATGAATAAAAAAAAAAACAGCGTTTTAAAAGAAAAGCTTTAGCTCTAAGTGCAGCTGCAGATAGAGTCAGCTATGTTGCCACTCATCTGGACTGGGTCATTGGTGTCGTAAATCCACTCCATGATTTTAAAGTAACATTTATGATGCTATTGAAATAATAGCTGATCCACTTTGGTTCCTGGTGTTTTCTTTTGGCTCTTCTCCCACTGTCAAGTGGGCATTCTGCATTCCAGTCAGCAAGGTAGGAAAGACAGCAGAAAACAGAAAGAAGGCAATCCTTACTTTTGTGTGTCAAGACTCTAAGGCTCAGTGAAAGGGAAGGGCATCAGCTTTAACTTTGCCCTTTTTCTTTTTCCATTCTGTGGCCATAATCTAACTGGGGACCACCCTGGCTTCTTTTTACCTTCTTATATGTGTCTGTGGAGTGTTACTTAGGAAAAGTCATCCAAGACATTGAAATGGGCAAAGGAGATTTATGTATGTCCCTTCTGTGGAGTGCTGGATGTTACCTAGTGTACATTTGGGAGGTTGTCTGATTGTAAACAGGTGTACTCTTTTCACTGAGTTTCTGTGGACTTTCTGCAGAGGTAGAAGGTAACATAAAAAACTGATGTAGCACATATGATTATTGTCCATAGAAACTAATGCAAATAAATTTTGTTTGGAAGAGGTAACATGGTTTTCTGTCCGTCAAAAAGAAAAGCCTAAACATTAGTAGATTATTGAGCTTTCGAATATTAATTGGTTTTACATCTATTAGCAAATCAGTTTCAACCTTCCAAAGATATTTCAGAAATATAAATTCCATGTATATGTATTTATGTATACACACATATAAACGTGTGTATTCAAATTTTTCTTTGAGCTGGTCTTAATATCTGTTTGTTCCCTTATGAATTAATAACTTGAGTAAAATAAACATATTAAATCTTAGACTTATGTTTATTTTGTATTTGCATGGGCCTTCTTTTAACTTTCTGAGCTTATACTTTAAGGGGATAACTTCTTGAGTCGAAGCTGACTTCTTGAGATGATTCTCTGATAGTTTTCTCCTTGTTTACTTTGTGCTACTTTTAAAAGTTGCTTTCTGTTCTAGAACACAAAATTTTTTTCTAGCGCTCTAAGTAGTCATAACATTAGATGTAAACAAAGAGGAATGTGGCTCACTGCTGGGAGTACTAATTTCTCTTGACCATGGGACACTTTTGTTCAATAAAATGACTTTACCCTCGTTGGCTTAGTCTTGGAGGACAAGGTGTACTTTTAAAGCTAATCAAACATTTTGTCCCGATTCTTATGTACAGAGTGGCTGGACAATAGCAGATGTTGACAGAACTAGCGTTATCAGGAGAACAGACAAAACCCATCACTTCCTTCCTGTAATGATTATTGCTGAGCTGAGCGCCATAAACCACATTAGAGTTTTTATCAGAATGAGGTAAAACAAGGATCATCCAGGATAGAAAAATAGTAATAAGCAAAATATTGGTGATTATGAGCATTGAAATACTCAAGACCTGAGGAAAGATTTTACCGTTTGGCTAGAAAATTATACAGGGGAGCAGCAGCAAGCAAGATAAATGAAGGCCTTTGAAATTTGTTTTTTTTTCTTTCTGCTCTAGGTGTTCCCCCTCCCCTCTCCACCTGGTTCCTCTTCTTATTGGTTTAATTTCCTTTTTGAATATGTAGGATAATGATTTGCTTTCAAAAGTGAAAGAAGTTTCAATCCCTCTCATAATCCCTACTCCTAACTGATAACAGACTTTATTGTTTTCTGGTTAATCTATCCTGTTCCTCTTTTTTTTTGTAATGATAAGTACTATGTTTTCTTATTTTCCTTTCCTTTCATTCTTTAACAATAGGTAGCATAACATACACATGCTTTAGCACTTTGTTTCCCCCCTTAATAATATTTCCTAGATATAACTCCACAGCAATCCATAGAGATTACCTTCATTCTTTTTTATACCTGCGTAGTACTCCATTGTGTATATTAGCTTGTTCAAACAATCCCCTGTGCTTGAATATTTAGGTAGTTTCCAAAATTTTTGAATTATAAATGATGCTACCCGTGAATAGTTTGCGCATATTAATTTTTGTATTGTTGGAGGTGTATCCTCTAGGTAAATTTCTAGCAAGGGGATTTCTGGGTTGGAGGATAAATACATATATAGTTTTGTTAGATACTGCCAAATTCCTCTCCATATAGGGTTTTCCCCATTTTGTAGTTCCACCAGCAATGTCTAAAATTATTTCCCACAGTCTTGCCAACAGAGTACGTTGTCATACTCACATTTCAGTGTAGCGTTAATTTGCATTTTTCATACTATGAGTGAAGGTAAAAATCTTTTTATATGCTTTAGAGCCATTTTTGTATCTCCTTTTGTGAATTGTCTGTGTTTTTCTCATTTTTCTAAAAATTTTTGGTCTTTTTTTCTCCTCAAATTTAAAAGTTCTTTAGAATTAGAGATATCAGTCCTTTATCTGTGATACCTGTCACAAATACTTTCTCCCAGTTTTATTGCTTCTAGATTTTGAGTTACAGTAATAAAGTCTTATTATATATTGAAGTTAAAGTGGAACTCACCTACGTGTTCTTCCAATACTTATGTGGTTTCATTGAGCTGACTTTGGTATTCATTTAATTCCCACATTTTTCTTCTTCTGAAGATCTTTGCCTTTTTTTCAGGTCAGTCATTCATTTTAAAAAAGAGTTTAAAATATTTTAGCCAGCAATTATGGTGTTTATCAGGAGTGTCTTTCAGAGGATTTAGTCTACCATGCTGCTGAAAATCAAAGTAAGCTAATCTTTTCTCTGCAGCCCTTGAAGAAGATAATATGGTTTAGCTACCCAGTTCCTAAATTCATAGTCTTACAACATGTCAATCTTTTTGATAATTTGCTTTTGGCTGGTTATACTTTTTTTAATGTTATTGAAAAAAAATTGATATATGGTAACTTTTTCTAAAAGCTTCTTTCTGTATTTGCTTACAATACAATAAAATCTAGATTGCTTAGCTGAGTCCATATATTTTTAAAAGAAAGACTTTAAACAAAAGCAAACTTAATTTGAAAATATGGTGCTTGAATTCTTTACATGATTAGCAAATATTAAGACAATTCAAAATGTTCTCAAGATATGAACCCAAATAGAAGCCTAATATTCAGGATTAGAGATATTTAACAGAGAAGTGAAATCCAAATAAAATTATTAATGAGTTAGAAGTATTTAAATAGTCCTTATCAATGCACAAAAGTATTTTATCAGGTGATTATTAACTATTCGATGGTAGCCTTACTGCTTACTCTGTGATGTAGAATTAACAAGACATAGTCATTCATATTCATTGTATATGTGAAAAAAAGTACCAGGGTTTCACACAGTAGCATTTCCATTTATTAGCAATATTAAGAAAATAAACAACACTCAGATTTTTAGAAAATCCCTCTTTCTAGTCTCAATATATATTCTTGGACCAAATCTAGCACAATTGTTGTTCCTGGCACTTGAAGATTTTGAATTCAACTCTACAGACATTGCTCTGAGTAGTTATATACATAAGTGCGAAAGATATTATGCAGGCTCCAACCAAGAAAAGCTTAGTTTTCTATCAGTTGATTTTGGGTTTCCTACCCGCTAAACTTCATTGTAAGTTCTCTCATGTTCTGGATTAAGTAAAAGGTTTTAGATGAGCTGTTGGTTAAAAGAGAAAGCTGCTAGGATTTTTACCAGACCAAACATAACCTTCTTTGCCAAAGACACATTTTGAAAATCATTATAATTTTTAATGATGAAGTGTGGAAATCTGAAAAGAAGCTTTGCTTAAAAAAAAAAAAAGAAGGAAAGAAAAATTTCCCCACAACGTCCTCAGAAAACTCAGTCTCTAAAGTGTGCTCGTTCTTAATTTCCTCGCCCATGCGCTTCTTGCTCTCAGGAGCTGCGTGGTCTCCGCAGCCAGCACGGCATCAGCAGAGCTGGGCTGGAAGAATAGTCCAAGAGTAGAAGACAGGACACAAGGACATGCTGGCAGATTTCTTAGATCTGAAATGGTTTCAATGATGGTCCGATCCCATATAGTTTAAATCTATTTTAATATGGAATAATGCCCATGAAAGTCATTCCTAGGTGAGAAAGTTATTGTGTTTGTAATTGGCTATAAATACTGCAGGAAGCACATACAGCAATTAATTCCAAAATAATGTGAACTTTTCGAAGGCCAAAGTTATGGTTAATGTCAAAGGTAACTAAGTTTATCAGAACTACGTGGTGTTTCATGTGAAATACCTGTGGAACATTTGAAGTTCCCTTCCTTTGCTCTCGCTCGTGGTGGGTTTTTGGTTACCTTCACAGACATGGTTCCTGTCTGAAGCTCACAGCAGCCTTGTGGGGCAAGTGGCTCAGAAAGCATATGTGGCCTTTGAGGGGTGACCTTCTAAGATTTCCAGCATTATTGGCAGGACCAGACTAGAATACAGACCTCTGGACATTTCACCCAGTGCTCTTTCCTATTATAACATCAGGAGAAAACAAAGCATAGGAAGAAAGAAAAAAAGAAAATGAGTTTAATTTCATAGGTTGTGACACACGATAGGTTTATATTAAAAATCTTTTTAAATGTAATAAATTTCATGAACATTGGAGTAGATTTCCCGGGGGTGAGAATGTCTTGATTTTTTTTTTTTTTTTAAATTCAGATATAAGGTGAAAATAAGCTTTGTGGAATAATAAAGCCCTTAGGGGAAGTAACTGGTCACATTGGCCTTGCTAGTTCGGTGGGTCTGTTTTCATCTCATGCAGTGAGATCACTGGTCGTTCAGGCTCTGCTGGCAGTTTTCCTAGAGGGGGCATCTGTCTTCCTTGCTTTGCACCATGTGGCTTGGTGGCAGTGCTCTGGATAGCCAGTGTGGGTTTCTGCTTACCAGTACATTTCAGAAACTTCCCTCTGAGGCTTTAGTTGTAGACCAGGGGAGAGGAGGTGATGAGAATATACGAAGGAATAGAAGGGACTCAGAAGGCACCATTGGCTGTCATCATCGTTTGCAAGTTTCCTGACGGCGGGTCCTGGCCTAACATCATCATCTGCTGCGGCATAGAAATCACTTTCCAAGGCCCAGATCAAGTATGCATTTTCATTCTTGGAGAGAAAATGAACAGGTAGAAAAAGTTTTCCAGGGCTGCAAATGACAGTTCTTTATGTGGCTGTGTGTCTGTTTGTTGCCAGACAAGCTAGGGCTTGTGCATCTTGACTGTAAAATAAAATCCCCATTCTTATTTTTTGGCCCTTAAGAAATTTCTCTAGAAATTCAGTCTCTAATTCACTTGGTTACATATGTGCGAAATGCTTACAACACATGTGTGAAAGTCAGTTAAATACAACAGCAATTAAATCAGCACTTTAAAAAATGGTTTTGGAAAGTTAAATCTTGAATCTTGATGAGGTGATTAAACTGTATTCCAAGATACAATTTCGGGATTGTATTAGGCCGTAAGTGTTCTTTGCAAATCCCACTTGAATTTCATAGTATGATGGGCTGTGTTAACAAAGTTGTTAAAATGCAAGTTACTAGGAATAAAACCTGGTGAGAAAAGCTATGCCAAGTTCCTTGGGTCCTCCAAAGTTAGAGCTTTGCATTTGCCATGTAGCTGGGTCTGGGACTGGGACTGGGACTGGGACTGGGGTTGGGGCTGGAGCCAGGGCCGGAGCCAGGGCCGGAGCCAGGGCCAGTGTTGACACATAAAGCAAACTCTTTTAGAACACAGAAGGGGCTTTAGGAAGTTAAGTATAACCCTAATAATGATTGGAAGAAATCTTATTTATGATAAATCAAGACTTGTAAGTACAAATTAGAACAAATTATTGAACTACTTTCTTGAGCAGCCTTATTTGCATTCTGTTCGACCCCATATCTGTACCCTTCCCGCACTCTGCTGGCCGCAAAGGCATTTGTGCATGCACTTACGTCTACAACCTAGTCTAATATTTCAATCCATTTACAAGTGTCAGTCTTCAAACTCCAGCCCTCCTGAGGTTTTTTGTAAGGTAGACAAAAGGATGGAAAGGAAGGCATCTTGCCATAAAGCTCTCTGTTCAGGCATCTTTCCAGGCTCTCATCCAATGTCCACACTAACTGACAGACACGTCTTCCCCAAATACAAATCCAGTTATGTCACCTTCTTTAAAAACCCTTCTGGGGTACCATTCCAGCTTAATCTGCCATCCTTTCAAACTTGGGTCTCATAATCTTTTCTTACGTGGCTGCTTCTGCCCGAAAAACAAAACAAAACAAAAAACAAAAAACCCCAAACCTATTTAGCTTTCAAGTCTCCGTTTTTATATCTTTCCTTTTGTGGAGAGTTCCATGATCTCTCACTTATTCCTCTACTTGTGAGACAGAATTAGTCTTGCTCTTCTGTATATGCCCACAGAACACAGTGTTTTCGTACAGATTATGTTACAGCTAAATATTCACACACGTACATACACACACACATGTTTTAACTGTATGTTCAGCTTCTTGTGGGTTAAGCCATATCTTCTCATATGTCTTACTGTGCCGGCTCTTAGAAAATGATGACTCAGTCAATTAAATGGACAATGCAACTGTCCCAGGAGAACCACAAGGTTTCTGGTTATTGAGAGTTCTTTTTATGGAAGAGAATGTTAAGAGTGTCCCAAGTCCCAAGGAGTTTCAGTTTTCCCTGACTCCCTGAGTGGAGATTAAACAGAAAAATGTCGAGGGTAGGGGAGAGTCAGTGGGAAGGCATGGGAGTTGCAGATACTTCAAAAGCTGAGGTCAGTCTAAAGCTGGACTTTTAAGCTTTGTGAAGCTTTGGGAGACATCATTTTATTTTTTCAAAGGAGCAACCACAAGTAAAGCCAGTATGTATCTGGCAGATAGTTGATGCCCAACAAAGGTAAAGTCCCATCTCTGTCTGTTCCTCTGATGAAGTGCCATCTACCTGCTCCTTAAATTGTTACTCTACCACATTTATTGCGCATCTGCTCTTTTTCCAGGACTGTGCTAGGCTCTGGAAATACAGTGGGAATAATGGTGGGCACAATGAGTTGACTTTGTGAAGCATACTATCCAGCAGCAAATACCAATGTTCCCCAAGGATCCACCTTTGCCTCTTAGAAGATATCATTTTTGTGATTTCACCTATGCTCAAAACACTGATGATTTCACTTCTATCCCAGATCTCTCCTGAGCTCCAGATTAGTATGTCCAGTGCCAGTTAGGTACATCTCCAAAGCACCTCAAGTACAGCAAGTCCACAATCTACTCCATTATCTTCCTCCAAATGCCCAGTTTTCTTTTCCTGACCTTAATGAATGTCATTACCAGCCACTTATACTTCAAATTCTGGAACCACTAATTAATTTCAGTGAGTATTTGTTGAGTGCTTCCCTTGGACCTTGAACTGGGAGGATATTTTGACATACATCGTCTAATCTTTGGCTTTTTCTTCTTCCTCATAGCAGCCGTTACCTTTAGATCTTCACATCCAACCTGACTTCAGTCTGATCGATTTGATTGCTGTAAAGTTTCTTTCCCCCTTCCTCTTCCTCTCAGCAGCTGACATCCTAATTAAAGTCTTCAAATCCTCTCCCTTTTATCATTGGAATCCATCCAGAATAAAGTCCATGCCCACCCTGCCTCCCCAAGTCCTACATGATCTGGCTCTGGCCCAATTATTTAGCTTTCCCTCCCTCTGTGCCCCACCCAAGAATCTCAATCTCTAGCAACACTGACTGACTTATTCTTTTTAAGTATGCCCTTCTTTATAATGCTGTCTTGCTCAAGGTGTTGCATTTCCTTGGAGAGCTTTTGTCTTCTTCTGAAGTTTTTGAAATCTTACCCAGCCTTAAGGGTCTATCTTTCTAGTCTTCCAGTATCTCCTTGGATCATAATCATCTCTGCCTCTCCTGTGCTTCCTGAGTGTTTGCTTTGTATTCTGGTGATCACAGCCACCCCAGAAAAACTTAGTGTGAAGTTCTGAGGATGGATGGACAGGCTCTATTTAGAGTCTCTCTGGTTCCACTTTTAAATTAATATAGTGCAATACATCATTGATCATAATTCCCATGATCTTGGATTATTACGCTCTGAATCTGTGGATGGAGCGAATCCCAAACCAATGTACCGCAGGGAGCTTTGCTGCTTGACTTAGCTAAAAGGGAAAAAGTTATTTGGAACACATAAATGTCTTGTGAAAACTAAAGCAAAACCTTGGACCAAGTATGGTAAGATCATTGTGGGAGTTTAAAAGGAAAGGCCAGGAAGTGGCTAACTAGGTTAAGGAGGTTTAGCTGGAGCGGGCAATAAAATGAGATGACTACAACAGTGATAACATCAAGTCAGGTCCCTAAGCAATTGTCACATCATTCGTTGGGGCACATTAGGTAATCTTTCTACTTTGCCACAGCTAGTGTGAAGTAAAATAACTTGGCCAAGATTTCTGTGCAAAAACATGATGGCAAGGAGGCAATAGTGGTCATAGGTGGCAGTAGAACTTTATCTGAAATCAGATGACAGTTAATCCAGGGCAAAGTTCAACAGACTGAAAAAGAAAGTAGAGCATAATTTGGACCAAAATAATAACAATAAAAGCTTTACATTTTCTCAATTATATTTTACCTCTTGAATTACATGGAAAATCACTTCAAAACTTTGATTATCTGGTAAAATAATGCTGTGTACTATGTAATACTAATATTTGAATTTATTTATATGCTGGAAGATAAAACCATCCACTAAACTAGTGGTGCCATTGAAACAGGCAAATGTTTCTCCGCTGGGGACATTTTGTTATTGAGTGACAGAGGAGAGCGGGCCATGTCTGCTCTGTGAAGACGTCCCTACCTGCCCCTGCCACCCCATGCAGGTAGTCTCTCCCTCCTCTGGGCAGTATGGATCAGTTACAGTGTCCCAGACTCTATTTAAGTGTTGTTTGTTTGTTTGTTTGTTTCCCCTCTAGCCCAAGAGCTCCTTAGGGATTCTCAGGCCATTCCTTAAATGTTTTTGCATTTCTTTGTTTTACCTTTTTATAATTCCCTTTCCTTAGTGAGGCCAGAGAGCAGAGTGAGGACCAGGAGGACGAATGTGATCCATTTCAAACGGAGTCCTCTCAGGCCAGAAGGGAATGAGAGAGAATGTAGACATCAGACAATAGAAAAGCTTGCAGGCCCTTCCTGAAGGGACAGGGGCTGGCCGTGGACCGTTCTGAGGAAGGAAGATGCTGACTGCATGATTATAAGTCAGGGTTTAATGAGAGAGGGCTGCTCGGGACTTGGAACTGTGTCAAGCCTTATAGCTCTGAGGGCCAGAGGCTGGAGGGGACAAAGGGGAATGCCTTGCTCACAGTGGTGAAAGGGGCTCTCCTTCTGGGTTGCCGGGCTGGCTGCCTTCTGGTGTCAGCAGAAGAGAGACTGCACAGGTGAGGAAAAGCCCGTAGTGCTCTGCAAGGGTTCCACTCCTGCCCCGACCCCGCTGCACTCCACCTCTCTCGAAGAGACCAGGCTTAATGTCTCCAGCCCTGTGTTTCATGCAGCCACCACCAGCAGGGAGCTGGGTCACCTGGAGTTCTGAGCATGTCCCTCCGTTGTCCTACTGGTCATTAGGAATCCCTTGCCTTCTTAGTGTTAGGAGGTTCGAAAGCCAAAGAGACAAAGGAAGGGAAAGCTCTTTGTGTCAGCTTGTCTCACAACTCACTGTTAGCCCTTCATTCCTTTGAGCTAAGAGCCTTTGTTAAAAGGCAGCTCTGCCTGGAAGGAGTCAGACATTAATTATCAGTCATTAACGTTTTTACGCTTTTCTGAGTGACCTTACCTGAGAATAAGGTTTAAAGGGAAGTTGGAAAGAAAAAGTCCACAGGCCTAGCTACCTGGTGGGGCTTGTCAAGCAGCTGGCGGAGGGAGTCCACTGTCTGCCTGAAGGGCAGAGGAGTAAGGGAAGGCAGAGAGGAAGACTAGAGACACTGGGGACGGTGCTGTTGGAAAGACACATGGAACGGAGCAGAAAGGCCCCCACTGCTTGTCTTGGTTCCTGAACTGGCCCTGGCCTTGGCCTTGGCCCTGGCCCAGAAGGGATAGATTGAGCCAGAGAACCCGGTTCTCTGCCTGACGTGGGAGCCGGCCCAGGCAATAGTTCTGGGAGCAATACTTGAAGCAATAATGGCCTTTCTCTCCACTGAGAGCAAGGGTCAAGTTCATAAAGAGAGCTGGCGGAGAGGGGACAGTGCCAGAAGAAACAGGCAAGCAAAACAGAGCCTCACCTCAGACTTCAGGCTGAGAACATGAACATAGGAACATGGATTTCTTTCTGAAATAGGAGCTGGCCCATGATGGCAAAGCATGCGAAGTCCCTACTGGGGAAATAGATTATGGAGAAGGCTGTTCCTTTCAAGATCAGTGTTAGTCTTCAGTGCACCTCTTTGTACCTCCTGAAACAGGCAGACCTGAAAACAGTTTCTCAGCCTCAGCAAGTGTCGTCTTTTGGGGTTAATAGCTCATTCTCGTGAGAGGCTGTCCTGTGTGCTGAAGGATGGTTAGCAGCATCCCAGCCTCTACCCGTTAGATGCCAGTAGCACCCTCTACCCGGTGTGACCATGTTTCCAGACATTTCTACATGTGCCTTGGAGGTACAAAAATCTCTCCTGAGAATCACTGGCTTAAATGTTCTAAAGCAGGCTGTTTTGTTTTTTGTTACTTGGTTCAACTGTTTCCTTATCTCAATTTTTCTTTTTTCATCACTGGACTCAATTTGTAAACCCTGCATTATATAATTAATTAATTTGTTCATTCATTCAATCAAGTTTACTTCTCATTTAAGTGGTGACGATAACAAGAAATGACATTTTGGAAGTTCAAATGAGACCGTTTGAGCTAATGGTAGATCAACCGTGTCTTATGTAACTAATTGGCAGCACAATTAGCACCTTTGTGACACTATTAATGGAAGCAGTACAGAGTGCTTAACTGACCTACTGAGTCTGGAGTCAGAGAACCTGTATTCTAATCTCTGCCCACCTGGATGAGCCATGGCAACACACCCTCTCTGAAGCCTTAAAGCCAGGTGTGTTTAATGTGGTCAGGTGCAGCACATCTACACATCGTTTAATTTTTCCATTTTTATGAACCTAAAATCAAAAAATTCCCACAAGGAAGCTTTCTGTAGAATAGTTTGTCTTGGTCTCAATAGTAATACCTCATGAATTGTATCAAACATGGGGCAGGGGGAGCTAATTTGTGTCAGTACCCCCACTACACACATAAATAGAAAAAATGAAACAGTAAAACAGAGGTAAAAAATTTCAAAAGGGATCAATTTGATGAATTCTATGTGAATAACTGCATAAATACATATTAGAAACATGAAAATAAGACAGATACCTTTAGCAAGAGGCTGAAACAGCAAAACACTTGAACAGTACAACACTTGACAACAGGCTAAAGTGACTTCACAGAAAATGCTCTAAAAGTTAAACATTAACAAAAAATATAGGTGAAAGTAGCATATGGTGGACCCCTGCGCAAGCTGGCTATGTGCAAGTTGACTTTACAGGGATTAATTTTAGGCCAACTGGTTTTAGCTGAATGGCTCTCTTAGAAAATTATACTGCTCTGGTGATTCAGGGTCGAGAAGGTCAGTTTTGGACTAAAAAGGAAAAAAGTAGGCAGATACAGTAAAAACAAAATGAGGCAGAGTTAAAAGACAGGGTTCTGCCCCAGGATTACATCCCTGTAGGCCTAGCACTTGATATAGTGGAGACAGGGCCCAGGCTGACCCTCAATGGACGACCCCTTAGCTAAGGACCTTCCCCAGCCAGCCTCTCCACCCTGCACTCACAGCTCCTTGCCCGATTTCATTTTTCCTCACAGTACTCATCCTGTCTTGAGTTATGTAGTTATTTATTTGCTTATTGTCTGTCTTCTGTACCCCCCAAATGCACAAGTGCACACATGCACACACATACAAGTGCACACACATGCACACACATACGTGCAGATGTAAACTCTTTAGTCACTGCTGCCTTCTCCAGGCCTTGTCCTTCCTACCCCTGCAGAACTCTAAAGTGCTAAGTATCGTTTATTTGTTTATTTAGCATTAGATACTGGGCCACTCGCACTCAGATCCCTGGTCCTCGCAACAGCTCTGCCAGGCAGGGATCATATCACACCTTCAGGAACTCACAGATCCTGTAGAGCGGATTCAACAGACTCACAATAAATCTTTATTGTTTTACATGAAGAATCTGATGTTCAGAGTGATGTAGAAACACTCCTAAGATCACACAGTTGATGATTAGCCTAGCTGATATTTAAAGCAAGATCGTTTAACAAAAAAATCTTTCCAAAATGTCATACTGCCCAGAGGAGCAATGAGCATCAGGCAAAGAAAGGTCTTTCTTTCTGTTCCAAAATGTCCTTCAACTTCCACAAGGACCCCTTTGTGGAGTTTAGGTCTGTTCCATGCTTGATTGGAGAACAGAGCCCTGGGATGTCACCTAGTTCAAGTGACTGACCTGGCCGAGGTAGGAGAGTCCTGCCTAGGCTCACCAACTCTGTGCTCCAGAACCTTTTGAAGGTGATGCCAGACGAACTTCTTCCAATAAAAATATAATGCGAGCCACAAGTAATTTATAATTTTCTAGTAGCCACATTTAAAGAAACAGATAAAATTAATTTCAATCATATATTATATTTAACCCACTATATCCAAAATATTATCATTTTAACATGCAATCAGTATAAAAACTAGTAAATGTTAAATTAATTAAACTAAAATCGAAAATTCAGTTCCTCACTTGCTCCATGCCACATTTCAAGTGCTCTGTAGCCACATGTGGCCGATGATGGTGGTGATGGAGAGCATGGTGCTAGGGGTACTTTGGGTGTTGGTGGCAGTTAGGAGAAGCTCTCGTGTGTCACTGTGTGTAACAGCTCATCAGAGATTCTGGAACCTCTGGCATGGCAGCTCAGGGGGTCAGGGTCCTTACACAGTGTCCAGAAAACAGAGCAGAAGCTGCATGCCTTTAGTGACCTAGCCCCAAAAGTCACATTGGTTCCCTTCTGCTGTGTTCTGTTGTTGTCCATATCAAAGTTTGATGGAACATAGCTGTGCTCATTTCTTTCCGTATTGCCTATGACTTCTTTTGCACTATAATGGCAGAGATGAGTAGTTGTGATGCAAAACCTAAAATATTTACTGTCCAGCTCTTGACAGAAGAAGTTTGCTGATGCCTGCTGTAAAATATCAAAATTTCGAATAATGTGGTATGGACTTTCAGTTTTTAAATGGCAAAGTTAAGATGATGTTACTTTTTCCCCTTGGAAATCACCTCAAAGCAACACAGAAAACAAAATCAGATGTATGAACTCCACCTTCAATAAAAAGGAAACATCTATAACCTTGAACTACAATCTATGAGGGAATGCAGTGGAGGTCAAACATGAGAGAAACCAAGATATGATTTTTGGTGTCTGGACATCTCAGAGAAACCTGGCACAGTGCAATTCTCCAAAGTGAAGGACCCATCCTGAGGGGCAAAATCAACCATTCCGTACTTGGGACAATGGGGATATCATAAGCAGAATGATAGCAAGAGTGCCTTGAACTTGATTTGATGCTAAGACTAGTCAGGGATGACAGGGCTGTATCACAGAGACCCTGCCATATTATAAGAAGGGTAGAGGAGAGAGATGCTGTATTGAGAGCAGCACCCTTCAATCTCTACTGGCTGGGAAAAAGTAAAAGCTAAAACCTTACACCCATACTCTTTTTCCTTTGGGGGTATATGAGTTTCCTAGGGCTGCCATAACAAATTACCATGGACTTGGCGACTTAACAGAAATTTATTTTATCACATTCTGAAGGTCAGAAGTTCAAAATCAAGGTGTCAGCAGTGCCACGTTCCCTCTGAAGTCTCTAGGGGAGAATCCTTCCTTGCCTCTTCTAGCTTCTGGTGGTCCTGGTATTCCCTGGCTTGTCTTAGCTCTGGTCTCTGCCTTCATCTTTACATGACTTTCTTCCCTGTGTCTCTGTCTGTGTGTCTCAATTTTTCCTCTCCTTTCTCTAATAAGGACAGCAGTTATTGGATTTAGGGCTCACCTAAAGCCAGGATAGTATTGAGATCCTTACTTTACTCAGGTCTGCAAAGACCTCATTTCCAAATAAGGCCACATGCACAGTACGAGGGGTTAAGATTCAAATATATCTTTTTGGGGATCACAATTCAACCCACTACAGAGCGTGTGGTAATTTTAAAATGTGGCCCCAAACTCTTTGACACTCCTTTCATGGAGAGGGGCATCTGTGGTTTCCCGCTGTGAGTCCAGGTAACCTACTCATTAAGTAATGAATACTGATGCCTCCCTCTCCCCAGACCTTGGTAAACTTTAATCTGCTTCCTGTCTCCATGAATGTGCCTCTTCTTATATTTCATGTAAGTGTAGTTGTAGAATACTTTTCCTCTTATGTCTAGTTAATTTCACTTAGCATAATGTTTTCAAGGTCCACCCACCTGGTAGCATGTATCAGAACTTCATTCTTGTTTGTGCTGAACAGTATTTCATTGTACGTATATACCTTTTGACTATTATGAATAACGCTACTGTGAACATTGGCATATAAGTAGCTGTCTGAGTTTCTGTTTTCTGGACTGGCTGCACCATTTACATTGCCACCAGCAATTTGCAAGGTTTCCAATATCTCTACATCCTGACCAACACCTGCTATTTTCTGTTTTATTATTTTTAAATTATAGCAATCCAGATAGGTATCTCATTGTGATTTTGATCTGATTTCCCTACTGACTAGTAATGGTGAGTGTCTTTTCATGTGCTTATTGGCCATTTGTATATCTTTTTTGGAAAAATATCTGTTTGAGTCCTGTGCCCATTTTTAATTTTGGTTAGTCTTTTTGTTGTTGAGTTGTAGGATTTCTTTATATATTCTAGATATTAAGCTTTTATCAGATATATGATTTGCAAATATTTTCTTCCATTCTGTGGGTTTTCTTTTCATTCTGTTGACAGTGTTCTTCGATGCACAAAAGTTTTTAATTTCAATGAAGTCCATTTTATCTATTTTTTTCCTTTTGTTGTCTGTGCGAGTATAGGTTTTGATTTTTAGAGGGATTGTTTGTTGATGTTAGGTAAGCAGGGTGAGTTTTACTGAACATTTAGAATTTGATCATGACTAGACCAGACTAGAAAAACTTATTTATGGAGCTGTTTACGGACCCACAGCAGAGATGTTCACTCTGGATGGCAGAAGAATTGAGAGGGAGAGAGAAAGAGAGAGAAGGAGGGAGGGTGGGAGGGAGGGAGGGAGACCAGATGTTACCCTTGTTTCATCAAGGAATGTTCTTTGGGACCGTTATTCTTTCAGTAAGTCCCAAATGGTTTCAGTTTATCTAAGTGGCTGACACCACTATGGGGGAAGATGATCTGCAGCCTGTTTTAAATCCCTTTTGAGACTCTCTTATCCTGTACTTTTCACCTTCTCAGAGATACTTGTACACACTGAGAATGCACAATGACTAGTTTCTCTTTTACTTTTCACCAATTAATTGAATCTTCTAAGAACCTTATCAATTTCAGTTACACCTGCTGTTTTCTGTGTCATCAAGAGGGTATCATCTGAGTTCTATAAACGGTGATGTCTTTTCAGCTGAATTGTCCTCAGTATTCTAATGCCTAAAGATGCATAACATCACCAGTTTTACAGTTGATTTTTCTTCCTAGAGATAACTTTTACTTCTTTTATTTTTCCATCTCTGAAGGGGACAATAAGCTTGGGTCATAAGGTATAGCAGTTGTGTATATGAGTGTGCATGTGTGTGTGTGTGTGTGTGTGTGTGTGTGCGTATGTGTGCATTCAGATAAAAATGTTTGACTCCGTGGCTGCAGGTGGATTCTCCAAGTACTCCAGAAACACAGAAAGTCATCTTTGATATTTATGGACTTCAAATATAATTTCTTACCGTGTTTAGGAAGCACAATCACAAAGTATACCCAAGAACCTATGGAAAGGTTTGAGGTGCCACTTCCTGATACTCTTTCTTTCAGCGTAGATTTAGTTTGTGAAAACTCCCAATATAGTGACTTAATCAGTATAAACGTTTAAAGACAAACTCGACATGAGCCTTATGATTTCACTACATTCATATTCCCACGCACATGGTATCAGCGTGGGAGAAGTAGTCTGAAAGAGCAGAATTGGAAAATATTTAAATAAGCCATTAGTCCTGCCAACTCAACACCAGGGCATCTTGACCACACATTTGGAACTACAAGAAACAAGCCGTAAGCCTCTGAACTCTGGGAGTAATTACCTTTGGCACGAGAAGAGGCCGGGTGGGGCCCATGAAACCAGCCGCAGCTGATCCTCAGGGTGCGTTCCCAGCCTCCCTGGGAGGAGGCCAAATGGAGCCAAGGAGTGTGTGCAGGCATTTATCAACAGGAAGGGAAGGCCAAGGGTCACAAGAAAGGGTAACAAGACAACAGGAAAGAATGCGTCCAGAACTAAGACGCTGCCAAGGACAGCTTTGTGCAGGTGGAGTCTGACGAAGGAGAAAGAAAGAAGAGGAATAGAACATTTCTTCCTAGGACCGCCCAGCTGTAAATGAACATGGACGTGAATAACGAGCAGAAGAATCCAGAAATTCTGTTCTATAAATTGGTACTTCTCCAACTTTAATGTCCTTCAGAAAAACCCGAGGATCTTGTTAAAATGCAGATTCTGATAAAGTCGGTCTGGGGTGCGACCGAGGTTCTACATTTCTAACAGATTCCCAGATGGCACGATGATGCTCAAAGCCCTTTGAGTAGCAAGGCTATAAGTAGAAGATAAGGTGGAAAAAGAATAAGAGGGAAGTGAAGGAGAAGTGGAGGGGAGGGTCATGACCCCAGTACATTTCCGGGGGTCACGCCATGGGGCCACTTCCATCCTGCAGCAGACTCTCCTTAGTAGGGCCCATGACAGAATTCCTTCTTGTGAGAATTGTAGCCATTTACTTCTCTTGAATGAAAGGGTGACGCAGAGTGTTGGGGTGGTCCCTTCTCCCCATTTCATGGAGGGAGACATCACGACTTTAGGGTAGTGAAACTCTCACAGTAGAGACATAAGTGTTCCAAAGAAAGGGCTGGCACAGAAGAAGCCACATGAAATCTAAGTGTGTAGGTGAACATACATAAGACATCTCCGGGAATGCCTATGAAAAATATTTTTTGGTAAACCTGGTAAATGTTGGAGAAATACATGCTCCTTCAGGGAACCACATGTGTGCTGCTCAGGAGAGCCAAATTGGCTTGCCTGCCCCAATGACTCACAGAGTCCAGGGTACAACAACCACCCACCTATATCCCCCCTCCTCCTACCCCAACACTGGTGGAGCTAGGAGACGGTGGCTCTGGGAGTATCTGAAAACCAGATTATACCCTCTTTCCATTTCTCTCTCTTCGATCTTATACACTTCTCCTAAAACATGATTTAATATGTATTTCTTTTACTATGAATTTGCGCGTTTATAACTTTTGCCAATTTTTAAATTGTTTATATTTTCTTATTGACTCGTAAGAGCTCTTTATATATATATTGGTACAACTATCCCTTTCTTGTATGTGCATGTTTAAAGTCTTAGAGACATATGGCCGTCAGAGATGCAGATACTACTGCTCATTGGGCATCAGTTCTGTGGGGCATTACTGTCATGTGAATACTACCACTGTATAATACACATTCCAAACTGAATGGCAGTTTGGGAACAAGTGGAGGTTAAATGTGTACTGCCCACAATTGGCTACATATCTCATGACTGTTTAGTGCTTCATGAAAATTTCATGAATTGTATGTCTCATGAATATTTAGTGCCTAATTGGTCCTTCCATTCATTCCAATCTATGTTTAGCATACAAACATGTGTGCTCAACTTCTTTTTTGCCTAATGTTTGTCACACGATACCTTTTTCTAAGTTTCATCTGCCTTATTTATTTCTTCCTCTAAATTTTTTATTGTAGAATTGAACAATCTTTTTTAAAAATCACAGACATTCATTACTTTCCCCAAGGCAGTTTGCAAAACATTTGGGATGTGACAGAGGAGGCACACCAGGTGCAATTAAAAAGCTTCTTTCTTAAACCGAACTTTGTCTTTCCATCTTGATCATCTCTTGTTTCGAGCCCCAGAAAGCCTGGCCGGGGGAACCGGCAGCATTCTTCTCTCGTCCAGGCCTGTTGAAGGTCAGATGTCAAAGTACCAGGAGAACTTGTATGTTCCCACAGCAAGATGTGGGCTCCTTGGAGTCCGTTCTGAGACCATTCTAGTGCAATCATGCTCATTGGCAGGTGTGGTCGTGCAGAAGTTGCAGCATGGCTCCGAGCGGCACCAGACTCTTACTGCACACATCTGCTCTCTCGAGGTGGCACCCTTACTCAGTTATTTGTTAATTCTATACAAAGCGAAAACTGTAATCGGGTCAAAATTGGAAACGTAAGCATATCCCATCTTCTAACATTTGTGACATCCCATATCATTAATGGACAAAAGTGAAAACTTAAATGGCTCTCGTAAAATTAAAATAGTTATTGGAATAAACTTTATTCCTCCCATTTAATAGGAATCATTAGGCTTTTATTTTACATGGAAAAAGGGGATCAAAGGCATTAAAGATCCATTATTTAATGTCAAAGCAATGTTTTATTAGGTTTTCATGAATTAAAATAGATCAAGGTCTTTGCTAAGTTCAGAAACAAAAGTGAATAAATTTAGGAAGAGGATGTAGCATGGAAGAGAAGAAAGTTAAAATACTAGAAGTTCTATACTTAAAATAATAGTTCTTTGCCCCTCCTCCAAATCTTGTGTTTGATAGAAAAACAGAGATGAATCGTTTTCATTAGCTAAGTGTATTCTAATGTTCTATTAGCTAAATGGAAATCCTATTATAGTCTCTGGTGGAATAATTTAAGCTAGTATTCTTCATGTGGCTTTGCATATACCTATCTAACTTCGTAGTTTTAACCAAGATCCAAATCAAACAAAATTAGTTAACTTCATTTTTCAGTAAGACATTGTTCAACTAACACACAGGTGTACTCTTTGGAAAGAAGCCAGCCAGAAAATACTTGAAATTGACTACAGAGAAATTACTAGACTTTACTAAAGACCATAGGCTACAGTTTTAATTACTTAAAGAACAATTTATTTAAATAGCCAAGAGGGGTTTAATCTCAGCTAAAAATGTTTGGGTAGGTTCCATGTTAGCTTCACCTTATTCTAGATTCTAAATCTTGTGTTTTTTTCTTCCCAAAGTACCATATTGCTTTTTGGGTCATGCCAATAAATACAAAGTTCTTAATAGTTGAAATATGGGCAAACAAGAAATACTTACTCATTGTCTGGATACTCTTGATCCACATGTCTAAAGTACTTAGAATGAATGATACCCATGCCTCTTTATTCTGCAAAGAGAGCCAAAAATCTCCAAAGATTAGATTTTCTTATGGGCTTCCAATAAGAATACTTGATTATGCAAGAAATTGATGTAGTAATAGTTTCAGATAATGATAATGCTCAGCACTTAAGCATTTGTCATCTTCAAAGTGTTTTAACTGTTTAATCCTCATAAAACCCCTGTGAAGTGAGGAAGTCAGCAAGCAGTCCATTATTCTCACTGTTCATAGTCTTGAACTCAAACCACTGAAGCGTGTTTGCTTCCTCCTGTATCACTTGGATCCAGCTAGGGTGGATGAATTGTGAGAACTGTTTCTTTCACTCTTTCATTTTGTTTCATATAAACTATGAGGCTGGCAGAGAGCTGCTCTGTTCTTATTCTTATTTTCTTTTCTTTTACATTATAAACATTAACTCAGTTATCTTAATGTCACAAAATATCTGGTGGGTACCTTCTGTAATACAAGTGAAACAACTCGAAGGCCTCTGCCTTCTAATTCTGGAACACTAGATTCGGGGATGTCTTTAATTGTTAAGAAAGTCCCTTTGCTTGAAAGATAGTATTGAAGACTTAATAGCTTTTCAACCTCATCCAGATGGAATTTTTGAAATTTTAAACAAAATTATTCAGATTTAAGAGGAAAATACTTAAATATTTTTCATAAAATTCTGTTATTATTAGGGAGGGTACAGGGGCTAGTTTGGGGGAGTAGGCTGGGCCTGGCTCATGGTCACCCCAGTTCTTCAGACTGCAGACATCTGTGCTAGCCCGAGAGGAGTAAAGGCGGAAGAAGTGCAAGGGGGCAAGAGCCATCATTTCGGTCTGGGTTCAGCCAGCGGCAGTCAGCCCTGGGAAAGGGGACATGAATGCCCCACTCTGGGTTTCTCCTTGGGAATTACGGCCACATCCCTGGGGCTCCTTGGCAGATCCAATGTGCCTTGTGGCTGGAGCTCTGGAGTTCAGGGTTGGGCACTCTCGCCCCTCCTTATTTCCCACATGCTCTCAGAAACCCCAGTGAGGCCTCCTGGGCTAAAAGTCACTCTTCGTGGAACAATTCCCTTTGAGAAATGTTCATTCTCAGTAAAATGTATTTATTGAATTCTCACATGCACCTGCTTAAAACACAAGACCCCTCAAGAGGTTGAATTCTGAGTACCCCTTAGAGATAGTTTTCAACTGGGAATGAATTTCAGAACTCTGTTTGACAGGCAGAAAGCCAAGGGTGTGTGGTGGTGGAGTGGTGAGCAGGAGGGACCTCAGAACAGGATGGGGCCTTGCCTACCAAGTTCAAAGACTTGACACACGTCTCATGGGCAAATCCCTTTGACCTCCTAGCAGACTCCAGAGGACAGTTTGCGACAGCTTTCCCTTTGGCTTTCCAGAGGCTATGATGATTATCCCTGGAGCCAGGATTCCAACCCAAGATGCCCTGTTTCCAAAACATATGCTCTCCTCCAAACTAGCCCCTTTACCTTCCCTAAGGACAGGCTCCTTAGCCTCTTGCTCTTGTTTCTTGGGTTTTCTGTCCCTCAGAGTCCTGCTCGAAGTCTGGGGTTTGAACTGTGTTCAGACACTGGGAAGTAGAGGTTAGGAGCCCATGGCTGCAGGTCTGGAGAGCTGTAATTAGAGGCTTGTCCAGACCACCCGCCTGCCAGCCTAAGCCCTTGCCGTCTACATCCCAGAAGGGTCCTCACTGCCGTGGGTGGCAAACCACAGTAGGAAGCCTGAAGGTTGTCAAGTGGGCCCGAGGAGGCCCTCAGACCTCAGCTGGTTTTAATCCTATAAGACCGAAACTTAATATATGAGGCGGGCAAGATAAAAATGCTTTTGCACTGCATTGGTGCTCCATGTTGGACTCCAAATCCCATTCAGTTGAATTCAACTACAATAATAATGGTGATGAGAACAGTACATGATGATAAGAGGAAATCACAACAAGCACATGATGATAAGAGGAAAAGCAGAAACCGAAGGGAGAATCCTGACACTTGTCTGGTGCTGCCTGGTGCATGTGTGTTGTCCTTGTTGATTAAACAGGAAGCCCAGGTAATGGGGCCAGTGACTGCAGGGGCCCCTGGTCCCAGCAGCTCTGCTGGAAGCACCGCCAGTGCTACTCCCAGGTCATCCTCAGGCCTGGATCTGGTTGCCCAAAGCTGAGCCTGAGAGTCCCGTCGACATTCTCTTGACTTCTCCCCAGCTACATTGGCCCGAGTTTCCGAGACACACTGGCCTGAAGGGCCAAGGAGCATTTGCCTAGGTTTCCTCCTAAGGAGACTTTGGCAGCGGGAGTTGAGATGACTAATTCACAACTGAGAGCAAGTGCCCAAGAGGAGACAGAAGGCTCACAAGAGAAAGCATTTTCCTCAGTCCCTTTTGTTACTTAATAAACTCAGTACTAGAAGTATGGGACCTTTCCGTGTCGCTAGGTGAATGCCTTCTCCAGGCCCACGGCGGCCGTCCCGAGCTTGCCCGCCACACCACACACAGGCTGTCTCACTGTGGCCTCAGAGCCCCGCCTGCCTTCTTGCCTCCCCTCAGTCCTCAGAGCTGTCCTCGCCCGTGTCCTCCTCTCCTCCTCTCGGGTTTTAGAGGACGGGTGGGGCCTCTTCCTTTCCAAGCCAGTCTGCTTTGCCTCCAGCTTCCCCATTTTTCTTTCTTTTGAATCATCCAGTCTTCTGTTATGTATTTTTTAGCAGCTCCTTCCACTTGGCCTCTGAACCTGTTCAAGTCACTCTTGTCTTAAAAGTTCATTGTATCATATCTCTTCTACCTCCATCCTTTCTTCTTTCCTTGTTTCCCATTCACACTCTGCCAGCCCCATTTTTTGCTGTTTTATTCTTTTTTGTGTGTGCGTGTAGCAAAATATATATAACATAAACATTTTAAGTGTACAGTTCAGTGGCGTTAAGTAAATTTCCGTTGTTATACAACCAGTGCCACCCTCAGTCCCTCTCTGGGTTGCGGTAACCTGGCAGTCACCTACACCACCACGCTAAAACTGCTCTTGCCGAGCTCATTAGCAGCCTCCCAGCTGCCGAATCCAGTAGATACTCATCCAGGTCTTGTCTAACTGACCTCTGTGAGGCATGTGACACTTGTTGAGCATTATTTCCTTTTGGAAGGACGGCTGCTTCACGTGGCCTTTCATGCTTCTCATTCCCTTCATCCATTTGGCTGCACCCATTCTCCTTGGGGTGGGGGGAGGGTCCTCTTCCTCTGCCTTAGTTGTCGCAGCAACTTGGGAATCTACCCCTAGCTCTCTGTGCTTCGTGCCACATGTCAGTTATCTGTTAGTGTTTTGGCTGGGTTTCTGGAGTTAAGGACATAATGAGACATCCCTGTACTGAAGCCGAATGTCCTAAGCTCAAGGCCTATTGCAGCTGAGAAAGGCTCCAGAGGATATTATGCAACGGCCTCCACCCCAAAGAAGCTTCTCTGATATCCACACCCCAGTAGCTGTGGGTAACTGATGTGTGTCTGGTTGGCAGAAGAACTGGGCAAGTCAGGAGATCTGGTGACTGACAGCACAGACAAGAGATAAGTTAATTTTGTAGTTCTTATGAAGCAAAGACAAAATCCCCAACTAACTAGAGGCGAGACAGATGGCCTGCATATGTGGGAAATATACCATGCTCCCATCTTTGCGCCATCCTCGAGACTCTCTGATTCCCATAAGGAGAGCCTCCACCCTCCAGCTGCCAGTCTTGTAATCCACTACTTAGAAGACTGGAGGAGGGAGTCACTGTGTTCAGGGAAGCGCAGTGTGAAAGTGAAGGCTTTCAACACCCCAAGGGGCAGAGAAAAGAGGCCTAAGGACAGGCGTGGGCAAGAGCAGGAGCTGGTGAAAGACCCATGGGACCTACTTGCTTCTTTTGTAAATTGAACAATAACTGACATTAACACAGCCATATGATGACCAAGTAGGTATGTCCAGGCCCTGTCACACAGTAGGGGCTCCGAGATCTTTATAGAATGGGATGGACCTGGCTGACTCAAGGGCCTGGTGACTGCAGAACCAGCAATAGCCATCCAATGCCAGAACACCATGGCTACAATCAGCCAGCCCTGGCATTAGCTTCTGGCATCTTAGGGGAGGATTTTTGAGGGTTTGATGTAATTGTAAACTGTTATATGGTCGGTTCCCATGGAGAACTGAAAAATCAACACCTCTGGGAATGATTGGTAATCCTCTGTAGGGAACACCCTTTAGCCCCTCTCTCTGGACAACTTCTTATCTTTCAAGACTCAACCCCTCTATGACGTCTTCCCATCCCTGACAGAATGAATTTCATAGCCCCTCTTCTGTGCTCCCTCTGTATGCCCTTCTGCCATATATATATTTCACACGTGTCATATCATCTACTCTCTCTGTCTTGTCCATTGGACTGCATACTTCCATTGGACTGCATACATCTATTTCCGATGCCTACCATCGTTTCTAGGATATACAGAGTCCTCAGGAAATTTTGCGTAAATGAATGAGTGATGAATGAATGAATAAAGATTTGAGGTGTCTAGTTCTCAAAGCCAAACTGGGAACTCATTCCTCAACAATGGACACACATTGTAGGGTGTGTGGAGTCTTCTGTGGTTAGGGAGCATCAGGATCTTGCTGAACAAGAGAGACATTGAGATTGTGTAACCAGGGCCCCTGGGAATGAGCACGTGTTATTTCGCCAAATGTTCCATGCAAAATATCAGCACAACATAAAATACTGGCACTCCCTGGGTGAAGACCTCTTTCCATTGTATGGCCCAGAATCACCTAAGCCTTGAGCTGGACAGGAAGCTTGTGCTTGTTACGTTCTGAATAATTTTACCACTTTTTTTTTCTCCCCAAGAAACTGATCGACTTAAA
Organism: Pteropus alecto; assembly: GCF_000325575.1. Taxonomy (NCBI): domain Eukaryota; kingdom Metazoa; phylum Chordata; class Mammalia; order Chiroptera; family Pteropodidae; genus Pteropus; species Pteropus alecto. The sequence continues at coordinate 11,809,331 of NW_006434835.1, forward strand.
GAGAACATCTCTGATAAAGGCACCCTTATAACCTAGTAAATTCACTAAAAACATTTAAAAAATGGTTACAGGTCTTTGTCAGTGACTGTGGCCAGGTTGGTTCACTTATTCTGGCTCAGACCATTACTCGGTCTGAGGCAGAGCGCAGAACTGCCATCGTAACAGCCCCTCCGTTGTCCTGAAAGATCTGAGTGTTGGCCCCTGGACAAAACAAACATTCAGCTCCTCCATATCAGACCAGTTGTTGTTATACTTCTTTAAAGCCCCTTTCCTAACTCTATAATGACAGGAAAGTTAGACCATTTTCTATACAGAAGAAGGAGGCCCCAGCAAAGGGGAGAAGGCGTTCAAGTTCTGAGTGCGCTGGGGCAGAATGAGGAAAGGATAGCTGGAGAAAAAGGCAAATTCGCACTGAGGTGAAACCGTACGTCCTGGGTCTGAGAGCTGAAGCTTTGTCTGGAGCAGGGGAAGGAAATAGACCCGAGCTCCCTCAAGCCTGGTGGGCCGCTTAGCACCCCAAGTTGGAAGATCTCGGGCTGGGACATCCTCACCGCTTTTGCATTATTTCATTAGGCTGTTGATACATAAACACATGGAAACAATCCACAACCAGGCACTGATTACACGTTCCTTCAAAGGCATGGCAGGCCCTGGGTAGTCTGTGAAAAATTATTTTAATCCTTCATTGACATCTAACCCACCCTCGCATTTTCCAAAATTTCTTAGTCATGCTTTTCAGAAAGGGTTGACTGCTGTTCCTTCTACATGACTTTGCACAGTGTTCACGTCTCTCCTTTCTTCTATCCTGGAGTAACCTGAGACAGGATGACAGCTGAGCTGCCCTCCAGTGTCATCATCCTTACCACAGAAGCCACCCTTTCTGTGGTGGCCCATCAAGTAGCTCTACCATAAAGGAGCCATTTCTTCAGAGGCAGAGTTAGTTCTCTTTTACTGGTTATGTGTGCGAAACTAGAGCCTTCTTAGCTCGTAAACACTTAGGGTACCAATATTTCTGTATCTCCCATCCTTCCTAATACTCTGCTGGCTATACAGTGGGTCTCAGTCTATGCCTTTTCATTCATTGACTGAGGGTCTAGCAGCCCCAGTTGTATATAATGAACTAATTTTTCCTGCATGCATTTAGAATGATACTAGTTATGCATCATCCTTGGGAGAATAGGGAAATGGCCACTCTAATAAATTTCTGTGTTCTGTGGTTCAGATGAACGAGGCTGATTGAGAAAGGCAGGCCAGGTTTGGGGTTACCAGTGGCAGAATCAGCGCTGACCCATCTAACATCATTGTCCACAAGGACAGTGATTGAACTGGCAGAGGAGGGTTTACCAGAAACTGATGATGCTTAGGCATTGCGGTTCCTCACTTGTACAGAGGCTCCTTCAAAGGCCCTGTATCTAATCTTTGATTTCTAATTTTAAAATATTTTTCTTAAAGACACCTCTCTTTCCCATTCAACTGAAGAGGCTTCAGGCCTCATGAAATCTGGATCTTCCTGTTCCTTGTTCTGTGCTAGGCTATGGGGCAAGGAGTATCTGAGAAATGCTGATGTAGGTTCTGTCCCTATAAGGCAAGAGTTGAGACGTTAACATTAAAGGTAAATAATTACCGTAGACTAACATTCAGAAGTTCCTTAAACTTATTTAGGGTAAGTTTAAGAACAGCTGTTCCTGTTCTAGCAATAGCCTGACTTCCTAGAATTGAACATCCTTATCTGGTACAGGCATTGCCTACAGTGTCCAGAAGATAACTGGAGAGAAACATTTCAATTACTTTGTCTATGCCAGAAAAAAACTAGAAATATTTATTAATCTGTCCATCTACCCATTTATCACTCTTTCATCTGTCCATCCATCCATCCATCCATCCATCCATCCAACATTTGGAGTCAGACCTGAATTCAATCTCTACAGCTTTGCCACCTACTAGCTGTGAGACCTTGGACTAATTACTCTTCTAAGCCTCAATTTCTTTAACAGTAAAATGATAATAATAATACCTATGTCATAAGATTATTGTGAGGGTTAAAGGAGTTAAAATTTGTCAAGCACTTAGAAAAGTTAACTGGTACATAGTAAGCCCACAATATATGTGAGCTCTTATTACTTCTGAGTAATGTGGCAGGTCTGAAGGACACATCAGTGGGTGGGGTATGCTATCCAATATGGAAAATATCATAACAGCTATGCAATGACCTTTGATTAAAAGCAGCTATTGCTTCAGATATAATCTGAGTTACCAGAAAATTGGGCATGTGCACCGGCTAGTTTAATGACTTTATTCTTTTCTTTGCCCTTGTTTGTCATTTTTTAACCTTGGGAGGTGAATTCTAGAGTTCTGCGTTCCCCACAGAGTGTCCTGCAGCATTGACATTGAGGAGCAGTGATACATGGACACATGAAAACCATTTATGGTAGTAAGTGAGATTCGGAGCACCGAACTTTTCGAATGTTTAGTTCTCAAGCTTTGGCTCATTACCTGAGAGGTGGAGATCCTTCGACAAAAACAATAAACCAAAGCTAACTAAGTCCTCAGATAGCCGATGTCTGATGACCTTGGCTTTGTGTGTTTTGAGTTCTTTAACAGCCTGTGATTATTGAGTATGAAATCATGCCCTCCTGCAGGTTCCCTTGTAATCTTATCTAAAATACAACAGAGTTTTATAATGAAAGGTAGCTGGGTTCCCACTTAGGGCCGTGCGGTTTGTGTGAAGCCTAAAAGTTCTTGGCCGAGGGGGCTGGTCGGGCTGGAATGCAGCCTTTCTGCTTGCCTTCCCTGCTCTCTGGTCCTGGGGTGTGTCAGCCCGAAGGATGGAACATCTTCTTATAATTCAGAAAGGGCGCTTTAGCCCTGAAGTGCTGCACAGCACGTCTGCCACATCCCTCACAGTGCCTGGGACTGGTGTTTCCAGTGTCCTCAGCTTCCAGATGACTCTACTCTCAGGCTTTCTTAGTGCCACCCAAGGAGACAAGACCAGGCGTGGAGGAATTTCTCCCTAAATTTAGTTTTCCCCAAGTCCCCAATCTCCTCTATTTACTTTTAGTTTCTCCGGTGATATTTCTGCCCACAAATACTCAGCACACATGAAGGATTCTTTTGCACATCCACACCCTATGAGAATGTGATGCATAGAGCATGATAACATTTCATGACATTAACGTATGTGGGGTTTCTCCCCCATGGTTACATATCTTTTTCCCATCCACTCAGCCAATTTAAACAACCAGGCTGTGCTGTGCTCCGTCCCTCGGGAAAGCGATGGGGAAAGTAGGAAGCAGAGAAAACAGTTGTCTTGATGTGTGTTTCCAGAACCTGATACTCTTGGGGGACTAGTGAGGACTCTGTGTGTAGACAAGATGGAAGGGACACCCTGAGCAAGAGCAGAGGTCCCCACTCCTGCCCTCTTTAGAGAGGGCCCCCCCGAGTGAAGGAGAGTTGGTAGACAGCTCTGTGGTCTACCTGTTGGTAATTCTGTTTGGAAGGATTCTCCTGCCCCAACATGGCATCAGATGAGTCCTGTGCCCTCGAGGGTAGCACAGAAAAGCTAAGAGAATAGCCAGAGATAAAGGGTCTTATGCCCGGCAGGAGGGATGTTCTGAGGACTTGCATGGACTGAAAACTGGTGACTCGATAGGACGATGGGCACGGTGCTCCCTCCCACCCAGTGCCTCGGCACTATGCGAACTTCCCAGGGGAGGGGAGAGAGAAGACTCACTCTTCATGTCTGCACAGAAAGACTTCTGGGGCCTTGGAGGGCATCCCAGCTCAGCACACTCCTTGAAAGGTCGGGAAGAGGTGGGTGGTGACAGGGGGCCACTTACCTCTGGCTGGGGGTCTCCTTTGATAGAAAAAAGCTTCGATTTGGGGATGCTAGATCTGTGGATGTGGTGGGGTGAACTTGGTTTCCTGCTGGATTTCAGACAGGTGGTATGACAGCTCAGAGGGTACACAGGCTGTCCCAGCAGGCCCCTCGCTCCCCCATGTCCACACACACACACTGGCCTCAAGGGCTGATGAAAGCACCTGCAGTGGCCAGTCTTAGCCTGTGCCTGTCGAAGTTTCTGTCTGAAAAGTCCTGACATCTAGAAGCTTCATGATTGTCACCTGACTCATTGTATTTTCTTGGGTGGCCAGGTCTTCACATTGCTCCCTGTGGGCTCTGGAAGGTAGCACAACATTTTTCTAGGGAAAAGTGCCTGGGTGACAGAGAAAACCCATTGTTAGCTGTGCCGTGTTCCCTCCGCTGACCGCCCCCTTGCCCCGCTCTGGTCACACACGGAGCAGCTGGGCTCACCGACCAATTGGCTTAGCTCAGCCATTAAACTCTGTTTGAAGTTTTATTTCCCTCTATTCCTGCTATCTCAATGGGCAATCGTTCCCAGACATTTTTTAACAAATAGCATTTTCTGTTCTGCTGAGTCCACAGGCCCCTGGCCTGCAGCCTGGTTGTGTTTGAGCCCATCCCTTCCCCTATCATCTGAACCTCATTCTTTCCTGCTCTTTTTTTTATTTGAAAACAATATTATTTATTTCCGAGGGTCTCAAGGGTACAGACTTGAGGTATACATATGCCCCAGTTCATGTCACACTACTGTCAAGCCTTGCCTTTCGCTTTATTGTTTAGCCCTTGTCTATCTGATCCCTGCCTCCAAAGGAGCCCACTTGCCTTCTAAGGCGCGGAATGCCATGTGCTGCCTTCATATCTCTGAGGCTCGAGAGACCCCAGAGGCCCAGCTGTGAGCTCCCCAGCTCTCCC
>NW_006434835.1:11814163-11817902 GCF_000325575.1 Pteropus alecto
AGGAAAGGCTCCCTTCCTGGCTAGTTCCCCTGTCAGCTGGACCAGCTGCATCCCACCTGGTCCTCAATTGACTTGGTTTCACCTCCTCGCCAGCCTAGTGAATTATTCAATCAAGCCCATCACATCCTTTTGTGGGAACCAGGGGCATCCAACCTCCTGTTACCATAAAGCCTGCCTCCCACGGCCACTTCTGGCTCGCTCTGCTCCTGAGTGTGGCCCTGCATGGCGGGTGGTGTCCTCCTCTCTCAGGTTGTGAGTACACGTGACTAATAACTCAGTCTTACCTGTGCAGTGTCAGGGGAGCCCTCCTTCACCAACAGGCTGAATAGTAGTTGATGGGAACAGCGCTCCACCCAGTGTGTTTAACGCAAGCACTTCCAAACCGTCTTCCACAATTTTACGTAGATGTGTGTAGCCATTTAAAACACATAGTGTGTTTTCCCTTTGCATTAGGTACGGCGCTATAAATCTCGCCATTTCTTACTGTAACACTCACTCTCTGTGTCTAGCCACATCCCTTTGTCACTCACTGTTTATTGCACCTCCTGCTACTTTTTGAGGGCTTACTCTGTTGTCAGAGTGGGTGGGGCAGGCTGGGCGTGCCAGGCTCATCGTCTCTGGGAGCAATCCTCCGTCAACAGTCGTGGTAATACCCGCTTTCTTACGACTCAGGCATGCTCTAGGCACTTCCCCTGAGGATGGAGCCCCAGTTGTCCACAGAGCCACCCTCCTCATTAACTGACACTTTCATCCCTTCCCCTCCCCTCTCATGTCTCACTTCTCCACTCGCCCACTGGCCCCTCCTGTGATCATGACCCAAGCAACTAATTGCCCTCAAGTCCTTGTCTTAGATTCTGCTTCTGTTTTTCACTCAATGCTGTGTTTGAGAACTCCACACGTGGCTACATTCAGTTGCATGGAATCTCAACATGGGCGTTCACATGTGTGTGTCACACATCCACTTCCTGGTGACAGTCAGCTCTGCTGCTTGTAACCGGCCTGCTACCAGAAACAGCACCGAGCTGGCCACCCTCTGGTCCCTCTCCATGTGGATGGAACGGGGGTCTGGGGTGTATACCCAAACGTGGGACTGCTGAGGTTTAGGGGGGCTGCACACGAAATGTCGCTAAGATTCCTCTCCGGAGTGGTCTGCCTGTTTATTTCCCCATCGGCGATGCATGAGCGTCGACTTTCCCCGTGCTGCAGCTGGAGTTCTCCAGAAACAGGCACCGAGGTAGAGTTCAGGGAGCAAGAAGGTGTGTGTTAGGGATCACCACGGAGAACTGGCGAAACCCCAAGAAGTCTCGGGAACCCCATGGGAAGCTCTGGAGTGAGTGCTGCCCGTCAGCGTCGTGCGCTGGGCTGAAATGGCCAGACCTCGACATCGCACGTTTCTCACTGTGGCTGAGCCTGACACTGGACGAGGCTGTCTGCTGAAGGCACTCCTGGCAGGTGGGCAGCAAGTCCCTCCGTGAAGAGGAATCTGGGCGCACATCTCCCTGCCCATGCGATGTGTGAGAATGGTATCTCATGGCTGTTTTCATTTGCAGTGCCTTGATTTCTGGTGAGCTTGAAAATGTCTTTTTGTGCCGATTAGTAAAGCTGATATTCAGCCAGTAGGAACCAGATGTTAAAATAGCAATTATCTGAGCCCCCGAGTTCTCCCTCTCACCTGGCCCACCCCATGCAGCTCCTCACTGGGCTGTCCCCATAATCCAGTGTCCACACAGGTGCCTGCACCACAGGGGACCTTCATGATCCTGCCTCAGTGATTCAGACAGCCTGTTCTGATTGGCCAGTGCCTGTGCCACGTCTGTTAACTGTTCCAAAAATTGCCCCGAGAATGAAGCTGTTGTTCTCTTTCCATGAATTGCCTATTTACAAGTCTCTCCCATCTTTCTATGGGGTTTCTAAATCTCGTCCAGGAGAATGCTGTTTCAGGTGTTAGGGCTTTGGTGGTGAGTGTGGGCTGGGAAGAAAGGAAAGAATGTTTAGGCTAGTACCTCCCTAGGCTGGCACACTGCATAAATCAGCAGGGCAGGGCCTAGGAAAGGGGTCCCTTGGGCACAGGAGAGCAGGGACTAGCACCTGTGGTAATCATTGACATTCTTCAGGAAGTCCTCCTGAACACCTACTGTGTGCTGTCCCCGGGCTGTGTATGGGGGGGGTGGTGTCCAGCTCAGCACGCCTGCCTCTGTGACTGCAGCCACGTCCTGTTTGTCCTGTTCGCCACTGCCCGCTCCGTGCTCTCTCCCAAACGCCTACTCTCTCACTCTGAATCCCAAGGAGCCCTTATTTCTAAAATGCAGATCTGGACACGTCTCTTGAATTTTTAATAACCTTTTAAAAGCTCCTCTTTTTTATTAGTATTTTGTTATCCAGGGAGCGTAATTGGTTGGAGTCCTTTTATTTAGCTTTATATGATGAGTAAAAAGATAAATCTTCCTCAACAAGAAAAAAGAAATTGATATAAACTTTAGTTGTTTAGAATTGTGAGCTTTTAGGTATTGAAAAAACATAAAATGGAATTCTTATTTTATATTACTAAAATTGCTTTTGGATTATAGTACTCCGAAATGGTTGATTCTTTGTTTTACACTTTTAATGTCCATAGCTCTGGACCTGAATTTTGTTTTTTAAAAATCTACCAAGAATAAAAGTAAGAGCTAGGAAAGAAAAAAAACTCCTTGTTGCTTAGAGCATAAAATCCATTAGCCCAGCATACAAGATCCTCCGTGAGCTGGCCCCAAACTCTCATCCCGTGTGGGGCAGCCTTCTTCCCCACCCCACCACCTACCCCCTCTCTCCTCCATCCCCAGAATAGCCCTAGTGCTTTCAGTGCCCCTGTGCCTTTGCCTTGAATGCCTCCCATTCTTCCCTTATGGGACAACTTCCATAAGTCAAGTTTCCTTGACTCCTAGTGGTCCCCCGCAGGCCTTTCTCAACAGGTGGGGCCTGAGATCAAAGGAAAGGAATGAACCAGGTGAAGAAAAGGGAGAACAGAGGTGGGTATCCCAGGCAGACAGAATGGCGTGGGCAAGAGACTGGGATGGGAGGGGGCATGGAGAGTTTGTGCACCAGCAGGCAGTAGTTCTGGGGGGCTGCAGAGAAGAGTGGATGTTGTGTATGTGTTGGGGACTAGAGGGAGGGTGGCTAGGAATGAGATCTAAGAGATAGGCAGGGACCTCGCAGTCAAGTGTGACCTAGCTCTGGCAATGGAGGGCCACTGGGTGGGTTAGGCAGGCAGAAGCCCAGACAGGTCTTGGTTGGATTTGTCAGCTTTATCTCATGGTTCTGCTCAGCACTTTACTCGGCTGGGGCCTTTCTCGCGATGCTTGTGTCGGGCGAGCTCCCACTGGTCCCTGGGCAGAGGGACTGGTTTTCTCAGCTCCTGGAGACTTGCCGCTTTGCTGATAGTATTGCCGTGAGGGTCCTGGGACATCTGGTTTTAGGACAGCTGAACACAAGTAGAGCCTGGACTTGCCCCTGAGGCTTCAGCCCGTGTTAAAGTTGCTCCTTGTCTGAGTGGAATGGTCTTGGGGAGAGGGGCAAGACGTGGGCATGGAAGCCCCACGGGCACGGGGAGCTCGACGGTGAAGCTGAGGCCAACTGCCTTTTGTGCTTCTACCGAATGTCCTGATTGCTTTCATGGCTTTCCAAACTCAGTCCCTAACCGAGAGGACATAGGTGCCACCAGGATGGAGAAAAAGGGAACGGTGCCCAGACTGGACCAAAAGGT
>NW_006434835.1:11817949-11831373 GCF_000325575.1 Pteropus alecto
TTGCTGAGGGGGCCCCACAGAAGCCTGCATTTTCATTACTAAGCAACTTTAGGAGGAGTGTGTTTGGGGAAAGAAAGACGGTGGGGTAATAAGCCTGGAATAATGGCTGCCATGTGGAGGGAAGGCAGTGTTACCCAGCTCAGGACTAGAAAACATGGTTTATATTTTCAACAGTTGGAAAGAGAAATGAAAACTGAATATTTGCTGCACCTGTGAAAACATATTTGATCATGATGGCAAGTCCAGCATTCTTAGTGCGGGATTCATATTTCATAACTCGTGTTCAAACAAGAAAAATGATTATAATGTTAAGTATTTCCTGAGTTTATTTTGATGGATGACAGAATAAGTACTGTATCTTTCACTCATTAAAATACAGATTGGTGTAATTTAATAAATGAACTTAATACACAGATGTTCCAGGCTGTTTTAGCAGGGTGTATATTAATCAACTTCTTTATATATGATCCTCTTTTATATTTTTTAAAGAACTTGCAGGAGCCAAGAATTTATTAGATTTGCATGCTCTAGGACGCGTATCCGATGTCAGGTACATGCAGGAGTGTATTAAGATGAAACAGAGCCAGAGTCTGCAGAATGGCCTGGCCCCGCCAAGGGTCGTCCCCAGGCTCCTGGCTGGCTCTCTGAGTTGTCTCAGAGCCCCCATCCTGCATCAGGTCTCGGGTCCCTGCTGAGTTTGCTTGCTTCTGTCACTGCCTCAGGGCCACTCAGAGGTCCCTCTGGAAACTCAGGTGGGAGGTGGTGGCCTTGGGCACTTTGGTGGCCCAGACTGGACAGTGGCTCTGCTTGAGGAAGAGGCAGGCCTGCAGCCTATGGGGGTTTCCAGGGCCCTTCTCAGCTTCCCTGGCCTTCCCCTGTGGCCTCAAACCAATGCCACTGTCCCTCTCCTCCCTCTCTCGGCATCACACTAGGAGTTGTGCTTCGTGCTGTGTGCGCTGGTTTCACGTGAGGGAAGCTTGTCTCATTAACAAGACGAGACTGAGAGTGGGAGCTGTGCCTTCTGCAGCCCCCACAGTCTGTGCTCAGTGAATTGGCTGGTCTGCTTGGAATCCATGCATCAGTCGGGACCCGCTTCCCCACTGGTGAGGCTTCGGGAGGGGACGCGGAAACCCTGGCTCAGAGTTCCAGAGCAGGGGTCCTTGACCCCCAGGCCTCAGACCGCAGACTTTAGTCTGTTAGTGTTAGGAACCGGGCTGCACAGAAGGAGGTGAGCTGCTGGTGGGCGAGGGAGCAAAGCTTCATCTGTATTTTCAGCTACTCCCCACCTCAACAGCATCCCGCCTCAGCTTCACCTCAGATCCTCAGGCATTAGATTCTCATAGGAGCCCCAGTCCTGGTGCCAAAAAGGTTGGGGACTGCTGGTCTGGAGGATACAGGTTGGCATAGGCAGCATGAGGATGCAGTGCTAACTTACCTCCCTGGTGAAGGACAGAAATGGCACGAGAGTAGAGACTCCACTTCTCCCACCCTCTTCTCTCCTTTGCAGATCCTGTTGAAAAGTGATTTAGAGTTCAGGGACATCGTCTCCGGCTGGCAGGGGTGGTGGGGAGGGCTGGGAGAGGTGTCTTAGGCCAGGCAGCTCATTTTTGCAGCCTGCTCTGTCCACACAGAGCGCACGGTTTCTCTCAAAGCACCTTGCGAAGCACTGGCAGTTCTGGAACTCGATATTGCTTGATGCACCACACTGGGTAGGGACCCCTGCAGGGCCAGGGGCTACACCTCCATTTCGGTTAGGCATCTCTCTCCTCATTAGGGTTTAGCCCACACCCCCTTTCCCCCCATGCTCTCCCTTCTTCGCCCAGGTAGGTAGTCAGTGCAGGTCGGTTTGCATGGCATACACGAACATGGGCACTGGCATCCTTCCAGCTCTTCCCAAGGATGGGTGCTCCCTGGCAGCTGCAGCCTGAGCCGGCCCATTCCCTCTGCAGCCCTCGGTGGCTCATCAATCACGCAGAAGGTCCTGTGGGTGGGTAGTAGCTCTGCTGTCATATGCCTGTTTGCAATAAGCTCCGGCCGTAATCATTAATCATTCATTGAGGCTGTGGTTAGCGGCCCTCAGTCAAGTGGATGGTTTCAGGTTTTCCAGACTAAGTGCCTCTCCAGCAAGCATCCTCCTCAGCCCTTTCATGTGCAGCCATTTGATGTTCTGTGCATGCCGGGCTGGCCACCAAGGCCAGGCTTTGTTTTGGAGGGTTGGTCTGAAAGCTTCCCTCAAGGCCAGTGGAAGAAAATTCTGGGCCCCAGCTCCACGTCTGCTCAGGAAACAGAGCTTGGAGGATGAGTTTGTTTTGAGATCTTGCTGAGCGCCCAGTTCTCTGCCAGGCTATGGGGATCCGAGAGAAGAAGGTACTCACTGTTCCCAGTATCCCGTTTAGGGACAGAGCTCATGCAAGACAGTTGGCCAGCAAGACTGGATTTATTTGGGTTAGGAGGACTGGAACAGGCCTCCAGCGTGTGTGGGTTTCTCACGAGAACAGATGCTTGGCGGCTGGGCAGTGAGCGGTGGTGTGGGGAGAGGACCGAGGGCATCACAGGGGCCCAGGCCATAAGCGGGGACAGCTCTGTGTACAGCGCTGCTGCATGGTCCTCCTGTGTGGTCTGAGCCGGGCCCTGAATGCTGACTGAAGCCATTGGATAATGGTCTGGGAACAGTGGCAGCAATGAAAAATTTTTTTTTTTTTTTTTTTTTTTTTCAGAAATGTGAGAAAAACTAACTTTACACCTAATCTGAAGATGACAGTGTTTTCTGCAAGTTACTAATACGGTCACTGTTGGGAGATCCTGAGTTATCCAAGAAGATACATGGGCGTGGGATGGAGCTGGGAGAGGCAGGCTGCAGTTCGGCTGGGTGCTGGGACCTCTGCCAGCGGAGAGGAAATGTCCTGGAAATGCTGTGACAGAAGGGTGGGAACACTCCACACCCAGGGCCACACCCTGCTTTTTTACTTCTGTGTCGGGAGCCACAAGGGGCAGGCCCTGGGGTTGTTGGCCTTGTTGACATGTGAAGTCAACATGTCATTTTAGTCAGATGTTACTGACGCTGATGCCCCAGCCTTCTTTCAGTATCTTTCCCAGAAAACGTTTCTTGCCAAGAAATGTGTTCGCCGCGTGTTCATCCATTGAGGGCCTACTCTGAAGAAATAGAAGGACTCTGGGTATTCTGAGTCGAGAGAGATTGCATCTGGTTGAGGGGACCAGGAATAGCTGCCCATAGCAAGTGGGCTTGGGCAGGATCTAGAAGGACAGGACAAGTTCCCCAGGCAGAAGTGGGGCAGGAAGAGCTCGCTAGGTGGATGGCACAGGGGGCATAAAGGCACAGAGGACAGTCTGAATTGCTGGTGTCCAGGGTCTTTGTGCCAGGGTGTTGGGAGACGAGGCTGGGAGGGCAGGGTGGTGGGAAGCCTGGTGTGCCAAGTCTCTAGCACTGGGGAGCCACGTTCTGCTCCCAGATCACCGCCCTGCCTGCTTCATCCTGTGTCACCCACACCTCTCGTCCCTGCTGCACGAGATGTTCTCTGCCACCTGAGCGCCATGCTCCTAAAACATTTCTCCCTGTGCTTCTCTCATACTGTCTCTTCCCGCCAGGAAAGTTTTCCTCTCTTTGCCTCCCGGAGAATTTCTCCTCATTCTTCGAGATCGAGCTGCAATGCTAGCTCCTCCTTGCAGCCTCCCCTGATTGCCACGATCTGCGTGAATTACCCCTTCCTCCGGATCCCAACACTGGGGAGCTGGGGTTGCTGTTGCCACCCACTGAGAGCTAGTTTTGGGGGTAGGGAGTGGTGAAGATCTAAGACCTGCTTCTGCCACACACTGCCTGGGTAACCACTTCGATTTCCTCATCTGTAAAAGGGGAAAAATATTGCAATGAGTTTTGAGTAGCAATAAATGGAAGATATCAAATGACGTATGTAATGCCTGCTACAGAGCCTGGCCTGGAGCAGCTGCTCAGACAAGGTTGGGCTCCTTCCTGCTGCCTGACTGCATTCTGCCTCTATCACTGTCAGCCATTTACAGGTCAGTCTCCACAGCTTGGCTCTGAGACCCGCAGTAGATCCCACGTTTCTGGGACCCTTCTCATCTTGCACAATAAGTGGCAACCTGCTTCAGCAGAATTCCTTTACCATGTAGAAGGGGCAAGGCTGTTCGGGGCAACTTGTAGATGTGGGAATCAAGTTTGTTTGTTTGTTTTTCTCATGAATGTTCTGACTGAGCCAGAAACTTTCTGAAGTCATACAATTCTCCTATCCCCAGAGAAGGATTTGAATAAAGTATCCTCTTGCTGGAAGGAAAATTAGAGATAATTAGCCCAGTGGTTTTCAAAATTTGTAAAGGACTGGAACCATTTTTTTCAAATGAAATTTTATATGGAAGCTTAAGCTACACAGGCAGGCAAAGCATTATTTATGAATATATTGATAAATCACATTGGCAGATGTTATTATATAATTTTCAGCTTATAAAAAATAAAGTAAGTCACCTATACAAATGTATTTATCATTTCAAGCTTATGGCAAATAAAAAAGCACAATGAGATTATTTCTGATTGACATAAAAATTAGAAATTAGGCATTAGGATCTTTAATTCAGTTTCAGAATGCAATTCATTTTCGTATTTTGATGCATTTGCACAGCTTGGAGAAAACCTTAATTCACAGTGATGTGTACATCTGAGTGATTACTGTTTTATAGCAGTTTGCCCCATAGTCTCAATGCTCTTCAGTTAACTGGACAAATGGCAGGAGGTACTCTGTTTTGAGATGTCCACAGAAAAAGCTAACCTGATCACCTAAGTTGTCAGTCTCCACGGTGTTAAAAATGGCTAGCCCATCTATCTTACTTTTAAGATTACACTTTCATCATGGCTAAAAATATTTTTTAAATATAAAATTTTTAAATAAAACATTTCTGAAACCTGTAAAGTAACTTCTTTGGTCTCTGGGGCCCAGAGTACGTGACAGGAAATCACTGACTGAGTGAGTTCACTGAGGCTCGGATGTGACAAGGACATGTCAAGGCCACACAGAGACTCGGTGGTGGGCTGAGGTGAGAACTTCGGCCTCCTGCATCCCACCCCAGAGCTCTTTCAACTATATCTTCTATCTCTCTTTTCTAATTTGTATTCGTAAAAAAGTATTTTTTGTTGTTACTTGTTTTTTAGTAAGTCAGATGCCCCAACTCTATAGTTGGATCTGCATTCAAGGCCTTCTTAGATCCTAGCAGTGAGCGCGAAGCAGGCTGTTCCCTGGAATTACTGGGACAGCCCGGACGTCTTCCGTGTCTTCCCATCTCACCAAGAGTGTTCTGCCCTGGTGCTAGCTCACTGAAGTGGACTTGGTCAGCCGGGCCTACATAGCAATGATGATTTCGTGTTTGTTCATCTGTCAGAAAAGTAAAAAGCAAAGCTGGTAATTTGTGCTGACTAAGCTCTTTCATTATAAGAGCTCAAGGGAGAGGGTGGGGAACGAAGCGTTTCTTCGTACAGCTGTCCCGGATCCTGAGGATGATTGGTGTAGTTAAGGAGAAATTCTAATAATGTGGAGCGTATGGAAAAGTTTAAGGCAAAGATGATGGGTCATTTTCCAAGTGTTCGAGCTGGATATCAAGGGCTGTGCAGCTTCCTTTCCCAACGCCTGCGTTTCCTGGCTGGGCTGATCTCACGTGGTGGCCTCCGTGAATTCCCCGCTCACGGATGGCACCTCCCCAGTAAGCCATAATGAGGTAGTGAGTGTCACAGAGGGACCCCAAATTTCCCGCTCCTCACTCAGGAAAGCAAGAAAAAGCCTTGTTCTGGAGTGTGTTGGATGTTCACGCGCAGCTGCTACAGCCGCTTCTTCAACCCCTCACTCCTGGCCCCAGGTTCTGATTGGCAGGTGCTCGGCACCCAGTTCCAGGCAGCATTTTAAGGTGGACCTCTCTTGTCTTAAGGCAGCTCTTTCTGGGGTTGTTTGCACCCGCAGACTAACGGTCTCCATCGGACCCCTCCATCCCCAGGCACTTTTTCTTCCACTTGCACATCCCAGGGGGCTCGAAACAGGTCCCCGGGGAGAGCTCCTCTCCCGCCTTAGCTGGATTTAAGGTTGGGGCCACTGATGTCCCAGAAGAGAGAGCTAAAGGTCTGATTGTCATGATGGGGTAAGTGGCTGGCATTGCCTCTTTCCTGAGAGCCGAAATTTCTGCAGAATGCAGAAAGCACAAAGGCCCTGAGAGGCCAAAATTGCATGACAGGATCACTGAGAAGAGAGAGGAAATAACAAAGGGAAGTTTGAGGTATTCAGACGGAAGTTTGAGGTATTCCTACTTTGCCCCAGGAAAAAGCAGGTGAAGAAATTGCTCGGTGCAGTGGAGCATTTTGAGGTGAGGCTGTTTTCTGCTTCCTGGGACAAGGATCAGATTGTCCTTAACTAATAAGGGTGACATTAATTCTTCAGCTTTCCGCAGGTATCTTCTCTTTGTAAAATGTCTTTGAACTGAGCCCCCTTAGCAAATTTCAAACAGGATCTGAGTCACAAATGCAGAAAGCAGTTTACCCCACACCTCCCAGAACACATCTGTTATGCAAAGCAAAATTCTCATTGGGACTCAAGAGTAATTGAAAGAAAATAACATTTTTTTCCTTGTTAGAGGATAAGGTGTTTCTTCCATATAAATAATCTTTGCTAATCTGAATAATGTTTCGTTTGTCTCATAGATGCAGGGACCTGTAGGGTGAGAGAAATGTCAATTTATTTGTCTTTACGGGTACCCAATGTGACCTTGAGTTTCAGCTGGTTCAGTATGGCTAAAAATACAACTTGGGGTGACATACTATAATTGAACTTAAAGGAAAGTGTCATCTTTTGAGACCAACATGTGCATAGCTTCTGCTGTTTACAGCTGTGGATGATAAGCCCATCCCCTCCCCCTACCCCCAATTTCCTTGACTAATTATGAACATCTCTGTGTGGCCGAGTCTCTCAGGCATTTGTAGACGAGGGAAAGCTGAATGCCTCTTCCTTTTATTGGATTCAAATCCTCTTTCTGGGGAGGTTGTACATGAAGAGTTAAAGACAAGCCTGACAAAATAAACAGGGATCACAGTGTTTGCCAATGAGTCTTAAAAAAAAAGAATTGCTCTCTTTCTTGGAGCCTTGGTTGACCTTCATGTGTGAGGGAGTGGAAATGTCCCCAGGAAATCTCAGAAACCTCAGAGGAAGCTCTTGACAAGCTTCCAGCAAATTGGGTTTTTGTTTATGTTTTGTAGGCGGAGAGTAACAGATGGACTTCGAATAAACCTCAGGCAGAAGAGTATAATCTTCAAAAGGTAAGTTTCTTATATTTGTTTTTTCACTGGTGGCATTACAAGCCCATGCTGCAGTGTTTCTGGGCACCAAGGTAGGGTCCTAGTTTGACGGTCATTTTTAATAAATTGCGAAGAGCAGCAGACTGGGGTCAGGAGCCCCGCTTGTCTGGGCAGGTCACCTGTCAAGTCTGGCAGGGCCCTGTAAGTCACCTGCCCTATCAAATCACCTGTCCTGTCATCCATGGTTTTCTCCTTCATAAATAAGGGTAACAAAGAAGCCCTATCTACACCTCTGAGCTGTCGTGAAAACTGGATGGGACACTGGAGATGCGAAACACTTTGTAAGTGAATCCGAGGCTTTAGTGACGCAGCTGCAGGACCGCAGCGGGACTAGACCAGAGAAGACAGGCTGGAGAGGACTGTGGGAACACAGGGCTCCACTGAGGAAGCAAAAGTGAGTGGAGGAACCATTGGGTCGACACCAGAGGCAAAGGCATTCTCTGTGCCTCCAGACGTGTGCTGTCTGTGCTTGGAGGTCCATTCTCCCATTCTATTCTAGCCTTACAGGTCTTCTGGTCCCATAGGATCAAAGAGCAGCTGTGGAGATGGACCGAGTGTATTCATTTCCTCAGAGCTCCCTGAGCACTTGACCAGAGGGCAGTACCTCCTCCCCCAATGGGTCGGGCCCTGTGCATTGAACTAGGGGTCAGCTGAATCCTCCCCATCCCTGCAGTCCTTGCTGCCCAGTTCCTCCTGTGGTGCTGGGGCGGTGGATGCTGCGATGCATACAGTGGAATAGCAGGAGTGAGCTCCACCAAATGAAGCCCAAATGGCAGTAGTCCAGAAATGTGCGGCAATTTTTGAAGGTGGCTTGTGTCTTCATTGACAATTAACCTGAAATAAAATCATGAAAGCTACTGAATCCTCTGTAATCTGGGCACAGAACCCTGGGGAGCACTGGTCTTCAATGTTCAACTGGCTTGGCCATGACCAGTATCATAATCACCAGCCTCTCATGGACTACCTGAGCAGAGTCTGTGGAGCCCCTGAAACCCAAATTTGGGCTGACCTTAGGGCCATTTATATTTTTGAGGTCCTTGAAGTTGCTGGGCTGGGTATCTGGCTAGTGAAGGTGCTCAGCATCAACCCTTTTCTCTCCCTGCTACCACCCTTAGAAGAATCCAGGACTCTGGTCCAGTGATCTCCCCAACAGAGGTCAGACCTGGAGCTCTCCAAGGTGCTGACAGCTCAGGCCAACGCCCCTGGAGGGCACATTACACTGCAAATGCACCTTGAAGCCCACCTGTCACCTGGGAGACCTTCCTTTGCCTCCATTCTTGTGACCAGGAGGACTCTCTGATAGGCTAGAGTGGAAGGTGGAGCTTAGGCTTTCCAGATTGGTGTGAGAAGATTGACTAAAGGCTCTGAGTACACCCGAGAATGTAAGAACCATGAGCCCCCAAAATGTCTGGAAGAGCCTGGTTTAGGAAATACCTTGGAAGTAGCCACCCTGGAGTCAGATTTATCCACACCAGTATATTCTTATAACCTCTGAGAGGTAGAAAAATGCATTTTTAGCAAGAGTGTAAATACGAGGAAGCATCCTCTTGATTGACTGCAAGTGTGATTAGTGAAACCATTTGGGGGCTGTTTGAATAGTTAGGCCAGAGGCAAGCACTGAATTTGGGCAGTGACTTCATTGATGGGAAAATCCTAAGAGGCAACGTCAGTGGGACTCAGTGGTTATTGGATGTGCGGGCCAGGGGAGGAGAGGAATTATCCTTGACTCTCACACTGATGACTTGAAAAACTGTGTAGATGGTAACGTCATTCACCAGGAGAAGCAGCAGGGGTTTTTTTTGTTGTTGTTGTTGTTTTGTTTTGAGGAGGGAGGATGGTAAGCTCAGTTGATACATGTTGAGTGTGAGGTGGCTGTGGTACTTCCAGATGAGTTGTCCAGTAGGAGTTGGGTACATAGTTCTGGAGCTCAGCAGAGAGGTCAAGGCCAGCAGTAGTGCCCCATACCATACAGGTGTACCATTTTTTATCTTTTGTACCATATTTTTAGTGTAACTTTTCTATGTTTCAATACACAAATACTTCTCACTGTGCAACAATTGCCTGTGGTATTCAGCACAGTAATGTGCTATAGAGGCATTAGCCTAGGAGCAACAGGCTATCCCATAGAGCCCAGGTGTGCAGTAAGCTGTGCCACCTAGGTTTGTGTAAGTGCACTCTATGACGTTCTCATGGTGATGACATTGCTGAATGACACATTTATCAAAATGTATCCCTGTCTTTAAGTGATGCATGACTGTATATAGATATAGACTCTATAGACATTGATATAGATTTATATATATAGAGAGAGATTTCTTTTAAGGAATTGGCACATATGATTATGGTGCTTGGTGAGACCAAAATCTTCAGGGCTGGTCAACAGACTGGAGAAGAGTTGATGTGGCAGTCTCGAGTCCAAAGGCAATCTGGAAGCACAATTCCTTCTTTCTTGGGGTACATTAATCTTTTTTTCTCTTAAGGCCCTGCACTGATTGAATGGGGCCCACTCACATTTTGGAGGATAATTTGCTTTATTCAAAGACTACTGATTTAAATGTCATACAAAAAATACCTTCACAGCAACATCTAGACTAATGTTTCACTAAATACTTGGATACTATGGACTAGTCAAGTCGATATGTAAAGTTAACCATCACAAGATGGGATGCCCACTATGAGCCTTACCCCCAGATCTGGATGAGGGTAAATAAATAACAAATAAAGAATAACCTCACCCTTTCTAGTGGCCTTAATGGCCCAGGTGCCCCTCCTTCTCACTGTGCTCACCACACACATGCACTCAGGGTGTGGAGGAGCAGGGCTGTGGGTGCCCTTCTCAGGAATTTGTCCATATTACTATCCAATCACATTTGCTCCTTCCAACCTGATCTTTCCAGATTCTCTAAGCTGATTCTCACTTCAGTCCCCCTGTCTTCTGCCACCCCATTTTGGACACTCTTCTTTGTTCTCTACCTGGAGATTCTCCCCCATACTTGATTCTGGTGTTGGATATATTGCATCGTCTAGCAGCAGGTAATGGAAGCTTCAGCTCCCACTCTGCTCCATCCAGCCTCACAGGTATAGGAAGGTTATAAGACAAAAAAAATTCTCATTTCCATTTCAAAGTTGGAAAATGTGAGATGGAGAGGAATTAAATTACTTGTCCAAAATATCTTTCAGAGAAAATCTAGTGCTGCCAACAATGGGGTTTTCGGCATAGTCACACCATTCCCCATCTGTGTTGAAATCCTCGATGCATTTTTCAAGCTTAGTGTCCAAGACATCTCCAGCTTAATAAGAATAAGGTGCCCTGGGCTGGTTCCCAGCCAGGGTGGGAGTGAGCAGATACGCATTCCTTTGAAGCCGGTTTCAGATTCTGGAATGCTTTCCTGGAAACCACACAATCTCAGGAGAGATTCATCACCTCCTGATGCTGCCTTAGGACTAGGTCAGTACAGGGGCCCTGGACCCCTGAATGAGACAGTGTCTGCCCAGATTAGCAGCTTCCTGTGTGGTGACTGAAGGATTTACTCAGAGCTAGCCTGGGCAGATCTGGCTGAGATTCTGAGTGAGCCCCCACCTCATCTCTCACCCCATCCTCCTCTCTCCTCATCCCCATATGTACTCCCCTACAAAGCACGAGGGTGGAGATTTGGTCCTTGGGTATCAGACCCAGGGCCAGAGACACAAGCAGACATTCCCCTATCCAGGAGCTGGGGAGAGGGTTTGGCTGCCCCACTGTATAATGATGCTGAGATGTCTTAGGAAGGCAGCTGTGGGGGCATTCACGTGAGCACCAGACAAGAAGTCAGGGGCCTTGAGACCATGTTCTGATTATGCCATTCTCTTTCTGGTGACCTCAAGCAAGTCACAAAGTCAGAGAGTGGTGATGTGAGATGTAACCTAGGGGATCATCTTTCTATTTCCCTCACTTTTGAGATGAGGAAGCTCTAAGAAGTTGTAGCATTGGCTTAAGGTCTCAGGCAGAGGTGGGGTCACACCCAGAACTTGAAATAGTGTCCTGATCAATACATTTCCCGTTATTACCTCCGTTCTTCAATTTCTCTGGGCCTTGGATTTTCTCACCTGTCAAATGAAGACCAGTAACATTTGTTTCCCAGGACCATTGTAAAGATCCAATGCAATCATAGATAGAAAGAGTTCTAAAAAGGTAAAGTGTTGGGTTCTCAGGGGACTCTTGGATCGCAGGAGTGGTGCCTACTTACTTGTCCTGATCTGGGCATATTTGACTTCTTACATCCTACAGATTCCAGCAAGGATGTAGGCATGAATTCCAGGGCGAAGGAGGCCAGGGATGCTGCCCATCAGCTCATGAGTATGTCATAACTGGTGTGAAAATACTGAGACGTTTGCTGCCCTAACCTCCCCAAGTGCCCTTCTGCCACTGTGGCCCCTCCCCCTTCAGTAATTGCTGCACCTCTTCACAATCCAGAAATCAAAGGGTAAACAGCAGGAGGTCTCTGGGGACCCTTTTCCAGCCCTATTGCCAGTCATCTTCCATCCTGATCGGTCAGTGCTCCTACATACCATATCATGTATTTTGGTTATCTATTCATAGGCAGCAAACCAATCTGAAACCTAGTGGCTTCAAACAGTAAGTCCTTATTTTCTGTCAAGGTTCTGTGGGTTGACCAGGCTCAGCTAGATGGTTCTCCCTGGGAGTCTCCCCTGTGACTGTAGTCAGATGATGGTTAGGACTATTGTTATCTGAAGGCTCAGCTGGGCTGGACATCTGGCATGGCTCACTTCTGTAACTGGCAGGTAATGCTGGCCATCAGCTGGGAGTTCAGTGGGGCTGTTGACTCAAGTGGAACAGCTGTATTTGGCCTCTCCAAGTGGCTTGAGCTTCTCACAGCAGGGTGGCTGATTTCCGAGAGGGAGCATCCCCAGAACCAGCATGCCCAAGGTGGGAAGTAGAACTGGCCTAATGCTATCTTCACCACAGTCTACTTGTCAAAGCCGCCAAGGGCCCTCTTAGATTCAAAGGGGTGGGAGAGTGCCCAGATCAGATTGCAGAAAAGCATGTGGGTGGGAGACACTGTTGTGTTCATCTTTGGAAAATGCATTCTGTCCCAGTCACTGTGAAGAAAGCTCACCAGGCTGGCCCTCAGTCTGTGTGATGTCCCCTGCCCTTCCTTTTAGAGCCCATTCTCCTCCTCAGGCAGACCTCTGTCAGCTGAATGGGAGAATCCCCCTCCCTCTCTGGAGCTCCCGCTCCTAAAGAGCCGACAGCACTTTTTCACATCTTACACCAAAGTCCCCAGCAGGTACTTCTCACCAGATTTGCATCAATTACATCATGGTGCTCTATTTTCTGGCCAAACCAGAGGGTGATTTTGACCTCAGGGGCATGAAAGAGGCCAGTGTGAAATCTCATCTCTGGGTGTGTATTGGTAAGCAGGGGGTGTGTGCCGTGTCAGGAAGCCTTACTGTCAGGGGTCTGTGGGCAGACTTTGGCCCCTGCCAGAGACTGGGGTTCTAAAATGATGACTGAAAAAGCACAGTGGCAAGTCGGGAACGGGTCATCTGAAAGGGGTTTGCCTCCCCTGACCGAGTCCAAGCCCCACGTCCTTGACGTCAAACCCTCACTGCTGCGTACAGGCTCATGTCTACTTGAGCTGGATTCTGGGTCTGGACAGTCCCTCTGGCTGCTCAGAAAGACTGTACTTGGAGTCACTCTCAACCATCAGTACTGTCTAGCGGGTTCCATTCACCTGGTTTCCTTCCCCCGCTGTGAAGTGTGGGCACATCTGCACCCCGTGTCTCTGCCACGTACTTTCAAGCACTTCTCGTTGAGCTTTTCCCAAGCTCTCTTAGGGAGAGGAATTTGTATGACCTCCCATTCCACTGAGAAAAAAACAGTGGCTCTTGGTCCTGCTCCCGTCCAACCAACCCTCGGTGTGCTTTTTAACCAAGGAAAAATCTGTTATTCATAAAGAAAAACAAAGGATGATAAATTATAGGACCTTGTAAAATATATTAACATGAATCCACACTTTCTTCTGGATAATTGAATTTAGAGTGACATCGGCCAGACTCTGCT
>NW_006434835.1:11831412-11860792 GCF_000325575.1 Pteropus alecto
TGTGATCCCACAAAGGCCTGGCTAAGTACGAGGGCCGCCATTGTCCCCGGGCCAGCAAGTGTTGTAATCTTGTCCACGATTTCATGACTTGCTCTGAATTAGGAGCTTCATTAAAATGATATGTCTCTTTCCATGTTGTAAGTGACAAGTGACCTTCCAACCAAATGTGGCCTCATTAGATGACAGGAAAAGAATTAAATGTCAGAATGCAGGATGGTAAGGTTTTGATATTTATGAAGGTCAAATGAAGGGTGAGCAATATAACGGAGTATTCCACTTAAAGTTAGACCAGTGTTTTCAGGAACTACTGCTCCTTGGTGCTGTAGGAAATGGGTGTTCTCTCCACTTTGCTGGTATTGCAAGGTTGTGGACTGCCCATGGTTTGCATGAAGCCACTGCCATATCTTAATAATAATTGGAAGACTGGTTGGGAAAAACTGGAAAATGTCCAGAAATAACTTGTTTCTGCCAACTGTCATAAGCTTCCACTCCAGCGAATTATTCAATGGTTAATCGGTGTTTTGCCAAAGAAGCGGTCTCAGGAGACAGGCAGCTTTGCTTATCTGAGAAGCCCTACTATGATCTGGCTCTGCTGGACTTCCTGTCTTTGTAGACCTTGTTTTTATCTCTTTAAGTAATAGAAGTCTGGTTTGCAAAGCTATGCTCAGTGCAGCTCACTGGCTTGGGGCTACTTAGTGGAATAAGGAAGGGTCTGTAAGAGGTGGCACTCTGATTGACGTGACCCCCAGATCTGAAGGCTGTTGGAGCAGGAGAGTATTGGTGGGGGATAGAGGATGCTAAGATTCACTGAGGTGGTCCATTCTAGGTCCAAGAAATTTGCCCCCGTAGGTCCCTAGCGTCTTGGGAATTCAGAGGCAGGGCTGCCATGTGGGATTGTGTAGGTTTGCCACAGGAGTCAAAGGGGCAGACGGATTTTAGCCTGTGTTGCATTTGCCAAACTTTGGTGCTGGGCTGCAGCCATTGCGGGGGGTAGGGGGGTCTTGGAAACAATAGCCCACAAGTCAAGTCCAATCCGCGGCCTGATTTTATAAATAAAAATATTTTGAAACGCAGACACACCTATTCATTGATGTGCCATCAATGGCAGCTTTCGTGTGACAGTGGCGGAGTTGAGTAGTTGTGACAGAGACCTAATGACCTGCATGTCTAAAATATTTACCATCTGGCCCTTGATAGAGTTTGCAGACCACTGATTTCGAGGTGAGGCACCTTTTTCTAATTTGCAGATAATTCTGTCTGCCTGCCAAGCCAGAGTTGCATCTGAAAGATAGGGGCTGTCTTTTCCTAATTTGCAAAAAGGTGTCTTGTGGGATAGCAAGGCCCTGAGGAGGAGATCCCGTCATGTGTCTGAGGGTGAGGGCTTGGGGGAGCCAGGGCCATCCACGAGGCCTCACTCCAGCCCCCTGCAGACCGCTGGCGGACTCCAGAGCTGGTCTAGGCAGTAGGAGAGCCACAGACTTGTTGCTCGGAGAAGCTGTTTGGAGAGCGAGGGGCTGGTTGTAGCAGCTCTCAGAAGTAAAACAAATGCTTTCCTTGTTCTTTTTCCAAATAACCGTAAAAGAGAAGGTTTGTTTTTGGATCCTTGTCGCTGGCCACTCCATAAAGAAATGCAAACCGTCTCATGAGTTATCATCAACCACTTGTTTACACAGCAGGGCTGATTGACACGGTTTATTTTTCTGCGGTTTTTCTTCTAATCTAAAGTGAAACTTGAACTAGAGAATTCATGGCGTTCCCTTCACCTTTTGCAGCCCAGAACCTGCAAAGGAGGTGACTTGTTTTCACTTGTGTGAATATCGTATGCCCCACGCAGATCTGGTCATACTCCCGTGAAAGATCTGGTCACCTATAGGGTCCCTTGTCCAGAGGACTGATAGACAAGGCAAGATCGGTGACTGGTAGAATGTGAGGCTGGAGGGGAACTCAGAGTTGTCTCCTTTTTCGATACCCCCAGAGTCCCTTCATTGAGCACATGGGAATCAGCCCCAGTGGGGTGCCGTAACTTTCTCAACCTCCAGGAGACAGGATTTGGGGTTGAGTCAGGAGCCCCTCATAGCAGCAAAGGGTGTCCATGGTGGTCCAGATGGGAGGGAGTGGGGGCCTGGTGGGAAGAATCAGGCCAACAGTTTCAGCGCACCCAGCACATGGAAGCGTATGAAGCACTTCTCGTGCCTGAGCTCACTACTCCTCCCCACTCTCCCACGAGGCTGACACTGTTTCCTCACATCCATTAATTGTCACGTATAGTTTAGACATAATCTCAAAAAAAGTCCAGCTCGATGAGAAGGAGTGATAAACCTAATGCCACGCACAGGGTAAAGGGACCATACAATGGTGCTTTCTACATTTTTTGATAAGAGTAAATTAAAATAAAAAAATCCCTCTGTCTTTGTTAACTGTGCAGCAACCCTACTTTTTAAAAGTTGACTACACAAACTCAGAAGAGGGCTGGCCTGGATACAGAAAAGGTCATGAAAACAGACCGGAGGGGTCTGCAGTGGATAGAGCTTCAGTCAGGGATGAGGAGGCTGCCTGCGGATAATGCATTGCACGCGGCACAGCCCGGAGCTGCTCGTCGTCCTTCTCTGGAGGAGAGAGACAGGATTTTGACCCCCTTTGGCCACTTGTAGGGGCTGCAGCCACTGTCGCCAGACCCCAAGGAGACATGTTCCTCACTTCCCTTCCTCCTGGCTTGATGCCACCAGCCCGTTGCCCACACCATGGAGGAGGTTACGGGAGCCCTAGAATTTTCCCTGGGTATGTCATATAGGACACATGCAATCTCAAGATCTGTTTGGAGCCTGCCTCCCTCAAGACTGCATGCCTCGCTGCACCCCCAGCCCACGTATGTGCTCACACATCCCCACACATACATACACGTGGTATTACTCAGTCCCTCAGGTCACTCAGCATTGGCTACAGAATCTTCTGTGGGAAGGCGGTTGGCTCTGTTTCACTTGACATCTTGATGAGCAAGACACAGCAAATAGCCTTACTCAGCAAGTGAATTAACTCCCTTGAAGTAAGTTGGGGAGCAGCAGAGCTCTTAGGAACTCGGAGCTGAGTATGTGTGCGTGCGTGAGCATGTGTGTGCGCATGCCTGTGTGCGTACCTGTGACCTCATTTCCTTGTGCTATTGGATGTTACCGAGCATTTCTGAGAACAAGAGAGCAAGAGCAAGTAAGAGCGTATCAGTTTCTTGCCATTTGGTGTAAAGTTTTTCCTTCTTTCTTTGGTGCCAGTGTCTGCTGTCTGATAATGTCTGAGTAATCAAGAAACATCTGACTGATAAAAAGTGTTTCTTCCTGGAGCCCAGAAGCATGGGCTCAAGAAAGGCCTTTGCCAAGAGTAAGTAACTGCATAATAGCTGGCATGTGTGACAAACTCTTAGTGGTCTCGCTGACAGAAGACCCCACCAGTTGGGGAAGGTCGGAAAAGACTTCAAGGTCAACACTCATTTGGATCTTCACTCAGAACATGGGAGGCACCAAGACATACGGCCTGGGGAAAGGATGATTTGAGGGCACTAGTCATGTCCCCCAAATTGCTCAAAGGGAAGAAGGGAAGGAAACACACAATGTGGCCCCAGAGTGTAGGAGTAGGACTTGCAAGATAGGAAACTTGCCAAGAGGCAAATCTGAGGCCAACAGAAGGCAGAACTTTCTAACAATCCACAGGCAGAGCTGCCTCCAGTCCTGGGGACAGGTGGCAGAGGGCAGGGGAACATCATCAGTGATGTTGTTAAATAGTGTTCCTATACAGCGTGAGACCTATGAAGCCAAAAGCACAATAAGAACCTGCAATCTGGTGGTCCTTAATAAAATCACACACACACACACACCCCAAACCATGATAAAGACATGGCCTTAAAAAATAATGAAATTGCTCGTCTTTAGTGCAAAAATAATAAAACAGGAGGATGTAGGAAAGAGGGGTATAAATTTAGAACATTACAAGACATTTGATCATCATGCATCTTGTAAAAGAAGTGATGGCTGTTTACCCAAGGTTTCAGGGAGACCAGCAATCTTGGTCAGTACTTGGCCCTCTTATTCACCTCGAAGGAGAACAGCTCCTGATCGAACGGAGTCAAGCTAGTCCTGATGTGCTGAAGGGACGAGCCCACAGGACAGGTCCGTCAGGGAGACGAAGATGGCTGGCTCCGGTTCCCTTCATATCCACCATCCACGCACAGCCCATTCCCGATGCACATGGTGGCCCTCGAGTGCCTCATCACATGGCAAAACTCAAAGGCCTGCCTGATGTCCTCCATCATGCCCCCCCATGTGTCCCCTCATCTCTGAGATAATGCTGGTTGCTGGGTTGCAGTCCCACCCTTTTGCTGCTGCACAAAGGGCACACTCAGGCAACCCCACAATAAAAGCAACTCGAAGGAAGACCAGCTGTACTTCTAAATAAACATCCCAAGCACATTAATCTGCTAAAGGTTTTTATGAGAGGAAGCATAAAATTTCAAATAAAGGGCTAATGGGAAATATGTCCGAAATGTTGGAACTGGAGATGCTCTACAGTAGGGAACTGCCCAGGCAGAGCCATAAAACCAAACGTACTAACAAATGATTCGGTTTTAAGACCCCGGTCCTCTCACTCCCACACCTGAGTTGTATATTTTATCTGAAGGGCTGTTTCATGTTCTGGAATGAGCTCTGTTTGCAAGCAAGCTGTCACAATTTTATGGCCTCAGTTTTAAAGAGCAGGACATTTCTTTCCTGGAGAAGAAGGCTAATAGGAGGTAAAATGCAGGGATTATGGGCTCTCCCACAATCCAGGCTAGCAGATGCTCCTCTTTTCGGGAATCAAAATGAATGCTTTCTTTGGACCCAGCTAGGAAGGCCCCTTGAAACATCCCAGGAACAGGAGACATGTGCCAAGCCAGATAACAGATTGGAAGCAGACGGTGAGGAGAGCAGGTGCCCAGATCTTTAGAGGTACCTGCTCCCTTCCTCCTGCAGGACAGGGGATTCAAACAATGACAAGGCACTTTTTTTTTTGTAAGTGAAAAATGGGAGATGGCATATGGTTAGCATTGCTCCCTGCCCTTCCCTTCACCTCCGTTAAGGATCTGCTTTCTTTTCCCTGCTGGGGCGATATGCAGCTCCGTTTTGCATTCTTTTCATCCTTACTTTGTGCCAGGCCACTCTGGGCTGCAGGGAAGGACACCCCTCAAGTAAGACCCTTTGGAATAGTGGGAAAAGCTTGGATTGGGGAATTAGAACAAGTTTAAGTCCCTACTTTGCCACTTAACAGCTTTGTTGGACCTCAGGCAAGTCACTTAGTTTCCATTTTCTCATTGGGGAAAAAAAGGAAAAATACCTCACCATCACAGGTGCATTGTAGGCATTACATTATGGCCCCAGTGAAAGCACCTGTTTGGGCAGTGCCCCACTGCCAAGGGTCATAGTTAACTGTTCATCATGAACACTTATTTCACCTCTCTGAATCTCAGTTTTCTCGTCTATTAAATGGAAATAACCTCTTACAGCAGCAGTCTCCAACCTTTTTGGCACCAGTGCTCCTAAGAGAATCTAATGCCCGATGATCTGAGGTGGAGCTGAGGCGGTGATGCTAGTGCTGGGAGCGGCTGCAAACACAGATGAAGCTTCGCTCACCTGCTGCTCACCTTCTGCTGTGCTGCACAGTTCCTAACAGGCCTGTCCCAGTCTGCGGCCGGGGGGTTGGGGACCCCTGCCTTTGAGGGTTGTTCAGAAGACTAAAGGGAATATGAGCAGAAATGCTTGGCAGAGTGCCTGCCACACAGTAGGCACTCAGTGAATCTTTACTATCATTGCTATTATTTAAGCAGAGATCAGGCTTCTTGGCAGACAGCCTGACTCATTCCAAACCCCATGGCTAAAGTCCAATCAAGGCAAAACCAGGCACTGCATACCCAGCTCTCCTTACTCATCTTCTTCAATTCTCATTTCAGTGCATCTCTGGCACTTGGCTGCTTCTTACTCGTAGGCCAGTGCGTATGCTTTGAGCTCAGTTTGAGCTTAGTTTGCTAAGCTGCTGATGCTCAGTACTGCCTAGGGATTCAGCTTGGACTCCCCTTGGGCTGTTTTAGGCCCCAGATACCTTAGACAGGACCTCGTGTGCTGGTGCCAGTCCCTTTATCCCAAACTCCAGCTCTGGGCTGCTCTGTCTCCCTCAAGTGGGTCAACTTCAACCCCCATGAGAATTAATGATTAAAGGTGGTCAGAGAATTAGCTCATCCTACGTCACTTCCCTCAACTGCTGCTATGGGGGACAAACACTACCTTCATCACCTGCTGTACTCACCCCAGTTTGACAGCAAAGCAGAACAAAATAAATGCAAACAAAGGAAACACACTCACTAACAGCAATGGGAAGAGAAGCAGCACTGCCGATGGTGCCAGTGGTGTGAAGTGTGTGCCGCACTCCCAGGATATGCTCTGGGAACATCACCTCTTCTCTGGGCTGAAATCAACTCATCTCATCCCCTTTGTCTACACTGCCTGCCTTGTGCTGTCTCCTTGGTTCTTTAGTTTTTCTTGATTTTTTTTGGTGCCATCTCCCAAGTGAGACTGGATTCATGGAATCCATGACTTTAACCTTGTTTTGCTTATTTCCCATCAAGACTGGAATAAGAGAGTCCAGGCCACATGGAGAGCTCATGCTGGAGATGTTCATTTGAGGGCCCAGTTTCCCCCAATGCTAGATATTGTGAAGGAGGAAGCCTCAGGGCTTCTCCTGCTCCAGCCACTGCCTGGCCAGTCACTTAAGGGACTTGGGTGAGAACCACCTAGGTGAGTGCAGTCAAGACATGGAACCATGAGAAATAATATAATAATAATAATATAATAATAGTAATATAATAACAACAACAACAACAACAATAATAACAACAACAACTGATCATTGTTTAATACCATTCAGTTCAGAAAAATTGTGGAGCAGTGTAGATACCTAGATCACTGATCCCTTAAACATCTCTTTTGGCTGTTTGTATGGTCACGAGAGGCATAAGCCATGCCCTTTGGAGAGGTTTAAAGTGCCACCACCAGCCAGTGGTGGGCAGTGGCTCCAGGCTGCAGCAGCATCCTGCCCGACCGATATGCCAGGCTTCCTGTCTGCCAGGGGCCTCGGGCTATGGGACTCCTCTGGCTGGACCCCTCGCCTGTGGAGGCGTTGGCTGCCTGGCCCTTGGGGAGCAACCCACTCTTCCTTCTCCGGCAGAGCTGGGAAGATATCCAGGGCCAGCTGTATGCTTTGGAAATCTTCTCTGGTTCCTCGGCTCTCTCTCCTGTGCAGAAGTATAAGATTAACCTCCAGTTTTACACCCCAGAGCTCCAAGTACCATACAAGGTTCTGTGTTTTTCAGGTGCAAGTTCTTTATTTGGCTTTTAGCAAATGAGAGTAATAAGAAACTCGAATCTGCAGGTCCTTAGGGGGCAAAGCTGGGGACCAGAAGAGTTAAGGGGTTTCCAGTTACCCTCTGGCTTGTGCTCAAAGTTCTCATGCTCCCCGAAGAATGGGCGTGAAGGCTCAGTCTACGCAATGGCTGGGGATGGAAACTTGAGACAGAGGACTGAGGGTCCCCAGAATTATAATACATGCCGTTAGCTGAGAAAGAAAGAACAGGGAGCTCTTATAAGGGGGTGTGGTAAACACAGTATACCCTTTCAAGATGTGTTCTCAGCAGCTGTACTCATCTACTAGCCCTGCTATGGACTGAATGTGACCCCCAAAACTCATAATTTGAAACTAATCCTTAATGTGATGGTTTTTGTGAATGTGGAATAATTAGGTTTACGTGAGGTCATGTGGAGCCCCCATGTTGGATTAGTGCCCTTATAGGAAGAGAAAGAGACCAGAGCCCTCTCTTTCTGCCCTATGAAGACACAGCAAAGAGGTGGCCATCTGCAAACCAGAAAGAGGGTTTGACACCAAATCTTCCCAGACACTGAATCTGTCGGAACTTGATCTTGAACTTAACCAACTTCCTGAACTGTGAGAAGTAAATATTTGTTGTTTAAGACACCCAGTTTATGGTATTTTGTTACTGTGGCCCCAGCTAAGACAAGCCCTGAGACCCTATTTTTAACTTTGTCTTCTGGGCCCAGATGAACCTGAGAGATTATCTCCTCCAGCCTGATCCTCTTACGAGTGAAGACCAGCGCAGCTTGGGGACTTGCCCAAGGTCACACAGCTCTGTGGAGAACATCCTCCACAATGTAGGTGACCTGCTACAATGAGGCCTTGGCTTTCAAATCAGAAAGACATTGGCTTTTGCTGGTCACTGTCCATCTACACTGAGGGAATTAGAGAACAGAGACAATTATCCAGTGAATCCACCAAGCTTTTTGAGAAAAGAGAGAATTTCTTCATGGGGATTGGTTCTCTATAGCAGTGGTCTCCAGCCTTTTTGGCACCAGGGATCAGTGCTCCTATGAGAAACTAATGCCTGATGATCTGAGGTGGAGCTGAGGCGGTGATGCTAGCGCTGGGGAGCAGCTGCAAATACAGATGAAGCTTTGCTGGCTCACCTGCCGCTCACATCCTGCTCTGCAGCCCGGTGCAGCCCTGCTCTGCAGTCCATGGTTCCTAACGGGCCAAGGACCGGTACCGGTCTGCAACCCAGGGGTTGGAGACTCCTCCTCTGTAAGGATTGAAAATCCCTGATGTGTGTTCAGGATTCCAGGTCATTTCATAGAGACAGAGACAGAGACATTGATAGTTATGACCACCATGCAGCAGAGCCCAGTTCCCTTGCAGCTCTCGAATTCATAAGAAGCCCAATTTAAGTGACTTTGCAAATGGACTACTTAAGTTCAAGTTCTGACTGTGCTCTTACTAGGCTGTGTGACCTTAGGTAAGCTACTTAACCTTTCTGTGCCTCAGTTTTCTCACCTGTAAAATGAATAATAGTGGCACCTCCCTCAGGGATTGTTGTAAAAATTATTTCACTCTCTATCTTAGAAAAGTTCCTGGTTATTAATTGCAGTGGTATGGATTGTCATTATTTTTATCTGAACTTTAGTTTTCATTGTAACTAAGCTTGGACAGCTGCAG
The DNA here is from genome assembly GCF_000325575.1 of Pteropus alecto. NCBI lineage: Eukaryota > Metazoa > Chordata > Mammalia > Chiroptera > Pteropodidae > Pteropus > Pteropus alecto. Next base: position 11,840,488 of record NW_006434835.1, read on the forward strand.
AGGTTATGCAATGGTGTGTTTAATAATGATTTGAATTTGAATGTGCTTGGTGGAGTACAAACTCTCCAGCTTGCGACAGTCTCTACCACTTACATTTCAGATGTTTATGTAGGCCCTGTAGGCCCTTGGATTTGTAATTATGATCTATTAGGAAGGTAAATTGGACAGATCAAGACGTAGCATTTATAACTGCAAAGATCTCTGGTAATGGAAGTGATGTCTGAAGTCAGTGAAACCATTTTCAAAGTACACCAGAGTATTAATAAGGCCATAGTCCTTCCTCTTCTCTTGCTGCTGTCCCCATGCTCATGGTGGAGGTGAAGCAAGGCAGAAAAGTTTAAAACAGTGGCTGCCCACAAACGGACCCTCACATGTGAGCGCCAGCATTTCAGTCTTGGTCTGAAGGCTGGAAAAGACCAATGTCCCAGCTCGAGCAGTGGGGCAGGAGGAGTCCCCTCTTATTCAAGAAAGTATCAGCCTTTCTGTTCTAGTCATAAGACCTTCAACTGATTGGATGAGGCCCACTCACATCGGGGAGGGCAATCTGCTTTACTCAGTCTACCGATTCAAAGGTCAGTCTCATCCAGAAATACCCAGAATGTTTGCCCATATGTCAGGTACTCCATGGCTAGTCAAACTGATGCATAAACTCAGCTTCACACATACACTCACAGATGTGTGGAGATACACCAGCCTGGCGTTGTGGGCAGTGCATGCCACGTGGCTTCTGCAGCCACACCGATTCCTTGGCTGTGTTGGATATTCCTGCTCCTGAGAGGGGCTGTGCATTGTGGGGCAGTTGTCAGCTCTGGGAATGGAGCTATGTGACCGAGGCTTCCCACTGATAAATGGCTGACAGTGAACAATTTCTCTTTGCTATGGTTTCCTCATAGCATGATTTTCTCCAGATTCTAGTGGGATGGAAGGGCAATTTCAACACCTGTTACAGGAGCGAGGAGGTGGAGGCTGTGGGCTTACAGGCCCTTTGTCTTCCTTCCCAGCTCTGAAACATGCTCTGAGCAGCAGGCATGCATTTCCTTGTCCCCAGACCTGTCGCTGCTGTAAGAATTTAACTTGTTCAGTCTCCTAGTTGGCGAGATTTTGTCCTCGTCTCCAATCCCTCTTTTGCACGTCTCTCTCCTGTGTGTTTATTTTGGCCTCTGGCTGCACAAACCTACCATCCTGATGGCCCCAAAGGCCTGCTTCATTCTGGGGTCCAGCATTAAGATGCTCACTGCTTACTCTCTTAAGGCACATTCTCCAAAGGCTCTGCCAGTAATAAAGATGATTTTAGGGTCATCATTTGTCTATTCCTATGTCTATTTCAAGACCGTTTGGAATTTTGGTGAGAAAAGAGATACTATTGATTAGATCCCTCAACTCCAAATGAGCTTATTAGTAAGTATTAAGGAAATTAATTTTTTACTTGTGATATGAGTTCCAAATATTTTTTCTAGGTTTTAATTTCTCTTTTCATTAGTTGTTTGGTGTTTTTGTTCTCTATATAAAGGAAATCGAGTCAAATTTATCAATCTCATATTTTATGGATATTGAAGTTTTGTGTCATGCCTAAAAATAGCCTTTCCCCTTGAATTATAAAATGTTTTCTTCATTTTTTTTCGGGTACATACCTGGTTCCATTTTTCACATTTAATCTTTGTGAGCTCTTACCTAATATGGCATGCTACCAGGAAGTTGGCTTGATCTTGAGGGAATGGGACTTGAGGAGGGGAAAAAGAAGGAGGGACAAGGGAACACAGGGCCCCTGTCTGCTCTTGGGGGATGTTCGGTGTGTGCAGTGATGGGCCAGATGTAGGTCTCTAGAATTGCCCGAGCACTTCAGTGGCCATAGTGGGGAGGAGGAAGAGCTGGAGTGGCCTCCCCCACCCCCCCACGCCCGAGGCTTAGCAGGTGGCTTTCTCAGCCTACTCTGTGGGTTGGGTGGCCGCAGGATTGGAGTCCACACCTTCTAGCTGCAAGGGTTTGTTCTCTGGACTCAAAGGTCCAAGCCCAGCTTGCTCAGGGAAGAACAGGTCTGGCTCCGAGGCCGACGGGTGCAGTGTCCCCTCACTCTGAGCCCGCACTGCACGTCCCAGAGGTCTGCGCTCGGCCTGGGCCTGGCTGAGCTCTGATCCTGCTCTGAAGGCCGGGTCTACCGAGATGACCAAAGAACCCAGGCGGGGCTGCGACCACGGCCTCAACCACGGCCTCTGAGGGGAAAGCGGCGGCTCACTTCCTGTCCCCTGACAAAAGCCAACAACAGGCTCAGACGTGACATCACCCCGAGACCAGCCCTCCTGCCTCGGGTACTCATTACGCTCAGGTCCTTTCTCGTGTTGTGAAGGAACATGCTTCCAGGGGAGCAGAGCAGGCCGCCGGCTTTTCCTCCCCGCCAGCCCATCCTGGACTATTAAGTCATTCCCTAACTTTTTGTATTTCATAAGCATAATTAAACACTGAGAAGTTCTTTGATCTTTCTCTGATTCTTTTTATATAAACTGGAATGAATGTGAGGAGGCTTTATTATAGGTGTTTGCATGCTGTATGTTTACATCTATATATTAAATCTCGTGCTCTCTCTTCTCTCAGTGATGTGATTAATTCTACATGGTTTTTGCTTGTTTCTTTCTAGCTGCCTTCCCTTCCCGCTCAGCCCTCGACAGCCTCCAGTCGGTCTCCCACGTACGGTGCCTTCCGTGGCCTGGGCCGGCACACGCTGCCTGCCGTCGTCCGTTCCGGTCCGTTTCCCGATCCCCACGACTCCACATTTCCTGCGGGTTCTGTAAGCGACCTGACATCCTTCCTAAGAGTCCCGTTTCTGCTTACCAGGGTTGGCTCTTATTGTTTGCAACTATGAATCCTGAACAATATCTCCTGTTCCCCAAGGCCTGAGGTCTTAGTGAAGTCAGAGTGGTTCTTCCTGGCGAACAGTAATATATTGATAAACTATTTCTCTAACAACAACAAAAAAAATCCCTAATATATGGCATTTGGCATTTGCTGATTTCCACGGCATAAATACTCCCACAATGGTCAGTTTCAAAATGCCCCCTTTAAACACCTGACTAGTAAGATTCTTGAATATTTAGTGATTGGCCGTCGGAAGCCAGGATGGGCCAATGTCAGGGCAGCACTGTTACGCCTTCGAACCACACAGGTGAGCATATGGACAAGAAGAATGCCTTCTGGGTGTGACTTTGATAGCCAGGGTTCTAAGCTTGCCACCCTCGGACCGGGAGGACTGTGAAGAGGGTGGCGGTGAGCAGTGGTTGTTCCTTAAGTGAGGGCAGAAAGCTGAGGCCAGAAAGAGTCCTTTCCTCTGTAGCTGGGGAAGAAACCTGTCTTTGCTGGTACCCAAAACCTTGGCCCACTACTAAACAAGATTCTATGACTTTGGGCCCGCCACCCCTTCCATCTGGGCCTCAGTTTCCCCAAACAAAAAACGGGGTGTCTCTTGCCATGTTAACGTCAGGAAATGCTTTGTGAGAACCAGGCATTCTGTGGTGGGTCAACTGTGCAGGGAGAGTTTACGTCTTCCGGGGCTACGGCTGAGGGACTGAGTCTTAGCAAAGGCTTCTGGCTCTGCATATCTGCAGCATCTGCGTGATGCATGCCTGGTGTGGGTGCTGGGCCTGCTGCGTGTGTCTGTGTGTGCTGTGTATGATGTGGTGAAACCAGGCCCTGGGGACATCCAGCCCAGGGTGGCTTCAGGCATATGTCTTGAATTGCTGGTAACTCAGCGGGTGAGCAGACACAGAATCCTGTTTTAGAGGACATGAAGAGGATTTGAATGTTTAATAAGTAAAGGATGGACAAAACACGCTATAAGAAATCCACAAAATGTCACTGGCATTGGCTGGCCTATTCCCTCTGCTGTGTGTTGACAGCATGTTGTAAATAGTCTGATTAATCCGTGTCCTCTTGTGACCTAGAAATTCACAATCTGAGTTTAGGTTTGTACTTGGGGCTTAATGTGTTGGCCAATTACAGAGAGAAACAAAGGGGACTGCATGATTTTCTGGTCTCACATCAGGAATGTCCCGTACAGAGCTCATTGGCCTCCCAGAGCCACTGGTGCCCCTACACCAGCAAAAGTTGCCATACTTAGAGATTCTGGAACACCTGGTGCTTCTGCCCTGCTGGGTCCCAGCCAGCCTTATTGCACTGCCTGTAATCAGAGCTGAGCGTGAAACTCCAGAGGTCTTGGGCAATGCCATCTGTCCCACTGGAGGGACTGGGTCCACTCACATGCCTGCTCCCTTCCTCACCTGTCAAGGCATTCTCTCAACATTAAACCCTGAAATATCTGGGTAGATGTCGAGGTCTTCAGTAGCAACACCTAACATTTATGAACCACGTTAATCCAAGACTCTATTTTATATTAACTGTTTCCCCCGCAAAAAAGACTGTAGTACAGCTCACATTTGCTGGTGCCACCAGATGTCTCTGGCATTCTGGGCTCAGGCCTCCCCTGGCATCTATCAGGTCTTACAGCCAGTGGGAGTGTGTTGATGCCCAAAGGGTTAAATGGCCTCCTGTCACCACTTGGCCCCAAACAGCTCTGTGAAGGTGGCATCGGGAGTCCTCAGTGCCTGAAGCTCACCCAGACCCCGTGGGCACTGTTGTCCCAGAGAGAATCGCAGTGTCAGGTAAAGCTCAGAGCACCCGTAGGAAACAAGGTCTGTTTGTCAGCTGACCCTTTCACTTCCTGTTTCACCACCTGCTTGCCCCTGACCCTGGTGCTGAGAGCTTGGGATCTATATTTCGAGGGGAGCTGGAGGGGGTCCCCTGACCTGTCTCCTTAGTCTGAAAGAAATGGGCAAAATTCTGTTTTATATGTAAAGCAGAGAAGGAAAGTCTGTGCTCAAAATATGCCTTTGGGGGGACATGAAATTTCCCAAATCTTTCTCTTTAAAGAGCCAGCTACAGCAATAGTCTGGCTAGTTGATTAGCATTGAATTAATGTGACGTCATTCAAAATTACTATTAGGTTGAAGTTACAATTTTGAAGGCCTAAAAAAAAAAATCCCCTTTCTCCTAAAATGAACGTTACGTTGTCCTGCACCAGAGGAGAACAGATCTATAGACTTTGGGAAGCGGGAGGCTCCCTGCCTGGAGCCGAGGTCAAAGTTCAGGCCTGGGAGGCCCCAGGTCCTGCCATTTTCAGGAGGGCAGTGGCATGGCATTATCGAGGCCATCTTCCGTTCGAATGCTGCAAGAGTTTGGTCACAAACCGTGTGAGGTGAGGGGGCGATGTGAGCCCTGGGAATTGCTGTCTCTTTAGATTTCGGTGCCACTTGGGACACCCAAAGTCATTGCCTTGAATGTGGCAGGGGAAAGCTCATGGTAATGAACAGGATACTTAATTTCTTTTTCCCGCAGGACCAGGGAGAAGGGGGGTCTCACTAAGAAAGACTCCACACAGCTCTGCCGTTTGAGCCTTTGCAGATGCCAGTGACCAGCCTGGCCAGGAAAGCGCACTTGGGTGGGAGCAGGCTGTGCCCTTGGTCCATGAGGTGGCTCAGGAACAGCCAGGAAAGCCCAGTGAGGGAGGCAGGAGGTGGCTCTCTCCCGCGTCAGGACCAATGACCCCGAGAGCATCAGCTAGTTTCCTCCAAGCACATGGGCGTTGGGGGCGGGGAAGGTTCAGGGCCAGAAGACTCCCCTTGATCCGGGAGGACACCTTGCATTTCGAGGGGAACATTTGACATGGAGGCCTGTTGTAGTGGCATAAAAAATACCTCGTGAAATGCTCAGCTTTTTCTGTTGTAAAAAAAAATTTATTTTAATTTGTTTCAAGTATACAGTACATTGATTAGACATCTATATAGTTCATAAAACAATCTCCCCAATTGCTCCCTCCCTCCCCTGGCCCTCCACTTAGCCAACATATTAATGCTGACTGCATTCCCTATGCCGTGCTCCCCATCGCGGTGACCATCTATCAACTACTAATTTGTACTTCTTTAACCCTTCACATTCTTTTTTCTTTTAATGACGAAGTAATGCACGTGGGTGCTTCTTTGTGCCCAGGCTCAGGGATAGCTGGGTCTGGGGTCTGGGTAATAGGGGTGTGAGTCACATATATTACTTGGCAAAACACAACAAAAAAGGAAAACAAATCCAGAGTTTTTATATGTGGGAGGGCTGCATCAACATGGCCCCGGTAACAAACTGTTGCGTCTAAATGTCTTGCTTCCGGACTCGGAGTCCCAGCAGCCCCGGGGGAGTCTGGCCGAGAGGCTGCAGCCCAGCGCCCCGCTTCCTGGGTCTGTTACGACAAGTCAGGTGTCCGGAGCCCCAGCATTCTGGACCTCGAACCCCGAACCCCCTCCTCGCCGGCCTGGCACATAGCAGGTGCTCAATGATTGCTTTCTGGACGGAATTAAAACTACGTCCCTGCCTCCAGCAGGTCAAGAGGAGATGTGCGTACCCGCCGGCCGCCTGGCATTCTCCGGCTCTCGGGATTCTGGGACCAAAACCGCAGCCTCTGCCCCGGGTCGGCGAGGGCCGCGTGGAGCAGGGCGCGCGCGTTCGCGCCGAGGCCTCGAAGCGTGTGGAAGAGCAGAGCGCGCTCCCGGGAGAGCGAGGGCGCGGGAAGCTGCTGTGTCTGAGTTTCCAGATAGTTTCGTGCGTGTTTGACTCGAAAGCACAGGAAGCCTGTGGCTTGCCCACAGAAGGGACCGAGTAACCGTGAGGAGGACGAGGACGGCCAAATACCAGCCTGCACAGCGGGCCGTGGGGCCCTGCGCCCTGGGGCGTCCCTTCCCGTGACCCCACCGGAGCTGGAAGGCGCAGGCCATGGTGCAGGAGTCGGAAGCCAGGACCGCCCTCAGGAGGCCTGGGATGGGTCGGCGTGCGTGCCCGTGTCGCCGGCCCTCACGGGCGGCTGCCAAGCGTGGCAGCGTGGGGCGCCCATGTATGCGCCCCGGCCTCGGGGAGAAGGCCCCGGTGGACGCGAGCTTTGACACCCTCCGCTCGGATCTGAACCCAGGTTTCTAATTTCCCCGTCATTTGCCCTTTCTCCCTCCCCCTGGGCCGGCTTCTCTGTCATTTCATTTCCTGCAGTAGTTCTCATCTTACAGCAGAGGTGAAGAGAGCTGACCTCTCCTTGCCCTGAAGCTGAATAAAACACAGAACAGATTTTGTGTGTGTGTGTGAATAAAAATAGGCTTGAATGCCACCAGCCAGTCACTTCGACCTCCACTCAGCCCATCTGGCCTTGGTCTCTCCCACCCACCAGCCCACAGGACAGGGCGGCACAGAGAGGGAGCAGGGTCCCGGGGTGGGAGCAGAGGGGCCCGTGGCAGGGCGGAGGTGACGGGGCAGGACAGAGTGGAGCTCAGCCAGTCTCGGTGGCAGTTGGACAACTTTATCCTCTCCCTTGAGGGTCCGCTGTGAGGATGGAAACCTCCTCATAGGTTGCCCTTGCCAGGAGACCAAGGAGGAAAGATTGAAATGTCAACACCTGGTGGGAAAGAAATTTCTGTCTGGAACGTTTGGGAAAATTCCAAGAGAGATGCAACCGGAGCCCCGACGAGCGGAGTGGAAGGGTTTGTGGCTTCAGAGCCAGACGGATCACACGTCTGTCTGCTCCTTGCGCCTCCGCGGTTGGCTGTGTGATCTGAGGCAAGGAACTTAATCTCTTGAACCTCAGTTTCCTCATTTGTAACACGGAGAGAGGAACGACGTGGATTGCGTAGGTCGGCTCCGAGAATTAAAGCAGCACGTGGAAAATTCTCGGCACAGAGAAGGGAAACCCTGATCTATCTGTGTCCTTGTCATTGGGGTCTCAGAAGCAGAGGGGCCGTCTCTGACACGACACCCACCCCGTCTAATGCAGTCACCCCTCTGCGCCGTTGAGAGCTGTGTTCTCTGCAGAGCATGCTGTTTCCCTGTTTTGTTTTTTTTTTCCGTTTGTGTGTTTTGTTTATTCGTTTGCTCTCTGGCTCCTCCTAGGAGGACGGCCGGCTAGAGCAGGGATCCAGCGCGGAACCACCCTGGCATAGAGTGGGTGCTAGATGATGAGTCATTCAGTAGATGGGTGCACAAATGATGGCTGTTATTTTCATTGTGTCAGGGTAACTTTTTAACATATTAATTTATGTGTTTATCTCCATAAATTAATATTAATTTCTGTGTTTTCCCCAGTTTCCATCCTCTTTTTAAGCAGTTAGCTGGCCGTGGGCCTTCTTGCCTCTGCAGAAGTTGTCTGCAAGATGCTCTTCTTCCTGGATTTTGTTTCCAAAACTCTCTATATAAAGTCATTGAAAAGATACTAGTGCCTGGAGAGCTGGTGGGGAGAGAGAAAAGGAGGGAGGAAGAGAGACAGGGAGAGATATAGATTGAGATAGAGAGAGAGGGAAAGGGAAAGGGGAATGATACCGGGAGAGACAGAGGCAGGGAAGGAGAGAGAAGCAGAAATATTCTGGAGAAAACATAAAAAAAGGACTCCCCAGTCATCCTCCATCCCCCAAGTCCAGAAGGAAAGTTTTGGAGACTGGATGGGGTGGGAGGAAGCTCTAGCATTCTGGGAATAGCAGTGGATGCCACATGCCCCTGAGAGAGCATCTAAGGAGGTGGCAGCACTTGGAGCGGGTGGCTTGGGGTGCCCCAGGGAGGCAGAGACCTGAGCATCAGGGTTCTCCAGTGACAGCAGTGATACCAGAGCAGCAGCGTGGGCCACTGTGATGGGGGTCTGGGTGAAGCTGGCCAGGACTGGTGACCGATGACCACAGGGGCCTCCCTGGGGCCATTTACACCCCTGGGGACAGCACAGCCCTCGGACAACTGAAGGTAAATGTGGTTCAGATTGTTCATCCTCCTCCACACTGTTTATTCCCTGAATCCTTTGAAAGGCCGGGTGACCCACCATGTGTCCATGATCGAAGAAGGGGATGGGTAGGTGTGAGCCGTGCCATTCCTGGCCCGAGATACAGCAGGAGAATGTCACTGAATACTCACCGTCACTCCTGGGCCCTGCTTGGTCCCAGGCTTCACGAGCGGTGAAGGTCAGAGGCAGCTGTGACCTGAAAGGTCACAATACTTTATTTTCCTACAGCACAATTAAATCTGGAGAAGGACCCCATGTACATGGTCGATGTATAATATCTGTCGCTTTTCATGGCTCCCTCCCCCTCACTTGTGTTATATCAGAACCTCAGGGCTTTGCAATTCAGGGAAAGCATGGAAGAGCTAGGAACCTTCAGATGTGCGCAGGAGTCACTGCGGTGGCTTCTGGCCCAGGGCCAGGCATTCACTAGAAGGCAGCCAGATGCTCTGTCAGTGGCAGGCCTGCTCTGCCATGAAGTTGGCGGAACAGCTTTGACCCTGGTACTCCTTGTCCGCGCCTCCACGGCAACCCCACCGGGTCCGCCCATAGGGACAGACCACTTCCTTCTGTCCCTCTAAGATCTAGCTTCTAATTCTTTCTGTGCTAAGACAAAACTACACAATTCGCCTTGTGGACTTTGCTCTGAGACCCGTCCTTGGTTTCAAGGAGGACTTCAGGATCACTTGGGGGTTGATGAGTGATAGATGTGTCCTCCTTTGAATATCTTCATAAAATAACATGTTGGGATCAAAGGGATGAAATTGAGCAAGTGAAATACTTGGCAGGGTGTCAGGAAAGACTTTCTGAGCAGATCTATTGGCTGCACCCCAGGGGCCTGGGCTGCTGCCTGAGTCCGAAAGCCTGTGGACCGTGGCTCTGAGGCCCTGGCCTTCCATCACGAACTTCCCCTTGTGGCTTCCACTTAGTGTAAAGCCTCAGGCTGTGACCATCTTCTGCTCTCTGGCCTCAGATGATTCTCCTTCTTTCCTTCCTTCTCCTCCTCCTCCTCCTCCTCCTCCTCCTCCTCTTTCTTCCTCTTCCTCTCCTTCTCCTCCTTCTTCTTCACACAGAGTTTTGGATCGAGGCTCCTCCATGGGTTCCAGGACCCACAGGCTGCAGGGGAAGGTGGATCACAGGGATATGGGAAGCCAGAAATCACCTCCTAACAGGGCAGGCTGGGGACAGGGCTGAACCATCAGGGGTGACTTAGTGTTTGCTGAAGGAATGAATGTAGGAATGACACAGACAAAGTGAAGCTGAGTGGTGGACCGGGGTTGCCTTTGGTGCTTCCCCTGGGCTCTTTTCTCTCTCTTAGACTGGAGAAGCTCAGTGTCCACAGCCCTCCTACAATCTTGCAGGACCCAGGAAGTACAGGGACAGCAATACGTTCGACTGGACTAGCTTCCGTTCCCTGGAGGGCTGTTCTCCAGGCCACCCTTCAAATCAGGCCCGGCAAGCAGTTAGTGGATTGTGAAATCAATGTAGTGGATGGAGACCCACCCAGCACTGAAAAAAAAAAATATATATATATAGAATCAAGTACAATTTAAAATATCAAAGTGTATCTCAGCAATAAAGGTATTTGTGAAAATGTTTCAGTTTGTGTATGATATATAGCATATTAGATGTCAATTGCATCGCGCAATGCATTTCATATTGGGGGTCAAGGTGAGTGAGGTTAGAGTATCCCTGGGGGATCTCTGGGGAATCCCATAACTCCTGGAAGAAGACGCTGCAGCTCTGACCAGCCAACTCATCAACTGTAAATGAAGAAGCATAAACCACCCAAAAGTCCCTTTCCTGAGACCTTGGGGACAAGTGGCTGGGGGTTGGGAGGCCGGGGTTCTGAGCCTGGATCTGTCCAGTACTGTGAGTCTTGGTGCATCGCTAACTTCTTCCCACCTCAGTTTTCTCCTCTCTTAAATGGGGAGGTCCCATTGTATCTGTGTGCACTGCTGCCCTCTGGTGGCGAGCTCTGTAACTGCCTTTCAATTTGGGTTTGTTGATTGGCCTGTGGCTTTCCAGATTCTTGGTTTCCTGTGAGAAGGGGCAAGGTGAACCAGCCTCACTCCCAGGAAGAGTGTATAGCACCCCACGTGTGTGTTGTAAGGTCTCCGCAAAGGCCCTTATTGCTCAAATACGCTGCTGGGAGCAATACTCTTGAGCGATAGTGTACAGTATAGACCTTTCAGTCAAGATCCATTTGTCAATGAGTATTGAGTAACCCTTTCAAAGTGTGTGAAATTTGCCTATGGGAGGCTTCAGGCCATGGGTTAAGGTAGCAGCTGTCTCCAGGCTCGTCAGCTGCTGCTTTCCACAGTGTGGGAGTTCATCAAGGGGACACTGCCTGGCACTGCCAGGTTGAAGGTCGACACTTCTGGAGTGACAACTGCAAGGCCTCAGTCTCTAGATGGTGATGTTTCTTCTTAGTGTTTTCCCACAGCAGCCTCCTTCCCTGTAATCGTCATTACCGCACATCAGAAATGCTGAGTGGGACCGAGGACCAAGACCTCTTCCCAGGGGACCCAGGTAGTCAAAGGTGTGATGAGGTCTACCTGCTTTGGGCCACTTAGCTGTATGCCAAGCACCTGGATGTGTCTTCTGGGTCTGAACAGTGTTTTTGGAAGGTGCTGAGAATGAGAGCAGATGTTTAGGTCATGGAGCTTATTCATCTCGCCACTATCCTCAACCTCTTCCCTATAGCATCTCCAGTTAAGGCTCTAATTAAGTTCCCTCCAGTCTTTGACTCAACATCTTGCAAGAAAAGCGATTTTCAAAAAAATTGTTTTACTTTAATAGCCTATTGCATTTTTCTGAGATTTACTTCTAGTAAATTAAAAGAGGACCGAATATTCCTGGCATTGTCTTTAGTTTGAAAAATGTCAGCTGTCAGCAGGAGCACTGCATCTTCAACCCCCCCAAAGTAAATATCTGGGAAGACTGCATCCATTAGGTGCTTAATAATTGTTCAGTAAAAGGTCAAATGCATAAACGAATGGGCGGAATCTCAGTGATGACACTTCAGATGAAGCATCTGAGCTATGAAGTAACTGTGCTGTGTAAAGACCTAAGTAAACGTTTGGTAAAACGGAGTCAGAGCACTTTTTAAAACAATCATTTAGATTATTAAACTGCTATCTTATGGAGGTCTGGGGGTCTGAAACAGGAGTGTTTTACTTTTAAACAATTCACTTCCCTTCTGACTTCAGGAACCCCCAAGATGGTTTGGTTTTGAGGACATTATCAGTCAACCGCAGCCAAGAAGTGATTAGCAAATGCCTGCTCCAAAGACATGGGTCTGACTTCTGAGCTGAGTTCAAAGCACAGTTCTTAGTTTAGTAATAATATAGGATTAGCTTGCCTTTAAAACTTCCCATGCTGGAACCATTTTGAAGAAAACACAGAAATATCCATGGAAGTTTGGAGGCACAAGTGACGACTTTGAGAAAACATTAAATGCATATTTAAGTTCTTGTCTACCTCCTCTAGTAATGGATCTTACAGAAAATGTCCCTCCTTTATTTTCTTGATGGGAAATGGTGGTGGTTTTTAATGGGACTAACAAAGCAGGGGCTTCCATTCCTCCCATCACCAATCAATATGCCAAAAGTTGGTTCCAGGTCTTGCAGAGCCGGAGAGGAAGAGCAGTGTGGTCCAGCTTTGCATATCACTCATTGCCATGTCATTTTAAGGAATCTGATGAAGGGTTTAGAAGAGATACTAGAATTCTACAGAAGATTTTAGAGTTGCTTCTCCCAAAGCTATGGACAAAAATTGCTATTAGCAAGTGAGAAGATTTTAGCCAAGATTTGGATAAATATTTCATTCTAATGGCATATATTAATCTTAACGCATATTAAAAAGATTTACAACTAATACATTTTACCTATGACTTCATGAATCTTTGAGGAAAAGCTAAAGAAGCTATTTAAGTAAAAACTAAAAGGAAAGAAGAAAGGAAGGAAGGAAGAAGAAAGGGATAAATGAAGGAAAAAAAAAGTCAGGATGAAAGAAAGAAAAAAAGAAAAGAAGGCAGAAAAGAAGGCAGTCTATTTTAACGGGAACTAATAATAGTAACAATTATGAGGCTGCCACCTAAAAAAATGAAGTTCGCGAAACAGACCTGAAGGGGCCATTACATTTTTGCAGTTCTCGTAGAAGCAACACTCAGATTCTGGAATATCTTTGGGAACAAATATTCAGGACCTACTATCTACCTGGGGGAAAGCTCAGGTGCTGTGGTTGTGTTGGAGGAATCCTCAAGGGCATACCACTTTCTTCAATTTGGAGGAACATTTTGACTCCAGGAACTTTCTAGATCAAGTCTCTGTGAGTCCACCAGTGAAGACCCCCAGCAGGCAGTGATGTCTGCTCAGGAGAGTGGTCCTTCTCTTGGACTGAGCCTGGACCTTGGAAAGATGCTGATAGCTCCAAAGCCTTCCCCCCTGTCCACCTGTCATTGCATAGTACTCAGAGAACCTACCACCACAGCCATCACACCTCACAGCGCATCTGGGCAGAGACTGAGGTAACAGGTATGCACTCAGGTGCCTCGCCACCTGGGGAAACAAGCCAGCACGGGAGTCCCCACTGCATCATCTCCTTCAGGATAAAGACGAGGGGAATGGGCTCTGCTTTGACTTACTTTCTCAAGTCTCGGTGACAGAGAAGTGTCTCAGGAGGGTGCCTAAGAAGACAGCTTAACTGTTGAGGCACCTTTTCTGTGGAACTTCCGTCTTGACTAGAGAATGCACTCCTGAACCTGGCCTTGCTCAGGACCCTGGCTCTCTCAGAGAAAGAACTTTAGAAGTGCCCAGAGCTGGTGCTGGGGATGCCATTTGGTGGTCTGGGACTTGCTGATTGCTTTCTGTGTCACAAAGCCTTTGATTTCTACCGGCTCATGTGTACACATGTGGGTATTCTTGGTGGCCTGACCATCGAGCATAATTAAAAGAAATGATTGGCTTTCTCTTGATGCAAACATCTGGTTTTACTTGAAACAAGATGACTTAGCTGTTTCAGAAACATTCTTGTAACCCTGGATTCACATTTTCTTCTTAAAATATATATTTTCTCTGTTAGGGCAGCATGTTAATGTAAACACTCCGGGTAACTGACAACCGACAGTTTCAGAAGTATGTGGGGCTCCAAGCACCAGGGGAACCGCAAGAATGATTGCATTTTTGATTTGATCACTGGAAATCTGTTTCAACAGTCACTCTGATTTAAACAATTACTCTGATTTATACTCCAAACGCTGTAATTTGCAGAAAATGTAACCATGTGAGGACATTTTTGTAGAGTATGTCTTGGCCACTTTGTTTTGTTGTGATGTCATTCCCTTTGGCTTCAAGGGAGCTTCAAGGGACTCAGAGAAGGAAAACAGGGTCCTTCTTTCTGATGCGCTTTCCTGATCGTCAGGGAAAATGTTCTCAAGTCTTACCACTCCCAGCCCCCCAGGGCCTCTGCAGGGCTGAGAGTGCATCCAGGAGACAGGCGGGACCCCAAGTTCCTTGAAGTTCAAAGAATTAAGGACCAGGAGCTGGGTGGCTGGTTGCACTGTCACCTGCTGGGCAGCCTGCTCTGACTCCATATTTGTTCTTCGGAGCCCAGGTTGGTGAGGTTTAATCCCTTCATTGCCTGGAAAGGAAGATCCAGAGAGGTGAAGAACATTGCCCAGGTTCTAGAACAAGTGTCAGAGCCAAGGCAAGGACCAGGTGCATGGGCTTCTTTCTTTTTTTTTTTTAATATTTTTATTTTTCAGTTATATTTGGCATACAATATCAGTTTCAGGTGTACAACTTAGTGATTAGACATTTATATAATTAACGAAGAGATCACCTTGATAAATCTAGTACCCATCTGACACTATACATAGTTATTACAATATTATTGACAATATTCCTTATGCTATACTTTCCATCTCCATGACTATTTTCTAACTGCCAATTTGTACTTCTTAATCTCTTCTTTTTCACCCACCTCCCCCATCCGCCTCCCATCTGATAACCCTCGAAATGTTCTCTGTTTCTATGAGTTTGTTTCTGTCTTGTTTATTTTGTTCTTCAGATTCCATATGTAAGTGAAATCACATGGCATTTGTCTTTCTCTATCTGACTTACTCCACTCAGCACAGTACCCTTTAGGTCCATCCATATTGGTGCAGATGGCAAGATTTCATTCTTTTATTTATTTGTTTATTTATTTTTCTGGTTGAATAATATTCCATTGTATATGTGTACTACCTCTTCTTTATCCATTCATCCATTGATGGACACCCAGATTGCCTCCATATTTTGGCTATTGTAAATAATGTTGCAATGAACATATGGATGCAAATGTCCCCTCAAAATAGTGTTTTGTGTTTCTTCAGATAAATACCCAGAAGTGGGATTACTGGGTCCTTTGTCTCTTGTTATAGCTTTTGTTTTAAAGTCTATTTTGTCTAGTATAAGTATTGCTACCCAGATTTTTTTTGATTTCTATTTTCATGAAATATCTTTTTCCGACCCCTTTACTTTCAGTTGTGTGTGTCTTTTGATCTATAGTGAATCTCTTGTAGGCAGCATATTAAGGGTCTTATTTTCTTAACCATTCAGCCACCCTATCTTTTGATTGGAGCATTTAATTATTTTTCATTTGAAGTACTTATTGATAGATATGTAGATATCATATTTTTAATACATATTTTTTCTTCTTTTTAAAGAAGTCCCTCCAATATTTCCTATCATACTGGCTTGGTGATGATGAATGCCTTTAGCTTTTTCTTGTCTGGGAAACTCTATCTGTCCTTCGATTCTAAATGATAGCTTTACCGAGTAGAGTAATCTTGGTTGTAGGTCCTTGCTTTTCAGCACTTTGAATATTCTGTGCCAATCCCTTCTGGCCTATAAAGTTTCTGTAGAGAAGTAAGTTTATAGTTTTATGGGCGCTCCCTTGTAGGTAAATAATTGCTTTTCTCTTGCTACTTTTAAGGTTCTCCTTTTGTCTTTAACCTTTGGCATTTTAATTATGATATGTCTTAGTGTGGACCTCTTTGGGTTCGTCTTTTTTGGGACTCTCTAAGCTTCCTGGGGTTGTAAATATATTTTCTTCACAAGTTAGGGAAGTTTTCTGTCATTATTTCTTCAAATAGATTTTCAATTTCTTGCTCTCTCTCTTCTCCTTCTGGTACCCCTATGATGTGAATGTTGTTACACTGATGTTGTTCCAGAGACCCCTTAAACTATTCTCGTTTTTTAAAAATTCTTTTTTCTTATTCCGGTTCTGATTGGGTGTCCTCTACTACCCCACCCTCTAAATTGCTAATTCAGTCCTCTGCTTCATCCAATCCGTTGATTCCCTCTAATGTATTCTTAATCTCAGATATTGTATTCTTCATTTCTGACTGGTTTCCTTTTATGTTTTCCATCTCCATTTTTGTGTTTTCTATGTATTTGTTAAAGTTCTCACTGAGTTCATCTACTCTTCCTCTAAGTTCATTGAGCATTCTTATAAATAGTATTTTGAAGACTGTATCTGGTAGATTGCTCATCTCCATTTTGTTGAGTTTCTTTTCTGGAGCTTTGTTCTGTTCTTTCATGTGAGACATGTTTCCCATTTTGGTTGCCTCCCTGTGTCTGTTTCTGTGTATTAAGTAGGGCTCCTAAGTCTCCTGGACATTATATAGTAGACATTATATAGTAGGTGTCCTTTGGGGCCCAGTGGTACAGTCTCCCTGGTCACCTGAGCTGGGTGCTCCAGTTGTGTCCCTTGTATGGATTGTGTGTGCCCTCCTGTTGTAGTTGAGCCTTGGTTGCTTTTTATTCATCAATGGGAGGAACTGACCCTCAGGCTGAGGGTAGTAAGGACTGGCCAGTGACTACAGTGGAAGAGCTGTTGTGCAGGGGCTGATCCTACAAAGCAGGATTCGCTTTCAGAGGGCTCTGGTGCCTGCCCTGTCTGCCCTTTGTGCGTGTTGTCCTAGAATATGGTCATGGGTGGCGCTCTGCCTGAGACCAAAGCCAGCCACCAGGCATGCAGACCAGGGCCTCCTGAGAGCTTAGCTGCAGCCTATGCCCTGCCCGGGGCCACCTGGTAAGAGTCACCAAGCAATCTGCAGGTGGCTGCCACCCATGTTGGGTTTATAGGTGCCTTGAGAGGCCAAGCCAAGAACCGAGGCTGGCTGCCACTAGTGCTGGGCTTGGGGCTGCTCAGCAAGAGGTATGGGGCACGCCAAGGCCAGATGCTGCTTCTTTGTGTTTTGTGAGCTTTTGAGGGATTTTAGGAAAGTCTGCAGCATGAGTCAAGACAGGCCAGTTGTGTGGGAAAAACCACTGGAGGCAGCTCAGGTGGGCCCGCACATTGGGAGGGGTGGGGTCTCATGAAAATCACCTGGGCAGAGTGACCTGTGTTAACCAGGTTGCTGGAGGTTCAGATATGGTGGCTGCATGCATCTGTGAGCTAGGACAGGAAGGGCTCAGCAAGGAACAATGGGTACTGTCAGCACTTCTCTTCAGGAGAAAGCCACCCCTCTGGTTCTCACCTTGAAGCCAGACAACTCATTTCCTCCTCATGTGTCCCTGGTGCTCCTTAAGTTGCTGTCCAAGCGCTGGAGCTCAGAGTGAGTGAGTCCATCGCTGAGTAAGTCCACACGCAGGCTGTTTAAGGGGAACCTCTGCCACTCCCACTGCCCTCCGTCTCACTCAGCCACAATCTCCGCTGGTTTTCACAGCCAGAGGTTGTGGGAACTTCTCTTCCTGGCACTAGAACCCTGGGCTGGGGAGCCTGGTGTGGGGCCAGCACCTCTCACTCCACAGGGTAGGGTGGCTTCTGCAGCCAAGTTAACCCTCCCAATTCTTAACTGCCACCCACGGTTGTGGGACTGGCTCATTTCCCATCTCCGCCCCTCCTACCAGTTTCAAGGTGACCTCTTATGTATGTCCCAGTTGTACGACTTCTGTTCAGCCAGATCTCAGGCAACTCCCAGTGATGGTTCTGTAGTTTCATTATAATTTTGAGGTGGTCATAAGAGGGGGGTGAGCACAGTGTGTACCTTCTATGTTATCTTGACTGGCTGTTTCTTGGTTTCTAATTCATTGCAAGGTTGAAATGCAGGCATGGAATTACAGATTGGTCTCATTTTGTGTGGTCTCATTTGGTCTCATTCATTTACTGAGAATGTGTCTCAGTAAAGCGAGAATACAAAGTCATAAAGTAAAAAAAAACAGTTCATGTTTTGTAGGGTATAGCTTAAGAGAACTAGTGGTTAAAGTATTAGCTGTTTATACTCCTCACTGCCCCCACTAATCCTACCTCCCCATCCAATTACCCCAGCTGGGCCAGTCCTTTTTGGGAGAGCTTTGGTGGGCATTTTCCTGTGGCCTGGCTCTGCCTCCTGGCTTGATGACAGCTCAGTTGCCACAGGCATTGAATGGTGCTTCTTACATGAAATAGCATCATGCTTGTGAGGATGGCTCCAGGACCCATGATGATGGTGGGGTGCCTGGCCTCTAATCACATCTTCCCAGACCATCAGCTATGGATTGAATGTTTTTGTCCTTTCCAACCATATATTTAAGATCTAATTCTCAATGTAATGATATTTAGAAGTGGGGCCTTTGGGAGGTAATTAGGTTCAGATGAGGACATGAAGAAATTAGTGCTCTTATAAAAGGAGGAAGAATCTCTCTCTCTCTCACACACACACATGCACACGCACACGCACAGAGCAAGACGTCGACTGCCTACAAATCAGGAAGAAAGTTCTCACCAGAACCTGACCGTGCTTCACAATTAAGTTTCTTTTGGTGTGGTTGCTGCCATGTTGGTACAAGCGTAGACACTGAAGTGAAATAAACCCAGAGTCCCAACTGGGAAACAGGACAAAAGACTCTTCCTTCTGGCTTTTCCCTCCACTTGTCCAACATATTAGAGCCTCCATCTCACCCCAGCCTCTTCGGCATGTTCCCCCCTCTCTCCTCCCAGACCCTCAGAACTGGAAGGGGTGAACTTCTAGCATTTCCTTCATCTACATAATAGCCTCCTCAGTAAGTCTCATGGCCTGTCTACACTATAGAAAATTATTCTACAATCTGAATTTCTTCAGTTGATGTGTGGCTCCCTCTCAAATTTATACTCATCTCCTGCCTGGATCTCTACTCAGAACGCTAGATTTGCACATCTCATTGCTTTCTCAACCTTTACACTTGGATGTGTAAAAGAATCTCAGCATTAACTTAGTCAATGCCAGGACCATTTGGCTACGCTGGCCCTATATCTATCATGATGAATAGCACTGCCGCTGACTCAGTTGCCCAAGCCAAAAATTTAAGAGTCAGCCTTCACTCTTCTTTCTCTCATACCCCACATCCAATCCATCAGCAAATCCCATTGGCTGCAACTTCAAAGTAGATCTTGGACCAAAAATACTTCTCACCATCTCCACTCTTACCATCAGCATCTAAGCTACCATCTCTCTCAGCTACAGCCTCCTAACTGGGAATCCTACTTCTATTTGTGTCCCCATAGAGCTGAGGTTCTCCTCTAGGGGTGATTTTACCTCCCAGTGGACATTTGGCAATGTTTGAAAACATGATTGGTTGTCACTACTGTGAGGGGTGTTCTTTGGCACATAGTGAATAGAAGCCAGGGATGCTGCTAAAAATTCTACAAGATGCAGGACGGCCCCCACAACAAGAATTATCTGGCCCAAAACATGAATAGCACCGAGGTTGGAAAACCCTGCCATAGAGTTTATTCTCCCAACACCGTAGCCAGAGTGACCTTTCTAAAGCATACATTAGATAATGTCATACTTAAAATAATATTGCTTTCCGGTGCAATAAGAATAAAATGTAAATTATTTAGTTTTCAAGGCCCTATAGAACCTACTCTCTGCACACTCCTCCTACTTTCTGTTTCGTCATTCTGCTCATTCACAGAACTCCGGGAGCAATGATCTTTTATCTTTCTTTCCAATTTTCTAAACTTCTTCCTGTTTCAGGGCCTTTGCACTTGCTGTTACTTCTGCTTGGAACAATGTTCTCTAGCTCTTTGCCTGGTTGCTGTCTCATCTTTCAGGTCTCAGGTTAAATGTCACCTGCTCTGTGAGTCTTTCCTGATCTTTCTCAGTAAAATAGGCCTTCTTTCCACTCCTGCAAAATACACATACAGACAACACATTATCCAACTTTATCTTCTGCAGAGCACTTAATACCTAATATTGTCTTACTTTCATTTGTTTATTTGTGTTCTGGCTCTTTTCTCTAAGTTTCTTGAGGATAATACAGTTCTTCTGGAATAGTGCAGAGAAGGGGCTCAATAAATATTACCTCCTGCCTGCCTGCCTGCCTGCCTGATTGTCAATGTGTTGAAAAGAAGCTAAAATGATTTAGAACATCCTTTCTTCTCCTGTCATTGCCTGGCTTTCAGGCCCATTGTTTTACTGTAAAGTCGTATTTCAGTAATATGAATATTAACTCTTTCTTTATA
>NW_006434835.1:11860840-11865200 GCF_000325575.1 Pteropus alecto
CCCAGCCAGCCAACACACACACACACACACACACACACACACACACACACACACTCCTTAGCTGGTTAAGGAACAGACCATCTCCAGGAAAATGCAAAAGAGAGAAAGAAAAATTAATCATTACTTAAAAAATATTACTCAGTTACAAATATAAATAAAGTGTTCAACTTATTTTTGAGCCCCTTCACTTCTTTTAGGAGGCAAACCCCTCTTCTTTCTTCTCCTCCCAGTGGGAAACAGGACATGCCCTAGCTGGCTGACCTGTTTACACCGGCCCCAGTAACTGAGCATTGGTCAGCTGGTCCTTTTCCTGTAGCACAGTCACTATCCAGGGCCGTTTATAGATTGGTGAAAAGAATTTATTTCCCTGCAAATTAGCAGAGAAGGATACATGCAAAAGTGCTGGATTCTTAGGGTCATAACAGGTTCCCCTTTGCCAGTGGAGAAGCAGCCTGGGATTTCACCATCACAGCAGGCGAGGTTTACGCTTGCGTGTTTTTTAGGGCAGGAGTGTGTATCGTAGTGAGTGTGTATGCACGGGTCTGTGTGTGTGCATCAGGTGTGTGTCTGTGCCTATGACACCCCAGAGGTCAAAGATCAAGAATTCAGAAAGGATATTGTGTATCAACCCAGGAAAGGGTGGTGGTAGGAGCACGTTCTCATTTTATGTGAACTAATAGCGTTTGGAAAGGTGGTGGCTATTTGTAGCTTTTCGAAAATGACCTGGATTTAAATCCTTTATTTGTTTTGGAAAAGTTATCTAGTTCTTCAGAGCCTCAGTTTTCTCATCTGTAAATCGTGGTAATGGTCCAAAAAGTACCAGAAGCTCCGTGTCTGCTGTGATAAGACACCTCTCCCCACCCTCGCCTTGCTGGCTCAGGAGCTGTGCCTCCTTGATTGATAGCTCTGGGGTCTTTATTACTCAGGTTAGGGAAAACATGGAGGCTTACAGGATTTCTGTTTTAAGTAGCAGAGTGCTACTGGCTAAGGAACAGAAATGGAGCTAGAGGGGAAAGGAGAGTCGGAGATAAAGCCTAGTTGGAAGCAGTTTTCTCGCCTGTCAGGGGTGAGGGAAGAGAGAGGACTTGGAGGCATCTGCCAAGCATGTGAGACATATTAAGAGGTGGCCATAGGGAAAGGCGATCCTCGAGCCGATTCTCTCTGTTAGGCTGGCAGTGCCACCTCAGTATTTCCCCAAGGGACTACAGTGCTGTTGAGTCTGCTCTTCTGTTGCTTTTGTCATTGTTGTTTGTTTAAAAAGCCTCTGTTCATTTTTGATCAGGGAAAAGACAGCCTCAATGTCAGCTTGTCACCTAATCATAAACTTGAACTTACAGGATTCACTGCCCTAAAGACACAGCTCCTATTGACTTTGACAGCATAAGTTAAAATGAAAATAACCCTGTTATTCCCTAGGGTTGGATGTTGAAAGGATAAACAGATTTCATTGGTATAGCCAACACTGGTACTTGGTCTAGTAAGTTCAAAACAGCAAATGAGCAAAACAAGGCCAAGAGCATTTTAACCTGACAGCCCAGTAAGTACAAACATGATTGGAACAAAGGTCTTCTGTCACTTGGATGACTCCACGGAGGTTCCCTTGAATGCCATATCATGCTGAGGAGCAGAACCAGAACACCAGACTTCATTCAAATTAGGACTAGTTTTCACTGTTGTGAGGATTAAAGGTGCCTTAAATATGATTTTTGTCGATACATCTTTAGCAAAAAATCTGGTAAATATTAATAAAATATAGGCACAATGAGGATGCTCTCAAAAGACTGACTTGACTCAAAAATTCACCACCTCTCTTATTTAGAACTAACCATTTGCCACTGTTTTTACCTGATTTGCTTTTCAGTGGGTAAAGTATGAAAACACTTTTTTTTTTTTTTAAAGTGTGATTTAAATCACAACTATTTAACTCATGATTCTTTGGGTGAGTAGTTTGGGCTAGGGTTGTCTGGGCAGAGCCAGGCTTGACTGGTTTTGGTTGGGTTGTCTCATGCATCTGTGCTGTGCTTCTGGTGCCCTAGAGACTAGTGGGTCTAAAATGGCTCACTTGGCTGACTTGTTTTGGCTCCATGTCGTCTCTCATCCTCCAGCAAGCAAAGCTAGATCGGCAGGGTGGCAGAGTCAGGGTCCCAGGAGAGCCTGTGAAAGTGTGCAAAACTCTCGAGGCCCAGGCCTTGCACTTTAAGCAATGCCTTCAGCCCTAATATGTCCTATTTCATATAAACGTTAACTACTTTTTAAAACAGGACATTACACTACTTGGAACTTGTGTAATGTCCTGTTTTCTGAGTTCTATTATCCAAACAAAATCACTAGGTTAAGTTAGACATAGATGCCACCTCTTGATGGTGGGAAGTGCAAAGAATTGTGATAATTTTTGTTAACAGCCACAAGCGTCCTCTGTGCTTTTGTTAGCTTTAAGGATTTGTTCCCAGCCCTTTGAAGTACATCAAATCATTAGTAAAAGGGAAATCTGAGAAGAATCCCAGTGTTTGAGGAATTATAAAGATTGCTTTTTAACATCAAAAGTTTTCAAAAACCTCACAGAAGAGCTGATGGACTTCCACATTCTAGTGTTTGAAAAATTACTTATGTATATAGAAGTTACTATACAGTTTAGAGAGTTGAGATAAAATTGTATCTTTTAATCATAGCAGCATCAGTATGCATTAAAGTAGTTAAAGTTTATATGAAATAAGACGTATTAGGGCTGAAGGCATTGCTTAATGTGCAAGCAGCCTCCTGGGGCTCCTTATATCAGGTCTGAGATATGATAAAGATCCAGACACATAGGGCGAGCACCACTGTTCGGCATGAAATGAATAACTAACCTCACGTCATTCCATTTTGCCCTCCTCTGACTCCATGGACTATGAACTTATATGTAGTGACTCTGTATCGAGAAACCACACCAGAAGCTTCCCTAGGCCTTTATAGCCACTCTTCCAACCCCCAAATCGTCTCTCCGCCAAGCCTATCAGTGAGGCCTGAAATTCCACTATGAAGAAGTCACCTCCCAAAGTGATGCTTCCCAAGGCTAAAATGCAGTTGCCCTGGGAGGGGATTCAGTGCGTGGCCACCATCAGTGGCTTGGTCTGCATGCAGTTCCCTGCCTCAGGGTGGGGCCGGTGGGAGCAGCCCTGCTCAGCCACCAAACGGTGGTGGCTGTTGGAAGTCCTCTCCCCTCTTCTAGACTTCTGTTTTCTTCATAAATAAAGTGGGAATTTGAAAGG
Source organism: Pteropus alecto (assembly GCF_000325575.1). NCBI lineage: Eukaryota > Metazoa > Chordata > Mammalia > Chiroptera > Pteropodidae > Pteropus > Pteropus alecto. The sequence goes on from NW_006434835.1 coordinate 11,864,089, forward strand.
GCCTTTTGGAAAAGTCGAGATTGAAATGGGTGATGAGGAGAAGGTGGGCTTTCCAAGTGCAAATAAAATCCAGTTCTCATCTTCTTCTCCCTCATCTTTCTGTTCGTTCTCACCCTGGCTCCTCTTTCTGTGCCACAACCTGATCTCCCAGCGATGGCACAGCCACCTTCTCAGCCGGGAAAACCTTGACCTTCAGAGGCGGTGTCTTCTGTGGCTGGGGCATCCCTGCCTCACATTTGGGTTTTGACAGAGGGCTTAATGCACTGGGAACCTGTAACTGTAGCATGAGGAATCCTAAGAGGGGCCCAAGGACTAGTCACCCTTGGCACATGCCGAGAGGGGCCCAAGGACTAGTCACCCTTGGCACATGCAGAGAGAAGATGAGCTAAGAGACCAAGAAAGGAGGAGGGAGGAGAGCAGAGAGAGCCGGGCTTTGGTTTCTGGGGCTTCCTCTTTCCTAGCTGGGTTTCTTGGAGGCCTGGCTGGCTATGTTTCTGCCCTTCAATGCCACGAGATCCCTCATTAACTTCCAATCCACCCCCTTTTGACTCATGCCAGTTCGAGTGGCATTCTTTTACGAGCAATCTTGAGAGCATTGATTAAGATACATGGATTTCATAAATGAAGACACATTTGTCTGTGCTGGGCTCTGGCAGCCTCAGTGTTTAAGTCAACATAAAGTCTGGTACGGGAGAGCTATGCATAAGTAGATAAGTACAGTGTAGTGTGAAAAATGCAGTGCAAAATGCATTTACGGAAGTCATAAATTAATGAAGAGAAGGGGGCAAGGTGGGCAGAAAGGCAGGTGCCATGAAAGCTGGGTTTTGAAGGATGACTAAAAGTTCAACAGGAGCAGCAAGACCAAAGACGAGGAGACGTGGAATAAGATGTTTGCAGGGCTTCGAGGTATTGGAGTTTGGGGTCGCTGTGGTGTGGAATGAGGGGAGAGGAAGCCAGGACCAAGAGGGTATCACACGTACTGCGCAGGGCTGCTCAGACAACCTTTCCAAGCTTGTCCTTGGCTCTTGGCTATTGACTTGTGGAGATCTGTACAGGTATAATTTCATTTTCCATATTTTCATGAAAGGTACACTAATGAACAGTGTTGTCTT
>NW_006434835.1:11865210-11879556 GCF_000325575.1 Pteropus alecto
CCAATTTATAAAACAGAGTCCTTTCCAACATTCCTACCCTGAGATCTGAACATCAAACTCAAGGGTTTCAGAATGAAGGCAAGGTAGAACCAAGCCTGCTTCTTCTCCCTTTACCCACAGTTATCCCTTGGTGTATAAGCAGAGGTAAATGTTTATAAACAAGAATGGGAAATGGTGAAATTGTTTCTGTGTTAGAACATTGTCACCATCCAACTCTGCGACTTAAGTGGCTTGCTATCAAATGTTTAGGGCAGCAGTGGGGACATCCCCCGGGGTCTGGAAAATGGATCTCCCCCGATAGTCAACCACACTTACACACACACTCGGTTCTGAAGATGCACACAGGGGACACGGGGAAATGGAACCCGCCCAGCCCTGCTCAGGGAGCCCCACTTCCAATGGCCTCTCTGTTAGTCAAGCTCATGCCAGCATCACTTGTAATAGAAAACATGGAGCAGCCTGGAAGGCTCATTTTTCTCTTTCAACTGGGATGTATAAAAGAAGCTTTAACATTTCCTCCAAAATTGTATGTCAGGGTTCACGTTTCCTCCTGAGGGGCTGCTTTGGCCAAGAACTCCTCGTTTCAAGCCTGATTTAATCCAGAAAGTGCCTGGGAATCAGGCAATGCCAGCAACAGCCAGCAAGCTCAAAAGCTGGTCTGAATGGTTTGTCTGCTGCTACTCTTGTATATGTAAGTCAGGAGTTCTGCCCACAGGTAGTTCCTGAACGCAACTTTCCACCAGCGTTTGTGTGTCCGCTGTCCTTGTTGTCACCACCTCCTCCACCACTGCCTGCATCACTCTCCCCACCTTCAATAGGGCTATCACCCAGTAGGGTTATCACCACCTTGGGTGCCATGAACCCTCACTCTAGGGCTGCCTTGTCGTGGGAGGGCTAATAAGCATGGAGGCCACATTGTTTGCAGGTCTGCCATCTTTTTAGAACCAGCAGAGGTTGGATTAGAAGTTCCCTGTAGTATAAGATAGAATGAGCTTCTAGAGCTGCAGGTCAGGGAGCCACTCAGCTCATCTTGCCAACAGGAGAGATCAACCAGCAGTCTCTACTATGCAGCAGCTCCCTGTTGGAATGTCATGGGTATGGAAATCATATTTCCTGGGTCAAATATGTAATGACACATGTTCATTGATGGAGTCAATAAGATAAAGTTTTTGAACGTCAGCTTTCTAGGAAAATTTAGGACTTTTAGGATATTGAGGAGAGAGCTTCAGAGAGTGAGTCCTGTTTCCTCAGAAGGACCTGGTGGCTGGCGCTGACATGTGACTGCTCAGCCTTCGGACCTGAGTAGGCTCGGTGGCAGGTGCTTAGACAATATTCGGAGGAGGCCCTGAGATGACTCCCGGTGTCCTGTGGAAATGACACTACTCATCGAGTAGAGCCTGGGCCTCGTGCAGGGAGATGTGAGCTCGTGTCCCATCGGAACAGCAGTTCTCGGCTGGGTGATTTTGCTCCCCAGGGGACATTTGGCAATGTCTGGTGATATTTTTGGTTGTTATTACTAGGAGGAAAACACTACTGGCATCCAGTGGGTAGAGACTAGGGATGCTGCTAAACGTCTTAAAATGAATAGGACAACAAAGAATTATCCAGTCCAACATGTCCATTGCACCGAAGTTCAGAAACCCGGATTTGAGAGGAAGATCCAGACACATTGCAGTGACTAAGGTCTAGATCTGGTGGTTAACATTTGGGGAATGTGAGAACAAGGTCTAGGCTCAATGAAAAGTAAGACCGGCATAAGCAGTGGGTGTATTTCAGCAGGGACAGATGCCAGGGATGCGACAAATGTATGTTGAATGAATGAGAGGAGTTCCTGGGGGTTGTGACTAACTGATGACACGTGGGAGGACTCCAAGGTGACAAGCCCTCGAGAAGGGGGGTGTGAGGAGAGTGGGACATTGACTAGATCTGGTGGTTAACATTTGGGGAATGTGAGAAAATTGATTTTGGATTCACTGAGCTTGACACGCTCGGCATAGGGGTATCAGCCAAGCTCACGGAGGTACGGACGTTGCATGCACGCTCCCCTGTAGGGGTTGTGGACATTCAAGGGTGGGTTCTCCAGGATGGACACCTGGGACAGACAGGCTCCCTGGGCTGTGGAAATTAAGACCCTTCAGAGAAAAGGTGACGTAGTGATTATGCACTGGGCGGGCGGGGGGAAGAATCAGTCTTCTTGGTTTCCTCTAATCTTGTCCCAGGAGACTTGTCCCAAGACCCTTCAGAGGCTGTTGACACAGAGCCAGTTTGCCTTGGGAGCCCCGACAAGAGCTGCACTCGTTGAGGTCATCTGCGGCTGGGCTGGAAGCTGAGGTCATATTCAGGAAAGCCCTAGTTTCAAGGCCGACTTGGAGGCAAGAGGGTAACCACAGGGAAGAAGTCCAAGAAGCGTGCTGGGGGACAGCAGGGCGAGTCTACGACAGCGAAGGAGAGCAGGGGAGAGCCTTAGGGACTTAAAATCCCAGCACTTTCCAGGACGGAAACCCAGTGTCAAACGTCACCAGGATTGTTCTCTATGGCCTGGGTTATCCCCAAGACCAAGGAAACTTGGAAGGACATTCAAGCCTTTGACTGTCCCAAGATAGTCCAGGGGGGACTTTATCCTGTACCCAAAGAATCCAGTTAACTCAGAAAACATGTTCTGAGGCCTGAACTGATACCCTGGAAGAGAAAAGATGCCCTCCTTCTACCACACAGACTCTGTAACGGCACAGTGAGAAGCTGCTTGTCTCACAGAAAAGCCATTCAGATCCGGCAACAATAATGAGGAGGGCAGAACGGGTGGCAGCCGGTCCACTGGTCCGGCAGTCCTTGGGCGGCCGGTTCAGAAGCACCTGCAGACACTTGCCCCATCTCCTCTCTGGCCTGGGCCCTGGAGATAAAGAGGAAGCTGGAAAGAAACCATGGCTGGAAGTGCCTGCTGGTGGTAATGAGTATATCCGGAGGGTGGAAATGAGTCATTATCTGAGATCCATGATGAATTTCTGTGTGTTACTGTTTTATATTTGTATTTGAAAGTCATTATCCTGGGCTGCGATGGATGAATATGTTCAATATAGAATTTCTGCTTTGCCTGAAAAACTGGCTTTTGGCTGTGAAAGCAGCGCACCGCCAATGGCTTGGGCTTCACACTGCATTTCCTTCTCAACTGTGAGGCAGTAGCCAGCCACATGCCCCCTCAGTCAGCTCCATGCTCACCAGACACATCCCAGTTCTTATGCCAGAGCTGTGACAATTCTGTTGAGACAAACATCCGGCCCTCAGCTGCTCTGCTGTCCCGGGCCAGTCAGAGGCTCCCACCTGTGGAACACGGTCCCAGACTTTCTGGAAGAAGGACAGAAAGGAATTGTGATTTGTTGAGAATCTTAGAAATACTATGGCCCGAGTAAATGCTTGTCATCATGGTGACAAGCTGCAGCCAAGACCCTCTGGGCACGGGGTGGTCGGCAGAGGAATGGATGGATTGTCCATAGCCACAGCCTCTGGCAATTAAGACCGTGGTTTCTGGAGTTAGACTTAACTTTCAAATCTGTATCATCTACTAGCTGTGTGTCTTTAACAATTTGCTTAACTTCGCTGAATCTTAGCTTTCTCGTTCGTAAAATGGGGATAACGATACCAACTTCAGAGGTTGCAGTGAGAATTAAATGAGAAAACACAGGCAAAATGCTTCTCCCAGTGACCGCTGTCTAGTATGTACTTGAAAGGCATTAGCTTCATTTGCGTCGGCGTTGCTGGTCCTGCGTTTGCATTCTGCCTGATTTTTGAAGGCCGGTGTAGGCAATGCACTGAGGCAGGGAGAGCTCGCTGCGTGCTTTCAATACCGTCTGGGAAGAATCTGTCACGTTTTGGAGATGCCAGCCAAAGAACATCTTATTTCCAGCCAAGCACCTTGTTTGTCCAGTTACAGAGTGTGGCCTATTTATCTGAGACAAAGTCAACCCACCCCCATTTTTCATATTTACTTCTCCAGAAGTACAGCCAGAGGAGGAAATTAAGTTGTGGCTTGGTTGCAGCCCAAGATGCAGACGTTTTCCTTTTTGATAGGCACATCTGCCCTTCCAGTGGCCCCACGAAACATGCAGGAACTGAGAATCACTTACGGTCAATGAAGGAATTGATACTCTTTGAAAGACGGTTGCGAGTAATGCAAATGTCACGTGATATCTGTTATGCACAGCATAGAAGGAACAAACCAATTAACCGATGGAATGTGGAGCATCTAGGGACGCTGAAAGGCCAAGAAAAGCAGCAAAATGGGTCCTCATATGGATGGGACTCAGCTGCTGGTGCTAAGTTTGGTCAGAACTAAAGCCAGTCTAGTAGCTTCAACTGGTTCTGGGTCATCCTCCCAATTCTCAGCATCCTTATTTTCATTCTAGAATAGATACATTCTAGAATGTACCCTCTTTGGACTGATAAGTTTCTACATCAGAGCCCAAATGCCAAACCCAATTCCCCCCTTTCTGGAATCTCGAGTCCCCGCTCACTTGTGCCTTTGCTGTCATGCTGCCTTCTGTGGCAGGCGTGGCTGGATCTGCCTCGTTTGTGGAATTACCAGCTCGGGCTGTGGACAATGTCTTCTCTAGCTTTGAATTCCGGAGGACACCCTTCTATTTGCCACATGAGGCAGGAGTAGATTTTTCGTGGCGTCTAGTGCACCAAATGAAGGATTTGGGGGAAAGTGTGCAACCATTGGCTAGCCATGACTGTGGTGGACGAGGGTACACTCAGCATAGGCTAAAAAGAGACTAGTGCACAGTAAGTTATTTAGAAATGTCTGTAAAGCAAACTGCTAAATGAAGAGTAGATAGAATACACAGATGACATGTCTTCCTGAAGGTCACATAAGCAGTTTGATGTATAGAAAGCTACTTTTGATTGGCAGCTCTGAATTCTTTCTCTGCATAGCATATACTCTTGCTCTATGCTCAAAGCATGGGGGCTGTAGAAAATCACTGGTAAAAATGGGAGAGAGAATCTAATAAAGGCCAACGCTCTTTCTCTTACACCTGTTTGATTTGGTCAGAAACAGAAGCATCTGGAGCCAGCCTGGGAAAGGGACCTCAGCTGAGAAGACATAGACCCGACCAAGGGGACTCCAGGCTTCTCTACCGCTCACAGAATTTGATGCACGTTTTAACTGGGGATTGCTAGTTATATGTATTCTCCATCTAGAAATCATTTGTTAATCAATGAGGGTTTTTTTTTTTTTTTGGTATGTGCAATCACATCTGGAAATGATCTATCCCCATAAATTGATGCTCAGGAAGATGATTAAAAAATTCTGATTGTGCCCAAATGAGTATGGAAATGTTTAATAAGGAGCTGGGGTCTGGGGATGCCTGAGGCACATTTTTGAATCTTTAATGGTCTGGGCTTCACTTGGGGCAAAGGGACCAAAGAGAGGATTAGGGAGGTGCTGGTTTCATTTTGTTTTTCCAGTCTGGTTTGGGCAAATGCTGCCCTGCTCACTCTTCGCCTGTTTTTCTGTACACTGAGTTCCCCCTGCTTCATTGACAAACACATCACCAGCCTTGTTTGCCCAGTGTGCTGGGAAGGCAGGGACGAGAACATGATTGTCACAGTGTTGGTACCTCACTGAAATACCATGAGGATCCGGGGACGTGGGGATTACCATCCATTTTCACCCTTGGATAGGTTATGGTGATCCAGTCTTTTTGAGCCTAAAATCCCATATGACTTGTATGAGGTCATAGAACAGGCCAGCAGGCTCAAGGCCAGTTGGCTGGACCTCTGCCAGGTAGGAGCCTGCACTGAGCGAGCTGGGCCATGTCACCCAGCTCCCCTGGCTGAGGACTGCAAATGCAGGGCAGGAAAGGGAGGTTGGTGTGCATCCAGGGTGGCTGCCCTGGGGACTTTGCTCTGTGCACTGACTTGGGAAGTCTGCCGCTCACCCAGAGTGGGGAGGAAGGGCCCCTGCCTGAGCTCTCTTGCTTTGCATTTCCCTGTGTCTTCCCTGTGAATCTAGGGAACATGACTGCTTGTGTGGTTCCAAGGGCCGAGGAGAGGGGTCCTGGCCTCGCCCCTCGGCCAGCACAGTAGTCTCATGAACGCCCCTGGCTGGAATCCAGTTGCTTTGACACACTCTCCCAGGGAGGCAGTTCTCCAGGCTCCTCAGGGACCTCCTGCCCTGTGGCCTCCCTCTGAAGAAACGGGAGACTGAAGACTAGAAGGAGGCAGGAGGCTTCCCCAAATCCATGGGACTTGGGGGCAGAGCTAGAAGTGGAAGTAGAACCGTGCCCGTGGCCCGGTGCCATCATTTCATGACACCCGTCTGTTTGTCCCATGGTGACTGGGCATTTTTCTTAAGCTCCCCGACATCTTGTGGTTCCTGACTTTTTCATCCTCCAGAAAGTTATTGTGCAGGCAATAATTATGGCAGACACAATTGAATAAAAAGCTAGAAGTAGGAAGAAAATGACACAGAGAGCCGAGGCCACAGAAACAATGAATGCCAAAAGCCTTTGTAAGGGAAAGGAAGCAATGCCTCCCCACCGCCGTCCTGGAGATGGTGGCCCATGGGGCCCGCAGCCTAGCTTCACGTTCAGTTCTGCAGATGCCCTGTGAATCTGAGTTCTTGTGGGCCCATGATGCCTATCCTCTTGGCTAGGATGGAGATCTGGAGCTTTCTTTGTGTGGTGTGAACATAACATGCTGAGAAGCTTAAGAGGAAGAGATGTAAAACAGACCAAAAAAAACCCCAAAACCCCCCAAAAATAAATAAATAAAAAATAAAAAAAAAAAACAAAATAAATACATAAAAAACAAAAAAAAACCCAACTTGGCTTCCATCACTCATGAGAAAATACGAGAATGGTGCTTAGGAGTAGCACAGAGGGTGACCCCTCTACAACCAGGCAGTAAAAAGCCGAACGACCACCTTGTTCTGGGCACTGAGGTCAGAGCACAAAGTTCGAGCCTCGATATAGCTTTCATTTCAATGGGCACGCTTTGTGTTTTGCAAACTCTCGGTGCTACTGTGGGCTGATTTTTTTCTAACCATGTTTTCTAGGGAGGAAATGGTAAATATGTGACCCTCCCAAGGTGAGTCAAAACAACATTTTGTTCTCATCTTTTCCACCCTTGTCCTGCTCCCAGTGAGGCTGGAGGGAGAATAGCACGGTTCAGCCCAGCAGGCTGCATGGCCAGGCTTCCTCCCACCAGCCAAGGCTCTCTGGTGTCCGGCTGGTTGTCAGGGGCAGGGACTGCAGATACCAGACGAAGAGGGGCCCCCTGAACTGCAAGGTTGGGTGGAGGCCAGGAGAGGAGATCCCCATTCTAGAGAGGACTTAGGGGTCCGAGAGCAGCTCCAGGTCTCCTGCCTCACATGCGCAGTGAGCTGAGCACCCATGTCTTGGGCACCGCTCTGTAAATTCCTATCTTGGGCTGAGCATCTATAGCTTTGGCTCCATATTGAAAGTTGGCTTGGAGCCTATCGTGGGCATTCCCCTGCACCTTGAGGTTGTGTAGAAAATGTCACTTTGCTGGGGTTAGGGACAGCCTTGTGCAGATGTTGCCTCTTCTGCCCAGAGTGACTGCAGGTGCAAAGGGAGGATGGAGGTGAGCAGCGGGGATGATTCAAGTCGACTCCTTGGAGGCAGGAGCTATGCAGCAAAATGGCTACCTGCTTTGACCCTTTCCGCTGATGTTGACCTAGAGCAAGGTGGCATGAGTAGAGAAGTGATGGGTGGCAAGGAAAGGGAGATGGACAGGACACATGCAGATACAAGAAAGAGTCTGAAACAGAGGCCCTGCCTTTGTTGAACCGATTCTGCTGGAGGCAGATCTAATCAGTGTGCTGATGAAGTCATTATTTTGTACCTGATTCTGTACCGGGGGTGAAGATGTTATGGGAGGTGACCCTTACACGCTGGGAGGGGCACAGGTCTCTTTCAGGCTATCAGCAGGCAGGTGGCCCTAGTCGAGAGTGGCTTGGTCTGGTGGCAGCTGCTCTCATGAATAACTCCAAGAGCAGGAATTTGGTTGGAAGGCTTTCCAAACAGCCCGGTTGGTCTTGGCAGTGAGGCCCCATGCATTCCATCCATCAGTGTCACCTCTGAAATTCCCCAAGGCCCTTCTGCACGGAATGAAGCAGAGACAGCTCCTGAGTGGCCGGAAGTGCACGTCCCCACATCGGTCAGGTCCCAGGCCTGGGAGTTCTCTGGGTGAGGCGGGTTATACTTCAGGGCATCTACAGGAAGACATTCCCTGGAGAAATTCAAGCCTGGGGCCCGTGCGGGAAGGGAGCGCCTGCTCCCGCAGAGACTGTGACTAGCTGTGGCTGCCGTGCTCAGGAGCTGTGGGCCTCCTTTGGAGGTTCAGCTGCTCTCCCAGCTGTGAGATTAGATGTCTCTGGAAGTCACCCTGATTAAAGTCCCAGTCGGGAGAGACGTGAGAGGTTCTGAGACCCAAATGCCTCATGGAATAGGAGGGGAGTCTGTGGCCCCAAAAGGAGAGATCACAGGAGCCAATAACGGACAGATTACGGAGGCTTCGTAGGCAGAACTGCTCCAGGCAGAATCAGATTCGTGTTTGTTTTATTCTCTCCTCGAAGAGCATCTGGCACAGGGCAGGTGCTCATTAAATGTTTGTTGAATGAGAGTCTGGCCTATCTCCACTTCTGGGCCAGGCTCGGCACTGTGACACTGGCTGGTGTAGGGGGCAGGGGGCTAAGGGAACCCACCCATCCCACATTTGTGTTTGGGCTGGTGCTGGTGGCTGACCTGCACAAGAGTTCATTTGAGAGCAAAGACGCACTCTTGTGGGGATTTCTGTAACTGTTCTGAGAAGGCCACCCTCCATGGGTGTCTCTAAGTTCCCCACGGAGAGTGACAGGCCAAGTGAGGAGCTCCCTGGCTGCGGCGTGGTGGCTGGTGCCGAGCTGGGGCTCACCTGGCGCTGGCGGAACCAAAGCTCCCTCATCTCCTCTGTGACTAGTGGCTGAGTGCGTGGACTTACCAGGAGCTTGGAGGCAATCACATGTGCCTGCCTGTGACTGGGCTATGTCTCTTCTAGGCGAGGTGACATCAGTCAAGCAGAACACCTGTGTGTTCTGGGCACTGCAGGCCAGGTTGACAAAGGACTCGCTCTTGTCCCCTTTCTCAAGGACCAGTCCTTTGACTATTGTCACTGAACTCTTCTCTGCTTCCATAGATCAGGTGGAACAAACCTGGGTTTCAAGGGAGCAGCTGATGGTGCCATGAAGCAGGGAGCAGGAAGGAGACTTTCAGAAGCAGAGGCTGACAGAGAGCCTGGGAGGGTGGATCTCTGACAGCTGCAGGAAGGCACCAAGACGAGCTGGAGGATGAGCTGGGGTCCGTATGTGTGCCGTGCATCTGTTCACTTGTGTGCATGCATGCGTGCATTTGCACAGGTGTTCGCATCTCTGTGTGTGCATGCACAGTGACTGGCGTCTTTATGCAGGTGGTAAGAGAAGAGCTGAGGCATATCAAACATTTTAAGAGTTTATCTGAACATGCGAAGAGTTTGGGGAAGCAGCTATGTACCCACTGGTTCAGATGTATTTCAAAATCGTAGTAGCTGGTATAGGCTTTCCCGTGCCAGAGTGGGAAGAACATCAGTTCTGCTGTCGCCAAAAATAAACTTGGGCGAGTAACAAGGAAAAAATGTTCTGGCTAAGGTGAGTTAGATTTTCAATAACGGGAGTGACAGGGTTGAATTTATACTTTAGAAAGGTACTCTGTTGGCTCTCGACAAGTCACTTAATCCCGCTGTAGAACTGGGATGACACACGCACCTCTACCTAGGGTTCGTGTAGAGGTGAAACAGGATTCCATCTGTGCAGCGTGCCTGGCACGGGAAGCCGTTAATATTGCCGGTGCCATCATTTGTGTTATACTCATGGCACAAGGTATGTTTCCAAGTACAATTCTGGCGATCAAACAGATCTGGATTTTGAGCCCAGTTTGCTGTTTATAAGTTGTAAAAGTGAAGCTGTTCAACCTCTCTGAGCCTCAGTTTCCCCATCTGTAAAATAGACCACAATATGTTACTACGGTTTATTATTCATACTTTTGACACTGCCTTGTGCACAGGAAGTAATCTACACATGAGTCCCATGATGATGATGATGATGATGATGATAATGACAACCATAACGGTGACAATGGGAACAGGAGGGACCCCTCCTCCACAGTCTGTCAGAGTCTGCCGTTCTTTAGAATTCCCCTGGTTCAACCGTTTCATTGTACAGATGAGACTGCTGTGATCTGAAGCAGGGAACTGACCTCAGGCCTCCGTGGGGTTGTGGCCTGAGGGGCCCACTGAGGCATGAGAAGGCCAGCGGGCCTCCAGATGGCTCCGTCACCTGAGAAACCTCCTCTCCACATTACGAGGCTCATGTAGATGCTGCCTTGGAGTTACTGGCAGAGGCAGAAATTCAGTCAAGACAAGGCCTCCCAGCACCCTGGGTAACGAATGTTACAGCAACTTACTGCTTCTCTGGACATGCTGAAGCAGGCAGGGGCTGATGGCCCGTGAGGTGTTCAAACAGTTCTCAGGGAAGAGCAGTTTTCCAAAGTCAGATCATAAAAATAGCAATTACTTGTATAGCATTCACGTTGTGTCAGACCTTACTCTGAGCAACTGGCATGTATTAATGTCCCCTTATCCACGGTTTTGCGTTCCCGTCAGCTGTTACCCGTCAGCCGTCGTCTGAAACTAGGAAATGAAGAATTTCAGAAATAAACAATCTATGAGTTTTAATTGCGCCGTTCTGAGTAGCACGAAGTCTCGCACTGTCCCGCTCTGTTCCATTTGGGACGTGCAGCGTCCCTTTGTTCAGTGTATCCACACTGTAGGCGCTCCCTGCCCTTTAGTCACTTAGTAGCCATCCAGGTTATCGGCATGACTGTTGCTGGATTGCAGTGTTTGTGTGCCAGTCTCCCTTATTTTACTTAATAATGGTCCCAAAGGGCAAGAGTGGTGATGCTGGCGATTCGAATATGCCAAAGAGAAGCTGTAAAGTGTATTTGTATGTGTAAGAAAGAACGTAGTATATCTAAGGTTTCGTTTCAGGCATCCAATGGGGGGGTCTTGGAACGTATACCCCTAGATGAGGAGGGGGGACTACTGTATTATTATGATCCTATTTTTTACATATGGCCAAATGGGGATACGAAATAGCCCAGTGATGTCCCAAGGCCACCCACTGGCTCACAGGGAGCTGGAGTTAAATCCTGAAGGCAGGACCTTGGAGTCAGTTCTCTCAGTGTCCCCTGTTGGAGGAAGGACAAAGTTCTTTCTTTCTCCCTGGGGAGATCTGGGCTGAATGCTGGAAATCGTAAGCGTGGGCATTTCTGCGGCGAGAGGGAAGCCCCGGAGCTCGCTGCGGGGCTGGGCGACCCAGAGAGGCAGCAGGCTCTGCATTCCACGGCCGCCCCGTGCGGTTGCTTGGAGGCCTCTGGGGAGCATCGTTAATCACGGTGTGGCCCTCATGGGGACCAGCCCCACCTCACCCGCCTCTCTCTCTCTCGCTTGGCAGATTCTCACCCAGGAAGGGACCTACTCTGCCCTAAAGTTGATCCACAAGGTGCTGCTGTGCCCCTGCCAGGGGCCTGGGTCTGGTGGGCTCAGAGGGGATGAGATGTGTGAAGTCCAGTCCTGGCCAAGAGCAGTGCACAGGCCACACAGCCAGGAGAAGGGAGGGCTGAGGGATCAGAAGAGAGGGACCTGGGGCTTGGGGAACTGGGTCAGAGAAGGCTTCCCAGAGGCGGGGGACTCTGGGAGGCGGGTAGACAAGATGTGGCACGTTGCTGGGGAAGGGGCAGGTAGTGGTTGGGGACTGCTGGCAAAGCCCTGGGGGCCACGTTTGCTGAGCCCCGTTCCTCATGCATAGGGGAGGGCTGAACCCCACCCCCTGTGCTGGGCCGCAGAGACCCTGTGCAGGCTCATTTGTTCATCTCTGTGTGCTTGCCTCACCCTAGCCTCGCTGTACGCCCCACGAGGCCGGCCCCCAAAGCACGCGGTAGGCACACGAAGGAACAAAAGCACTGAGGACAAGTAACCTGCCCTGGCCTTAGCACTGGCAGAGCACCTGGAGCAGAAGGGCCGGCCCGGTCGTGCAGACTGTGATATGGGCTTTACCTCCCCTAAGCCCTGTGCCTCTCCAGCCTGCACAGTCTCTGGGTTCTGTCTGGGGGAAGTGAAATAGTTCTGGGGTGCTACATCCCCTTCCAGGGTCCCTGCAGGGTCCCTCCAGGATCTTACCCGCAGCCCAGGGTCCTGGTCTGAGGCCCTGGGAGCCCTCCGACACCCTCCCACCAGGAAGGACTAGGGGAGATGCAAGGAAGTGCCGGTGGGAGGTCGCATCCTGACAGGTGCCCCTTGCTCTCCTGCTTCCCGGGGGACACCCAGCCCTGCCTTGGCTTAAAGTGACCTCAAAGCAAATACAATGCTATTTTCTGGGAGCCAGACTTGGAATTAAGAAGTCTTCGCCCTCTTCCCCGAAGCAAGACCACAGCGACTTCAGGCCCCTCTCTCCCCGTACCCTCCAGAGCGAGTGAGTCTCTGAGGGTAGGATATCCTGAATGTTTTTCTGTGGGCAGCTGGGAAAGACCAGTAGAGAGTTCCCGTCACAGGTTGGGGACCCCACGGCCCCGCCCCAGCCAGGCGGTGGCAGGGCAGGAAGGTGGCCAGATTCTCAGGGTTCCGAGGGGCTTGAAACTTAACGTCTCCTGGGGCTGTTTTATATTCTCACCTCCAGCTTTGTATTTTCTTCAGAACCGATCACATTAGGCTTTGGCACTTAATTCAATAGCCATAGAAACTATGCTCTTTTTACTCTTTTCATCTTTTTGACCTAAGATCGTGCTGGTGCCAATTCCCTTTAAAATAATTCATTACCTGTAGGCCGCTGGTGTGAAACCCCAGCGGTAGCCCCACCGACCCCCTCTCGGCAATTCCGAGGCCTCCCCTCGCTCACCCTCCCGTCGGGGGGCCGTGGCCTCTGTGTTTATACACTAATGTTTTTTCTCACACAGTCATTGTGCGGCTTTCCTTAATTTGGTGTCCCGCCGGGCACCAGTGGGCGGCCACTCAAACATCATGTCAGTGATCTCAAAATTGAACGCCAGGGCTTTCTTCTGCCAGCGGCCGGAGCAGATGTGTGGCACACTTTATTAACTCAAGTTCCCGCGAGTTGAAAATTTCATTAGTTTGAGGGGAGGGCTAAGTCCCATCCAGAGACCTGGTCTGGACAGATTCTTTGTGTCAATCTGACCCCTAGCAAAACGGATTATTGTTCTAAGTGAGACAAGTGACCTAATGTTCTGCCTGTTACGCACACATGGTCTGTAACCTTTTAAAATACGAGTGTGGGAAAACAGTGCATTCTGCCACATCCCTGACCGTGAATTCCTGACAGGTGGCAGCCAGGCTCTTAGCAACAGCACAAGGAGCATGGAATTATCCAGGGGCCACAGTGGTGCCCTTAGGCCAGGTACGGGCTGGGTCAGGAGGCCTGCGGCGGGGAAGGAGCCCACAGAGGCAGCGCCTCGGCCTCCAGCGCCACCCGGCGACAGGCCAGGCAGGGCCTCAGCCTGGCGGTGAGCTGGGAGGGACGCAGGGCCATGTCATGCCCCCTCAGCACGGTCCTGGCTTTCCAGCCGCCCTGGGGAGCTTTCCCACAGGGAGGCACTGGCTTGTTTGCTGGGTAAAGAGCATTTAGCAAGGCTTGATTCCATGCTGGCTATCGGGTGCAGCCACATCCCTGCTGAGAACACCCTGCACTCACCCACCTGCTCACCTGTTCAGCTGGGCACCTCCCGCTTGTTCTAAGTGACCCCCCGTTCTGCCTGTTAGGCACACATGGCCTGTAACCTTTCAAAACAGGAGTGTGGGGGAACAGTACCTCTGCCGCATCTCTGACCACAAATTTCTGTCCTGTCGCTCTTTGGGGAGAAGGAAAGACATGCCCCATCGGGCCCAGCACCTCCTGAGGCCCCCTCAGCGAGGCCCAGAACTGGGGCCTGTGGGGGAGACAGAGACACGCCCCCAGCTGGGGCCTGGGTGTATGCACTGGTTGGGGATGAGAGGGTGGATAAAGGGCCAGGTTGGCGGGAGGTACAGTCACCATGCGGGGCGTGGGTGGAGGAGGGAAGCGGCTCTGACAGAGGGACTTGGGGAGGGCACCCAGAGGAGAAGGAATGGAGCTAGGCTTGAGGAGGTCAGAGGAGTGGGTGTTGGGATGGAGGGGGACAAGATGTAGAATTTGGGGGTGCTAAGAGCTGGCTATGATCGTCCACAGCATATTTGGACTGTATTTGCGGCTCAGACAGAGCGGTT
>NW_006434835.1:11879684-11882070 GCF_000325575.1 Pteropus alecto
TCCCAGATCTCTGCACAGTAATGCCTGAGACCTAGGGACGCGGTCCCCGGGCCTGGGCCTCTGTGACCGAGCCTCCCAGAGAGCTGAGGAGAGGGTTGCCCTGGCCCCTGAATTCGGACAGACACAAAGCAGAGCCGACCGTAAAAACTTAATTAAATAAAATATTTTAACAAGAAATTCCAAGAACAGAATGCCCTGCTCGTGAGCAAGCCCTCACAGAAATAAAAACTGATGGGAAGCGGGTGTGCTGTCCCGCAAGCGAACGTTTCTGCAAGAACCAAGACAGTGCAGCGAGCTGGCCTGTGTGGACGGGCTGGGGGGCCAGGCTGGGTCCTGAGTCAGAGCCAGGCAGGGGCATGGCCACTGACCGCTCTGGGGAAGCGGACTCCTGACTGTGCTTCACCCACTCACCTGTGCACAGGGCTGAGTGTGCAGTGCCTTCGGCGGCCACCAGGGGGTTCCGTGTCCCGTCAGAGGGACATGTTACCAGATGAAGAAGAGGCTCAGGGAGATGATTACGTGACTTCCTAGATCAAAGGTACAATTGAGGCAGAGCTGGGACTAGAACTGGTCCCTCTGCTCCCCAAGTCTGCTCCATTGTGGGCAGACAGATGGTCAAGGGCTGATGGAGCTCAGGAGACAGCTAGCAGGTCTTGGAAGGCTTCCTGGAGGAGGTGGGACTTGAGAGAACCCTGAATGTTCCATAGAGAGTCTAGGCACTGACAGGGAGTCAGCAAAGCCTGGAGGCGGGTGAGAAAGCATGGTGTAGCCAAGGGGGCCCCGTGTTGGAGGTGAGGGTGGAGCTTGGATCAGCTGACTCCCCAGGGAAACCTCACTCTCATGTATGTGTCAGTGACAATGAGGTGACAGGAAACATCTTCTGTCCCCGTGTCAGTTCTGGGGCCTCTGTGAGGAAAATGCACCAAATACACCATTAAAGAGGAAACCACAGGCCTAAAATGGTATCACTTATGCTAAAGCCCATGATACCAAACCTAGATAACACCTGACCTAATTGCAATTTCAACCTATCCCAGAATTATAATCTTAACCAACCAGTTTGACATTTTTCTGGTCAAGCACCAGTAAGGTTATCTGTCATGTGTGTGTGTGGGGGGCGGGGGGGCCCTCTCCACCTGCTCCACAGGAAGAAGAGGCCATCCGCCCTGATAAAATTCATTCTCTTCCACCCAGAGAGGACATCTCAGCCTAAGAATAATCCCACGTTTTCTTTTGTTAATAGTTTTTTTGTCCCACCCTTCTTCCTCTGAAAACCTTCCATTTGCACAACTCTCTAAGGGCCCTTCTCATTGCTAGATGGGATCCTGCCTGATGACTGCTGTGTGGAAGCTGTTCCTAGCAGTGCCTGCCCAGAAATGCCCGGCTGCCCCACTGGCCCGGTGCAGGACTCTGGGGAGGCCAGATTCCCAGGACTCAGCAGTCTGATCGTGGGAAGCCTGGAAAAGCTGGGCAGCCTGGGAGAAGGAGAGAGGGGTGAGGGGCTGCTGGGTCCTAGTTTGGATTCTTCTCTGCCTCTCACGTCATTGGGAAGTTGGGGCTATATGTGTTTCTGTCCTAGCTCCAAGGCTTTGCCTCATACACAGAGCTGCCGGGAGACCCTGCACCCCAGTTTGCATCTGCACCCATCACAGAGTAAGAGCCAGCCCTGCATAGCCTATAGGACCTGTGAATGGGGAGACAGGGTGCCAGGTAGGAGAAGGCTTCAAATGCTAAGGAGCATTTTTTGCTGGGCCTTGAAAGATTTTCCTAGAGAGAATAAAAAAGAACCAGTCACAGAGACAAAGCATTTAGATAGTACAGGGGACCCAGACTGATTCAGTTCCTCTAGAGCATATTATTGTTGCGTTCCCATTTTGCAGATGAAGAAACTGAAGATCAGAGAAGTGAAGTGACTTTCTCAGGCCCCTGTAGCTAGTCTCTGTCCCTCCCTCCCTGCTCCCACTGTCTCCTATGAGTCTTCCTTATTTGGGCCCCTTCCAGATGAAGGGCCACCCACGGCCTCCTGGAGCAGTGCCTTGTTAATTTCTGTGCCCCGAGAGCTTAGGAGAGTGCCCGGTTCAGAGAAGGGCCTTAATAGCCGCTGAAAATATAAAATAATGTCTCTTGAAAAAGGGGAGTATGTCCATCCAAAAATTTTAGATTGATGCTATAAAGAGAGAAAGGGAACCACAAATTAAATTAAGTGCTCACTATGTGCCAGGAATTTGAAGGTTTTATTTTTCTTTTGTTTTAATTTTGTTTTAAAAAATTAACAATATATCATAAAAAACTAAATTAATTACTAACATAAGAAACACCCCAAAACTCATCTCCCAGTACGAGAGCGAGAGCATGACATGATGTACATACCTGTGTGTCCTCATCC
>NW_006434835.1:11885557-11898982 GCF_000325575.1 Pteropus alecto
AAATAATGTCTCTTGAAAAAGGGGAGTATGTCCATCCAAAAATTTTAGATTGATGCTATAAAGAGAGAAAGGGAACCACAAATTAAATTAAGTGCTCACTATGTGCCAGGAATTTGAAGGTTTTATTTTTCTTTTGTTTTAATTTTTGTTTTAAAAAATTAACAATATATCATAAAAAACTAAATTAATTACTAACATAAGAAACACCCCAAAACTCATCACCCAGTACGAGAGCGAGAGCATGACATGATGTACATCTACCTGTGTGTCCTCATCCATTGTGATGGTTAATTTTATGAGTCAACTTGATGGGCTAAGGGATGCCCCAGTAGCTGGTTAAACATTATTTCCAGAAGAGAATAGTGTTTGAATCAGTGGACTGAGCGGGGCAAATGGCCTTCACCGGTGCAGAAGGGCATCATCCATCCAACCTATGGAGGCCTGAATAGAACAAAAGGTGGAGGAAGGAGAATTTGCTCTCTCCTTGAGCTGAGGCACCCCTCTTCTCCTGCCCTTGGACATCGGTGCACCTGGTTCTTGGGCCTTCGGACTCTGACCAGGACTGACACCATTCGCCCCCAGATTCTGAGGCCTTCAAACTCTACATCATGGTTTTCATGGTTCTCCAGCTTGCAGATAGTAGGTTGTGGGACTCCTCAACCTTCATGTCCTATGATAAATCTCTTCTTATCTCTCTCTCTATGTCTTATTGGTTCTGTTTCTCTGGGGAACTCTGACGAATACACTCATCCTGTACCTTGCCTCTTTCCACCAGATGTTACCTATCCTGAATCTTGAATTTCTCATTCCCTTTCTTTAAAACTATAACCAAATTGAAAAAATTCAAATTGTTTGCTTTTAGTTGATTTTAACTTCATGCCGTGTTTAATCTTCTGGGATTTACCTGTTCACTCCATGGTTTTTTTTTGGTAAAATTCCTCTATACAGTTGTGTGTAATTATAATTATACTTCATTCATTTTAACTTCTGTCAATATGACACAATTTATTTACTCTTTGTGGATCCACTCACTTGATCCATATTATTTCAATCAGTCTTCATTAGGACCCTGTAACGTAAGAGGGAGCCACTTTCTACTTCTGTTTAGAGTGTCCTGACCTATTCTCTTTTCATGATTCCCATTTTAAAGATGAAACTGATGGTTAGAAAACTTTAGGTAAATTTCCTGAGGTCACGTAGGTCATGAGTGGTGGTGCTTGAATTTGGCCTCAGAGTTTAGGCCTTCTTTTGAGAAAAAAGACATATTGGCTGCTCCAGGCTCCTCTACCTCAGCTCAGATGAGGTACTGGCAGTACTTCACCCTCTCCCTACTGTGCTTTCCAGTGTGTCATGTGATTCCAGATGTGTTCTAATGACGCCAGCTCCAAGCCAGCTAGCCCAGCCCAGTACAGGGGCCTTAGGCCTTCCGGAGTTAGCCTGGGTCCCACTGCTATGTAGAGATCTACGTGCCGGCCTGGTTGGGTCTCACTTTAGGGAAGAGAAGAGGAGAGGGGGAGAGTCCACTTGGGCAGCTGAGGGGTGTTGGGGCAGCTGGGCCATTGACAGC
Organism: Pteropus alecto; assembly: GCF_000325575.1. Lineage (NCBI taxonomy): Eukaryota > Metazoa > Chordata > Mammalia > Chiroptera > Pteropodidae > Pteropus > Pteropus alecto. Next base: position 11,887,125 of record NW_006434835.1, read on the forward strand.
TTCCCTTTCCTCAGGCCACTCTCTAGTTTAGAGCCTAAACTCTCTATGCCTCTGCTCAGTGTGGCTTTAAGTACTCATGTGGCACAGCTATAGCCCTAGCCATAGCTTAAAAACCAGGATGGGACACAGTGTACAGCTCATGGACCAGGCCACCTCCAAGGCCTGAGTTACCTCTCTCACCCGAAACCAGGCCTTAGTGGTGCCAGTCGAGGAGTAAAATTGACACAAATGTCAGAGCTTAGTGCTTAGTGCCCACTCGAAGCACTGCTCGGACCTGTGTGGGGCATGGGCCCGTTCGTAAAGGAGGAGAAGGGCAGGGTCCTCACCTTGTAGAAACATGGGTACCTACCCCACCAACTTCTGTGAGGCCCTGGAATGTTATTCCTTGGAGACCACTCAACCATCCCACCAACAGACGGAGTGCTCTGAAGGAAGTTATAGCTGACTTCTTAATGAGAAACAGCAAGACATGGAGATAAGACATGGAGGTAGGGTCAGCGTCTGCATGTTTATCTCTGGCTGTTGGACACTTTTACAGGGAACATCCGTTTGTCCACTCTGGCTCCCTTATTGCAGGCCCCATTTGAGGGCCAACTTGGCCCCTTTTCTGACTGAATGGGGACTAAGTCATAAATCAGAGCCAGAAGAGGGGCCTAGAATATGAAGTCAGAGGGGGCTTTGCTCAGGCCACCAAACTAGGGCAATTGAGCTCCTCAACTGAAGAGCCTTCAAGTGAAAAGCAAGGAAAATGGAGGTGGCTTTGAAAGCACCTAGAGGTGCCCACTCTCCGTGGACTCATCTATTACCAGGCGTACTCTGGGGACAGCAGGACCTGGGAGTCAAACCGAACCACATAGCTCGACAGTGCTTCCCAAGTTCCACCGACATGCGCTGGGACCCCTATTTCATTTCTGTTTTGGTTAAACTTTGGGTATTTGTTTAACAGGAGGAATATCTGTGTTTACAGCAGGACTTTCCACGTCACCTCACGGTATGTCCTTAGCAGATGTACACATTGGCTTGGTCTCAGGAGAAAAGGCCAATTGATCGTCTAAGGGGAAAAACTCTTTTCTTTTTAAGTTTGTAAAGGTGCTTATAAGAACATCAAGTCAATATAATAATTGGTTAAAATTCTCCTTTGTCGCTATTCCTTTGAATATTGTTTCTCTAGCCTATATCTGCAATTAAATAGCCTGCTAGATATTTCTGCCTGGACACCACTGCAATTTGAAACTCACCATGTGATCCCGTAGACCCTTTTCAGCCATGATAGTCTATGAGTCCATGCCTGACACTGAGAATCTCTCACCCTTCAACACATTCCTCCTGCTTTCATTGGTGCCCTGTAGCTCTTCAATTTATGCAGGTTCGAAATTTCATAACTCTAAAGTCTACTTTGCTTGACCTTCTCCCTTGCTCTTCTTGTCTCCTTGGCAACCCCTCTAATTCTTGGTTCCGATGACTTACCAAGGCAGCTTCACTGTTAATAGCTTTTGCACCCATCCCTTGTGTTCCAAACAGTCAGCCCCCTCGTTCTGTTGGTTGTGCCCTCATGATGCTTCTTGTACCCAACTCCTCACCATTTCCAGCATCTGTGACTTGGCCGAGGTGCTCAGCATCTTCCACTTGGACCCTGGCACAGCCTCATACGCACATTTATCCCTTTATAGTTCGTCCTGTGTGAGTTGGATGAATTATATCGGTTTCCCTAAATCGCAACTCATATCACCCTCCTGCTCAAAACTTTCAGCAAAGAGTACCACCCTTCACTCCCGTTTTCCAGACCTGTGCAATACCGCCAAACCTGCCTTTCCAGTTCTGTCTCCCAGTAACTTTTCCTGTGCTCTGGTCAAATTAGATGAGCCAGTGTCCCTCAAACACACCCATCTATCTTCCTTCCCTCATGTTTCTCTTCTTTCTAGAATATTCTTTCTCCCTTATCAATTGTCGAAGTCTACATATCTTCAAGATCCATTTCAATCTTGTCCATGAAAACTTCTTGATCCTCATCCTTTTCTATTATAAACCCTCAGAATACTTTGTTTATACCCATCATAGGACAACAACTTCCACTTTTGATAGATAAGTAAACAAACAGATACCCAGGAACTGCATCTTACTTATCTTTGTCTCCTCTTTAGAGCCTTCATGCTTAGTACACAGAAGCATTTAATAAATGTTCATTGAGCTGTGTAGGTCTCCCTGCCTCTATCCTCTCTCCTTGCCATCAGTTTATTTAAATGATTATCTAATAATAATGGCACTTGGTTTCTATACAACATTAAAAGTTACAAAACTCTTTCACATCTGATTTTCACGAACAGCCCTTCAAGGCAGGCAGGATATTATTTTCATTTTATAGATAAGACAACTGAGGTTCACAGAGGGGAAGTAAGTTGCCCAAAGCTACAAGCAAGTGAGGAATGTAGCCATTAATTGAACACAGGGAAGTATCCTGATCTGCAGTCGAAGGCCAAAGAAGAGAACAAGTGAAGTCCAAGTCCTCCCAAGGAACTCCCCCTTCTTTCCACTTTATTGAGTGTGATGAAGATATTCTAAGCCGGCCAGGGGCCCCTCATATAGGGTTACCAGTCAGGGAGCTGGGAAGGTAGCACTGTGTGATTACACGATCATTTTAAATTTGTGTCTACTTTTTTTTTTTTTTTCAGTTCCAGATACACATTTCATCATGTAAGCACTAGGAACCTTGGACTTTTCCTTCCTCTCCAAATTAAACCATAACTCCAGGCCTCCTTTCAATTTGCATACTCAGTAGATTCTGGCTGTTTATAGCTCATCAGGAAACTTTCATAGATCTGTGCCTAGAATCACTCATGTGGTACCCTGGGATCTGGGCTTAATTTCCCCCTCTTTTGCCTTTAGAACTGACCCCTCATTTACCCACTCATTCATTCATTCATTCATTCATTCATCTATCTTTCCATTGATTCATTATCTAACAGACTTTTCTTGAGTACCAGATTCATACACTACTATGCATTCCACATCCCTAGGACTCTTTCTGCCTCTCCAGTTCCAGGCCAAAGAATCCTGCTAAGGTCCCAATAGGCTAACGTGTTTCCTTTTCCAGGTAATACCTGTGAATTTTAACTGTGGGCTTCACCAATAGAATGGGAGGGAGTTATGAAAGAATGATGAAGGTTGAAGATATTTTTTGGATTAAAAGGGTCTTTTCCAAACAGACCTCGTGTGTGTGTGTGTGTGTGTGTGTGTGTGTGTGTGTGTGTGTGTGTGATCTCTAATTTCCTATTCACAAAAGGTCACATCCCCTTCCTTTGTTTTTCAATGCCATGGAAAGAAGTCACATCTACCCTTCCCAATGCTATTCGTGAAGTTGTGCCACACAGGGTCTTTGCAGCTTTCCTTTACTAAAGCTCAGCTTAGATGCTCTGAGTGGATGTTGCCAATATTTAAAATCAGAGTTTGAAGCGAGTGGATATGTCTTGATTATATTTGGGATTGTTAAGAATTAAGTTATTTGGAGAAATTAGGAAATTCAAGAGAAAAAATATATGTGTGGTCCCAGAAATGTTAGGAAATCACGTCTCCATGCTTCCTCTCCCTCCCTCAATCCCTTTGCATTGAATGGATCCTGGATGAGCTGCAGGGAGACTTCTGGGGTCCCTACTGCCATGAAGTCCTTGGAGCAGGACTTCCTAGCCATCCCTTCTCTACGCCTGGGAGGCCGAGTGAAATAAAGGGCTTGTTGGTTTATCTCAGAGCCTAGCAGACAGCCTTGCCTGGCAAAGGCAGACTGGTTGGTAAGGAAGAATGTATGGCACGGAAAGACAAATGCGATGCTCCTTGGGACCAAATTAAGTAAAAGCCTTTGTAAACAGTTTTTCCTTCCTACTTGCAAATACAATCCCTGAGATCGGTTATTTTTTTTTTTAAGGCAGCGAAATATTTCCCTCCACAAATTCTCCCGTTCCCCCTTGATCACTCAAACACAATATGTGTTCTTCTGGAGGATTCGAAATGTCAGACATTTGACTCAATACCCTCATTTCACTATCTTTTAATACGAATGAGCCACAGTGAACCAATAAAGAATTCATTTATTGGTTCTCCCTCCCCCTAAATTTAGCAAAATAACTCAGATCTCGATTTTCTTTAACTTGGAAAAATACGTTGTTTCCTAGAGTTCAGAGACCTTCGGAGATCTGACACCAGCTGCAGTACCGGTCCAGTTCACATGTGCTTCTGCTTGTAGTCAGCTGCCTGCTATAGGACTGGCTCAGTGTATAATTATATCAATACATACAGTTTGATTCCACCCCGCCTCCCACTATGTGGAAAATTAATTGGAGTAGAAGAATACATGAGAACTGCTTTAAAAAAATTAGAAGGTGATAGTAAATTCTTCTGAAGCAATCTTGAGTAGAGGCTCATGTCATTGGCTGTGGCTGATTGCAGCAGCTCTTTTAGTAACTCAGTGATATATCTCAGAAACGTGGTAGTTTTGAATGGACAAGTCAATCAATCTTTTGGACTCTGCAATGAATTTTTCATAGTAATCAGAGAGGTGATTTGACAAATCCTGTAGTTTATATTCGAAGTGCTGGCGGTAATCAGAAATGATTTCCTCCATTGCAATGGCCCAGCTTTTAATTATTTCCTGAGCACTGTTAGAAAGCTCTACAGTTTTCTCTTTCCTTTTTCCATCTGTATTGTCAAGGATGCTAAAATATTTCTGGATATCTTTCTGCATGAGTTGCTCAGGTTCACTTGAGATTTGAGAAGCAAATGGAGGTCCTTGAGGACATGGACTAGGTTCTTGATCAGGTTGATTATCTTTTCTTCAAGTTCATAGTATTTCACTGTCCAGCTGACCACACCTGGATAAAAACATTCCTTGTGAAGAGACTTAACTTACTGATGGATCTACTCTCACACATGAGAAGCTTTCTGGAGTTTGTTTTAAACAAGTTCATTAAACGTACCAAACTCAAGGTATAGGTTTTCTTTCAAGAATCTAAAAACATGTTGACTATAACTAGTGAAGGTTTAGTTGATCTTGTGTTGGATATCATTAATGAGGTTAATAAATTTCTTTTCTTGTAAGCCATTCATTTCTCCATCTCTTGGAAAATGTTTTGTAAATATCTCTGAAAATCACCTAGCATCTCTGTAGTAGTTTTATTAGACTGGAGGTAATTAAATACCTTTTGGACCTTTCGTGATAAAGATTTCAATAGTTTCCCAAACTTCAAGGTTATGTCTACTCATTTATGACTCCTCAAATCAAAAGGAAATTTACTCATTCGGTGCTTGATTAATTCAGATTTCTCCATCAGGTCTCGGAAATAGCAAAACAGTATTTCTAACCTACTACAGATTTTGAATATACCTGAGAAAGTACCTTCCCTACTTCCCTCATCACCCCAGTGCAGAGCTCATCTATAGTGTATGTCCCGGCCCTTCCCGGGAGCTAGAATCTGGTGAACTTCAGGTAATCAATGAACTTGCCAATCAGATGACTGACTACTATTTTGTATTCCTCTGTAACTCCTGTTAGGCTGTCTAGAGCTTTATTTTGGAGTCTCTGGAGACTGACTTAGCCTTCCTGATCCAACAGTTCCTGGTACAGATTCTGGGCCTTGTCATTCCATAGCTGGGAGGTTCCAGTGGCGTCTCTGACTACCCTCCCAAGTGTCGTGTTTACCTCATCAATCTGCCTCACTGCTTTTTGATAGGACCGCTCAGTGCTGTTTTGCAGCCTTCCTCTCACTTTTAGAGAAGCATCCTTCAGATCAAGTCCTGTGTACTCCTCGTGGTACTTGTTGACATAGTCATATAATGCCCCTGTTACCTTGGGCACATTGTCTCTCAGAGAGTTTAGCAGTTGCTAAACTGCTAAGAGACATTGCCTCTTCTTCCCCATTAACTTTCACCTGAAATTTGTCATTAGCTTCCTGGTACCTCAACTCAAGTTTGAATATGTTGAGTTTTTTATTAGGAGACAACTAAAACCAGAAAAACAAATGGATGAAAAGAACATGTTTTCAGTTATCCTGATTATATAATATAATATACTAAAACTTCTTTAGCAATTAACAGTAAAGCTCAGAGGATCTTTCATATTCTGAAGGGGATTTATCTTTCCTATGTCAGTTCATATGTCTGGCTTCTGGTTAAACAAGTCTACTGTTGTTAATTCCTCTTTATCACCTGCCTCAGAAAGCATAAATGTATGCATGGCATTTATACAGTAACACTAAGGCCTTCCTAGAACTAAAGATCACAGGAGGACGGGAAGAAAGAGACAGGAAAAGACTATTTCAGAGGAAAAAAAGTAGCAAAAAAAAAAAAAAGTCTAGAGCCCATCCAGCAGAAATCTAGAATATCAGTGTCAGGAGACATTCATTTTCCAAACCTACGACAAACTTCATTAATAGAACCTTATAACTTCTCCTCCTCTACTAAATCTAATGGCATCTTTCATTTGGCCCTGGCAGAGCTCGTGAAACAGCTGAGACAAATCTGCCACATCTCATCTAACAATTCTAGCGTGGGGAAGCATTTTGAAGCCTCAACTATTCTAGAAACCACTATCTGAAAGGATATTCAACATATGGCAGAGTTTGCCTATGATTTAGGTGATGAGGCATACCCCTCCTCTTACTACCTTTAATAAAATAATAGTGATAATATGATGTCATGTGTACATCTAATAATTAAAGTCAGTAAAAGACTTGTTGTAATAGTTTCTGCAGAACAGTTCCTTGGAGAAGAAGTTCGAGCTGCCCATCGCTTTTGTTTCTCCCAGTCTGGGAGAGCCTGAACAGTACTTTGTACTGACTTGCATTGATCTGCTTGCTCCTGGGCATATAACTCTTTAGGTGGGACTCACCTGAGGGCGGTAGTAGAAGTTCCATTTTAAAGTATCATTTTCGTTTTCTGAGTCCAGGGCCACTGTGCCTATGGCTGGGGAGGCCGCTGAGAAGGAGTAGTTATTCTCGCCTACATGGTAGTGGAGCTGGACACTGGTGAATGTTGGGCTGGTGATGTCAAGGCGAACCTCTTCTTCCCAGTCCCTGAAAGCAGAAACACAGATGGGCCGTCACGAACGGGGCACAGAGATGGCAAAAATCACAATGACTCGAAAAGGGATGAAGTTTCTAGAAAAGCGCCATACCGCAATGTTCGATATTTGCCATCTTCTTTATATTCTGCGCTGACGTCACGGTGTTCCAATGTCCCTTTAGTCTGAGAGACTAACACGCCATCTTTGATCTTGTGTGTTCCTACAACTGTATGGGAGAGATTTTTTATTTGATTAATAACTGTTGGTAGCAGACATTTTCATTGTGAAAACTGGGTGAAATCTATCTTAACTCTATGCCTTACTTATATATTTGAAACATGCAGTTCCCATTTTAAAAAAAGAAATAGTTAAAAGGAGACATTATTAGTCCTAAAATCATGACAGAAAAGTCTATTTTCTTTGAACCTATTCTGCTTGAATGTCAGTAGGTTTTCTATAGGATGGTTTTTTACATGGGGGGTAGATATGCATTTCTTCTTCTTCTAAATTTTAGTATATAGCGTAATTGAGCCTCTAGTCATATCCAAATACATAATTACTTATTTGCAACTCTCATTGAACACATGTAACACATAGAATTCTCATATGAGAGGAGTCGGGGCATTTTCTTACCGTTGAGGTCGTATTCCAGAAACTGCATGGTTGAGCTACATGTGGACTCCAGGGATGTTTCAATGTGGTCTACTTTGTTTTTCAAACCAGCGCTCCAAGTGGCATTATACAGGGGAGAGGCCACCCCAAACTGTGCAGTCAGTGCTCCAAAGGAAGGAATGGAAATCCCAGCAGGGACGGAGAACTGCATGGAAGGAATCTCCATGGTCCGCTCAGGCTGGGTGACGTTTGGCGACCGGAAGTCTGCAGTCTTGTGGGCCACTTCATTTAGATCCACAGCAGCCGTGCCAACTGAAATACTTTTTGGAAAGGTGAACTGGAACATCGTTAACTGAGATCCGGGCACAGTTATTTCAAAAAAAGGAACCGAGGAGCCTTCCGGTTTAGAGTACTTCGTTAACACATCGACTTCCGGGAATTTCACTTTGGGTAGGGCCGGTACATTGAGGGCAAATGGTGAGGTACTTAGCTTCCTGTAGATTTTTATTTCGCTGAAGTTAAATGTGTAGGACGGAACCTGAAGATTTGTAAATGGGACTTGGAGTGTAGGTGTGACAAGAACTGAATTTGGATTATTTAGTTTCAGTCCAGGAATAATGAATTTATCAGCCAATTCTTGCACAGGAACAGAGAAGGTATAGCTACGGGGGTTTTTGGTGTATACAAGAGCCGAGGAAACACTAAGATACTGTTTCCTCTCAGTACTGGTGGTTACATCCAACTTTAGGAGGTCCCATACGCTCTTGTCATAAACTGGCAGGACAGTATTTTTGAGGAGCCACAGGGGCCCTTCTAAGGAACCTGTGACGTCAAGGCGTGCCCTTTCTTGGTTATTGGAAAGCTGTATGTCATTCTGGAGAGACCCAGAGTAAACCTGGATCTCACTTTTCCAGCTGACCCTCTGGTTCTCAGAGTCAGCATTCAGGGACACTTCCTGGCCGAGGTGATTGACATCGAGGAGATAATTGGGTTGACTTGCACGGACCTGAACAAGAGCTGACATTTTCCACGGGGAGAGTTCTAGGGTGGCTTTGCTTGCGTGCTCTCCAGATGTTAAGGAGTGGCCCTTTAGCTGTAAGTGGTTTTTCGTGTTGTGTTCCCACATGGCATATATGCGTCGGAGAGTGGCTTCTCCAGCAAAACTTTCTTCGACTTCGAGGTTCCAGATACCGTCGACTCTGGAAGTCCCTTGCAGCTTCACTGAAGACCGAGCACCCTTGGAGTTCAAATAAGTGCTGACCTCACTGGCAATAGTTCCTGAATATTCCTGAAGAAGGACCGCACCCTTGATATCGCCTTTGTTAGATGACTCAATGGAAAAGTAAGAAGTGAGGCTTTCTAAGCTGAGCTTGTGACCAGCGGTCCCTGTAGCAGTAGAGGACAGCTTGGTGGAATTGAAATTATACTTTAATTCAATGGACGAAGAGACAGTAGGCTTTGACTTGGTATTTCCATTAAGTTCCTGCTTGAAATCCATTCTCAAAATTGGAATTTGGACTTTTGCGGTTGTCGTCACTGAAGCGTCCATATTTTTCTTGGTTAAGCTAATGGTGCTGTCATGATTGCCTTCCACGAATTTGTTACTCAGAGAGAAAGCTGTGGCTAACTTCAAACCTCTTTTCCTTGTCAGACGTGAGGTGCCCTCTAATTTGTACTGTAGTGCGTCAATGACAGAAGAAGAGGAAGTGAGGAAATGAGCAACGGTATCTGATTGGTTGTAAAGTCCGACATTGGTATTCAGTGTGATGACACTTGATTTAAAGGAAAAATCGTAGGTGATATTGCCCATGGCTGGAATTAAAATTTTGTTCAGGGTACCCAACTCATTGAATTCTAGAAAATTAAACTTGAGATTATCTGAAAGGACAGGAGGGGCTGGCAGGTCCAGGTATGGCGGGGCTAATGTATATGAGGGCACAAAGCCGGGGAGGGTGAAGTTGGAGGTGCTGATCTCTTTTGGGATCACATGGCCAAATGTCGGCATCTCTACTATGAATGGTAACACTTCAATGTTGACGACTGGAATAGTGTATCCAGGTATCCGATAGATCCTGGGTTGGTTGCTGAGGGATTTTTCAACTTTGTACTCATCAAACATAAGTTTTGCTTCATTATAGGACTGGGCAAAAAAATTTAATGCCTTGTCTCTGACTTTCTCAAAGTGCCTGTTGAAGGAAACGATAAACTCATCAAACACATCCAAAGGAATTGAGATGGAATGTTTGTCTTTGTTTCTCTTATACTGAGCCTTTACACTTAGATCAAATGATTGCTTTGTTGTTTTCAATAATTCCTTCAAGCCTGTTTTTTCCCATAAGGAGAAATAGTTCACCTGAGGAATTGTGAGTCCTGTGTAAGGTAGAGTTGTTTCAGGGATTGTTAAATGAATGTTTAAGAAATCCAGGTTGGCTTCTCCATTTATTCCTATGTGGGCCTGGATGCTGTTCTCATTGTTTCCAGCAGAGAAATTCTGATTGTACTTATACTGATTGAACCTGGCGCTTGCTAGCCAACTTGCTTGCTGGGCATCAGGACTCAGAAACAGTGCATAATTATTTAGGAAGTCTACCTTCCCTGTCAATTTTAGTGGAAAACTAATCTTCAAGTTCCCTTCATTGCTTGTGGACGTAGTTATCTCAAATGGCTGTGCCGAAAAGAAAAGAGAATTTTTCAAAGTGCCACTAACTTTTCCCTTTAAATGAGCATCATGGTTGCCAGCCATCTCGACTTTCCTTTCTCCGAGCAGTGCTGTGCCTTTGGCACTTAGAACGCTCTGGCCCACATGCTGAGATTCAACTTGGGACTGGATTTCCAATTTACAGAAGTCGAAGTCAGAGTCATAAACCAAGGTTTGGTTTACTCTCAGGTGTTTGCTGTGGATCTTATTAGATATTCCAAAGGAAGCATTGGGTCCTTCCTCAGTGATGCTAACTTGCAATTCATGTGTCCCCTCATCTGAGAGACTGGGGCAGGCCCATTTCCATGACCCTCTTCCAGAAGAAGTCCATGCTTTGTGTCCATCTCGAACCAGGGCCGTGATTTCATTGTGCAGGTCAGCCTGGCTGGAGAAGTCCAGCTTGGGGATGTTCAGCTTGTGGAAGTACTTTGTGTTGCTATCCACGGTAAGCTGATGGTTTATCTCGACGAGCACAGCGTTACTGAGCTCCACTGTATTCTTTCCTGTGTGTAAACCCACCACTATGCTTGATCTTCCCTCACCAGCATTTCCTAAAGATAGTACTTCGCTCTTACACTCTATTTTTAAGTACTTGCTGGAGAAACTCATGAATTCTTTCAGAGACCATGGATTAATTTTAGGGTCTGGAAGTTGTACATTTCCTTGAAAATCAAATTTGAGAACTTCTAATTTGGAGTCTCCTTTGGCAGTGATGGAAGCCGTAATCTCTGCCTTGTTCACGGATGTAGTTACATTCTGAATGTCAGCATTCACGTCTAATATGAAAAAGGGAGACTGGATTTTCAAAATGCTGTGCAGCTTGCCCAAAGCAGGTATTTCAATTGTGTGTGAGATGCTGGGAAGTTGGAATTCTGGGATGTGAAGGTCAGGAACTTGGAAATCTTTAAGGTTAAGATTTGGGATTACAAATTCTGGAATTGTGATTTCTTGTACGTGGATGTCTGGCAGAGTGATCCTAGCAAAAATGGTGTCTGTTCCCTTCAGATCCCTCAGGTTAACTTCCGGAACTGGCCACTGCAGCTCACCGTTCAGTATTTGGTCAATGGTTCTGATGATCTTTGCTTTTATTTCTACCAAGTCAACTGTAAAGGAAGGAACATGGAAGGTATTGAGGACAGTAAATGCTGGTGTGGAAAACCTGAGTGGGATTTTTATATTTTCTAACTTTTTGAAGTTGATCTGAACTGATGGAATCTTCAAATCTGTCAGAGGGACTATGAAGTCAGGAGTCTGATATGTAGCTTCCTGAAGGGCACGGAGACTGACTTCAAAGGCAGGCACGGTCCCGAAGGCGGTCTGGATTTCGGGAACAGTGAACCCTTGCTCTACCAGTGCTTTCAGATTTTCAGCCCAGTGTCTGATAGCATACTGTTCTGCCAAGTCAGTAAAGTTCTTCGCAGCAAGACTCCATAAGTCGGAAATGTAAGCGACAAGTGTGCTGTAAGCTGCGCTTGCCAGGGACTGGTGTCGCTGCACTTC
>NW_006434835.1:11899390-11929842 GCF_000325575.1 Pteropus alecto
CATATAAATTAAAGACATCGAACTTAAATCCTCCCGTAACCAATCTATGAATAAGGTTATGTTGGTGCCTTTTAGGTTTTCCAGATAGACTGAGACCATGGCCTTGACATCCTCTACAAACAGTTTTAGTGCTTTAGCTTTCTGCGGAAGGTCCAGATCCTGGATTGTGCCATGGATTCTTTGAGTCATCTCAGAGATTTTGTTATTGGTCTCATCTACAAACCGAAGGTAATCAAATGACCTTAATTTCTTTACCAACATGTCAAGGAATCTGTTAACTTCTTCAATGAAATTTTTAAAAGACAGAGCTTTAAGCTGATTGAGAGCATCATTAATAAATCCAGCCAATTTCTCAAAGTGATCTTTTATCCCAGCTTGTTGTAGGGCATTGCTTAGCTTCTGAACAGTCTCCTTCAACTTATATTGGTGAGCCAGCTGTACTGACTTATCCATTAAAACCTGGATGTGTTGGTCTATTTCATACATCTTAATTAACTTATAAAAAATGGCCCTAAAAGCTATGATTTTCTCAGTTACTTCAAAATCGTCAATGAGATCTCTAACATAGTATTTGATATGCTCAATAATTTCCTTTATTTTTTGAAATGGAATTGTAGTTCTCATCTGATCTAAAAGCACTCTGACATCAATAGCTTCAACCTGTTGTTTTAACTTTTCTGCAAGGTGCTGGATGTCAATATTCTCAATCTGTGCCTTGAGATGTTGCAATTTTTCTTGTACCTGGATTCTGATTTGATACTTAGTATCCACATTTTGAATCCAAGATGCTATACTACTTCCAATTTTGTTAAAATCAATCTTTTCAATAAACAAATATAGATCATGGATTATTTTTACTAAATTTACACGAATATGATATTGTTCATCAAGAATTTTTAATTTTTCAATGATTCGAGCAATAATCTTAGCAATAGCTGATTTAAAATCATGCAAATCATAATTATCTTTAATATATTGATCAAATTGTATCACATATGTTTGCAGTTGAGATAGTTTTTCATTAAGGTTGATTTTGGCATTGTCCAATACAATTTTTAGATCATTTTCTGTAATTGTATAATTTTTTGTAAAAGCAGTGAGTTTCTCCTTGGCATTTGAAACTTGTCTCTCCCAACTGAATTCATTCAGATAATCATTAACTTGCTGTGAGAGTTTGTCCAAGGCCGCTCCGTATTTCCTCACGAATTGATCAATATCGATGCGTTTCAATCCTCTCTGTATAGTTTCCAAAGCACTGATGATTACTAGTTGATTCTTCTCAAAATATTCTGACAGGATTTTTAAAAATGGGAGGTTGATGGTGTGGACATCTTGGTTCTTATCATATTTTACAGAAGCAACAATAGTGAATTCCTGGGGCTGGTCAACAGTATCCCTCATCTCCAAAGCACTGATTACATTGACAGGCTCACTGAGTAACAGTGGCACTTTAATCGGAAAGTCCAGTATGGTAAGGTCAGCCAGGGCCCGTCCATTGAGCTCCATGCCGACTTTGTCTTTAGTGTTGTAGCCATCAAAGTCATGGCTGTATTCATTTTCGTTTAGCTGCGTCCTGAATTTCCAGGTGCTTGTCTGCTCAGCTGGAGTGAGCAGGACACCAACTTTGTGATCAAGAGCAGTACTTATGCTCCTTCTGGACACAGGATGGTGACTTGTGGATCCTTTGTAATCATGAGAGAAAGTAAGGGCCAGGGGTTCTGCTTTCAACAGGAATTTGCTATACAGCTGTCCGGTATGTTCTCCCCAGAGAACCAGTTTCCCATTGCCGTTTGTATGTGCATCGATGGTCATTGTAAACGGGGCCACGGCAGAGCGGAAAACGTTGCTTAAATGCAGCGAGTCTGAATTGTAGTTTGTACTGACGTCAATGGCTGAAGCTAGCCCAGCGATGTTCATGTTGAGCCGATGGCTAAACTCTGTGCCCTGTGCCTTAGCTACAGTGTCTGATTTATAACTTGCTGATAAGTCCGCATAAGAAATGGTGTAGATGTGTTTTATTTCATTATTTTGGTAGGCTCCTTTTACATTCCCACCCACGTTCAGCTTCAAGGGTTCGAGCCGTAATTTCCCATTGTTGGTCAGATCCAGGGCACTGAATTTCAGGTCATTGTTTAAAGTAGCAACAAAGGAATAGGGCTCTAGCTGTAAATTCAAAGTTTGCTTATAAAACTTGTCAGAACTATAAATGTTGTCAAGTTTTGAAGAGAAGTCTAGCGCTAACCCTGCCACGTTCAGATTGTTTGTGTAGTCAAGTTTCATTTCATCATATGAGCCCATCATGTTGTTTGCAAGCTTAAGTCCCTCCTGGTTGATTTTGAAGTTGAAAATATTTTTGCTATTGACACCCAGAATTGTGGCCTGATAAGCGCTCCCCAGTGATGCCTCTGTGAGGGCGGCTTTTCCATCTAGACTGAATTTTGCATTGTGTTCCCTGAAGCGGCCGTTCGTCGTTAACTTCACAGATGCCCCAGAGAGGCCAAGCGCTGCATTCAGCTCATTCTCCAACACCAGGGGGCTGTACTTCAAGTTGGTGGTCGCGCTGGTAGACATTCCGTCTTGGCCGATCCTTAATGTTGCTTTGTGAGCGCCACTATTAATTCTGTCAGTGCCCAAGACGTCGGCATTTAATTCAAGACCATGGGAATTTAGTGATCCAGAGAGCAGGGCGAAGAACCTAAATGACTTGTAATCAGTCTGATACTCAGAACGTAGCAATGCATTTTGATCAGAGAAGGTCAGGTCTACTTTGTTAGAAGTGGCGAAGTCCTCATACTTCCCGTTGGTGTCAGACTTCAGAATCAGCTCGTAGTTCTCATATTTCAGGGAAGCAGTATTTTTCAAGATGCCGCCTTGTAGGTCCGAGGTGGAGGTGAGGGAGACAGTTCCATCTTCATATGTTCCTGTTATTTGGTTGGTGCCCTGGAGGTAGGTGGAGTTAAACTTCAGGTTGGACTTCCCACTTAGCTGGCCAGTGGTAGAATCCTTCCGATAAGAGAGGCCATAGGCACCATTAGCATAGAATGAAGAGACTCTGAACTGCCCATCAATCTTGGCTTCCTTAATATACAGATGCTCTTTCTTTTTTGAGTCCCAGTATACTGAAGCAGACATCTCTGGTCCCCAGGCATTAGACGCATCGAATGTTAGAAAACCTTTGGAGGCTGGATTGTTTCCAATGCTTTCTACATGACTGAATTTGATATTTGAATCCAGAAAAAATCTGTGGCGTAGGGCCCCATCATATGACAATGTGAATGTTTTCCTGGGGTCATATGTTGTTTCAGCAGATCCTAGCATCGAAATTAAAACACACTGGTTAAATTAGGCAATACATCTCTAGAACAATTTCTATATTGTAAGACTTTCATTAATAAAGCCCCATCGATCTGGGTCAGTCGTGCAACAGTCTCCTCCATCTAAAACACAAGTATAAAATCTGATAGCAAAAGGCATTCCCGCAGGAAGACTTCCCCGGCCACTGCAGACCTTGCTGGGTTCTTTATCAAGTGCTTCTACCTTACCTTATACTTATGCACTATACCCTGTCATAGCACTCTTACATTGAATTATAATTGCCAGTTTATCTGTTTTCTTTGTTACTGCCTAGTAGAATACTTGATATACATTATATGTTTAATAAATATTTCTATTGATTGAATAAATGAATAAATGAATGAATGAATAGGATTCCAAGTAGCAAGGAAAATATCTGTAAGAAAGCCCAAGTCTTTCCCTCCCAGGAGGAGGCTGCCCCATCAGAGCCTGCGATGAATTAGCCCTGTGCACCCTCTCACTGAGCATAGCTCACCTTGCGTACGGTACGAGAGCAGTTCGACCACAGAGTCAGCCTTCATGTGGTACGAAGCCTTAAGCCTCAAGTGGTCTGTGCTGACGTTGCCACCAGAGAAGGAGGCGGACCAGTTGTATGAGTTGCTGTAGATATTTGTGGAGACGTCTAGCATGCCCAAGAGAGGCACCTGTAGTTGGTACAACTCAGGAATAGTGAAAGCGGGGACTTGGAATTCTCGCGATGGCAGGTAGAATCCCACAGACTTGAAGTTAAGGGCTGGTGTCCGAATAGCCTGCAATATCTTTAGATCTTTGGAGGATTTGCCACCAAAAGGCAAGGGAATCTCAAATTTCACACTCTGCTTGTTCAAGGTGTATTTGACTCGGCCATCACTGAAATGAACAACAGAGACAATAACCCCACCATAGTCAGACAACAAGAACGCAAAGTCCTCTGCCATATGACCTTCCAAGCGATTGTGCATGTGCCCCATTCCCAGACCCATTCTCACTTTTTCTCACGCTACTCCCTATGCCTGAATTCCTCTGCTTTTACCTTCATCCATCAAATACTCACGTCCATTCAAAACCTTTCCAAGAGCTGCTTCCTTATCAGTACGAACCTATTTAAGTCATAGTTAATTTCTCTTGATCTTATAGTGAAAGTCCCTTACACCTATCTGAAAGAGCATGTTATAATTCTGCTTATATGATTAGAATGTGTTTGCTCCTTGTCCGTATCTATATGGAAGGAAGGGTTATACACCCTACTGTTGTTTTTTCCTTCTAACTGCCCCTAGTCTAGTATCTTGCACATAGGGAACACTTGATATACATTTGCTAAACTGAATTGAAGCAACTTGATATGTGGAAAGAACACAGGTGTGGGATAGAGTGTTGGCTTCCACTGCTTGCTGATATTATGTCGGCGGATTCACCTCTCTGAGTCCCAGTGATGTTATCTGTGTAGTGAGGATAATAATAATGCCCTTTCTGCTGACCTCATGGAGCTAAATATCAAACAAGAAAAATGCCAAAGCACATACAGTGCACATACAGTGGACTTTTATAATAACTTAGAAGACAAAGCACTTTGCATTCTTTTCAATACTATGCACATACAGTGGACTTTTATAATAACTTAGAAGAATAAAGTCAAATGGCAGAGTTTTAAATTTTATAAGCAAATTAACTGTTCACTGCCTTACTCCAACAGGGCCTGGATGCTACCTATCCAGGATCCTGACGTTCGGTAGGAAGATGCCTGATAAGACCCTGTCTGATTCTAAGGTCCATGGTCCTGTCTTTTCAGCATGGCACAGAGAACACTGCCAGTCAGAAGCACAGGTGGTGAACAAAGAGGATCCTGGATCCTCTGAAGCTGCCACTTTTCTCTATTACCTTCGATAGGTTTGTCCATATGTGTGTTCTGGCGGACGTCAGCCCTTTTCACACTTATTTGGTCTATTAAACTTTGCAGCTCAGCCATAGACTATGGAAAGGCCCACGTGACACAGGCCACTTGTTTTCTTAACCCCGAAGATCATATGAGAACAGTCAATCTAGAAAAAACTACAGTCTTTTTAGCTCATACTGATTTTTTTTTTTTTTTCATGAAATCAAGGAAAGCACTATGTGTATTTCTGTAACTACAGAAGTGATCCAAACAGTTTGGAATCTGACTTCCCCAAATGGATGAACCTATACTGATAAAGTGAAATGTTCTCAGAATGCTCCTTTCATTAGTGTTGAATGGCTGTTTTGACCCTCTAGAGCTCAGCTGCAAATCTGTGTCAACAATTCTGCTGGACACTCTTGAATTCTTCACAAACAATTATGAGTAAATATATCCTGATCTTGAACAAAGGGAGAATTCACTTATAATGGAGGAAAATTAAACGGCTTTCAAATTCAGGTGCAGTGGATAAAACATCTTAGGGTAAAAGTACCAGAATCCCCAATGACTTTTAGGTTCTTTCTGATTGGGTTGGCATTCACATGCTGATCTTGTGTTTAATAACGTAAAAATGCCCTAGTGTTTATTCTACAGTTATTAATCTCCTTAAAATGCTTAAAATATTTCCCTTCAAAGTGTAAATTAGAGTCTAAATCATGCTAAGTAAAATCTTCCATTAACTTTGCAAGTTTCTGAAAAATTTTTCTGGTTCCTTTTTATACCTTTTCAAGAAGAGGTTTTCTGGGATGTAGAAGCCTGGCGAGCTTATTTTCCTCAGTTTGAACTCTTTTTGGCCCCAGAGGTAATCTTGCAAAATCTGGGCATAAGGAAGACTCATAGATGCCTTCTGAAGCCATGTGTTTGTTGCCTACAAAATAATAGAAGTTTTCAGAGCAATGGGCTTGGACGGGCCTCAAAGGGCAATTAACATTAGGTGATAATCCATATTTTACAAATCAATGACTAAGAGAGATGATACACTAAAAGTTAAAAATAAAGCACAGAAAATTAGAAATTATGAATTTCGGTTGTCAGTCATTGATTGCTGCCTATATTTTATTAAAAAATATGTAACATAGTCAAACTCCTATCTAGTGTCCTGAAGCTTCCTTTCATGTCTGAGCCACAGCAAACTCTTCTGCTTGGTGGCATTCATCTGGTACTTATCACACACAACCTTGAATAGCTAGGTAACCACACATGAGTCTTTCTTTTCTCCCCAGGAATTCCCTGGAGGTAGGAAGCATGCCTTCTCCATCTTTGGATTCCCCTCATTCACCTAACTCAGGGTGAGTATGTAATTAGCACTTATAACCATGTATTTATTGACTGACTAATTTGTACTTACAACTATTAAATTGGAACCCATGTGCCGGAAAGTCATATTTGCTTGAGGAACTCTGTGATCCAATATACTATTGCCAAGTGCACACAAGGTTTTAGGATAATCAGAGAGAGCCGTGGGGAAATTGGAAATAATTTTTTTGGTGTCCACATTGGTGCCTGCGTTCCATTCAAATTCAATCTTATCTTCATCTGAAAACATACATATGAAATAACGGTCAGCGGTGCCAGGTCACCCCTAACCAATGGCTCTAAACACTGCACTCAAGTACGGAGAGCTCTTGGAAGCACTCATGTTGGGAAGAGGTACATACCATAACGCCATGCCACCTTCTTGGAAATTGTTGAGCCGTAAGCTGTAGCTGATGAGTCCATCTGGAGGAGCAGTTTTGTGGGAGACCACTGGGTGAGGATCTCACTTCTGGCTTCTGCTTGCAATCGAGGTATGGAAATAACACCTTTGATTCTGCCTTCTTCCTTCCCGTAACCACTATTGAAAAGAAAATCAGTTGACATCAATGACTTTGTCCATTCCAAGGAAATACACAGGATCAAAGAGTTATGATGAAACTCTTTGATCCTGTGTATTGCGACTTGTGATGAAAACAAGATAGATGAATGGCTTGGACAAATGACCAGAGATTGAGCCCATTAATGTGTACAGCCAACTTCAGCCAAATTCAGGATTTTCCAAAGAGGTATGGGAGAAAGAAAAGGTGTTCAAAAACTGTTTCAATGCTGCTCTACCAATTATTAGCTCTGTTGCCTTGGCCAAATTGTTTAACTCCTCTGAACTACCATATTCTTATCTATAAAGCAGGGAAGCTGGTGCCTACCTCACAGTTTATTATGAGGACTGAGATAATTTCTTTAAAGTACCCAGCACAGTGCCTAGTAAATGGTAGGAAGATCCAACTAGACATGCGCAGAGGGCCAGAATGTCCAGGGCTCTGTCTGACTTCCAGAAAAAAAAAATGCCCCTGGTCTAGTCAGCTCTGAAGCTGAGAAGGAAGGCCAGCAGCTCAAGTCAGATCACCTTGAGCCTTCCTTACCTTATGTGGCCGGTGAGGGTGACCTCAGTGATTTTCTTGTTCTGAATGTCCAGGGTGAGTTTGTATGACTTTTTTTCCTTAGCAGATTCATCACTGACTCTGAGGACTGTCCCAACGTCAACGTCAAAATCTGGAATTTGCATTTCACTGGACAAAGTCATACTCTGCCGGTTATATCTGAATGTCATGGTAGCTTCTGTCTCTCTCACACCTGAAAGGGTGTACCAGATAATCAGAACGTGCATTCACAACCTAGCTTTGGTTGGAAAGAGAGGGAAAGGCAGAGAAATCCTAAGTACTCAATGTGCTTACACGACAGTGCAGGATTTCACCTTAAATTTTTACCTCTGCGGTGCTCATACATTTGTTCAATCCACAAATATTTATTCATTGCCTATCATGTGTTAGGCACTGCTCTTGGCATTGGGGAGCCCCAGACCTCATGGAGCTTACATTCAAGTGGGGGCGTACGGACAATACACAAGTAAATTATTTATGTCAGATGGTTATACGTGTTAGGAAGAAAAGTACAACTGGATGAGCCAATAAACATTAGAAGGGGATAGAAGAGGTGACATTTCATGTGTGGTGGTCAGAGAGGTTCTCTCGGATGAGAGGGTAGTGGGCAAGACCCGGAAGAGAAGGCCTGAGCCATGCTCTCTTCTGGGGTCAGGAGAGCTTTCCAGGCAGAGGGAATCCGCCATGCAAAGGCCTTGCCGTGGAGAGCGCTCGGCGTGTTCAGGGAACAGTGAGGGCTCGAGGCCCTTCTGTGAGGGAGGTGTGACATCTCCGTAGACTCCCCACAGACAACACCCTTCCTGGTTCTCTGCCGCCCCTTCCCGACCTTCCCCAGTCGCCAGTTCCTCCTTTCTTTGTTATAAGATTCCCACGTTCCCTTCAATTCACAGGCGTACCCTTTTCGTGTCTTTTGTAAAACTCTTATGTGAAAATTTTTTTCAGCATGCATCCCCCTTCCCCCATTCAGTTTTGTTTTTCTTGTTTAATTTGGCGACATACTATTCCTACATAAAAAATCTTCCAAAGTGAATCTAAGTTTGTCCCCTCCCCTAATACCTGCTTCTCCAGTGGCCTTTTCCATCCCACATAAATGGCATCTCATTCTTCAGTCGGGTAGGCCAAAACACTGGGTTCCCTTTTCCCCTTACACAGCACCCACTGCATCAGCAAATCCTGTCAGTGCGATCTTCAAAATATGGCCAGAATCTGACCACATCTCACCTCTCCTCAGCCTCCACTCTAATCCAAAGCGCCACCGTCTCTGGCCTAGGTTATTGCCAAAGCCTACGCATTCGTTTCTTCGCCTTTGAGCCCCTGAAGTCTTTCCTCAACATAGTCATAAATGAGGTTGTGAAAACTCTCCAGTGGCTTCTTATTTCACTTAGTAAAAGCCAATGTCCTCACCAGAACTTAGAAGACTACTTCTGCCACCACCCCCTATCTTTCCGCCGTCATCTTCTACTGCTTACCTCCCTGATGCTTCTGCTTCAGCTACACTGGCTTCCTTTGCTTTCCTCAAACCTGGCAGCCATGCACCTGCCTCAGGGCCTTTGCGCCTGCTGGCCCCTCAGCCTATAACCATAACGCTCTTTCTGTATGGCTTATCTCCTTACCACCTTTAAGTATCTCTTTTATGTTCCCTTTACCAGTGAGACTTTGCTTTATCAGTCCTAACAGCACTGCCTTCCCCTGCCCTCCCGCCTCCCTCCACTCCTGACATTCTCTGGACTCCTCTATGTTCTATTTTTCTCTTGAGCATGCTTCTAAATATTTTCTTGTTTGGTTATTTGCTGTAAACTCCATGAGAACAGAGACTATCTCCACTGTTTTCTATCCTAGCCTAAGCTCTATGACAAGCCTGACACTTATCAGGTACTCAGTACAAATTTATTAAATATATGAAATTAACTATGTTCTCTTTCTGCGTCCTGGACCTGATGCTGAGGGCAGAGATGGAAGAGTCTTTCTCTGGATACTTGCCTTCTGCTTGAGTCACAAACTTCAGCATGTCTACGAAGGCTTCACCCTCTCTCTGGAGTTCATAGGTTGCGCTGGCAGAATACTGCTCTACTTCTCCTGTTGGCTTCAGTTCCAGTTCAAATCTAAAGATGTTACAATGCATACGGTGTACGATGTTAGAACTTCCCATGATGCTTAGAACACCCCCCAAACAACTCGGCCTCAATAGCAACAAAATATGGTGCTTCTTTTAACATTGTCTCCTGTCCCTAAATCATGACGATCTCTATGATCACTTTCAGTCTTTCCAGGAGCTCAAGGCAAGAGCAGAGCCTGAGGTCCCCCGAGGTTTTGGACAAGCAGAGCGGTAATTGCTGGCTGTGTCTGGAAGGCCATGAATAAGAAGTGGAAGTTGGGGGAGTTGAAGACAAGGAGCTGTCAAGCATGGTCAGAGCTTGGAACACATGGTGAGAGCTCTAGGAAAGGCCATGTATCTGGAGACTCAGAAACATGGACACTGAATTAGGGGCAAATTAGAATCTGTGCTGTGATCCTCTCAGCTAATGCATAAAAGAAAGAGGGGACATCATCTATAAAGAGATGTTTTTAAAGGAGTGATTCTCAGTGGCAGTGGGTGCAGTTTACTTGGGGGAGTGTGATCGAATCACCTTGCTTGTCCACTTTTTGAGCTAAGACCTCCCTTGGTGGTCATGACTCCTCACGTTCTAACACTGCCCCTCTCCTCCCACCTATGGAGGAACCCAGTTCCAGTCCCAAAGTTTAGGCAGGAATATGTATACCCTTTAGATATATTGGGTAGAGGACGACTGTTTTAAATAATTAAAGAACAGTGCAAACCCCCAATTCTGGTGACATGGGCCTATGACACAGCATTTTCCCTTTGCCCTGCTAGGTAGCCATGAAGGTGAGCAGATGCTGGGCTGGACACTGAGTGTGTCTGACCTGGTGTCTCCGGCCAGTAGGTAGTAAGAGGAAGTGCCTGTGGAACTGGCGTTGGAGTAAGCACCCATGCAGTAGTTCAGGCCGGTAAAGAAAGGCTTGCAAATCGACCAGGACTTCCTGTTCTCAGGCAGAGATGAGATCGCTTCCGTTTTGGTGGTAGAGACCAAGTGCAATGTGTTACTAGTGGAGAATGACAAAACCTGAGTTATCTTCAAGTCATGAATCAAAATGAATGTCACTGATGCTCGCAGTGCAAATACCCCCTTATCCTGCTCTCTACCTCCCCTATGTTCTTAAATTCTTTGATTTACTTGGGAACAAATCATAGTAAGAAGAACATTAACAAGGCTAACAATCACAGTGACTCTGTGTTTCGGACACTGCACTAAGTTCTTCACAGTTTTTACCTGTAATCTCCACAACAGTAGGCATTAGGAGTCTCCTTTTCACAGGAAACAGAGGCTCAGAGATGTTAAGTATTGGTCTCTGGGACCTGACTTCAGGTGTAGCCCTCCCTTCCTATGATTTGAGGTAAGAAATACTCTGTCTCTCTTTCATCTGAAATCTCTTCGTCTCTACTGGCTTCTTTTCACCCGTATTAAACACACTCAGTTCTCTTCTCCCATTGTACACACACCACACACACACACACACACACAAATGTACACACACATGCACGCACACAACACACATGACATTCTTCCCTTTCTACCCTCCTCTGGTCTCTCCTACAATCGAGAAATTGTCTGTCTTTGTGGTCTCCACTTTTGACAGCCTTCTCTCTGAACTGCGATCTGATTGCCTCCCTACTGTGCTTCTGGAACTTCTTTCATTAGCATCTCCAATCACCTCTTGCTCTTAATTCCCATGGACATTTTTCAGCTTCATCTTCCTTGATCTCTTGGATGCATTCAGTAGAGTTGGTCACTAATGGCTGGATGAAGACTTTAGAGTCCATACCCTCTGAAAAGATTATGGAACCTGCCTCCCAAGTGTGTACTTAAAAGATTAGTATGTGTGAGAAAGTTCAGTAATGCCCTGACTTCATCCAAGGATGCTTTCTTTGATATAACGTGTTCTTTCCTCAGTATTGTTTCTTCATTTTAAGAGTGCCCTAAGACCAAGCTATGCCGGGGGGCTGGAGCCCTCAGAGCCAGCTTTGGCCCGCCTATGGGGCAGTCCACCCCTGTGGCCACTCCTGAGCATCTATGACCCGTCATGGCCTTGGTTCCCTTCTGCCTCTCTGGTCACCCCTCACTCTTCGTTGCTCGTGCCTCTCCCCCTTTGCATGTTTATATTCTCCACCTTTCTGTCCTAGACCCTCGTGTCTTATTCTACACCAATCACTGCTTGACTTCCATAACTTCTATGTGCCAGTGACTCCCAAACCTATATTTGTAGCTCAGAGTGTTTTACCGAGCTCAGACCCAGGGGTCCAGTTGCCAGCTGGATATTCTAATTGGTTGTCTCGCAGGTCTTCTAATGCAATATATCCTAAATTGATCATTTTCCTCTACGTCAGCCCCTCTCCCTCTCTGGTTCCTTTTTCAAAGAAGGGCACCCCCACTTCCCTTTCTGCTTTCTTTTGCCTCAACCCCCTAACTAGTCAGTCACTAAGTACTCAGGTTTCTACCCCCTAAGAATATCTAGAGACGGCTCACCACTCTCCACACTCCAGCCCTCACCAGATGCAGGCCACTATCCCCACTCACCCATGTGTGAATGTGACAGACTCCTAACTGGTCACCCTGTCTCTAGTCATGCCTCCTGCCCACCCATTTCCCACTCCGGATTCAGAGTATTTCTTCCAAAACACCAACTCTTATTTTATTGGTGCTCCCATTTGAAACTCCTCTGCCTTCAGAGGAGCCCCCACTCCTTAAGATGGTTCCTAGCGCTGACCCTTGCCAGCCCCTCATGTCACCTCACAGTACATTCCCCGCACAATTTATCACACTGAATTTCTTGCAGTTCCTGAATCACATTACTCTTCCTTCAGGCCACTGCATGTGCTTTTCTGTTTGCCCGGGAACACCCTCCCTTTCTCTTTTGTTGGATAACTCTGACACTGGCTTCAGACATCAGCTCAAGTACGACTTTCTTCAGAAAGCTTTCCCAAACTACGGCAGGCTACATGATAGAGAATTTCATGGTCCTCTAACACCTCCTCTAACTGAAGCCCCACTTTATCGTTACTGCTCGCTTCATTATATGTCCTTCCAGTATGCTGTAACCTCTAGAAGTTCAGGGATCTTGTCTCTCATTCAACATGCTTAGTATATATAGGCAATTAAATACTATTTTTGAATCAACAAATTAATGTGCCCCAAATATAGAAACTAAGGTAAATCTGTGTTTGAGAATATCATTGAAGATGAAGTTCTCAATATAAGGCTGCATTCTATACTCTGGAAATTAGGATTTTCATGCTTTATCTACTGAGCTAGCTACCACAGATCAGTATGATCTCTGGTAATATTCCTGAGAAAAATAGTCATTTGCCAAGGATGATTCCTCTAGAACTAGTGTTTTTATTCTCAAAACAAACAGACAACAAAAAATAGAACCTAATAACAACTAGTTAATAAGTAGGTCTTAAGTCTCCATTTAGTAAAACATGTAAAGTTGAGAGAAAATTGTAATTATTTAGTGAGTCTAGGCTCGGTTAAAAATACAGAATTCCTCTCTCTCCATCACCCAAGATCCACTGAGGTCAGAACTGTCTCAATTAGCTATCTAGCCTGGCCACGTCCAGCACATACAGTAAACTGGTCAGATCTCACTGAAAGAATTACCTGCCGCTGAAGAGCTTGATGGGTCTGTTTGGGGCAGGAATCCTCAACTTCAGCTCCCCAGCCATTAGGGAAAGTCGTGCCTCCAGGCCTGTCTCATGGAAGAAGTTGGTGTTCATTTGGATCCCGCTCCTAGCAAAGTCTGGAACGACGACGCTCATATGTGTCACAAACTCCACAGACACAGAGGGCTTTGTCACCAGTTCTGCTTGCATCTGTAAGTCATAAGATGACCCATTCAGCTTTGTTAAATACCTTAGTTCCCTGCGGTCAGATCGACCACCCTTCCCATCCCTGGGCAAACACCTCTGGATAGCTCACACCTCAGAAACATTACAGTGATTCGTTTGGAGGAAGAATTGCCCAGCTCTCAGTTTTCCAGGGCTGGAAGACACTGATACCCAGCACTAGGAAGTGCCCAAATTAACTATAAGCACAAGACAAAAGATGATTGAAATCCTTCTTTGATCAAAGAATAGCTGAGTTCTCACGTGACTGCCATGCCCCACTGGAGTGAGGGAGGTAGTGCGTCCTAGTGGAACCCTTAAGTTTTTCATCAAGCCTAATGAGGTGACTACATTGACAAGGCACTTCGTCTTGAACCGGAAACACATTTGCAGATTGCACAAGAAACACACCTTGGAGGAAAACAACAACCCGAGGAATCAAAGGCGAAGAGAGTCTTACTTTGGCTACTTCCATTTTCACTCCAGCGTGGATTCCGGGAGCGATGACTCCAGTGGAGGACATTTGCAGTTGTAACCCAAGTCCAGTGGGGAGTTCAAAGGCATTGTCCATAAAGATGTAGTGAAGAAACAAGTCACTCTTTGAACCTTTTTTTATGACTTCTCCAATCTGTAGATCCGACGGGGGAGAATAACTAAAAGTAAGTGGGCTTTGTGCAGTACACCCTCCCACATGTCAGACAATAATTATCCTTCTTCATCCAGAAAGGAAGGGTCTAGCATATTTTGATTAGCTGAAGAGTTTGATAAGTAAAGAAGAATGATTATTAATTTCAACAAACCAGGTTATAAAACATTGCCCTGGGTAGGTATCACATCATTTTCAACTGGTGATTCAGAAAATCTTTAAGAATATTGCTGGGCCTTAGAGCTTTAACACTTTAAGTTTCATTGCATGGCATGGCTTAATTCTGCTGTTTTGGAGTATACATGTAAATGAGAGTTTACCTGAAGTACACTGTATTATGGTAAAACCAATTATTTGAAACCAACGAGATGTTGAGATGATATACCTATTAGTATGCATTGGTTTTTGTTTTTTTATGACATATCTAGAAAATAACTTGATATCTGTTTTCTTAAAGCCAACTTTACTATTTATTAAATCCTAGGAAGTATATTTTGATATTTTTCCCTTCTTAATTAATAATAATATTAAAAAACTATAGCTCATATTCAGGTAGTTTACAATTTACCAAATATATACTTTCATAATCATTGCATCATTTCAATATTTATTAAAAGAAACCTGTAGCATGAATCGCTTAATTTCTAAATATTACCAATTCCTTGTGATCCAAGAATCTTCTTGGATTCTTGGCAAACCCACCTCTGTGAAGAAAGTATCAGCATTTTGCCTGGTTTGCATGGCCAGGACCGTAAGGGAATCTGGGAGATCTAAGAAGTGCTCAGGCTAATCTCATCACCTGTGATGGCCTACTTACCATCTGGGGGATCCCCTGCAGAATACGGGCACCATTCACGAGCAGCCTCCCCAGGACCTGCTGGTCACGAAGGCTGACAAAGCCAAGCTCCTCTCCCAAGATGCGGAGGTAGGCTCTGGCTTCTGGGAATTCTTTGGATTTCAAATCTTTGAGCAGCTTCTCAACAGTGAGCATAATTCCACTGACCATGTCCTGAGTTTTTAACAACAAAACGTCTAATGAGACGTCAGCAACGCCAAACACAAAAAACTGTGGGGCCTGTGCTGCAGTTGTGATGGACCTAAACACACTCAAGGTGGGGATACAGGACAGACCCTGACTCAGGATCCCACCTCTCACTAAAAGATAGCTTCTCCGAATCAACATGAAAGAGACAGCGGTGCTTCCACACTGTCCTTGACTCGAATAATGTAAGCATAGTAAGGGCAGTCTCAGCCTCTGGGATGACAGGGTTCCCAAGGTGAGAAGATCTTCAATCCCCCCTCCCTTGCTTAGACGCTTTCTCTTTTGGCTAGGGAAAAATGGCAGGGTTTGGGGGCAATATTAGCTACCATGTAAATTGGTCAAAAGCTTGAAAAGCACCTAATCCTAGACAAGTTCTTCTTAGAGATAAGAAGAAGTCCACAGACTGATGCTTAGGCAACGAGAAAGAAAAGAGCGATTGGAAGATCCAAAGCAGATCAATGACACTCAGCCTCAAGTAGGGGTAAGAAAGTTAGATGAAGGTGGTGCCGACCGTGAGCACCTAGGAGTAACGTATTGCCCTGCTTCTCAAACTAAATGTTTGTCATGTGCAAGTCACTTGGGGATCTTATTAAAATGCAAGTTCTGATTCAATAGATCCCAAGTAGGCCTAAGAACCTGCACTTCTAGCAAGCTGTGATGTGATGCCAATGACTGGACCACACTTCAGGTAGCAAAAAGTTAAAGAATAAGAAGCTCCAGATTATATAATCTATTTTATACTCCTTAAGTGGAGGCTTATGCTAGCTTCAAAGTGAATTTCGCTCTCATTAGCTAGTGCACTGATGTGAGTAAGAACCAAAGAAAGAAGTTAATAATAACTTATTTTATAATAATGAAAATATGAATTTAAAAATTATAATAGTATCTGCTCATTGAACAGTCAGTACCAGAGTCAGGCACTCTGCTTAGCATTTTACATACTTTATTTCATTGAGCCTTTAAATATCCTTGTGAGGTATGGGTTATTATTAGTACTTTGGAGATGCAGAAACAGATAGACATACTCAGGTGTGCACAGCTTGAAGACAGTGAGGTGAGACTTCAAACTCACACCCCAGAGTTCACACCCTCAATCAATATGCTAGAGTTCCTCTACTGAGTCTGTTTCCTGGGCACAGTGAATCCCCAGGAGGCCCATAACTGCAGAGGATACTGGCTCTTACTCTCATGGGAATGGTTAATCAAAGCCATATTTGTCACTTGAGTAAGATAGTTCCTTGGTGACTTCCAGGCTTAGATAAGAATGTTTTTGCATTGAGACCCAAAGCTTTCCTTGAGAGGCTACTTAACTAAAACATACCTGCTCACGTTTATCATCTTTGGTGTAGCCAAAGTGGTCCACCAAGACCTTGGAGACATGATCAGGAACTTGACCATCAACCCAGTACAAAGCCTTGTTGACACTGTCTGGGAAAAATCCTTGCTTCCCAAAAAAAGCTTCCAATGTTGGCTCAAACCCTTTTCCTTCCACACCAAGCTGAGAAAGAAAATCAGGCAAGAAAACACTATCAGGTTCTTTGTTGTATGTCAGCCTCCCATTCTCTTAATGTCCACTTAATTAAACAAGTATTGGATGAATACCACAAGGCAGGAACTGAGCTTAGCACTCCGCAGGAGCTGTCTTATTTAAATCTCACTAGAATCTTCAAAGGCAGAACTTATTATTTGCCTTTTTCCAGAAGAGGCAGCTATGGTTCACAGAGGATAAATAATTAAACCAAAGACTGAGAGTTGAGAGTGGCTTTGGAGTTTGAGCTGACTCTGTCCGCCTGCACAGCCCATGGCCTTCCTTTGATTTGGGGTCTCAGGGTTTCTCTGAGACATCTGTGTTTCCATTCATACTAAGAAGTCATGTTTCAGATGACCCCTGGCAGGGAGGTGAGGGAGGCAGAAAGAGGCAGGCCTCCAAGAGATGTACGGAACTGTCTGATGATTCTTGTCCCTCCCTGGCTGGCTCGTGGCTCCCTTGGCTTTCTACGTATAGTGTAGAACAGGATGGTCTAGAAAACACAAGACTCTTCTTCAGTCACACATACCTCGAAGAGGTCAGCTGAAGCCAATCCAAAGACAGTGAGGGTCGTTTTCAGCATGCTTTCTTTAGGAAGGTAATTATGTGGATCGAATATAAGATTGCCTTCAATTTTGGCTGAGACTGGGTCGAGTAGTGGCAGAGAAAGAGATTTGGAGAAATGATAGTTCCGGGAGAATCTTTTGAAGTCCATGACAGTTGGAAGTTGGGAATTTTTCAGAGCTTCTTTCACTAACGTTTTCAAACTGGATGAAAAGAAGGAGTATATTTTGAGCCAACACATCTTATGTTATGCATTGCCTCTCTCACCGCACGTAAATACGGGGTTCCAATTGCTATCAAACTCATGGGTCTGCCCCAGGAGTTTGGCTCAGGTCTGCTTTACTTTTGCCCAGGTGTTTGTTCCAGAACAAAGGACACTTACTCTATAAAGGGCAGAGAGTGGCCAAATCCGAATTGAGGTTTGGAACTTCAGCCCTTTGTAGCAGATGGGGAAAAATTACTCTTACTTACTTCTGGACATACAGTTCTTCTGAGTTTAAGATGTTGGCGATGTGGGAAGCCACAAAGTTCTTCACTTGCGCATTCTGTTCCCATGGGAGAAGTTGGGTGATTTTGCTAACATCTGACTGGGAAGGGTCCCTCATCAGCATGAGATAGGCTGCCAGTCGCTTGTCCCCTGGAGAGGTGTCATCGAGGAAAGTCTGAAGAAGGACTTCCCGGACCTGGAACCGGAAGAAGAAACTGTTATCACTGTCCTTTGTTCGGCACACAGAACAAGTCTGGCAAACACTGGCATGATCTGCAAGCAGTTTGTTATGTGTAAGTCGAATTTCTCTCTAATAACTCTTCAAACGCTGGTACTGAATCTTCTTGCCAGTCTTCCCCAGAGCAACCAGCTCAAGGAAGTGTTCTCAGAAGACTCCTATCACGCGCATGTCAAATTCAGTTTCATTAAAATACACAACGTACAGCCAAGTTAAGACTTGCTGGAGACCTGCCACTAACTGAAAATAAAGTTGTTTTAACATAAATTAGTTCAATATGAGGGTAAAGGAGGGGAAAGATAGTGAGAGTTTGGAGCTAATAAATGAGGTTGTGTCCAAAGATACTGAGTCGTCGCCAGCTAGGGCAGGGGCCAGTTGGCTATCCTAGTTTGGGGAGATTCGGGAAAATCAGGCATGTTTTCCCAAAACAGTGAGAGTGGTGGTCGATCTGGCGGGAGGCAGCACGTAGCATGCTGGAGTGGCAGCAAGGTCAAGTATTTCTCTCATGTCCATATACTGTGAGGCAGTCAAGTCAGTAGGACTGTTGAAAATTGCAATTAGAAAGCAGTAGAATAAGGTCCTTGGAATGACAAGATTTAGAATCTCATTCCAAATCCTTGTCAAACTGAATAATTTTCACCTTCAGACCTCCTCTGCGGACCTTACCTCATCTTGAATTTCCATTTTCCGCAAGGCTTGGATGGCAGCCTTCTGAATCAGCAGTGATGGCTCTGTACTTTTGATACATTTTAGGACTGATGACGTGAGTCTTGGGGTCAGCTGCTCCATGGTTCCACCAATATTTCCAATGACCTGCATCGGAAAGCAACGAGAGGGAATCAGGGTGCAGAAGGAGAAGGAGCGGGTACCCCGGAAAAGTGCTTCTGAAACGATGTGTATTATAGAAAAGACGGAAAGTACCCTCAGAATCAGGTAGGTGTGATCTTCGTTCCCAGTGCAGTCATCGCGAATCTGCTCCGACAGGTAATCAGCAATGTCCAGCAGGTCTTGGGTCACCGCAGGGTCTGTCCTATGATAGCTGCAGAACGAGCATTAGGACTACTCAGGATGCATAGCTAGGTTTATCTTAAAATCCAAACTTGTGTTTGCCGATTTATTTCAAGCCATTACTGACTTCAAAAAAAAAGCCGGTAGGAAAACAAAAGAGTAAGCATCAAACTTTGAAAGTAGAGGGCAGAGTACAATCTCAGTGTGGAGATGTGGGGGTCTCCCTCAGCGTCTATGAGGAGAACCGGTGTAAAACTCACTTGTTGACCACGTGACTCAGAGCATATAAAGTGGCCCGGCTCTGCTGCTCCTTCGCTGTGTTGAAGATGTCCCGTAGCGTCTGGGCAGAGGGTCCTGGGAGCAGGGCCACCAGGTAGGTTACAGCGTCTATCAGAAGGGGGTGGGCTTTCTCCCTCTTCAGCCACTGGAGGATGGGAGCGTAACACTGGGGCCGTCCGCACTGCATCAGGGCTTGAAGAGTGATGGGGCTGAGGAGGAAAGGGCCGGGAAAGTCACAGAGATCGCCTTCGCGGCCGCTGAAACACCCTTGGCCCTCGGTGTGCCCTCTGCCACCAGCAGTGCCCTCACTGCCCTTATTCACCACCCGAATCCAGCTCAGACTCCAACCAGGAAGCCTTCCCTCCGAGCATTAACCACTGGAGGGCGCCATGGAGGCAAGTCTGAAAAGGGACCCCCTGGACTCTCACCTAGAGAGCACTGTCATCACTGTCCCTTGGTCGGAACCCAGAACATGCCACATAAACACTGGCATGGTCTCATTGCAGTCTTGTTTCTTTTCCAACCTTCACAGCACTGAGAGCCAGTGCCTTGAAGTCCAGAGAAATCACAGTATTATTTTGCTTGCCTGAGTTCTCTCTCCACTAGCTTATTGTCTTCCCAAAGGTACAAAGGTCTTTTTGTCTCAAACGGAACGAGGAATTAGAAGATACCCATCAAAGTGTAGGAAATATTTCCCTCCTCTTTTAACACACAAATACATATCTCCCTTGGATGCAACATATACATGTGTGTGTTGCCCATGGATCACTAGGCACCTGAGCTGGTATCTCTCTATCCAGCAAACATGAACTGATCGACTAAACGGACTAACAGTCTTGATATTTCAATGGTCCCTAAGATTCTCTGTTTGGCTAAGGTTTCAGCCAGCTACCATAGGTTTATAATCCACGAAAGATTGAAGCGCAACTATTAAATAAATACCTGGACACCCCGAACAGCTTTGGCAAGAGGGCTGAGACTGCTTCATCGCTGAGGCCTCGCAGCTCGGACACCAGTTTACTGAAGAGGTTCGCTCTCTTGGCGTTCTGCTCAGAGATGTGTAGGCTCTGCAGCTCTTGGAGGGTTTTCATGGCGGCCTCGGCCTGCCCCGGGGGTGACGCGGCTTTGGTGCTCTCAAAGGCGAGACCCACCTCCCTGGTACCTGGAAGGAGGAAAGTGTCAAAGGAATTTCTGCTTTACCTTTATGTTTCAACCATATCTTGGTCTATTGGAAACTGGGAATCAGTGGGATATCAGCAAAGGGGAAAAGAAAACTCTCCTGTCCTTGATGCCCATTATGTATCTGGCTCTGTGCGAGGCATTTGACTTCAGCGTTTTCACTGACTCATCACACTATCCCTGTGGGTTAGTAGAATGCCTCGACTTCAAGATAGGGAGCTAAGACCCAGACTGGAGCAACTCACCTTGCCCAGGACCTCTCTGGGTATAAGAGGCAGAGCCGGAATTGAATCCAGGCTTGTCTGAATCTGTTATCGACTACCTCTTTGCCCAAAAGAACCGGCAAGGAGGTGCTGCTGCTGATATGGCTGCAGCTGAGGCTCGCCCATCATTTCTTCCAGTTGAATCTCACAGCAGTTTGTGGGGGAGGGGAAGAGTCTTTTGTGTCTCCTCCATGACCCTGTCTGATCTATGCTAGGGAAGGGGGTAAATTCAGCATGGACGTGTGGCGTAATGGAAAGAATCTTGACTTAGATTAGACCTAGGGGCTCATTTTGTACCACCTCTAATATACCATGACCCTGAATAAACCTCTCTACGTGTCATTTTCCCCTCTGTAGAATAAGTTTAAAAGCATACATGGTTACCACTTGACATCACAGGTTGCTGACAGCAGTGAGGTAATGCATAAGACAGACTTAAATCCAAGGCAAATGCAGGGCTAGGGTAGAGATGGAGATTGCTACGGTCCCTTCCAGCTCTGAAGACCAATTCATGACCCTGAAGGCTCGCTCCTACTTGTCCCAGGCCTCAGGCCTTACCACAAGGTGTATGAGGTTGTCAGACCCACCAGAAGTAGACTTAGGAGGTCAGTTTCCTACTTACAAAAACCTAGGTAGCTTTGGGAAACTTCTCCCTTTCTCGTGTCCCATTGTCATTTGGCATTTGGACGTGATCACGCTTTCTCGCTAGAGTAGCCCACCGCCAGAACAGCAGAGCCCACTTAAGTCATCAGTCAGCAGGTGTTTCACAGGGCCCAGCAAGGAGCTAAGCCTTGACGCATGAAATATCTTGGGCAGATCTCCTGGCCCTGGCAACCCCGAGGGTATAAAGTCTTACCTTCATCAAAGAGGCGGCTGTTGAAATTACGTGTCTCTTCAAGTTTCAAAGTCTGCGTAATCTGTGCCGTCATCCCATTCCTGATAACAAAGGAAGCACAGCAGGTAACAAAGGATGGCAAGCACTCCAGGCTTTCCATGGTGAATGTTTCCCTGTGTCCGCTTTTACCCAAATCCTGACCTTTAAACCATGGTTAACCGGTCATCCTGAGCCCCTGATGAACAGCACCCACCTCCTCCTGGTCATGCTATCTGTCCTTGCATCAAAGGACATATGCACCTTCTACCTTTAACCAGTTTGGAGTGCCTACATGGTAGGAATGAACTCTGTGCCTTGAAATTCCTTTGTATCTCCTACAGCACAATGCTGAGCATACGGCAGTTACTCAATAGATTTAAGATGACTGACCAATTTTCAAAATGGATTTGGATACACAGCTCTCCAGTCCAAATTCCAAATCCTTCACAAAGCCCTTTGAACCAGGGCAGCCTGCAATGATCCTGGCTTTTCCCGATTTATAACCCTTAAAGTCTGGGTCTCAGATATCTTTTGTTGGTCTCAAATTGTTTTGCATGCCTGAGATATCCTGACAAATCACCTGTTAGCTTGGAAAGGGGGGCAGGTATGGCCTCTGCTTTGTAGCTCTTCACAGTCCCCTCACAGGCACAGGCTAGCCTGGATGAGGGCTCCCGAGAAGCATGCAGCTCAGATCCCATAAATGATGAATCAGGGGTGTAGCATGTGACTTACTTGTGGGAGAAAGGCAGGAAACGGTGTTGTTCCTTGCAGATGGCTTCTGAGACATGCTTCTTCTTGGGATCCAGGGTGTACCGGCAGGACTGGCTGCTGCTGATCAGAGTTGACAAGGGGCGGTTCTGTGAACGAGGTGGAAAAGCATTTCAATCAGTTAGTTCCTGGGGCTTGAACCTGAGATTTCTGCCATAGGCATTTACCTTCAAGGAAGAAGGGGAGGAGGGGAAGGGGAATTCCGTAACACTAGACAGACTCGGTTACAGAAGAGAACTTGGTGTTTGACATTCAGATATGGAGATGCGACGACTTGGCATACCCAAAGCTGAGTCTAGCTATAGGCTCTTCTTATTCCGTCCCAATGGACATCTCATCCTGCACAAAGCAGATATCGCGTGGTATCCTACACATACGCACCCCAGCGCACATTAATTCTGCACACACTGCAGCTCCCTATGTTTCTTCTGCCTAGAAGCCCAGCCTTATGTCTCTCTTCCATTTAAACATCCTTTGTATCTTTTAGTCTCATGCTTCACATCCTCTGTGAATCTTTGCATTTAGACTCACTGATGCTCACCTATCATTTCTTCTAACTGGATCTATTAAGCTGCTTTGCCCAGTGAGCTACGTGAATACTGCTTTCTCCTTCGTGGTCAGGCCTAGGACTGCTTGTCTGCACTGCTCAGGTTATCACTTTATCTGGCATTGTCCCTCCCTCAGTGCTGCCCAGAATGGAGCTGAGCACACAGCAGCTGCTTGGAAAAAACACAAAGACCAGTGCACTGGCCTCTATATGGCCCTGGTGGTCACCAGACTCCCTGTTTTTGGGCTCAAGGACAATGACCAGGAACACTGCCAGGCATGACATGATTGCTCAAGTCCCTCATGTTTACTGAGATAAGCTGTGGTTCACGGCCCTGAAGGTATCACAAGGCATTAGGTGAGCTCAGGTAATATGGTGCCCTGTGACCCCAGGTGAGGGTGAGCAGAGAAGTTTAGCCCTGAGGGAGTGGCCTGGGCAGGACGCAGAGGGGCCAGGCACTAGTCAGGGTCGTACATGGGATGGAAAGACAGGACTCCGGAATGCTTTCGGTCATGTCACTTCATGGGAATGAGGGAGAGGGTTGCGGAACACAGGTCTTGGGAGTTTCTTGGAGGCTAAAGGCTTAGATCTAGGGACATGCATCTCTTGCACTGGAAGAAGTAGGCGACTGTGCTCCCCTACATCGAGCCCTGGAGCCTTCTCAGGGATGGGCCGTCATTACTCTCAAGTGATGGCGGCAGGTTCAGTGCCCGTGGCAGAGCAACAGCAGGAAGGGCAGAGCTCCGGACTGGGAGTCGGAACCTGACTCCTTTCCCGTTTGGTCTTCAGTTTCCCAGGGTTGGTCTGTGTGAAGAGGCTGGGCAGGTTCTTCTCTGAGATCCCTCCTGGCTCAACGTTCCAGAATTTTAATAACAAAGAGGATGCTGCTTAGTGTGACTAGCAAGGCTGCCGTGAAACTTACCAAGCCTCTGATCAAAGCGAGGGGGCTAACTCCTGTGCTGGCGGGCCGGAAGTGATCGCAGTCTTTCAGGTTTCTTTCGATGGATACTTCTGTTGCCACGCTGCCTTTCCTTGTTCTTACACTGAAGTTACTGGAACAGTTTCCATACACAGTATCCTACGGGAGCAGAAGATACAACAGGTGCATTAAATGTGGGGAAACATCCTTAGGTGCTCTGGGAGAGCCTGGGAAAGGGGTCTGGGAGAAAGGGCAGGAGCCACGTGGATTTGGAAGGAATTCCCCCTCCACCCTGAGGACAGAATGTGGGCCTTGCCGGCGCCTGGGCTGCCAAAGGTGGGGTGAGCTCCAGAGAAGGGTGGTTCCTGACTGAGCTCAGCACGCCGGCCGGGCCTCCTAGGACCCAGGCGACTCTGACCTTGTACTCGGTGCTCTCAGAGCATTTCCCTGCTGCTCATTTACAGCATGTATTTCAATCTGCCTCATGTGATGTATGTCTCAGTTCATCCCCCAGATCCTGAGAGCACCCCGAGGCCTCTGCAGGATGCGTGTGGTATACTACACAGCCCGCTGCTCATTTACAGCATGTATTTCAATCTGCCTCGTGTGATGTATGTCTCAGTTCATCCCCCAGATCCCGAGAACGCCCCAAGGCACGGCCTCTGCAGGATGCGTGTGGTATACTACACAGCCTGGACCATTGCAGGGGCTCAAAAATGGTCGTGGGACTCAAGCGAATTGAGTTCTCTCAGATCTAAACCTGAATTTCTTAAAAGAGGGTGGCAAGGGACTCAATTACTTTCCATGTTTAAAATACATGTGGGCCATACTGTGTTATGCCTTGTGGGAACAGAACAAAACCATGCAAAGGAGTAGGGTGGTCAGAGATCTCCAGAAACTGCTTTAAAATCAGATCCAACCTGCTCAGGATGATCTGTCAGTGAGCCCTGAGGACAGTGGGGAGCCTTGGCTGTGTGTGTCACTGGAGTGTCACACCAATGCAGGGCTCCCGTGTAACCGGCCACGCAGCTAAGTCAGTGGTCCACTTCACGGAGACAGCGGCTCAGACCGTGCTATCAGCTTTCTAGATTCTCACCAGAAACAGCACTCGCTGGGCGTCTTCCGTTTCCGGAGGAACCAGCAGGGCAGAGATGATGCCCCTTTTGACGTTCAGAGTGTGGTCAGGCTCCTCCGGCTCCGGGTGAAGCAAAATGGGTCCCCCGTCAGGAACCGCCAGCCGGAGCTCATGCCTGTCCCAGGGAGAGAGAGAGAGATAGTGCTCATGGGAGTGTTGCTTCTCCGTTCCGGGCCTGTTGGACAGACGCTGGGCGGCTCTGCAACCTGCTTTTTACTTATTGTTTTTCTTTTTACATCTTTTATTAATATATCTATGCACATACATTTTCAAAACAAAAGCATACAAGTATGCGTGTGTGTTCGGCACCCTTTAATTCTTTTCCTTTGTCGCTGGGTCACATGTCCCCTCCCTCTCTGCTGCAATACTCTCTCCACGGAACTACCTACTGGGGTTTCCATGTATTTCCACGCTCAGACGATCCTATGTGTGCGGGTGTAAAAAATCTAAAGATTTTGTCATTGCTGGTTTTACACAAATGGCATTGCATTACACACACTTTTCTTATTCTCGCTTTTCTCAACTATACACCACAAAAATTCTTCTGAGTCATTTGGTGGCGCTCTGACAGATTCTTTCTGAAAAGCTCCAAAACACTGAATTCCGTTTACCTATAATTTATTCAGACATTCCCCTATTTAATGGCATTCACTTTCTCTCTTTCCGGATTTCTTTTTCTTTCGGCCCCATGAACGACACTAAAATAAATATCTTTATGCCTATATCTTCACACATTGCTGCTTTTCTTTTCATGGACTAGAGTCCCAAAGTTTGAAATTGCTGTGCCAAAGGCTATAGTATTTTTAATTATAATAGATATTGACTAATGGCTCTCATTTCTAGCAGCAATGAGAGTACACTTTCCCCTTGTAGACCTGCCAGCAACAGGTGTTATAGCTGTTTTAAATTTCTGCAGTCCTATGGGTGTAAGGTGATAAATATCTTGCTACATTAATTGCATTTCCTGACTGCTAGTGAATTTGAGCTGCTTTTCATACATTTATTGGATACTCACTCTTTGATATGGTCTCAGGCCATGTCTGAAGCCTGGGTCAACTTTGATCTTAGGGACCTTCCTTTGGGAGCTTTCTTTTGGGGGTTTCGAAGGGCCTGGCTGCACCTGCTCTAGTTAAGTCATAAGGAAGAAAAAGAGGCCAAGCACGTATCCCACGGCTCTGCACTCTCTCGGAAAGTTCCAGACACTGTGATGCAGACTTGGAAAGCCTTGAGGTGGTCGAGAGCTGGAGTCCCTGTGGTTTGGAGGAGGTTAAGGACCAAAAAAGTTGCTACTACTCGCTCCATTCTGCCACTGTACCCCACTCCCTCATACACATCTAAGTCCCAGACAAAATCAGGTGTATCGGCGAGAGACAGGAGCGTCGAGCTTACTCTGCTGAGAAAGGACTGGCTTCCCGGTCTAAGGTTCAACAAATCGAATGAGTTTCCAAAGCTACCACATGCACAAATCTATGACGGCCTATGTTTACACGCTCTTGGGACA
Organism: Pteropus alecto; assembly: GCF_000325575.1. Lineage (NCBI taxonomy): Eukaryota > Metazoa > Chordata > Mammalia > Chiroptera > Pteropodidae > Pteropus > Pteropus alecto. The sequence goes on from NW_006434835.1 coordinate 11,925,990, forward strand.
TGACGAACTGTGACTCGGAGACAAGGCGGGAATGACGTTCAAAATATTTAGCAACTGGTACAACATGGATACTGATCAGTCAGCAGGGAAGCCAGCTGTCAACCATGAGACCGGCCTGGTCAGCGTGCGCTGGCAGAATGCCGGCCTGTGAGAAGGGGTTCAGGCCTGGGCTTTCCCTGGACTCTCTGAGGCCGGGCCTTGCCCCCTAACCCACCCCTTGCTAACCAGGACTCTGCACTCCTGAGTGCCGGCCATGGCAAGGAGTCCTGCTGGGACACTCCCTGAAGACCAGGGGGCACCCACTCTTGCTTCATTCTTTAAACAAGAATTCATGTGTTTAAAGAAACTGTCTCAGCTTTATTGTCCTCCAGAGTTGAAAGCAGATCTTTTAGAAACACACTGCAATGGTAATGAGAGGAGCATCCCCTGGGAAGGCACATAATGCTTCCCTCCTTTTGATTGCTGTGCAAACAGTAAGCGGTTCCTCAATCAATGGTGAATGAAGAATCCAAATACTTATACTCACGCATGTGTCTAATATGAACACACACGTTCAGACCTCAGTGGACACACACACACCCATACACCTGCATGACATGTCCAGCGACACCCAAAGCTCAGAAATTAAATGCACAGGCCCGTGCCTTACTTGGACATGGCTGTGGCAAACTCCTCAGAGTTCGCGGTCTTCTTCATCAAGGGCTTGCCCTTGGGGTTGAAGCCATTCACCTCTTTCAGTGTGCACTGGCTCGTCTTCAGGATGAAGCTGCAGCGTTGGGGGACCTCCAGCTCGACCTGAGAACACAGGGAGGCAGCATATTAAAACTCTCCATCCAGAACTTGAGGCACCCGGCCTGCCCCCACGGCCAGGGGCTTGCTCTCCATCAGGGCGCCAGGTAAAATGCTGTTGGACAGACGACGTTTGCTCTGCAACACCACCTGTGTCCACAACAGGCCTCCTGAGTTCTCCACGAGTCAACCTCTACTTGGTCCTATTTTTTTTTTTATCTCTTTAAAGTTTCTTAAGTCTCAAGTTTCTTAAGCTTGTTTTTATACATGTAAAGGGGGATGCCTTTTTATTGGTTCTAAATCTACACACTTTAGTGATGAAGAGGTACCACTTGTTAGAAGAAACAGCTTAGGAGTGAGAGTTTAAGAAGAAAAACAGGAAGCAGGAGGAGGGCTATCATTTGTATCAACAGCAAATGTTTCCTTAAGGTCACTGCAAAAAAAATCCAAATAACCCAAACCGTTTGTGTCTATGAGGGACCATTCAAACCTTTGCATAGAGCTGGAGTTTAAACAGATCCCTCGTTGTTATCCAGAACTGTTCGAAGAACTCTCTGCAATGATGGAAAGAGTCTATATTTACACTATCTAATATGGGAGCCACTAGCCATGGGTGGCTATTGGGCACTTGAAACGTGGCTAGTATGACTAAGAAATGGAATTTTCACTTGTATTCAATTTAAATAGCCTCATGTGGCCTCACGTGACCACACAGACGATGGGGCCCTAGAAGGGAGAGGGTAGATTCTCGGCCTGATTTCCCCACACGAACCCCATTCGTGACACTTAGATCTGTTCCATAGGAACATGACCATGAAAACAACCAGTGTCAATAAGAAAAATTTTATTTGAAAACAAACTACATGTTTCCATTTTTCTTTTTTTCCCATTTGTTTTTACTAACTGATGCTATTTGACTTAGATGATAAAAACTGCATTCCTTGGTGATGGACAGAGGGGAGGGGGTTTGGGGGGCTGGGAGAATGGGGTGAAAGGTTAAAGAAGTACAAATTAGTAGTTGATAAATGGTCACAGGGATGGGGAGCACCACATTGGGAATGCAATTAGCATTAGTATGATGGCCAAGTGGAGGGCCAGGGGAGGGAGGGAGCCATGGAGAGGATTGTTTTATGAACTGTATAGATGTCTAACCAATGTACTGTATACTTTAAACTAATTAACATAAATAATTTAAAAAACAAAACAATTGCATTCCAGAATTCTTTCCTGAGAGCCCACCTCCCTTGGCTCACCCACTGGACTTCTCTCATCATATTAAATCTACTGTCCGGCAGTGCCGAGGGGAGGGAGCCATGGAGAGGATCGTTTTATGAACTGCATAGATGTCTAACCAATGTACTGTATACTTTAAACTAATTAACATAAATAATTTAAAAAACAAAACAATTGCATTCCAGAATTCTTTCCTGAGAGCCCACCTCCCTTGGCTCACCCACTGGACTTCTCTCATCATATTAAATCTACTGTCCGGCAGTGCCGATATTCTAGATCACATATTCCAATTGTATCCTGAAAGATGATGAGAAAATAAATCTGGTTGGCAAAATTGTCTGTGGCAGATGACTCTTTAGCAAAGTATCTTCCTAACACCTTGAGATTGCAACTGTCCTGGCATGAGTTGGGTGTGTTCAGCCGTGGTCTCCAGGCCCTCCGGGGGCCCTCATCTCCCCTCATACCTTGCAGTTGATCCTGATGATGCTCCTTGAGTCAGTCCTGGGGACTCCACTGGAACTCTCAGCCTCATAGTTGTATATGTACTTCCTGAGGGGCTTGAATCGATTTGCGTCTTGTAAAATGAGAAATAAGTCAGCCATATTAAAACAAACAAACAAACAAAAACTCAAGGATAGTTAGTTTTAGGCAGGGAGAGGCAGTGGCATAGATAATAAAAATAGTTATTAAACTCGATTTATGTTTAACTGACTTTGTGTTATACTTCATTATCCTTTATGGATTTAAATTCTCCACTGTTTTGCTCAAGCTAATGTTTAAAGTAGCTGGCATTCCTTAAATATATCACATGAGGTACAAAGAGGTGAGTGTCAAGTAATGGGGCTCAGAAAGTCTATAGGAGAGACTGGAAAATTAAGAGTTGACAGCATAAAGCAGGTATCTCTAATGCCTTTTCAGCTTGAAAATACCATAATTCTGGGTCTCTTTTTTGGTTCTACAAAATACCTGAGGCAAAGTTCATTAAGTGTTAGGGGTATCTGGCTGACTTAGAAACCCCCCAAAAGGAAAATCTGGAAGCCTCCACTGTCCTCGAGTCTAATTTTCTGAACATTGAGAAAAAGAACACTTGGGTCATGAGCCCCGCTACAGTAATGCCAAATGTCCACGAGATGGCAGTGCTGCCACACCAGAGGCCAGCCTCCACTCAGGAAAACACAGGGTACCAAATGGCAAGGCCGTCTCCTTTGACCCCTAGGGGTCAGGTAAATACAAAGCGGCGGCGGCCTGGGTTTCCTCTCAAAGGTTAAAGTCACCATTTCCTCACCCTCATGTGCTTTGAATCAATGATTAGCCACTGGTAAACAGGATGATGAGGTCTCCTTCAAGTGTCCGTGGGCCAATAGACTGACATTCCTTTCCCCACCCTACCCCTTGGCCTAGCTTCTGGAACAGAGCAGAAGGGCAGACAGAAGAGAGTGGAGACCCCCTTGGGGGTGGGCAGAGGCCAAGGAACTGATTTCTTGGAGCTCAGAGCAATGCACACCAATCACAGCACCACAGCACGCGGAGGGGCAGATGAGTGGGTGGGAGGGGGGCGTACAGGGGGGGAGGGTAGGAGGTCGAGGCTGCCTTTCTTGCCCACTGGGGAAATGCCTTACATTGACAGGTCGGGCTGACATCTTCCAGCACTTCGTCTTCTATAAGAGAAGGAGAAAGACAACCGTGGGTTTTTCCCGTCTTCTGGACGGGTCCCAGGGTCTGACGCGGAGGGCCACTGCATGCATAGGACTTTCATCTTTTAGGAGGAAGCAAGTTCTGGAGAACCCGCTCCCCAGCGCCCCAGCGCCCCCGCCCCACCCCCAGCCCCATC
>NW_006434835.1:11930003-11945351 GCF_000325575.1 Pteropus alecto
GGCCCGGGCGCTGGGGGCAAGCAGCAGTAGCAGCGCCGGCAGCAGCAGCGCTGGCCCCGGCGCGCCCATGGCCGACCTGGCCGGCTCCCTCCCCGCGCCTCGCGGGCTGGGCCTCTCCTCACGCCGCTCGCTGGCTGCACGCGCGGGCACCCACAGGCAGGCGCCCCGCACCCAGATGAGAATGCGCGGCCCGCGCCCGCGCCCTATTTATAGGAGGCCGCCCGCCCAGGGTCACAGCCGCCTGGCTTAACCACGCCGAGCGAATTGCAAAAGGTCCAAAGGGCAGCGTCCCGGGCCTGTTTGCTTTTCCTCAGCGGGATCTTCTCTGAGGGGTCTCGGCTGGGACCCAGCCAGGGCCACGCCCGGCCTTTCCTCTGGCCAGGCCGGTCCCCCAGAGGGCCTCGGAGGGTGGGGTTTGCGGGCTCGGCGCCGGAGAAGCCCGCCCTGACCCAGCAGTGCCTTCAGGAGTTGACCAGGCACGGGGGACAAAACCTACCCCTGCTCCCTGCTCCGACATTGTAGGTATTTGGGGACCCAGTCCTTCACAGCGTTTTGGTGGAGACATTTTCCTCTCAGCTCTTTTCTGTTTTGGTGGACTTTGGATTAGCATGTGCACCCCCAATCCTGATCAGTGCCTGTGGCTGAGGTTACCTGCTTTGGATTCAGCCCATCAGGTGGGATCGGAGAGAAAGGGGAAGGAGAAAGGACTGGTAAGCAAGTGACCCGAAGTCACCCCTGAGGGACAATAATGAGGTTACAGTCACAGTTACAGAACCCCAGTGAAGTGGGGCTTCTGGAGAAGACCACTCTGCCCCGCCCCCCTTGGGCAGGGTCTTCTTGGGAAATTGGGCACAGGAGGCTTTCTTCTAGTGAATCAGATGCTGAGTTTTCTCCAGGGATGAGGAGGCCAGTGAGGAAGCAGAGTCGTGGACCGGATGTGCCGCCTTCCCCCTAAGCATCCGGGCGCCTCCCCTTCTGTTCCAGGTGCTGACCATTTCCCACCTGAGACGGACCTCAGGTGCCCTTCTTCCCTTCAGCGGTAAGAAATCAGGCCAGGTATAGGTAGCTCGGCAATACCAGTGTGGCTGACTCTGAAACAACTGTAAAGGGTGATTGGTTGGATGCACGACTGTCTGAGACTGGATATGTCCACAAGGCGCCTCCAGTCTGGTTGAGGAGACAGGAAACTGCATTGAGCACGGAAGGTAGGCTGTAAGGAGCTAAACTGTGTGGGGTGTAACTCCCAGAGGGGTGCAAGGGGAGGGGTGGGGTGGAGGGGGTCAGCAGCAATGACTAATGAATACTTGAAGCACTGTTTCAGAGTCAGTATTTGTTGTTATAATTTGTTACTTATGAGCTATATTCAGATATATATCCGGATGGAACAAATACTTGTGAAGTGGTTTTAAATCATCTGGTGGCAAGACCGATGGTTCCAGAAGGGTCATATTCTGAAACAGTAATAGTGTGTGAGGACCCCTGTTCCCGCGGAAGACTCCAGCGGCGATGTTTGCCTTGTTCTGGGCACTTGGGCCTCCACACTGCTCATTCATGCATGGTATCGTCCTTAGCCTTGACCTCCCTGTGGGCAGCTAAACTGCCATCAGCGGTCAGTCGCTTTGCGTCCGTCGTATATTAATATTGTTAAAGGTGGATATTACAAAGGTCTCAACCCAAGGCTGGCCAAACCTACACCCCTGTGAAGATCTGGAAAATGTAATTACCCTGAAACCCCGTTTCTCTGAGCATTTGCTTTGAACTATTTTACGTGGGCTGACTTTTCACAGGAGGAGCTGCTGCTGTATTGCAGGAAATGGCCCTGCTCCCATGCATATTCACTTTAAGGAGAATGGGTGGAAATACTGAGTTACAAAGCAAGCAGACAGAGATGGCTCACTTCAGTCACCAAGCACGAGGCTTGACAGGCACAGGCTTTCTGTGTTGGATGACAGATGAAGTCAGTGTCCTGGAGTCAGCATCACTTAAGCACATCATTTGTATAGCTGGGGAATCAAAAATGAAATCTGATTATGTGGATGCAGGGAAAACTCGTAGGATGTTTGGATGTCCCTGGGTCGACTGTCATCATCTTTAAAGGAGGACGCGTACGACTGGGGTCAGCTTCTCTCCCTTTCCCTGCTCGCCTCCGGAAAGTCCCTCCTGTGCTGGGTTTCAGCCAGCAGCAGTGCCCTTGACAGCGTCACCGCAGAACTCATGTCAAATTGTTGGCTTGAGCACACGCACAAAGATACTGTAAGGATGAATGCATAGATTTTCCTTAAATTACAAAACCCACTTATATCTTGTTCAAGAGCTATTTGAGAATATAGTATTGCGTGTGACCATGACATGTGATGGATGTAAAGTCTTACATCCCTTCCCTTTCAGTAGGACATTTCTCAGTTCCCTAAACACGTTTCAAGTTTCAAAAGAGTTATCAACCACTTTTCACAGAGACATCAAATAGAATCTGGAGTCAGGAAATCTCATATAAGTTGCTCACTGCACAGAGAAAATGCTGGTTCAGAGAAGTCAAGCAAAGCAGTGTGAGCGTTAGACTCAAGAAGCCCAGGAATTGGGTCATAGCTGGGTTTCTTGTGAGGTTTGAAACCTCGGGCGAGAAACTTCACCATCCTAGTCCTCTGTTTAGTCATCCTTAGGATGGGATTAAAAATATCTACGTTCCCCATAGGAATTTTTGTGGGAAGTTAATAAAACAATTATGTAAATAATTGAATTGATAGCATGATGGCTAGGAAAAGACAATAAGTGGCAGCTGTTGTCATTATGTGTTAGAGTGGAAGTGTATTTCTAGGGTACCCACTGAGCTAGCTAACCGCAACGTATGTGAAAACAAGGGTTAACGACAAAATTCGGGAATTAGGGCTGAGGAAAGGGAGCAGAAGTCAAACAGGGCCTCCAGGAGGCCTGTGAAGAGCTGTGACTGAGCATCCATGTGTCTCTGATGATCCCTGACACTTCTGGGTATTTGAAATCACTGTTCCCTCTGGGAGAAAGGAGGCCTTCCTACAGCAAGTAGACAGACTAGCGGCTCTAGCAGAGACAGACACATCCTGGTGTCTCAAAGATAATCTCAGCGAGTAGCTATGACTTATCAGCTCATGAATGCAAAGTCCCATGGGTGAACCATCAGTCCGAGTAATCACAGGAGACCCATTAGAAAGCCAGCTGACTAGTGGAATTTCCAGGAATTAGATAATGAGGGATCTACCAATTATGGCTTCTAGAAGTGAAACTGTGAACTCTGTTTATCTGCAGGTGATCAGAAGGGTCTTGGTCAAGTTCAGGGAACTACAGAAGCTACTAAAGGCCCTTCAGAAGCCCAATGTTCTAGATTCAGTGTAGTTCACATATTGAAATAGGTGTTCAGAACATAATTTGGTGGAAACGAATGAATCCATGCCATTCATTATATCCTATTGCTACCAGAATATTTATGTAGAGTGACCATGATGCTAAATAATTCTTTCAATGACATAAAATAAGGAGATGTATAATTTGATACAATTTGTTTCCAGCTATGCTGTTCAAAAAATTCATTTGGCAAATAGAAACCAATACTGACAATGATTAATTAGTCTATCTCTTTTCTGCCTATGACAACATTATAATTGCAAATGATGCCCAGAAGCTAGAAAGTAAACTTCAAGAATTGTAGATGGAACTATGCCTAGTGTGGTCTGAACATGCTAATGAGACACGTGTGCACACACACACACACACACACACACAGTGTCAAGGGAAAAATAGTGCATTTAGGTGAATGGTACAGGTGGAAGATGGTGGAATGGGCCTTGTCAACGAAATGGAGATGGATGATTAAACTCCTGTGAGGAAGAAAAAAGAAACTTTCCTACTCTGTCATCCGAGAGGTAAGGTCAGAGTGTTGAACAGCGATTCTTACTGAGGGAAAGACGTCCGAAGTCAGCACTGTCTAACGTGCGGTGAAGCTCTGTGCATCGCTTCCTGGGCTGTTCATCCATCCACCCTTCTGGGCAGCTCCCGCCTCATCTGCTTCGGGGAGCTTTTCTCTGGGTCCAGACCAGTTAGGACCACATGGCTCCTGACCCTGATCGCCTATCAGCCAGTTTCTATACAGAGTAACCCATCTTGAAGCACCTTCATACAAACCTTCTATTGTTGTCCCAAGCTTGTATTTTTCTCTAGTAACATGATTTGGTTTTTCACTTGTTTACGTGTTACCTCGCCAACCAGAGAGAGAAGCTTGGAGGGCAAGCAAGAACTGGGTGAAGTTTTCACCTGTGCATCCCTCTCCCCTCTCTCTCTCACGAACACCTCACACTAGGCTAAGGAGTGAATACCGTGATTACAATGTGAGATGGTCCTTGCCAGGCAGTTTTTTCTCATACACGCTGCTGCATATGTCTATATCTTACTTTAGAATTTATGGTGAATTTGAATCTGTGTGAGAGAGAAGCAGGGTCTGTAGACTCAGATCATGGGACAGTCTCTCAGACTTTGAGTGTCAGTTCCTCATCTGCGTGATGAGCAGACAGGACTAGGTGACCTCTTGGGCCCACTGCCGCTCTGAATACTTTGATTCAATGAAGACTTTGCAATTAAAAACATGCATAAATTATATGGGGCTCAAACCTCATGGCAGTTAGGGGCTGGGGATTCATAATCATTAAGCTGGATGGATTTTCTGGGAGGCCACCTACCTCTCCAAAGACTTGTTACACTCACACTGCCTAAGAAACAGAATGCTTCACCCATTTAAAACAGATTTCCAAATAAGGAGAGGGCACGCCCCCCTCGGGGTGCGGGGGAGCTCCCAGGAAGTTCTTCCTCATGTCTAGCTTTAATCTTCAGCCTTGCCTTGACCTCAAATAAGGTTTCCTTAGCTTTTTCTTTGAAAGACTTTTTCTTTGAAAGGCTTTTTCTGTCAGTTACTCTTTGCTCATTTGTTTTTTAGGTTTTCTTTATATTCTCACAGGACTAAGAACCAGAAAGCATTACGTTGGAAAGGCTGAGACCAGCACTCATGATAAACAGATGGCTGGCTGGATAAGCAAGCCTCACCGTTCCCACACAACGGACCACTGAGAGACCGACTCTAGATATTATTCTCATTTTGTAATTGGAGAAACTGAGGTCTTGACAGCCTGAGGGTTTTTTGTTTGTTTGTTTGTCTTTCCCACGGAAACAAAAGGAAATAGTGCAAGAACTTGGTTCTCCTCGTTTATAATCTAGAAATAGTCACTCTACTCTAATTGCGCAATATCTACGTTGATGATGTATAATTACTTGGAGATTGTTTTATGAAGATGAATCTTTGATAGTGTATTTCTTTGCAATCTACTAGTCATTAAAAGTGAAAAAGTTAATTGATTTTTTATGAGTTTAGATTCAGAATAAATATTGCCATGTAACTAATTATATAGAATGACAGAAATTCAGGGTCTCCAAAGGCCCTTAAAATCATTGAATCCTACTTGTCTTCCAATATGAGTGTTCTGTCAGTTTGAGAATACCTGGACCCTAGTAGCAGGCTGTTTAACTGGTAGAATTTTGTGAAATTAGATAATGTTCTAGTTAACATAGCAATTAAGAGTCCCTAAAAGAGAATCTTTCCCAGCCTATCAGTCGACAGATGGCCAAGTGGGTTCTGTATATATATGGATAGCAGTGCTTTGTGGTTATATATCAGGTTTCTTCTATTTCTGTCCTCTACCCAGGTCACAGACCATCCATTATAGGGAAGTACCAATTTTGGGGTGAAAGTTTCTCTGACACTGTCTTTACCTATGTTTTGAAGTCAAGAACAAATAATTACCAGACAACTTGATGTCATTTTCATCTGCACGTCCTCCTCTCTCTGTGAGCATGGTGGGGTGGCGGGGGGCGACGGGGGGGCATTGGGCAACCAGGACAGTCCCAGAACCCAGTCTGCTTTGGTTCATTACTTGATCTCCAGAGCAGAAAGAGGGTAGAAACATGTGCCATTTAGTATCAGGGGTTCCTTGTCTTCCTTTTCTTTTTTTAATGGTAGAATTTAGCTTTTAATAAAGTTATCTAAAAAATAATGGCCACCTTTAGTTGTTCTCAGGTCCACTTTGGAAAGGGACTTCTTTTTTTTTTTTTTTAAAGAGTGTTTAGTGAGATAAAATTCATATCATAAAATAAATCCGTTTAAAGTGTATAATTTAATGGTTTTTAGTATATTCTCAGAATTGTACAACTGTTACCACAATCAATTTGGGAATGCATTAACCACCTGAAAAAGAAGTCTGTACCAATTAGTCATCACTCCCTAAACTCCCATCCCCACCCCACCCCCCCAGCTTGAGGGAGCCATGAATCTATACTCTGTTTCTATAGATTTACCTATTCTGGACATTTTGTACAAATAGGATCATACAATGTGTGATCTTTTGTGATAGGCTTTTTTTTCACTTCGTTAGCATAATGTTTTCCAGGGTCGTCCATGTTGTTACTTTTCCTTTTATTGCCAAACAATATCCCATTGTATAGATATCACAGTTTATCTAGTCATAAATGATGGATGTTTGTGTTGTTTCCACTTAGTGGCTATTATGAATAATGCTGCTGTGAACATCTGTTTACAAACTTTTGTATGGACCTATGTTTTCATTTCTCTTGGGTATCTACCTAAGAGTGAAATTGCAGGGTCATATGGTCATTCTATGTTGAATAATTTGAGGAACGTTCAGACTGTTTTCCAAAGTGGCTGCACCATTTTACGTTTCCACCACCAGTGTATAAAGGTTCCAATCCCCCCGTATCCTTGTCAATGCCAGTTATTATCGATCTTTTTCATGATAGCCATCCTAGTGGGTATGAAGTGGTCTCTATCTCGTTATGGTTTGGTTGGCATTTCCATGATGGCTAAGGATGCTGGGCATCTTTTTGTGTTCTTATTGGCAACTTGTCTATCTCCTTTGGAGAAATGTCTATGCAGATCCTTTGGGTTTTGAACTTTTTACTTGAGTTATTTTTTTTTACCTTTTATCATTAAGTTGTAAGAATTCTTTATCTATTCCAGATACATATCTCATCAGATATAGGATTTGCAAATATTTTCTCTCATCCTGTGGGTTGTCTTTCACTTTCTTGATGGTGTCTTTTGAAGTACAAACATCTTTAATTTTGATAAAGTCCACTTTTTTTTTGTTGTTGTTACTTGTTCTTTTGGTGTTATAGCTAAGAAACATTGCCTAAAATAAGGTCAGGAACATTTATTCTTATATTTTCTTCCAGAGGTTTATATATTTAATCTTAAGTTTATGGCTATGATACATTTAGAGTTAATTTGTGTGTGTGTGTGTATGGAAGATTCTTTTTGAGCCTTGCTTTTAGAAATTTCTAGGTTCTGTGAACCTGTATATGGCCTGAGTAACCTCTCCCACCTCTCTACTAATAGGGTGTGACCTATTCCTGATGAGGGTGACATCTGTCCTCTTGCTTAATGAGCAGGATCACTCCCTTATCAGGGTGCTGCTCCTTCCTGGTACTTTGCAACCAGTGACCAGTCACCTGGGGCTGAGAGCCACAGTCACTGAGGTGACAGGCCCTGAGCCCTTGTCTTTTCAGAAGGAGAAAAAGGAGGTATTCTTGGTCTCTGAAGCTGAAATCCCTACCTGCTTCTGGAGTCCATTGTGCTGATAACCATTCTCCCTTTTTCATTCAGAAAGTATCCGGTGGTTAGAGAAATGAAGCTTTTCTGCACCCAAAACAGCTCAACATGTTTTACAAGGGAACACATGTAAAACTAGTAGTAAATAAATTAAATAAATGAAGTGACATCAAACACCTTAGAATGGTTGCTTTGGGGTGAAGAGGAGAACAGGTGTTGGAAGTGAGGATGAGGAGTTCGGATGGGGAATAAACAAACAACTAACAAAATGAGACGGGGGCTTCACAGACCAGTGATAACTGTGCCAGATTCCAAGCAGGGTGGGTTCTCATCCCTCTGCTCCTGAGTGGCAACAGAATAATAGTCATGTTGTTATAATTATTTATTAAGCACCAAAAATGTACCAATCATTGTGATAGCTAACTTTCATAAATAATTTCATTTAATAGTCAAAAGAAAAAACCTGCTAAGTAGATATTTTAACCCCTGCTCCTACAAGAAAGGAAGCCAAGACTAAATTCTATGTAACTCATGCGATTCTACTGTCTCCATTCTGCAAGTATGGATACCTAGAAAGGATGATTATGATTGCGTAAGCGGGTCAAGAGGACATGAGGTTGCGTCTCAGTGACGCTGAGCGTACACACACAAGTTCCCTCTATCTGGGGAAAGAAGCTAATGTTTTATTAACAAGAGCTGCAATTGCACATTGCTTTAAGGTTGGTTCAGGGCTTTGGTATCCATTATTTCTTTTAATCCTTCTAATAACCCTATGAGTTTTATGTAATAGATCACAAATGAGGCACTTGAGGCTCCCTGGAGTTAAACGACTTTCAGGATCACCTGACATAATAACTAGCTGAACTAGAACTCAAACTCACATGTTCTGACTTCGCAGCCCAGGTAGTTTGTACTCCATCATCCTGAATCTCAGTGAGAGGATTGAGAAATGCAGACCTCTTAATGGCATTTTTTTATTTTATTTTTTTTTAGAGAAATAAGGCATGAGGGTTCTGAGCCTCAGATAGCTCCCAGAGAGGATTCTCAGAGAGGCATCATGAAAACACCATAGCAACCCACTGACAGAGGGGCCGACAGGCTCAGTGGCATTTGCCTTTGATAACATCCAGATTTCGGATGAAATGTGCTTAGGGGAAAAGCATAGGTGTGCTGAAATACCTGTAGTTTCTGCTTTTTGAGTTCTTAAAGCAAATGCTGTTTATTGCAATTTTTCCGCCTTCCAAATGCCTTCATGCATTTTCCCCAAGCAGGTCAACGAGAAACTGGCTCAGATACCTCAGTTCTTTTTCCATATTTACCCTGCACACAATGGTCTTCGCATGATTAATCCGAATGGGTTCACACACTGCATCACACTCAGAAAATATGTTCAAGAATGAGTCAGTACAAAATAAAGTCTGTCCTCTCATTCCAGGCCAGGTCTTGGGACTGGAGTCTCTTGGTGGAAAACTGGCTGACAGCACTCTCTATCACTGGCTGACCCATAAACACAGCTAAAGGCCATCTATGTAACTTAAGTTGGACAAGTCCAATATAAAATGGTAAATTGAGGCAATTAATTCAAATCAATGTATTCCTCTTGACTCTAACACCTTTTTTACCTGGACGTTTTAGTTGAAAATGGTGATGGATGTCCGAATTATCCAGATAATTACTTCATTCTCACTTCATTAATAACAGAGCTGTGTCTCCTTGTTAGAGAGCAGATGAAGGATTTGCTCCCTTAATGAGAGAAGCTAGAACCTTTCAGAGAGGAGGGAGGTGGAGAGGTGAGGAAGTCAGATAACTCAAGCAACTTCCAAGCCCATCCCATGGATGACTGGATCCCCATCATTAGGGCAAAGCAGCAGCTGCCTTTCTTTCACCCTTCTAATATTTCCCTCCCTAAAATTCTTCCATGGAGAGAGAGAAAGCACTCCTGTGTATGGCTTCCTTTCTCCCCTGAGTCTCTCGTCTCACTCACAGCAGTTCTGTCACGTACTGGCTGTGCAATTGGGAGCATGTGCCTCTTGTGTTTCTTTATCTGTAAAAGGAGGATCATAATAGATCATTCCTACCTGATAAGGTTTTGTGATTATTAAGTGAGTTAATAAAGTACTTGGTACAGCTATGGCACATGGCGAATAGTACATAAGTATTAGTTTAGTATCTTTGGTCTGTCAATATACCCGTTCACATTCATTTCCCTTTTTTCTTCCAAATGTCTACGATCTGCAGGGCACACATAATGTCTACTTAAGACATTTTCCCAGGATGAATAAAAAGTTTTTTTTCTGCTGGTTTACACTCATAAAAAAAGTAAGACCTGTAAGACTAGCCAGACTGTAAGAGCAAATATTATTACTTTGGGACAGGTACAGGAGCTGCTGGGGTCACCAGAGGTGGTGAAGGGAGATACACTGCTGTGGTGAAAGACCCAAGCCTTTGAAGCAATTTGCAAATACAGTTGACCCTTGAACAATCTGGATTGCACTGTGCGGGTTTACTTATACATGGACTTTTTTCAATAAATACCTGTAAATGTTTTCAAATTATAGTTGGGAATCCACGGATGCAGATGACTGACTGTATGCATGGATTTACACCAGTTCATGTAAGGGACTTGAGCATCCAAGGATTTTGGTATCCATGGGGGGTACTGGAACAAATCTTCTTTAGATGCTAGAGACAAATACATTTTGGGTGAGTCAAAAGTTATATTCAGATTTTCGACTGTGCAGGGGTCATCGTCCCTAACTCATGTCGTTTCAGGGTTAACTGTAGTTCCTTTGGATGCCAGCTAAATGGCCAATTGACTTCCATAAAACTTACATTTTATTAAATATGTCCGGGATGTTTCCTTTACTAGGTGAAATTTATCTTTTTATTTGAAGTAGAAACACTAACTTCCCATTTTGTAGGAATCTATTTCAGCTTCGCACTGAGTACATTTCTGTTTTCGGTGAAGTTTCTGCAGAAATCTTGAAAGTTTTAAATTATCTTTCAAGTAGGTTGTTATTGTTTTATATTTATAAAAAACAAAATTATTTTTTATGCAATTTGTAGAAATATCATCATAAGTATCATGATGAAAATTTCAATACAATTGAAATACCCATGGTTGGGCTGAAAGTTGAGTTGCCTTAGAATCTTTTGAATGTTGTGGGAGTGGATGAGGCTGCTTAAGTCTCCAGTCTCCAGTCAGGGGTGGAAAGTAAACCCTCACAGTGAAGTACGTTAGAGAGTATTCTTATGTTAAATAATTCAGAACTGGAATTCATGGTATTGTGATTTTTTAAAAATGTAAAATAATAACCAATGTAGAATTATAGAGGGTGCGAGGAGAAGGAATAAAGAATTATAGAGTTTTGGATTATTTAGTCATAACCCTATATTCTGGGGTGAGGTGAGAATATCCTTAGAGATTAAGATTCTTGCCCAGGATATCAAATTCATCATTGTCATCGTTTTCATTATCTTCCTCCTCCTCCTCTTCCTCTTCCTCCTCCTCATTTTCATTATCTACCTCCTCCTCCTCTTCCTCCTCCTCCTCCTCCTCCTCCTCATGGCTATATCTGGGAGAGTCACTGCCTTAAGAAGCTTTGGAAATGGCTGTATCTGGGAGAGTCACTGCCTTAAGAAGCTTTGGAATAACTGATTAGATTAGTAGAGAATTAGATATATTTTGTTATTTACTATTAATTATCGTGAAACTAGAATTTTTGAAAGTACTTCTCTATACAACAAACCACAAAATTATGAATTCGAATCCTGAATTCTTTAACATAAGAATACTCTGTCATAGACTTAACTGTGAGAGTTCTAAGAAGGACAGAAATTACTCCAACTTGGAATCACTTGGCTGATATTTTACCCTCATATTAGGGTATAATTAGAACATAAGACATAGATAGCCACGTTATAGTCTTTATACTCCAGCTGCCTTATGAGGTTCCCTAACATATTGTAGATATAATGTGTCTGTAGATATGTGTAATATATGTACACATGTAAAATGACACGTGTGCAAAGATAGTCACACAGCATCATTTGTAACAGCAGAGTTTGGAAACTTTAAGTGCATATTAAATGTCCATCCCTAGGAGAATAATTTAATAAGTTATTAAACAGACATACAATGGAAAACTGCAGCTCTACATGTACATCAATATAGAATAGTCTCCGAGATAGACCTGTGTGAAAAGTAGATGAAAATAAAGGTCATAGAGTGTTATCATCTGTACAAAACTAGATATATATATACAATATATGGTACAACATGTAGACGTATGCTCGTGTAAGTATATACCCTTTTGTTAGTCAGAGTCCTTCAGAGAAACTAAGCCAATAGGAAATATTTATAATTTTTTTTTATATCAAGTCTAAATATTACCCATTATAAAACAAATAAAATATACCTTTTAGAAAGTGGTGATGAGTAAGATGGGGATGCCATGGTCTGGAAGACTGAGAGGGAAATCTAGACGTTGCTCAGAATTTACTCTGATGTTCAGGGAGACAAGAAGTAGAGGCTGATTGCTCCAAGTGAGCCCCATTGTAATCAAGCATATATCTTATAGGCTCTTTTTTGATGTATGACAGTGTGAAGTGTAGAAAAAGTTTGTAGACCTCCTAGTCATTCATACAGAGTAACTGGCACATAGTAAATGTTCAACACATTTTTATTGAATATATAAACAGAGAGGTGGAACCCTCTGCTGGGTTACAGCTGATGAAGCTCCTTTGAGCTCCAATGGGACTGCAAAGTGAAACAAGTTAACTTTCCCAGAGACTGCAAAGGCGCCAGGAAATGCTTTTGGCATCTGTGGGCTCGCTTCTTCCAAGGCCTTCCTTTCACATCTCTTCCTCTGACCTTTTGCCTGTCAGCGCATATAAACCCCCAGAGTACTTTCCTTCAAATTAAAAAGTTCCTGACCAGCTGAGAGCTTGCATCGAATTACATCTCAGGGGCCAAGTAGGCAAGCTAGGCAATACGCCTTAGAAAGACTCGAGTAATTATGATTCCAGAAATATCCAAGATATCAACAGATACAGCTATGCGAAGGTTACCATTCAAGACCAAATGTTGTCTGTGATGGCCGCTCAGATGCAAGAAGCAAAATGTACCATTATCTTTCTCTGATGTAAACACACACAATAGTTAACAATGAATGTACAGATATGTTTGTTTACTTTACTTGTCGGTAATGGTGTATCTTAAACTAGAGATATGCCCAGTTAGATGAAACATTTGCTAATTTTTGTCATTTCCCCCTAACCCACTCCAATGTACTGGAAAAATTTTATATATACATAATTTTAAACTTCAGGTGAGAATTTAATTCAACCAAAAAACTTCTGTAATTGTCACATGATAAACTTCCTAGGGGTTGGGGAGTGATAAACTCCTGGAGCGAGGAGTCGGGGAAGTGAGAGATAAAGTCCTTATTTGCTCATTTCTCTGGACTCACTATGGCTTGTTCTCCTAGTATCAGTTTCTGGCTTGAAGGTGAGGCTTCTCTGAAAGGGCTATTGCAAAATGCAAGATCGTCTTGGATTTGTGTGCTTTATGTTCTTTTTATGACAATTATTTGTCTTATCAGGAGTTCTTTCCTGGGCTCCACCGAGTACCCAACACTGTGCTAGCCACATGGGAAAACACATATGACGTTCTTCTTGCCCTACTAAAAAATCAAAAAACAAAACAGCAAGTAGAAGAAAATGCTGGGCTTCTGGGTTTTTTTTGTGTGTGTGTTTTTGTTTTGTTTTGTTTTATTTTGTTTTGTTTTGCTCCCGATACAGGGTTCAAAGGTTTATTCTTTCCTTAATATCGGGTAAACAGACCAAAAGTTGAATCTGACAGTCTAAGGGGAGTAGAATGACATCACCTTACCATAATGCACCAGCTTTCCTGGGAGTAAAGTCATTGCTATTTGCCAGTGACAATCCCCCTGGAGACATCAAATCTTGCATCAAACCTTGACCTTTCTGTGATGAGAATACTGGAGTAAATATTTTTCTGGTGCTCCCTCTTTTATTCCTGCACCCTGTCAATCACAAAACCTAGTCAAGAATGCTTTCTGAATATCTCCACCTGTCCCCGCTTCTCCCCCCATACCGCCACTGATCTGGATATATCTCCTCTGCATTTTTACGATAGCCTCCTTGAGCCCTACAGCCATACAGCCATACAAATCAATATGTGGTTCCCTGAATATTTTAAGCTTTCTCATGACTCTCAGTCCTTGAAGATAACTTTTTCTCTGCCTGGAATGCCCTCTTCTCATTGGTTTGACAAACTTAAAAATTTTCTTTATAACCTTCCTCGATGTCCCCAACAGATTTAATTGCTGCTCCTAATGTTATGTGTGTTTTTAATGTGTTTTCAGATATAGTAATATCTGATTGTACTGTAATTGTCCATTTGGCTTCCCATCTCTCCATTACTCTGACTATTTTATGGGCAGAGGCCATACCTTTTCATTTTCATCATCTTAATGTCAATAACACCAAAACAACTCTACTTGGATGTTCCACAAACATCTCAAATGTGACGTGTTTGTTGAATGAATAAATAAATGAATGAATTTGTTGAACAAATCTTTTCCATCTTCTGTATCTTGAGTGTGGGAAGGAACTATCTTCATCACCTTGGGTGGCAAATATTTAATCACATGTCTTGATTGGTGGAGACTCATAACTTACTAGTTCTCAACTATCATTCACAGTGTGTCCCTTCCTAAATCTCAGGTGCCCATAAGATGTGACAAATAAGAACTGTCTTCCTTCCAAGGCAGTTTCCATCATTCCCTGGAAAGATCATCTTTTGAATTAAAGCCCAGTGTTAATGGAATGCTTCCTGGATACACAGCTGGATTTGAACAGGTATTTTGAATTTGAACACAGTTGGATTTGAATTGGTATCATAAGAGTAGTTTTCTTTTTATCTGGCATACACTTTAAAAGATTAATAAAGATGACTTCTATTGCAGAACGTTTGCAGTAAACTTTTTAAAAGTCCTTTTTGCACACGCATACATACTTCATTCGCAAATCTCGAAAAAATTGGTAAATAAAGAAGGAAAAAAATCCACATTATCTTGGTACAATAGACGGTTTTTAGCAATTTCTATCATCTGTCTCGTCAGACAAGATGGAGAGTGTTCTTCCTTTGTGTCATAAGAAATTTCTTCTGGCTCTACACTTTGTAAAACATTGCACTGCTCTGAGCAAAAGCACAGAGTTCAATTTTTAATTTTTTTTAATGATTCAGTAATGAAATATAATTTTCACTCTGGTAAAATTCTTTAAGGTTTAGAAAAATGAAGTAGTTTAGAACTGGAAATATAAATGTCTGGTACACGGACCACTGGCTCACTTCTTCAGCAAAGAGCCTACCAATTCATACCAATGAAACATAAAACTACGTAGGGAAGACTATATTTCTCATTTCTTAGCTATCTGAAAAATGTCACTGGGCCAACTTTAATCTTCTTTCCCATTATCACCTAAATGTATATTTGAAATGCAGCATCATAAACTAAATGGATATTTTTAAATTGTCATGTTAGATTTTCACTGGTCATAAAGCTGCCTGACATAATTTTCTATTATTTTAGCAGCCAACCAAAGCTTATTTTATACAACAACTCTCCAAAATCAACATTACATAAATAGAATTACGTATATAGATATAGTTAACTGTTAAC
>NW_006434835.1:11945429-12004126 GCF_000325575.1 Pteropus alecto
AGTAGAGGACCACATCTACATCTGAAGTTTTCATTTGTTGTCAGACCACTGCTTTCAAAAGTGAATGAATTAATGTTACTAGTATTGAGTGTCTGTAGGAAACTTATTACTTTAAATAATTAGGTGTTTCCATACAAAGAGAAAGAAACGATCTCAATTTAGATATAGAAATAAACTTCTTTAGACTTAGGAAAGCTATAAGCTAAGAAATTAGGCCAAAGTTAATCTGCTGATAAAAATACCTGTATTTGGATTACACAATTGTGTAAAAGTTATTTATTAATTTAGAGGACAATTTCTGCAGGTAAACTTTCACCCCGGATCCTCAGAAATAAATAAAAACCGTAAAGAAAAAAGGCCTCTCCTACAACAAAAGCAAAAAGTAATAAACCAATTAAAAAAAAAATTTAGATTTGCTTGGATGTGAATTTTTTAAAATCAGATTGTATATACACAATGCAATCAAATAACAATTAGCCAAATGAGACTCTGAATTGCATTAAGCCAACTCAAAATGAAACATCATGGCCCACCCAGCTGGATATGATATAGCCAACTGAGTTCTTTCTCTCCATATTTTCAATAGCAGCAGTCATAGTGACAGAATCTACCATGGGGCAAGCTACACTCTTTACACTGATGACAGAAATTGGAATTGGCTGCATTGCACAACATTTTGACTACCTTTAATTTACTGTTTTTGAACATGCTACTACAGTAGCATAGAAACTGGAATACTTGCACCAGAGTTATAGAGTTTAGTGACATAAGACACTGTATTTTCAGGAAATGAGGGGTCAGCCCTTAGATCTGGTTAAAGCATTTCTAATTGATCTTCCATAAGGTACATATTCTCTGAAGGATGATACGCGGATCACTAGAATCTGCTGAGCACTTACTAAGATAGATGTTGGGCAGTGAACTAGATAGGAGTCAGCTTCCTTTTTATTCAGGGTTATAGGGCTATTCTTCTTCATATGAGAATATATAAAAGTTACAGTTGAGAAAATGAATTACTCTTAAAATTTGGAGACAGCAGAGTCCTGCCCTTTGATGATCTGGTAAGAGCTAGTATCCTTTTAACTCTAGAAATCTACAAATGTCCAACAAATTTTGCATAGAACTTCAAGATGTTGTGAAGCCCCTGAAACCCATCTGTGGACCCCAACAACTCCTTAGTTAAGATGCTTACTGTGACAACTGAAGAATCAGGTTCATACTATCTTCATTTCAGTATCTCTAAACTTCCTAGCTCGGCGACTGGCCTGGAGTAAGTTTTTAGATGCTGTCAGAATAAATAATTTGCCAGGGGCTGGTGTTGGTGCTCCCATCGACAGGTTGCTCCAGGGCACCAGTAGGAAAGCTTCTAGAAACTCAGTGCTTTAGTGTCTGCCATCTTTGGAGGACTCATGTCTTCTCACTACTGCCTCGTGTCTGTGCTTTCAGAAGTAAAAGATTCTAGAAGACCGGGAAGGCTGGGCAGCACCGTGAGTGCTGGGTGTGGGTGGCAATTAAGGGCAAGCAACAGCAACCCCAACCTGACCACACTGGGTGCGTCATGAGTGAGGTCACTGCTATTAGGGTGACCCCATTTTGGGATCTTTTGCCCATATTAGAGTATTAGAATATCATTGTCCTTCAATTAATAGTGCAATTAACTGCTCCTGTGTCACTAAGAAACCTCTAGAGTGGGTCAAAAATTCAGTGTGCTGAGTCAGAGCCAATGGTCCATGATAGAAAATTTGTGCTCTGAAAGAATACAGGAAATGGCTTCAAATTTAGTCCATGCTCCAACTTGGTCGTAAGTGCTGAAAAGACCAGGAATGCACCCGATAGCATGTTGGGTGCCCAGGAGGTGCTCGATGAATATCTATTACATGGAATGGTGTAATAAGACTGGTCCATAGCCATGACCTTGTTTTGATATTGTGCTTTAGGACATCTGTGTGCCAAAACCTTATACAGTGCTTAATAATCATGCCTTTTGTGAGGTATGATTATACTTCATGTATGATATCATGTTTACTATCTCTGTGAGCCGTCACTTGATGGGTTAGCCCTGAAAAAGTCTCCCAAGCTTGTAGGGCTTCTTCAGTAGACAGATAGGAGGTACTGAGATATGGACACTGGTTCTTACCTGTGCTTCAGGTTTTCTCAGAACTCAAAGCGAGAGAGAGTTCTAGAAAGGCCAATAAAAGCACCAGGCAGGAAGGTTTTTGTTTCTGCTTGTTTTACCAAACAGCTGGTTTTCCTAAGGCTATAATTTGTAGGCCTGGCTTCTTCCAGACCCTGAATCTGCAATCAATGATAAACTATCAAGAATATGTCCCAAACTCTGCTAAATCCAATGTGCTTGGGGAAACATAAAATACATCTGTCCTAAAGCATGTACATGTGTATATGGGAGGGTAGGTTAAGAACAGTTAAGACTGAACAGGCACTGAATAATCATCCATTGAATGAATGAATGAATGGGTATATGGATGAAAAACATCCAACCGTGAATATACTCTATACAAATGTATTTTGTATACATAGATATGTGTACTTTTGTATATGTGTATTTGTATATTTTGTATATTTTGTATGTGTATAGGAGGCTCTTTTCCTAGATTACTTAGGAGGGGGAACGGTGACAATAACACAGTCCTGTGGGTACCTGGAAAGGAAAGGACAGGTGGAGAGAGGAAAGGTAAGAACGGGAAAAAACGTACATGTGTATATGGGAGGGGAGATTAAGGACAGTTAAGACTGAACAGGTACTGAATAATCATCCATTGAATGAATGAAGGAATGAGTATGTGGATGAAAAACATCCAACCATGAATATACTCTATACAAATGTATTTCGTATACATAGATATGTGTACTTTTGTATATGTGTATTTGTATATTTTGTATATTTTGTATGTGTATAGGAGGCTCTTTTCCTAGATTACTTAGGAGGGGGAACGGTGACAATAACACAGTCCTGTGGGTACCTGGAAAGGAAAGGACAGGTGGAGAGAGGAAAGGTAAGAACGGGAAAAAAGAACGAGAGGGAAACGTGGCTGGAGGAGGAAGAAAGCCGGGCAACACTGAATGTTGATCACAGTCTTCGTTAGTTCTAGAATTATCTTAATCATATCTGTTACTCTCTATGCTTTGTAGGACTCAAAGTTCATGTTTCATGTGAAGTAAAGTTTCCTGTTTACTCATTCTTCTGGAACCAGCTTTAAAAGGTGGTTAAACCATCTCCGTATTTTCTTTCGTAGCTGATATTCTTCTGAGCTGAGGTAAGGAATGGGAGGAAGCAGTGTCATGTGGCTTCCTAAATCCGGTTCAGGTGGAAGAGCTCACAGAGGAAGTCTTCTCTAATAGTAAATCAAACAGAACCTTCTCAGTAGGAGGAAAATAGGTGATGTCGCAATGACAGGAGTCACCTTTCAATCTCATGTTTGATAAGGTTTTGAGAAAAGGACAGCATTCCGGTCCAAAAGTTGGATCAAAAGCCTCTCCACCCATAGATTACTCAATCCAGGACCTGTGACATCGAGTGAGAGAAAGGCCCTGGCTCCAAATGAAGCCATTAGCAAATATCTCTTTGCTCTCCTGGGAAACGTATTCTCTCACAATATCTTTCTGCATCATCACTTTGTATTGAGACAAGAGTTTAATTTTCCAAATGCCGTATACGGCGACGGAGGAGGCCAGTGGTCCTGAGGAGAGGAGAGAAGCCTGGTGTTGCCCTTGTGCGTGGGAGACTCATGAAGGTCAAGAGCACAGCTACCAGAGCCAGCTTGCCTGGATCTGCCACTGGTTTTGCCACAGGCTATGTAAGTTATACAGCCTTTCTATGCCTCAGATGTGAAAGTGGAATAAAATCGTTTCCTCTCATAGGAATAAATAAGAATACAGGTGATGCATTTAAAATAGCAGCTGAGTATAGCAGACATTCGGTAAGTCCCAGGTGGAAATAGGATATAAGACAAGAAATGTTCATTTCCTAAATCCAAAGTTTATTTCGGTAGTTTTTCTTTCCTTCATTTTTACAGGTACCAGTGGTTTCAAGAATCCTGAAATGGTAGAACTGAAAGGAATGTTGATTTTACCGATATGTGAAAAGCCCAGAGAGTTGAGCTCTCCAAGGCCACACAGCTACTTAATGGTAGAATCAAGACTAGAAACCGGACTTCCTGATTCTAGATCATTCTCCACTGCACCACGATCCTTTCCTGAAGGAGGATGTCCAGGACCAAGAAAATCCTATCAGAGCAATAACAACAACCAGAACTGCAGCACCTTTCCCAAGGGCTCCCTTATCCCTCCATAGACTGCCTGAAACTGGGTCACGCATTCAGCCATTCCTTCACTCACTCGCTCGCTGATCCGGCACTGAGTTAGGCTATCCCATGAAAGTACAGAAAAGTAAAACACGGTTCTTGCTCTGAAAGGATTTCAGTTGAAACAGGAGCAGTAAGACAGATGGAGATAAAAATGATACAATAATATAATCGTTAATGTAATGTGCAAAGTATTGGAGAGGTTAGGCATCTTTTGCTGTATAACCAATCAGAAGTCCGGTAAAAGAGTTTATGATAAGGTTAGTGAATTTACGAATGACAAAAATAAATGAAACTTGGCAGTTCTGCTGTGAGTTGGGCTAGGTTTAATGTTTGCTGTAGCTGTAGATGCCAGAGGCTTCCAATTTCTGTAGCGTCTTTGTTTTTGCCTTCCCTGTTGTCTGTGGAATTTCCTCTGAACTCCACCTCAGTCTGCGTGTTGGAGCTCTTTCAGCTATAATCCGCCGTCATAGTAGAGCCTTTTTGGTGTGGTGGGGTGTTGGGGAGGGAAAGTGTTCTATAATTTTATGGTTAAATCTCACTGTTTTAGTGTGCCTGGGTCCCCAGGATGTGACCTGACCCATCCCCATTTAGGTAAGACAGGAAGGGTAAGACGGGGCTGGAGGCAGGGCAAGGCACATCTCACAGGTGGATAAGGCTCTGGTAAATTCTTTCCCCTGGAGAACAGGGCTTTGTTACGGAGGATGCTCTGGACTTACCTCCTGCTTGATACTGAAGATTATATACATACATGAATTTAGATTTCTAAGAGATCTTTCCAAGGAAAAACACACGTATTTTTCATAATTATGTTTAATGCGATATGAATATATATATTCATTTTTTTTTATAGCTGAAGTATGACTTACTGTTAAATGAATAGATCTTAAATGCACAGTTTGGTAAGTTTTGACAAATGCATAACGCTAACCTCTATGAAGCTATAGAATATTTCCATTACTCCAGAAAGTTCCATGGTGACCCTCCCACTTAGTTTCCACCCTTCTTCAGATTACATTTATCTGACTTCTATCATCAAAGATTAGTTTTGCCTGTTTTGGACCTTTGTATTAATGGAAACACAGTAGTTCCTCTTGTGTCTGGCTTCTTTTGCTTAGCATAATAAGGTTTCAAGTTAGAATTTGGGGGTTAATGTAAGTCGTCCTAATAGAAAATTCTCATGATCACTAAGATGATTGCATATAGACCAAAAAGAAGGCCACCATACCAAAGATCCCTGGAGTGTTTCCACCCCTGGATACTCAGCCGAGAAAGCTGAAGACGCATTGTAGTTCAGCGTTACAGGAACTGTCCTGTGACCAAAGCACAATTGTCTTTGCGACCCTATCAGCCCTACACCCTCCTGAACTCCTTATTGTCTCTGAAATGTGTCAGTGAGGAAACAGTTCCTTTCCATACCTCTGAGAGGGACAGTAAACGGTAGGATGATGCTGTTCTTGCATTGAGGCCTAAGAAGAAAACCCCGAAATATATTCTCTAGGAAGAGGTATGTGATCATACAGTGAGATGTCAGCTGCCTTCAAGCCAAGAGAAGGGGCCTTAGAATGAAACCACCTTGCTGGCATGTTAATCTTGGACTTCTTAGCCTCTAGCACTGTGAGAAATAAACTGCTCTTTAAGCCAGCCAGTCTACAGTATTTTGTGATGGCAGCCTGAGCTGACTACCAAGAGGTGATCTTTATTAAGTACTAACTATGTGCTAGGCACTGTGTCACATTTAATTTTTGAAATAAAACTTGGAGGTAGGTGTTAGTATCTCCATTTTGCCAGGAAAGAAAATAATGCTCAGCATCACAGAGTTAGTAAGTGATGGAAGATATTTTCAAATTTCCTGACCTTGATAAGTAACCCTCAATCCTTTTTAAATTACTGATAGGTCTATCTCATTGTATAATATCTTGATCTCATCACTTCATTTTTTGAGCTAATTGTTTAACATTAGTCAGACATGGGGACAGATTCTGAAACTGGTCAAAATATTGGCTTTGATGCTCCCATATCATCATATTCAGATCTACATTATTTTTAATGGTCGCATTTTATACTATTGCATGGATTTACCTCTTACATGTACCGTATTTATTGAACCACCCCCCATGAAGCACATTTATGTTGCGTCAAGTCTTTTGCTGTTAAAACAAAACAAAATAAACAAAACAAACAACAATGATGCTGCAATCAGCTGCTAGTATACTTATCTTTGTGGCCACATGTGAATCAACTGGTAGGATATATTCTCAGACATAGAATTGATGATTCCTAAGGAATATCAATTTTGTCTCTTAGTCTTCCTTGCTAAAAATTCTTCCATGTTTTTTTCTATGCCTGTATGATTTTTTTTTTTTACTTTTAATTCTTGGATATGTCTGTAATGTATTTTAGCATAAACAGTAAGGAAAGGTCCGACTTTAATAATTTTTGCTAACACCATGTATTGAAAAATCCATTGATTCGAAATGCTGTTCTTACTGTATACAAAATCCTCACATATATTGGTTTCTTTCCAGACTATTCATTCTCTTTCATTGATCTATTTCTCTACTCACATACTAATTTTAAACTGTTTAATTTCCCCATAGCAGAGTGCCAAAACCACGGGCTCTGGAATCAGACTGCCTGAAGTCAAATCTTGACTGTACCATTTACTAAGAGTGTGACCTTGGGCTAGTCACTAAAACATCTTTATTCCTCAGCTTCCTCATCTCTAAAGTGATAAGAGGACAACCCAAAATTTGTTTGTCTCCCAAATCTTCCCTGTCCCAAATCCAGACGTGGAGATGGACGGAGAAGAAAGGGGTGGAAGGATCTTAGAGCCATACACAGAAAGAAACACAAAGGCCATGAGGATTTGGGAAACAGAAAGGTGCAGGGCACTGGCACAGACAGGTAATGGTGACTTGGAGGAATAGTCTAGTTTTACTCTGTTTTATTGCCCAGATTGTCCTGTGCTGAGAGGTGAGATTAAGGGAGCTGAGATTGGTTTGGAACTGAGTGATGTGCCCTGGTAAATTTTGGCTGTATTCTGCCTGCTCAGTGAGGAACTTTTGGTACTCAGAGTAGTCAGCCACAAAATGGGGGGCCTCGAAACACAGAATGACTAGAAATACAACAGAGGGAATACACGCTAATGCTATAGCCGGGGCGCCCTGGATTATACTTTCCCTGTTGTTTGCCCAAATGAGGAAATTAGTAGCATCAGCCTGAGGCAGTGGGATAATGTCATAATGCTCAGAGCTGTCGTGGATGAGTAGCTTCCAATAAGGCAGGTGAAATATCAAGGTTGCCGGCAGCTGCGAAGTGGCCAAGCTAGTATTTAAATTTCACCCTGTGCCCTCCCCCCACCCAGCTGGCAGCTTTACTGAGTTATAATTGACAAATAAAATGGTAAGATATTTGAAGTGTACAATATGATGTTTGATCTATGTATACATTGTGAAAGAATTCTTCCTATCCAGTTAACACATTTATCTATATCATCTGTAGCTATATCTCATCTATATCTGTATCTACACATATATGTATATTTCATGAGAATATTTAAATTCTACTCCCTTAGCAAATTTCAATTATATAATTCAGTGTTATCAACTACAGTCCCCATGTTATACTTTAGACCCTGAGACCTTTTTCATCTATAGCTGAACGTTTACACACTTTAGCATCCTCTCCTTATTTCCCTTTTCCCTTCCCCGCCGGCAACCACTTTTCTGCTCTGTTTTTATGAGTTTAACTTTTTTTTTTTTTTAAGATTCCAAGTGTAAGTAATACTATGCAGTACTTGTTTTTCTCTGTCTAGATTATTTCATTTAGCATTACACTCTTAAGTTTCATCCATGTTGTCGCAAATGGAGGGATTTCCTTTTGGCTCATGGCTGAATAATATTCCACTATCTATTTTGTATATATTGCATCTTCTTTATCCATTCGTCCATTTACAGACACTGAGGTTGTTTCTGCATCTTTGCTATTATGAATCGTGCTGCAATGGACATGGGAGTGCAGCTATCTTTTCGATATCACATTTTCATTTTCTTTGGATAAATACCCAGAAGCAGAACTGCTGGATCACATGGTAGTTCTATTTAAAAATTTTTAGAGAGATTCCTTACTTTTTTTTTTTTATAGCAATTGCACCAATTAACGTAGCCAGCATCAGTGCACGAGGGTTCCCTTTTTTCCACGTCCTCACCAACACTTGTTATCTCTTGTCTTTTTAGTGATAGCCATTCTAACAGGTGTGAAGTGATATTTCATTGAAGCTTTTTTGCATTTCCCTGATGATTAATGATGTTGAGGGTCTTTTCATGTACCCAGTGGCCATTTGTATGTCTTCTTTGGAAACATGGCTATTTGGTTCCTCTGCCCATATTAAAACAGATTTTTTTTTTCTATTCTGTTGTGAGTTCTTTATATGTTTTGAATATTAACCCTTATTAGATACATGGTTTGCGAATATTTTCTCCCATTTTGTAGGTCGCCTTTTGATTTTGTCAGTTGCTTCCTTTGCTGTGCAGAAGCACTTTTTAGTTTGAGATAGTCCTACATGTTTATTTTTGCTTTTGTTTTCTTTGCTTTGGGGTCAAATCCAAAAGATCATTGCCAAGATTGATGTCAAGGAGCTTACTCCATATTTTCTTCTAGAAGTTTTATGGTTTCAGGTCTTAAATTTAAGTCTTTAATTCATTTAGAGTTGATTTTTATGTATGGTGTAAGATATGGATACGGTTTCGTTCTTTTGTATGTAACTGCCCAGTTTTCCCAATGCCATTTATTGAAGATGCTCTCCCTTCCCTATTGTATGCTCTTGGCTCCTTTGTTGTAAATTAATTGACCATATATGCATGGGTTTCCTTCTGGGTTCTCTATTATTTTCTGTTGATCTATGTGCGTGTTTTTATGTCATAGTGTTTTGATTACTATATCTTTGTAATATAGTTGAAATCAGGAAGCATAATGCCGAACCTAGTCTCTGATTACAAAAACTGTGTTCTTCCTACTACATCATTTTTCTCCATTTGGGAGAATTCTTTCATAATGACAACAGTGACATTTTTCTTTATATTCTTCAATATAGAACACTTTCAGAGCTTAAAGAAGTTTTTGAGTAATAATGATTATAATGATAGTCATAATGGAAAAATCTAAAAATATTTCCTCAAAAATATAGACTGCTGAGAGAGGGAGATATTTAGTTGCTGGATATTTTCTGGATAAATGTGCTTTGCTTACAGATGAGTCAAAAGTTTACTAACCTAATTATAGACTGTCTGGGTGTGTGTGTGTGTGTGTGTGTGTGTGTGTGTGTGTGTGTGTGTGTGTCAGCCAGTGGGCAACATTCTCTGGTGCAACACATTTCTCAAGACAGCCAGGAAATTTATATTGTTTAGTCTATTAAGCATTGTTTAGCCAAAATCTTTTTGTTTAAAAGCATGAGTAATAAGTTAGGCTAGTTTAGCTTTAAAAGAACTTTATGGAAGAATATAGGGTATTATATGGGTTCCAGGGAGAATTTAAACAATTAGTCCTTGAGAACTTTGGAATTTCAATGGCAAGAGTCCACAGACTTTTTGTTTAGCATTCTGCCATCAGTACAACTCACCTAAAATTTTCCAATCTCTGTGTTTCTCAGATTCTCTAAAGAGAGATTAAGATTGGACTGGCTTGGATTGGACCTCCACACCTGAACTCTGCTTATGGAAAGGAAGAGGAATATGGTCTCTGCTCTTGACCTTCTACTTCCAGATGTTCATTTCAGTCAGAGATGCCAGAGCCGTTAGAGATCATCTAGTTCAACTCCATTTTTCAGATGATGAAACGTGAGGGAAGTTAAGCGACACAGTCAGTAGCAGAGACAAAGCTATTACAGTATAAATCAAGAGACTCCAAGCCATATTTCCACTTCTCCTTCCCACCCCCCGCCCCATTTTTTTGGTTATCACCTTTGTCTTGACTTTTCTTACCTCAGATCCAACAGAAGAGACTCCTAACTGGCCTAAAGGATCTCTTCAGCCTGATTGATCCTCGGTCACCACAAGAGAGTTCCCCAAAACAATTATGATTGTGCCATTCTTTTAATTCAAGTTACAATCTCCTGTGGTTATTCATCGTCTATAAGGCGCAAGGGTTCCCTTTTCTATTCCTTGTTACGAATGCTAGTTTGTGCACCTAGGAAGAGTTCATAACAAACTAGAGGGATTCCTGTGGCCTCATTTTTCTGAAAATAAGATTGAGGGATTAATTAAACACCAAATGATTCCTGAGATCCTATGCAAGCTAAAGTTTTCAAGACCCTATAACCATTTGGCTTCAAGTTATATTCTCTAACCCCTCGATATACACCTATTGTAATTCTTTCACATGTTTATGTATTTTTGACATTAGAAATACATTTTAATATCAGAAAACATAAAGTTCAGTATTGAAGAGCTTAGAAGCAACGAAACTTTTTTCCCTTTCTTCGAGCAAATTTATTAATTCAGCTCTTCATGTTCCATAAATTGTCATTGATTTGATAATTTGTTGAAAACATTTATATGCAAATATTCCACTAAAATATAAAATCTACAGACACAAAGAAGTTTATTCAGCCATACATGTAATTTTAGAATACAATACTCTGAATATAAACAAATGAATAAGATAAGAATATAATAAAAAAAAGCACTTATACTGGAGAAGTTTGATTATATATGCCCCCAGAGATAAAATTTCATTAGAATCACCTTCTTTCCATTCTCTTTTACTTCAATGACCTTTTATATAGTACATTGCTTTTACATTGGGAGTTTATCACTAAACTTAACTTTTTTTACAATCTTAATTACTTCATTATTTCTTTTTCAAGAAGATTTGAAATCCTGGAATAAAACCAACCATTGCCAAGCTTTACAAAAATATATATCAAATTGTAAACTCACCTGTACTCTTCTGAATGGTGTCACCCTGGATGACTGCTTTCCGTATAACTATTCTTTTTACCACCAATATTTTTATTCATATTGTCATTCCAAAGGAAATCCATCTATGTTGAGGACATCCTTCTCAGATAGTAATGTAAATAACTCAGTGTTTTCTTTATGATTAAAAGTTATACCTAGCCTTTTCCCTTTCTTTCAGAACCATTTATCAAGCAGATGTTGAACAAATTGCTGGGGATGCTACTATTCTGACTTCGTGTAGGACCTAGGTACAAGGGGATATACTTAGGACACATTCGGAATGGCAGGAAACAGGTGTTTGAGCTCTGCTGACCTAGTGATGAAAGGATATTATAAATACATTGTAACTGATGTTTTCACATTTTTCCGTTTTTTCCGTTGTTGCTCAGCACATACCCTTCAAACTAATGCTAACATCTTCCACTTATATCCTTCTTTATTCATTACCAGATGTTCATTCTCTTAGACAAACTAAAACAAACCTGCAAGATAAATGGGTTAGCAGTATCTTTTTCATCTGGTAGGGGAAGAACTTTAGGTAAGAGTAAGGCTAGGTAATTGCCTGGACCCCAAAATATGTGGCTGGTTGAAGTGAGGATACATTTGTCTTCTGACATCTAGTATAGGCTCCTTTCATTATATTACCTAATTTTCTCACAAAACGGAAGAGGACTTAGTATTTCTGAGTAGGACTGGAAGTTTGGTGGGAAAAAAGAAATACATCTACAATGAAACCTTCACAAAAGAACATGTAAATCCTACAAGGCTGGCAAATCTCTACCCGGGTGGGGCAGCTGGAGCATAGAGCCCTGATTCTCATCGTTGAGAAATACTTTTATCAGTTGTTTTTTCTTTTTTTAAACAGTGACTAATTTATTTAGAATTTTCTACTCCATTAGGTCAAATTTAATTATTTGTATTATAGGAAATGTATCCATTTCATCTAGATTTTTCAGTGGATTAGTATAAAGTTGTATAATATTCTCTTATATATTTTTTTAACTTTCATATATGTATATCTATGACCTTTCATTCTTCCTTAGTGTATTTTCGTGGCTTCTCTTTTTTCCTTAATTAATTTTGCCAAAGGTTTATGACAGCATAAAAGGTGGAAGGATGGCTTGGAGGTTGATAAACGCAATCTATTTAATAGATATTTATTATGCACTCTCTGCCATACACTGACCATATGACCCAATTTATGCCTATTTTCAGCTGTAGTAAGTAACAGTAGTCCTTTTTACTCTCAAAAGTGTCCTAGATCATAAAATATATTACATGATCAACTCACTGATGGGCCAAATAAAGTTAAAGTTGACGTGTACAAGAGGTGGCCTTAAGATAATTTTTGACGGAGGGTTGAAGATGGAAGCCTGATTGGAAGGGTTTTAAACAATAGAATATTACTCAGCCATAAAGAAGGATGAAATACTGCCATTTGCGAAAACATGGATGGAACTTGAGAGTATTCCGTCTGAAATAAGTCAAATGGAAAAGGACAAGAATCATATGATTTCACTCATATGTGGTATATAAAACAGAAAGTAACAAGTGAACAAGCAAAACAACGACAATAGAAGAACTCATTGACACAGATATCAGTGTGGTGGTTATCAGGGGAAGGAAGGTAGGGAATGTTGAAGAGGATAAAGGAGGTCAAATACATGGTGATGGAAGGTAACTAAACTTTGAGTGGTGGGCACGCAATGCAATTTATACATGATGTATTATAGAATTATACACTTGAAACTTATGTAATCTTATTAACAGATGTCAACCCAATAAATTTAATTTGAAAATGGAGAACAACTGAAGACAGTGAGAATAATTGATTATTTTTAAGAGTTTGCTGTAAGAGAGAGAAGAAATGAGGTAAGAGGCAGAGGAGATGGAGTTATCTGTTTGCTCTTTTATTCATTTCTGCTTTTAGTATCTTTATTTCTTCTTTCTACTTTCTATGGGCTTATTTGAATTATTTCCTAGCCTCTTAGGTGAATGTGCAATGCATTGAAACCATATATATTGCTCCGTGAACAAAACATAGATTTTGATATGGAGAGCTTTCACTTTCGTTAATTTCTAAATAATTTGAAATTTTAGTTTTGACATTCTTTTTAACCAATAAACTATTTTAAAGTGATTCAAAATATCTAGATGCCTAGATTCAACAATTTTTTTATTTTCTAATTTTAACAAGCTGTGTTCAGTTAAGCAGTCTATCTATCTCTATACAGTATATCTTTTTAAAAAAACATTTTTGTAATTTCCTTCGTGGCCTGCTATGGGAACAATTTTTATAAATGATAACTGAGTAAATGAACAAATTGTATATTTCCTGTTGAGTTTGAGTTCTATGCATATCTTTTAGCATAAACTCATTAATCATATTATTTAAGCACTCTCTATTTTTACTTCTAGTGCATCATAGTGGGAAACTTTAACAGACCTCTGAGATGTGGATTTGCTCATTTTCCTTGGTGATTTTACCAATTTTTCACGGACTTAAAAATGATATTAGGAACCTTTAAGTCCATGATTATTATCTCTTCTTGGTGAATTATTAAACAATGTGAAATGTCCGTTTTCTAACTTTTAATCTTTTTGACTTTCAATTCTATTTTGTCTGATATTGATGGCCCTGTTGCCAGTTTTCTGTTAGTATTTGCTTGGAATATGTTTTCAAACTTTGGGTTATTAGTTTTGGCTTTCTCTAGCAAGCTGCACATAGCTGGATTCTTAAAAATCCATCCTATTTTACCTTTTTATGAAACAAATTTACCCAATCCATATTTATTGTTATTTTTGACATATTAGGATCTATTCCTGCCATCTTATTTTGTTTTCAATTTACCATTCTTTCTTTTATTTTCCCTTCCCAGTCTTTTCATAGATTAGTAGAGTTCTCTGTTTCTCTTTTATTTTACTGGTTTGGAAGCCATACACATTCTATTTTATTCTTCTAGTGGTTACTCCTAAATTTTTATCATTAGTGGTTAAATTTCTATTTTTCTAACAGTGTTTGAAGTTAATTACTATACATTGATTCTTTTTGATGAATCTTGGAATGCTTTCATTTTTATTTTTCTAAATTCTTCATCAATACAACTGTCTTTCTTGTCCACATCCCAGGTTGATATAATCTGAAATTTTGGCACTGAATTGTTTTTTAAAAATAAATGTATAATTATATGTCACAGAAAAAATAGCATTATTATTATTATTATTATTATTATTATTATTAGCTAATGTTTGTAGCTCATTGTTAAGTCCTGGATTTTATTTTATTTTATTTTATTTTATTTTATTTTATTTTATTTCTTTTACTTGTTTTAAATTTTATTTATTTATTTTATTTGTATTTATTTATACAAACTATATAAATTGCTCTTTCCTCTGGCTCTCCACCTAGCTAATACATTAATGTTAACTGCATTCCCTATGTGGATTCATTTTCTTTGTATAGTACCTAATAGTTCTTTCAACTTTCAGAGAGGATTTATTGGGTTGTTAAAATTCTGAATTCCTGGATATTTGATAAAATATTATTTCATCCTCACATTTCAATGGCATTATGGCTGAATATGTAACTTTAGGTTCGAATTTCTTTTCCTTCAGCAAACTATAGATATTTTCTAATGTCTTTTTTCATCCAGTGTTGTTGAGGAAACAGCTAATGCCAACTCAGATTAGAATTACAATGAACTGTGTTTTTCTCACCTCTGTAAGCTTCAGCATCTCTTTATCCTTGTAGCTTTTAGCATACTGACTATATCCTTGGTGTTCTGAACTTCCATTACCTTTGTACATTGCCTTTAATTTATTTTAATGCTGTTCTATATTTGGTAGACCATTTTAATCCAAGGATTCATATTTCTTCAAATGCAAGAAATTCTAGCCTATTACTTCCTCAGATTTTACCTCTCTTCTGTTCCCATTATTCTCTATTAGATAGCTGCTAAAACTTATAGAACTCTCTTCCATGTCTCTTAGATTTTCATCTTTTTGGTTTCTGCCCAAAGACAGATCTGAATGGGTGGAGAGGAGAAGAGTGGGATGCATGTGGCATGACCAACATGGGTACCCGAGCTCATTTCCTCCATTATTTGCATTGAATTCCTCCTCTCTACTCTTGGCTTAGAACACCTCCAGCCACGAGGAACTCTTGGTGATGGTACCATCTTTTATGGTAGTACTTTCCAAAAGGCTCCAGCACAAATTCCAGGCTGCAGTTACCCTCTTCAGGTTTATCCTGTGTACTTTTAGACTCTCAGGATTTTGATTAGCCCAAAATTTCTCTCCGAATTTACAGAACCAGATATGGATTCCCATGCTTAAAAAAGAAATCTAAGGCTTAAGAGTAGAAGAATAGAGAGGGTTAGGGAGAGAGAGGACATTGCTGTGTGCAATTAGTTTCCCAATATAATAAATTACTATTATTACATTAATAGATATCAGGTGAATGAATAAGGAACCAAGGGGAACCCACATTCCTCTATAATATGTTTGGTATTCTTGAGATACAATTTCATCCATGCAGATCTCTTTTAGAATTTTAGTCTTACTGTGAGCA
The DNA here is from genome assembly GCF_000325575.1 of Pteropus alecto. Taxonomy (NCBI): domain Eukaryota; kingdom Metazoa; phylum Chordata; class Mammalia; order Chiroptera; family Pteropodidae; genus Pteropus; species Pteropus alecto. The sequence goes on from NW_006434835.1 coordinate 11,961,281, forward strand.
AAAAGGAGTCTGAATTCTTATAAGTAACCTATTTCTTTTATAGTACTAATTGCAAAAAATGTACATATTGAACTATATCCATACTTAAACTTTTGAATTCTAAAATTATCAAAAATGAGAGCCTTAAACAATAAAAATTGGTATACTTCTGTCTTTAAATATTTTAATGGCTACATGTAAAAATGAAGTATCTTATTAATATGACATGGTGGTTTATGTTTATTATCTTATCTTTGGAATTAGTTGCTGGATAGAAACTTAATATGACCATGAAATAACCTTTATCTGATTTGCTGTAGAGATTTAAAGATGCATTTCCTTTTGTCTTCTCTAATCATCTCATTATTAAAACCAAAGTTACATATTTTTATGCATAGTGGATTCATTCTTTAGGAGGCTATCAGATATCATTTCTAGTCTGTATTATCGCAGTTTAGAACACAGACTCCAATGCCGGTATTTATAGGCTCTGTGACATTTGGCAAGTATCTTAACTTCTCTGTGCTTTAGTTTCTTCACATGTGAGGTAGGGATAACCACGTACTTACCTCAAAGGATTTTCCCAAGGGTTAAATGTTCAAATGTAAAGTTCTTAGAACAGTCTTGGAGACAATGTTAGTGTGTGTTAAGTTAGCTGTTTTTATTATAATCTAGAAGCAAACACAGCTACCCCCATTGAAATTTTTTTTTTTGCCGATTCTCAGTATTATATGTAAGGGATATTATATAAATTATTCTAGTCTTATCCCAAATCCAGTGATGTAGATATTACTCTCCATGTGAGAAGCCAGAAGAAGTGAAATCGTTGTTCAAATTCACAAGGTAGGAAGTGACAGAACTGTGATTTTAATTCACTTCTGCCTGTCACTGAAGTCCATGCTCTTTACTTTATATCACTAAGCCTGATGACACCTCTCTTTATAAAACCCACCACCATAACCTCTTTCTGCTGTCACTAAACCAAAGCTTCATCTTCTTTGGTACACTGAAAAGATTATCCTAATAGCAACAATGTACTACTTCTGTACTGAGATTAAACTGTAGGTATCTGATGACATTAATGATTTACTGCCACTTATCTCAATTTACCCCAGATGATTTGTCAGTCAGTACCCAGCCTTTTGGTATTCTCTCAGTTCCCAGTTTCAAATGAATGTTTAAGATTGTGTCTCCAGCTCTCTGGGAATGAAGATGCTACACAATATAAAATGCCAATAAGTCCATATTACATGGGATTCCTGGAGTCCAGGTTGGAATGGAAGGAGCATGGCTGCTTTCTAAGGTGGGGATGAGAGAGATAGTTTCCGAGAAAGTGTTTCCTAGGTCTGAACATAGTCGGGGTTTTGATTGCTCCCATTCACAGCCCTGTGCACAGTCCAGGTCTGCACATTCAAGAAGTCAGCCTTCTCCAGCCTCTCCAGTCCAGTGTGTTCATCACCCCTCCCTAACTTGCAGAGGGGCCTCCAGTCACAAAGTAGTTGCTTATCAGTCTGGAGTGTTTTATCTGTTGTCTAGCCTCTCCAACAAAATGGTAACGTCCACACCTTTACCTTTGTATCCATATCCCCATATCCTCTGCCAAGTGAGGGCCATGTAGTTACTGTTATCTTCTTTTTTTTTTATGTGGCAAAATATACATAACATAAAAGTTACCACTTTAACCCATTTTAAGCAGACGGTTCAGTGGCACTGAGTACATTTATACTATTGTGTAACTATCATCACCATTCATCTCCAGCACTTTTTCATCATCCCAAACTGAAACTCTGTACCCATTAAACAATAATTCCCCATCCTGCCCTCCCCCCAACACCTTGCAATCACCATTCTACTTTCTGTTATTGTGAGTTTGACAATCTTATATGAATGGAATCAATCATACAGTATTTGTTCTTTTTTGACTGCCTTATTTCACTCAGCGTGGTGTCTTCAAGGTTCGTCCATGTTGTAGAATGTGTCAGAACTTCATTCCTTATTAAGGCTGAATAATATTCCATTATATGTAATGCCACATATGTATTTGCTTATCCATTCATCCATTGATAGACATTTGGGTTCTTTCTACCTTTTGGCTATTGTGAGTAATGCTGCTATGAATGTTGGTGTACAAATGTTTCTTTGAATTCCTGCTCTCAATTCTTTTGCATATATACCAGTAGTGGAATTGTTGAATCATATGGCTCGAGTAATGCTGCTGTGAATGTTGGTGTACAAATGTTTCTTTGAATTTCTGCTCTCAATTCTTTTGCATATATACCTATATACCAGTAGTGGAATTGTTGAATCATATGGCTGTTTTGTACTTAATTATTTTGTGAAACCATTACACTATTTTCCACAGTGATACATCATTTTACATTTCCATCAGTAATGCACAAGGGTTCCAATTTCTCCACATTCTCCCAACACTTGTTACTTTACCATTATTCTTCTGACTTACTCCTCATGACAAATAAATATTACTCTGTCTAGCATCTATATTACACTACACTATTAATTTTTTTGTATAATTACCCCCTTTTAACTTTTATTATAATCTTTGGTTTAAGTATTATATTTATGTTACATCTAAAAAAAAAGAAATTGAAGCCTAGAGATGTTACATCACTTTCCCAAGATCATAAAGCTAACATGTGGAAAATTCAAATACATAACTTTACTCCTGATTCTTCTTATTTGGAGATTATATGTTTTTCGAGATTGTCCCCCGCATGCTCTGTTGACTCTGAATCATAGCAAAAGGCTGGCTCACACATTGAGAAAAGAGTCCAGAAAAGATCTCCTGCTCTCCCACATCTTCTGAGATAGCAAAGAAAATAAATGGCTTAAATAAGTAGCAGGAAGGATTTAGTTTAGATATTAACTGGGTGGCTGATGTTGGTGAGACATTGGAAGAGATTACTCAAGGATACTTTGAGATAATTCAAGCCCTAAAAAACGCTATGGGTTGAATTTCATCCCAGCACATGTCTGCGGGTGCAGGAAGTAAGTCATTGAATCCTTGATAATTATTTGAAAGTAAGAAATAAACTGAATGACTTCACAGAGTTTCTTTGAGTTCTCTAATTCTGTAACAAAGATTCTGCAGAATGGATTTGTACTACTCAGGAGAGAGCTGATCTTTGGTGTTTGGGAATGGATCTTGTTTTCTTGACCGCTGTCTCACTTGACCTGTGGAGAATACAGATCCCTTCACTCAATTCCATTTCATACGCTTAAGGAAGAAGTCAGAGATGATCCATTTCATCTGGGGTCCTGAGCCACATCTTAGGCAGTTAGCTTTTTATACCATTGTTGATTTGGTTTCATTCTGCTCTCCAGGGAGATTTGAGGGCATTGAAATTCTGACCTGAGGTTAAAGGGGACAGTTTCAACGTCCAATCTTTATGGGTGTTTAGTACTGGAGCTTAAAGAAGGGATAGGTAGTTGGTGTCAGACAGCAAGCCTAAAAGAAAGATAGCTAGTGGGAAAATAAATTTATCTAGGTGCTGCAACCAATCAGCTATCTGCCTTAGAGCAGCATTCCGTGGGGGGTATTTAGACATCCATGTGATTTTACTCATGCTGGGCAGTCTCTCCCCTCTCCTGCAGAACTGTAATTGTATACCTTTTAGTGACCCTGTAAGCCAGACTAATTCAGCTTCCTTCATGTGTTTCATATCCATGCATTTTAGTTTCCTCATTATTCAAAAGGAACCATCAGAACTTCCCACTTCGTGGTTGTTAGAAAACTAAATAAGAAACCTTTTTGAAAAGTAGCCTGCATTTAAAGACCTGTTGAGGGGAATGCTGACATTAAGAAAAAATTATTCTAGACATCCTTTAACAAAATGCTTGCTGAAAAATTAAGGTAATGTGCTATGCAAACAAAAGTGGTAATAAGTTAATAAGTCATGTGCATCTGAAATTAAAAAAAAATAAAAATAAGAAGAAAATTATTTAGAAAAAAGAGAGCAAAAGTATGACCTCTCACCTATATCTTCTTTCTTTCCATCCCCATCCTTTGAAGCCCCCATGTTGGGGATCTTTACCTCCTACACTGTAAATGACAGGTGAAGAACTGGGTTTAGAGGGGCAATCACTGAAGCTTCATTTAGGTAACTAGCCCAGCCTTTCCAGCAGGCCAGCACTGTTGACCTGGAGTAGGGATCACCCTGTTCCTGCTGTTGTAGGACATGTAGTCTAGAACCACAGAGCAGAGAATGCAAAGCTGGGGAGAGTACTCAGTGATGATCCCCTGCTACAAACCCTGTCATTATGCAAATGATGAAATTGAAGCCAGAAGGGGCGCCTGTTGTTTTTCTTTTACATTTCAAGTTGAAAATTGAAGAATGCAATGGGAAAGACAGATGAAGAAAGGCCAGGGCGTACCCATTAATTCTAGATCCAGGAGCCATCATTCATAAGCAGACCTGCCTTCAGATGTCCCATATGGTCTGCTGAGTTTACAGAAAAACTTTAGATCATTCCAAACCAGAGATCATCTCAATAAATACATGGAGTTTCTTTTAAGGACAACAGAACCTGGCTTAGCACTTTGCTGATCCTCATTCTCACTCACTATAACTCTCTTCTAAGCCCCCATAACTTCACATGATGTTTGAAACCACCTTCTGGAGATCTGCCTCTTTACCTCTACAGGACAGCTGGGGGCTGCTATGGGCAGTCCTAATCAGTGCAAGATCAACACAAATCTACAAATCACAATCACTCTGTTTTCACCCACTCTAGGTTGCTTTCTTTCAAAAATAAATTACCTAAACATTGCTGTAATAAGAACTCGGGGGTAATATTACACCCTGCACTGATTAGGGACTGTGCCCTGCAGGTGATGTTAGCAGGATTTGGCCAGTTAGGAGTACAGGGATCTTCGCAGAGAATGTCATGCTGTGCACACTCCCGTGAAGCTGGCTTGATTTTACAATTTTTTTCCACGCCTTATTGTAATATACTGCCTAGTTTGAACAAGGTCCTCGTCCAAGTGTGCTTTGATGTTTAATGTAATAAGTAGCAAAAATTCAAGATTTAAGCATCAAAGAAGAAATCTACATTTTTCTTTTTTATTCTGTAAGGTTTTTAACATGTTAGTTTTATCTTTAATCACAAAAGAACATGGTGAACAAAATGTATTGTGGTGGAATTAAATGTATTGTGGTAGGATTGTGAAATGTTTTTTTTAATAGTTTAATATAATTTTAAAGTTTTTCTATAATGAAAATTTATTATATAATACATTGAAGCCAATGTATTAATCAAATAAATGTCTTACAGAATTTACCAGGCATAGTGGACATTGTTGGGCTGCCGAGGGGCTTTGTGACATGGGATCGCACATAGCCACCTCTTTACCTCTACCATGAAGTGAAACACTGTGACTTCTAGGTTGTTGGCCATATTGAGGCTTATGCCTCTATGAAAGATCTAAACTCATCATCATTAAAAATGGATCTGTAATGCCTGAGGGATGATTCTGATAGTAGTTTCATTCTATAAAAATCCCGTATTTGGAGCTGGAAAGCAGGTAGAGCTGAAGGGGAGGCAGGTGGTCCTCCAGGAGGAGAGGGGACAGGGGGACGTTATTAACACTCCCATGGCTTCTGCATCTTTGGTGCTTTCCTCAGTGTGACTAACTAATATGCTCTTTGTTCCTTGTTCCAGAGTCAGAGACATCCCTGCCACGCAGCACATGGATTTATAACTGGGCAAAGGTCTCAACAAATACGATTTCTTCACTCCAAAGTCTCATGTCTGTGTGCTCCTGAAATGAAGAACAGGGCATGTCTCTAATCCTAGGAGCCTCAGCAGTGGAGGTGGGTGGAGTTCCAGAAGGTCTTCTCACGGCTCTGGAGATAATGACCGGCTCAAACAGGCTGGCAGTGCAAGGGACATCTGTGAACTTTATTGCTCTCTCTCTCTCTCTCTTTTTTTTTTTTTTCTAAACTGATAATGGTGTCTGCACTGACACAGGCAGTTCTGAAAAAGAAACGATGTCTGTCATAACTTTTACGTAAGTGGTACAAATGACAGGATCATAGCCCAAAGATTTGGTAAAAATATATTTCTTATCCAGAGAATCCATTATAGTGTTGCAATTGAAAAATTCTACTTAGAAGAGAATGAGGTTAAAAATAATAATAATAATACAATAATAAAATAAAATAATAAAATAATAATAAAGATAATCTGGGATTAGGTCTGATAATCTGGACCACGCAAGGAACATTATAAAATTTTTGATTCCATATCTGGGATCTGGGTATGTGATCTAGACATAAATCAGAATCTTCAAAGGCTGTTTTACCCTGCCCCCCCCCACCCCTCCCATGAAGATAGGCGACAGAGAAAGCTTGAATTCTTTCAGGCCCCATGGGGGTCAGTGAGCAATTTGTTTCTTTAGCATATCACATAAGTATGATTGACATAACAGATAAAGCTCACCTGGGTCCCAACTGGTAGAGTACAATTCAAATGTCCGAAGTCCATGTGACAGTGCCATCTGAAAAACACTTGAATTGAAGCCAATGTAATGACATCAAACCTACTCTAGTGAGCAATTTTGTATAAGGCATTCATTTTGGAGTCCAGCCCAAATAGCAGTAGAATTCACTATTATATTACAGTCTGATGTACCACCAGGTCTTGCAGCAGAGTTCGGGTATGTTGCTAACCTTTGAATTACATCATCTGGGAAGGAGGCAGATGGCCTATGGAACACGTGAACATGAAGCACAACCCGCCAGCGATGGGAAGGTGTGCCTGCCTTAGAAACTCGGATAAGAGTCCCTTGAAAACTGACAACCACACAAATGCCGAAAATACCTGGGTTCTTGAGAAGTTCACTGTTTAGTGAGAAAAGAAGATAGAAAACTAACAATCTAAAAAAAAATCATTTAAGTGTTATACTGAGTGTCTGTCCAGGGCACTGTCAGAGCACAGAAGAGGGACACCTCATTCAGCCAGGCAGTGAGGGTCAGGAAAGACTGCCACTGCATCTAGTTATAAAGAAATTCAGAGTTCGGTCGATACATCTTATTTGAAGATGACACTTGTCCTCCAAATAAATTAGACACTTCCCAGAACAATTCCAAAGGGCTTAGCTTTTCTCATTAGAGCTCTTTGTATTTATTCATCTGCAGCCTCAGTGAACGGAAAATAGGTCAGAAATGTGTCAATGCTCAGACACAGGCTGGTGTCACTGCTTTTTAGCCTATGATCCAGTGCCTTGTCTCTTGAATGAGTCACTGAATTAATATTCCTCCCTATATATTTTTTCCTTAAAAGGCCAATTCTTTCCTGTCCTCCAAACTGAGTCCTTACTTGTCTTTACATAATTCTTAACAGATCTCTAACCACCTCGACAAGCTGTTTAACTTCATGCAACATTATTTCTCCTGGAAGATAAAATCATAATTGCCTTAGATAACTTTTTTTGAGTTTACATTATACAAGATTTTACTTCACTTGATATTTGCTATTTTCTCCTCCCTGTCTTCATAGTTCCAGGAGTTCTGAATAGTCTGTGCTCAAGCAGCATAAGCCTCGAAGTATCAGGGCTTGCTTTATAACTAAAAATCTACAAACATATTCACGTCCTGTACAGTTATCTGGGACAGCTGAAATTTGGAGAATGGACTGTCTCTGGAGGCTACTTGGAGAGTCCAAGGCCCTAATAAAAGTGAACATCTTCTGATTGCCTGACAAAGCTGTTTATCTTCTGCGGTTTAGCACTTTCGACTGGGTCAGGGTCTGACCATTCTGACTCATAACAAAATTAGGCTGGATATTGGAATCCTTTTGTCTTTTTACCTTTTCTCATTGACACTGTTCATGTGTCCATTATTCCCTGGAACTAGAGAGGCCAAAGGGGCTCCGGAATGACCAGGATTGGCCTTTTCCATTGCAGGCTGGGGTTATGCCAAGAGTACCTTCTGTGTACTTTCACTGTGCTACAGTGGGTCTCTTAGAGTGGGATGATTTGTTGCTGAGTAAGGGCCATACTCAAGGATTTTCAGGCTGAGTTTGGACACAGCGCAGGGCCGCTTCAATGATCTTGAAAATGTGGTTGGTGCTAGCCAATGGAGAGACTATTTTGAAATAAGATAATATTATCTTGAAATAAGATAATATAATACTTGTATCACTTTGAAAATAAATATTAGCCATTGATTGATATGATCACGAAGATTTTCTTGTTAGATCCATTAATATGGTGGGTTATACTGACGGTTTTTAACAGCTCTGTTGAGATATAATTCGCATACCATACAATTCACCTGATTAAAGCATTTAATTCAATAGTTTTTAGTATAATTACATAATTATGTAGCCATCACCAAAATTTAAGTTTACAACATTTTCCATCACACCAAAAAGAAAACCCCATTTTATCCCAACCCTAGACAACCATTAATCTACTTTCTGTCTTTATAGATTTGCCTATTATAGACATTTTATATAAATGGAATCATGTAATATGTGGTCTTTTGTGACTGGTTTCTTTTATTTAGCATAATATTTTTCAGGTTCACTCTCTTGAGATAGATATGGTATACCCCAGGCTACAAATCTGTACAGCATGTTACTGTAGACAGTTGTAACACAATGGTAAGTTTCTGTGCATCTAAACATAGAAAAGGTACAATAAAAATACAGTATAAAAGATAAAAAATGGTCCAGCTATAGAGGGCACTTACCATGTATGGAGCTGGCAGAACTGGAAGTTACTTTGGGGGAATCAGTGCATGAGTGATGAGTGAATGTGAAGACTTAGGACATGACTGCCCCCTACTGGAGACTTTATAAACACTGTCCCTGCCTCTTTCCGACAGAGTCAGAAATAGAGCATGGAAGCCATTCTTGCTGCTCCATGAACAGGCACATGGGCTGGATCGATTGGAAGTATTGAAGAGCAACTGGCTGGGTAAGGCATAGACCACCCTAATAGGGACTGTCAGGAGGGAGTGAAAGATGGCCTGAGGATCAGGAGGAATAAGAAATCGAGATGGAGAGAGAAAGGAGCAGAGGGGATTGTCGTGGCAATGTGGTTTTGGCTATCGCGTGTTGGAGCAGTGGTCAGATTAAGGAAATTTGTGGTATTCTTAAAAAAAAAAAAAAAAAGAAGGTGTTTAATATGGAGAGGCTGTAGAACTGAGGGCTCAATATTTTGACTTTGGAAATTTGTTTTTCATTCTATCAACCCTGTGTGGAATACAGGTCTCTCTCTAGCATTGAATTGATGGAAGAAATAAAACTTCTCTCTGCTTTACCTCATTTCAACCTGAAAACATTTCCAAAGTACAGGGACAGGCTGGCTCTGCGCTACCACAGAAAGCTTCTACTAGAGTGGCAGGGACACCGAATACCTGTGAAGGCAGCTCCCGTGGACCTTCTTGTACAAGGTCTTAGGTCCTCCACAAGGAATTTATAGCAATGTGCTCTGAAGACCATCGAGTTAGATCCGGGAGGGGTGTGGCGCCCTCTGAGTATGTAGCACTGGTGGGGACAGGCCCTTCTGTGCCGAAACAGGTCAGCGACGGACCGAGTGGGGTATAATTTGCGCCCTCGAAATCGGGGTGCTGTGAGGGAGAGGGAATCTGTTGCCAAGTCCCACAGGTATTGATCCTGTCGGAGAAAAAAAATTCCTCTTGAAGCACAAATGCTTCCATTTCTTCCAGGAAATTCAGCTCCATTATAAATTTACGGGACCACCGTCATATATATGGTCCATCGTTGGTGGAAGCGTCGTTATGCAGTGCATGACTGTGTACATGGGGACGTCTCCATGACAATTAGCTAGCCAAAAATGTCAGTAGTGCCAAGGTTGAGAGCCCTCTTTTAAAGCAAAGATGTCCAAGCCTGGCTAGCTTTTTATCACAGAAATCAAAAGAATCACCTGTCCAGATTTAAAAAAATCTGTATGCCTGAGTCCCACCTCTAAGATTCTGAGTAAGGATGTATGAAGGGAACCCAGGGATCTGGGTTGTTCAAAAGCTTCCCAAGTGATTCTTATGACTGGCTAGATTCCAGAAATGTTGTGTCAAAGTAGACTAGCTCTCAGCTCCTAATTCAGAAGCAAATCACCTGGTAAACATGAGTAGTACTCCCAGAATAGATTAATGGCTCCAGGGCCATTACTTCTTCTGTTTATTTTCTCCAGTCACTCATCTCTCAATTAATGGGGTTATTAAGCACTTAAGACTAGCATTAATTTCCCTCCTTTTTTAAAAAAAACTTCTTTCATTCTGCATAAATCCAGTTTGCAAATGATTACATCTTGTTGAGTTATACGTTTTCTGTTTCCATACAGAACAAATGACCTAGAAAATATTTGGTAGCTATCTTTGTTCTCTGTTGTTTAATGGGAAATAGCTGAGCAAACAGGCACACGAGCTCTGGAAGCAGTGTGGCATAACATATCATCGTCTGTCTATTCTTTGCTACCAGTTAATACATGGAACTAGAATTCATTTCAAATGGTTTGAGGTTGCATGCTTTAAGGTCAATAAAATGTTGCTGAACTTAAAAAAAGTGTAAAAATGAATTAATTTTAGCTTTAAGCCATTTTTTTCTTTCCACTTTTCATCATTCTGTAATAAATTACAAAGAAGAAATAGTCCCTGCTCTTAAGAAACTTAAAAATAGTATAATGTAGCAATGGAAATGAGACATAAACATGAGGAACTGTAAGAAAAGATGTTAAATATTCTAGGAAGATACGCTGAGAGGAAGAGATTTTTCTGGCTGGAGAGACTAGGAGATTTTCATAGAAGTAGCCACATGTGTAGCTTTGCCTTCACACACACCTACCTCACGCTAGATCCACCACATTCAAGCTAGGGATAAGTACACACAATCCCTCTACTCATGGAATATCATTTCCTGGAGACTGTTCGGTCAGTCAATTATTCTTTATTGTGTGCCTACTGTGTGCCAAGCATAACAACAATGATGATTCAGAGTGATCGGTGTTAAGAAGGGAAAGGACATGGTCCAATTAATTACTGACTGGATTTTTATCACACTGAATCCTCCTCTCTAAGCACAGGTGGTTCTCTGACTTCATTTGCAAGGTCAGGATCACAGGGCACTCACTCGCCCTTAGCAGTAATTCGATCCTGACATTGAATTTAGCAACCACTGCTTAGTAAAATGTTGCAATCACCTAAACGATCACTACTGTTAACTCTGGCATCCTACGAAGAATCCAAAAACCTACTGACAAATTCTCAGTTTGTTAATATGTCTGAGGAACCTTTCTGATAGAACTAACTAAGTATGTGTCGACTCTCGTCTGTACATCTAGTAGCTGTATCAATTTTGAGATTATTCAAGAATATGGTTACTATATGGTGCACTTTGTGATGTGAAGGTTTTAGTATGGCTGGCTTTATTCAGCCCCCAAATAATTTAAAAGTATAAAATGTTTAAAACTTATCAAAAGTATAGAAAATAATATAACAGATACCTATATGTTCTCTCCATAATGCCTAAAAGATGATAACATTTTGCTTTTCTTGCCTTCATATTGTTCTCTGTCTCTTTGTTGTTATCTCTATGACATAAATGAAATAAAACATTAAAGGTGTAGCTGAAGTCCCCTTTGCACCATCCCTCTCCCCACCATTCCTTCAAGATATTGGTTTGAAGTCGGTACACTGGCATTCCAATTCTCATCTTTTAAGTGAGAATTTAAAATTGAAAAATGAAATTAAAATGTAAAGTTCATTTTTGTCTATATACGTATGCATGCATAAGCAATATAGACTATTTGTTTAACATTTACACAAATGCGCAACATTTTACAACTGCTTTGGCAACTTGTTCTTTTAATTTAAAGTCATTCTCAAGAATTTTAGGTATATGGAGACCCAGTTTATTCATTTTCATTGCTGGACAGGGGTCCATTCATTCAACCCCATTTGTAGTTCGGGTCTCGTTCCCCCATAATATTTTTTAGGTGCCTTTGCTTCTTTTTTCTTGATCTGTCCTCCTCATTAGTTTTTCAGAGATATGGATCTATTGTTTTTTTTTTCTATTTCATTCATTCTTGTTCTTTATTATTTTTGAATGTTTAAAAAGGTCAGTTTCACTGAGGTACAATTCACATACAATAAAATTCACCGAGTTTACCGAGTTTAAGTGTATAAAGCAATGAATTTCTTTGTTAGTTTCACTGAAGTACAATTCACGTATAATAAAATTCACCGAGTTTACCGAGTTTAAGTGTTTTAACCAATGAATTTCGACCAGTGGACACGGTGGTATAACCACCAACACCATAAAAATATAGCACATTTCTATTGTCCCCCAAAGTTCCTCCATGGCCTTTTACAGTCAATTCCCTCCCTCCTATCTGTGAGTCCTGGCAACTACTATTCTTTCTGTTATTATTCTCTGATTTTTCTAAAATTTCACATAAATATAAATCAACAGTATGTAGTATTTTATATATACTTACTTTCATAGGTAATGCTCCTGAGATATATCCATGTGGTTACATGTGTCAGTAGTTTGTTTCTTTTTAGTGCCAAGTAGTATTCCATTGTCAAAATTGAGTATTCTGTTCCATGGATCTGTGTCTACTCCACTGATATTTTTGCTGTCTCCATAACTTTCACTGTTCCAGAATGTTATACAGTTGGAATCATACAGTATGCATTTTTTTCATGTTGGCTTCTTTCATTCAGTGATATGCATTTAAGTTTCTTCCAGGTCTTTTCATGGCTCGGTAGATCATTTCTTTTTTATCACTGAATACTATCCCATTGTCTGGATGGACCACAGTTTATTTATACATTCATAGTTTATTTATACATAATTTATTTATACAGTTTATTTATACATTGTCTGGATGGACCACAGTTTATTTATGCATTCAAGATGAAGGACATCTTGGCTTTTTCCCCATTTTGTCATTTATGAATAAAGCCGCTATAAACATCTGCGAGTTGGTGTTTGTGTGGACATAAGTTTTCAGACATTGTACTTTTAATCTCTAGAAATTCAGTCGAGTCTCATTTAAATCCCCCATTTCTTTCCTCATATTCATATTTTTGTCTATCTTCTTAAAATGTGGAGTTGATTTTTAATAGCTGTTCTAACATCCTTGTCTTAATTTTTTCATCTTTGTCATTTCTGAGCATTTTTTAATTGGTTGTTTTTACTCTGGTTATGGGTTGTATTTTCTTGTCTGCTTGTATAACTGGTTTTTCATTGGATTCTGGTCACTTATGGGTGCTGGATTTTGTCATATTTCTTTAGATATCTTTGAACTTTATTCTGTAGTTAAGTTACTTGAAATGGATTAGATATTTTCAAGGCTTGTTTTAAAGCTTTGCCTAGATGAGTCCAGAGCAGCCTTTAATCTAGGGTAAATTGGCTCCCACTACTGAAGCAATGCCTTTCTGAGGATCCTGTGTGATGCTTCAGGTATTAGGAAGTCTCCTCACTATGGATAGTTTGAACATTTACCAGCCCTAAGTGTGCAGAAAACCTAGATATGCCTTTAATATTAATCCTCTTTTGTTACAAAGATCTGTTTGGGTGCCTGCGTTCCTTAAAAGGCAGAGCTTCTAAAAGGAGGTTCCAACTATTGTCCACCTTACACTCCCCGGGAGCTTACATATTTCCAGGTGTGCACATGATTAATACACATTTGCCAAAAGTATAAGTGAAACAACAAATTGGTAGGTAGATTTCAAGAACCTTGTAGGTCTGAGGCTTCACCCTACTATAAGCTAACAAATCAGCTTGCCACACAGTCATGGATGCTGACAGAAGACATGAGACTCCTTGAGTCAGACTTAAAAACTACTACTCACAGCCAAAGCAGTAGCTAGAATGTCAGCATGGTTACATTGGTTCCTTGAGCTCCAATCCCACAGGGTGATGCAGGCGGTCCTGGCCATACTGCACACATAGTAGGTCGTGTTACAAGAGAGGAAGACTGGGACTGGGAAATCTGCCTCTTTACAGTAGCTTTGGTCTGAGAGCAGAGGTTACTACATCTCTCAAGGTTGCTCCATACAAACACAATCTTGAGAAAATGTCCCAGATAAAAAAAACGGTCAGGACCCTGAACAAGCCGGATCCTGTCTGATCTCGGAAGCTAAGCAGGGTCGGGCCTAGTTAGTACTTGGATGGGAGACCACCTAGGAAGACCAGGTGCTGTAGGTGTAAAAAAATAAACAAAAAAATATAAGGGATTGTAAGTCGACAAGGTCCTTGCAATCTGTGAGGTCAACCAAGGGTTGCCTTGCCTAAAAAAAAAAAAAAAAATGGTCAGGGCCTTGAATTCTTGGCATAATCAGTGTGACATTTGGGAGCTCGAGAGACCAATGCAACAGGGTTTCCTAACAGTAGAAAGGGTAGCTAGATGCAGATATGGTGCCTTGTATTGTTATGACAACGAAACAATAACAAACTGACAAAAGAACTGTAAGTAACATCTTACCTTGCTGAGGCCATTCAGTAAAGAGGTTAAGAGGCCCCTTCTTGGCTTCCACTGTACCATGATAGAAACTCACAATGAAGATTTTGAATTATCCAGTAAAAGTTAAACCATCTAGGAAGACAGAAAATGTATAAAAATACAATACATTTAATAGAAATTCTATCCAAAACTAAAGATTTGGTTCTTAAAGAAATTAGGTTCAGAAATCTAAAAAGTTATGTTTTTTGGGACTACTCAATCCTTGATAACGGTGGATAAAAATGCTAAAAATCACTTGTAAGATTTAAGGTAGTTGACATGTTGCCAAAGTTGATATGCATCCATATTACTAAAAAACTTATTTTTCACATATTTGCCAGATACTTATGTTTATCTCTTTGGCTACTGATTGCCATACCTCAGAGACATTTGACGTTTTATCCACTCTGACATTTTTGTAAGCTGTTAAGATTAGCAGTTAAGGTGACTGTTCATCATCAGTAATACAATCCATAGCAGTGACTATTTTGTACTGAAAGCAGTCCTTCGTAAGAGATATTATAGCTCTGATACAAGTGTTAGACATATATTGTTTTTCAACTTATGTTATTTTTCACAGTTCGGTTTCTGACTTCTAAATTGATTCTGCCCCACAAAGATCACATGCATTGCAAGCAAGATTTTAGGTTCTGATTTAAATCAGATTAGAAAAATGTTCTGTCTTTTTTCTCCTCAGCTTTGCCACTAGGCTCTAAATCATAGAACTCATAGGAAATATTTGCTACTTTTTAATTTCCACTTGAGAAATTCACCAAATCTATAAATCCTGTTCTGTGAATTATAGTTCACTTTCTATACATTTACAGAAATAAATTGGCTTGCCACATATTTGTGGGCTATCATTATGAAAAAATGAACATTTTAACCTCATCACGGAGGTAGAAATATATCTGGATGCCATTTATGATTGCTTATTAAATACCAAGCAAGCAATTTGAGGAAGCCATATTTAACAAACAAATTGGCAAGAAAACTTTAGTCAGAAGTGAGGAAGGATATAAGAGAAGAAAGAAGGAAATTGGAAAAGAATATAAAAGAGCCAGCATAAAAAAAGGAAAGGCCCGGGGAGAACATGTGTTAGCTTGGGGAGCGAAGGCTGAAGCTGTGGGATCAGAGGCAGTGGCGTGGGGGAAGGGCACAGGGACTTCCATGGAAGCTACAAGTGGAAGTCACATGGGTTAGAAACAGTCAGGATAGACTTTCTCTAAGGGATATTTGCCAGAAAATGATCGAACGGGAATGCAGACGGGAGCTTAGGAGAAGAGGCAGAGTTGAGGATTTCAGGAAATGTTATGACAAGAGGCTTGAAGGCAGTGAGGGTGGAGCTGGCTACCAGACCGAGGGAGGGCTGTGGGGGCAAATGGAAAGGAAGCTGGAGCCACGATGGCAGAACAAAGCCTGGGTCTTGGGGAAGAAACAGGACAAAGATTGTTTTAGATATCACATCTTGTGATATATATGCCACATTTTGGGAAACCCTTTCGACAATTTCGTTTTTATCAGCCACATGGTAACCCATGATACGCTCTGAACCCTTACTGTTGGACATTGACATTATTTCTAGTTTGTGTTATTAGAAGCAATGCTGTATCGAATGTCCCTATAGCAAGATGTGTGCAGAAAGCCACAGTAATTCCCTTAAATCAAATTACTGGGGGTGGGAGAGTAGTTGTGGGAAAGGGGAATGCCAGAAAAAAAGGATAAAGCAATTTTAAGGCTTCCAATATGTAGTTTTCGAATTGTCCCAAATTCATACAAGTATGTGGCACTCCTCCCCTACTTCCTCATTAACACTGGTATTAGTTGGAAAAAAAAAAAAAGGTGAGGCTGAATTGCATCTTAACTAGAGAAGACATCTCCCCTTAGGGAGGGACAGATGACTAGACTGAGTGTGATACTTAGTTTGTGCTGCCTCCTGGTGGCGCCTGAAAGACCCACACGACAGAAAACGGGGTCAAACTGAAAACAGGTTATCTAAACAAGTCACAAATGTTAATTTACTTAGGGCTAAAGTTCTGCAAAGTGGGTGGCAGAAACAGAGAGAAAAATGGCCCTAACTTTAGGATATTGGAGTATATGGGAACTAGAGGGAAACTATTCTTACCCACAAGTAGAGCACTGTGGCATCACCTACATTATGCACTCAGAGGTGATTTATTAAACTGAATGATAACACGAAAAAATTACTGTTTAAATGATGGGTTCTGAGGAGGGGGCACATACAGCTTTCTTGAAGGGACAATGGAAACTACTATATTCTATGTATTTAAAACTCATTTTTCTTACAAGCTGGTGAAGGTAATGAATGAGGCACCAAGAGATTAAATGACTTGCCCAGTATCAGTCCTCTAGGGTAATTGCTTCACTGAGAATACTCTTAACAGTAAATATGTACTCTGGATCTTAGATTGGTTTGGGGGAGCACAATTATTTCTACTTTCATCGTGTTCCTGAGTGCAAAACACCATGCTCTGTATTAGGGACAAAGGAGGAAAGGAGAAGTAGGGAAAAGCTGCAAAGGGAAATGCCACAGTTGTTGCTCTGAAAGAAGCTGTTAACCCCTTGCTGTCTTCTAGATTTCCATCCTCTGCTCTGCTCACGTGGTCCCAGTAATCTCGTCGGCTCCCAGGACTGCAAAAACCATGCACATAGTAATGCATCTGCTTGTCCAATCTTTCATTTAAGATTCATTGAGGAAAAACAAGATGCTCAGTGTTGTTTCTATGAAGCTCAATATTGTAGGAGAAACACCCAGCAAATAGTCACATAGAGAAATATATGTTTGGATATTATGATAAGTAAGGGAAAAAGTCCAGGTTGCTATGAGAAAATATAACTTAGTAGTTAGTCCAGTGGTTCTTAATTTTTGTTTTGCTCTCATACCCTTCAATGCTCTCATATCTTTAATGACTAATTGATAATTTAAAGTCTTGACCAGATTCTTTGAGCTACATCTAAGAACACAGAAGGTTAGTAGATAAAATGATAGAGATAAACAAAGGCAAAAACCAACTAAATGAAAGTTGGCATGGCTAAATCAGTACCTTAAGGCAAAACAAGACTTCAAGGCAAGTTTTCTGGACATGAAGCAGGTTATTATGAGTTGATAAAATGATAAATTCATCGGGAGGAAATTTTAAACCTTTATGTACTTTATAAAACAGATTTGAAAGGTAGAAATAAATAAATTGGCAGACTTATAAGAAGCTGACAAAAATCACTTTCTATATTTGATACAGCTGATAAAAACATCAGTAAGCATGTAGAACACTTGAACACAAAGTTAATAACTTGATCTAATGAATATATATTAAAAACGACCAGATACCAGGCCGTAAAGTGCATCTTAAGAAATTTTAAGTGATCGGTATCAGACCACATTTTCTGATCACAATGCAATTAATGTAAGTAAGTTACAAATGAATATAAAAAAGCTAACAATATATAATTTTTCTTAATTTCCACATATCTAGAAATTAAGAAAAATTACCTTTGACCCATAAACTACAATGAAAATATCCATAGAAATTAGAAAAATTTTAAATTGAATGATAATGAAATTACGCCATAAAAACTTCAGAGATAACTAAAGCAGCAGTTACAGAAAAATTTATAGCTTATGTACATTTTTTAGGAAATGAGTGGTTAAAAATATAGACAGTAAATACTCAATGAAAGAAGTTGAATATAAGTAATAGAACTAACTCAAAGAAATTCTTAAGAGGAAAAAATACAGGTAAGGAAAGAAATATGAAGCAGAGAACAATTACGACAAGAGAAACCAATAGGGAAGATTAAGACTTGTCAAGAAAAAAAATGAGACGATAGAAATAAACAAAATACAGAATAAAGGAAATGGTCACACACAAGTTTTCAAATAACTATTTATTATGTATTATTAAAATTACATTAATAAATTTAAAAACCTAGAAAAATTGGTATAAAAAATAAAATGACAGGGTTCATGCAAGGAATAGAAAATCTGACTATCTGTGAGCATTTAAGAATTTAATGTAAATCAAAGACTCTGTCTTCCCTCAAACACCCATGTCTAGATGACTTTATAGCTGAATTCCTATTCTTTCAAGGAACTGTAATTACTGTGTAATATAAACTGCTACAGAATATAGAAAAGTAGTGTCTATTTAGTGTTTATTTCCGACAAGCAAGACCTTTCTCCTACGTAACCCCAATATCCACAATGATATCAGGTAATTAACATCATAAATTACTACTGGGCACATATCCAATTCGAGTTTCTCCAAAATAGAAAAATATAATTAAATGCAATAAGATCGATAAATAGCTGATTAACAGTTGTTCAATAAATGGGAATTACTTTCACTAATGCGTAAATTCACTGGGGGCTCTATCTTGGTCAGCCGCAATCTGTGCTCTGCAAGTCTTGCACAAGACAGGTAGGGCGACCCCACCCCAATGTGCCACATCTACATACGAGCTACATCCACCCACACTACCTCTGCTGGGACAGTACGCCCCCCATGCCCACCCCTAGAAGGCTCTAATCCAGGCCTTAGCCTATTCCTGAGAGACAAGGCTGTAAGGTCGATTGGAGCTCGGGCTGCGCTTGGCCCTTCTCGTGCTCCAGGCAGATTCCACCGTCCCGCGGAGGCGCTGTGCCTGCCGCTCTGCCCCTGGCCCCACACTCTGCGCATGCGCCTCGGGGCCTCTACGGGGCAACAGGCCTCACGTTTGCCGCCATCTTGGGCCTGGCAGTCTTCCTGGAGCTTCGGGGAGTACGGCCTGAGCTGCGCTGGGGGCTGTCTGTAAGTCCAAGCTCTACCTCTGTGCTGTCAACCCGCTCTACTGTTTTCGGGGGCGTTCCTCCCCTCTCTGCTTTGCCCCTTTCACCGTCGTGGCTTTGGCCCCAGAGGAGCGGGCGCCTGCGCCATCTGCCGTCGGTGGTGGGGTGGCCTTGGCCCAGGCCTTTCCTGCCTCCCAACGGCGGCTGCCGCTCGGCCTCCCCGTGGGTGCTGAGTTCCCCAACCTGAAAAAATGCCAGGCTCAGAGAGGGTGAGCCCCAGGGTTGGTTCAGTGGGGCTCTTTTACCCGTGGAAGTCAAAGGATAAAGTCAGTGTGGAAGCGCTCTTCAGAAGAAATTTATTTTTGCCGAGTCACTTAACTGTAATACTTTAATACACAGTCAAAAATAACTTATCTTTTGGAATTTTAAAGGAAAAATAAAGCCCTTTAATGACTGTGAACGAAGCGGAAGGTAAAGTTAATCCTCCCCTTCGTTTTTCCAATTTCATCTCCTAATTTATCCTTTACCCCATCATCTGTTGGTGTACGGACTCATGTTCATGTACATTTGTAGGGTATCATTTTTAGTATTCTGTACACATTACGGAAACCCCCTTCCCAACTTAACAGGATTCCTAAGACCTATTCATCAGAGCCAATAAATATCTTACTGCTTTTTAGTAGTAATTAAAAGAATAAAAGAACTCTATAGTTTTTTTCTAACATTCCACCGTTAACAAACATTTAGGTTTTGTGGTGTGTGTATCTGTGTTTTACAGTTTAAGTATACAATTTGGTGACACATATATGCACCCGTGAAAGCACTATAATAAAGATAATAAACATATCCATCACTCCCAAAATTTTCTTCTGCTCCCACCCCCACGCTGATCTGCTTTCTGTAGCTATAGATTGCATTTTCTAGAATTTTGTATAAATGATATTAACCGAAGAAGAGATTCTGACTAATAAAGAAAAAAGGCATTTGTTTGAGCAAAAAGAGTTGCTACAGATATAGGTAGCAACTCAAACTGGGCTCTGGAGAGAAGAAAGGCAGGGTTTATACAGGTGAAAACCACAGGTGTAATTCTTTCATGCAAATAAAAAACTGCTGGCTATGTTAATAGGGATTGATTAGTTCCCATATGCAAACGTGGGAGGTGAAAACTACTTGGAAATAATGTTCATGTGTTCACTGCACCAGTTGTTCCAGAATGTTTATGTCTTATCCTTAGCCGAATTTAGCAACAGGTTAGCAACTTAGTATCTCTGAAATGGACACAAGATGTGCACAAGTCCCACTTCCTTAATAGCTTCCTGACTATTCTGAGTGACTCTCTTAGCAATGCTTGTTGTTTTATTTTTTCCATTATCAGTGAAATATGGTGTGTATTTTCTCTTAACTTTCTTTTCCCCAGTAATTCTTTTGAGATTCATATATGTTGTGCTGTGTGTCAATGCTTTGTTCCTTTTTATTGCTGAGATTACATTGAGTGGCATACAACCATTGTGTGGTTTCATTTTTACTTCAATAACAAACTATGGTTATTCAGATTTGGGTATTTTGCAGACTTTTTTTTTTTTTGGAAAACTAGTTAAGCAAGTTTGATACTTTAAGGAAAACAACTGGCAGTATTTGTCAATGATAAAATTCAAGCTTTAAAGGCAAAATTAGAAAGTCGGAAAACTTGTGCTTCTTACCGCAAGCTTGATGCTTTCCCAATAGCTTGAGTTTTCTGATGAGGTTGGTCGTGATATTAATTCGATTTTGAGACGTTCAGTGATGGAATATGTCAATATATGGAAGCCGTGCATAATTCCAAATCAGTATTTTCAAATGAATCAGTGTAGTGTCTTTAAAATCATTCATATTAGAAATCCCATTCAAAATGCAAGATAGACCAAGGGATTTTAAGGTAACAGTACTGAGAGTTCATTTATGTGTTTAATATTCCATTTTAAAATAACTTCTAGGAAATTAGCACTCATTGAGTTTTTGTAAATATCAAAGAATATCCTCAGTTATATGAAAAGGCTATTAAAATACTCCTCCCTTTTCTAACTCATATCTATGTGGGGCCAGGTGTCATTCACGTACTTTACCCAAAACAATCTATTGCAACACACAGAAGCAGCCATGAGAATCCAGCTATTTTCTGTTATGTAGACATTGAGATTTGCAAAAATTTTAAAACCATAATAAACTATTTCAGTTTATTAAATAGAGGATTAGGGAATGAATCACCTAGTGAGTATAATAGGAAAAAGGTAAGAGTCACTCATCACTAAATATTTTGGTTTTGAAATTGTAGTTATCTTTCATGAAAATATTTGTTAACATTTAATGGGCATATTGCTATGTTAAAATAAATATTTTACAAGTTTACTTTTATTTTAAATATGGTAAATGTTAACAGATAGAAGACATATAAACACCTTTGGGGTCTGTCTTAGCTCGGGCTCCTATGACAAAATCCCTTAAACTGGATGGCCTTTAAACAGCAGAAATTTATTTCACAGTTTTGTAGTCTGAGAAGTCCAAGACCAAGGTGCTGGATGATCTGGTGTTTGGTGACAGTCTGCTTCCTGGCTTATGGATGCCTGTATTCTCCTTGTATCACATGGCTGAGAGCAGAGAGGAGCAAGCTCTCGTGACTCTTGTAAGAGCACTAATCACGTTCATGAGGGCTCCATCCTCATGACCTCATCTAATTACCTCCGAAAGATCCCACTTTCTGATACCATCACACTGGGAAGCAGAGTTTAAACATAGGAATTTGGCAAGGGAGCGACACCAACTTAGTATATAATAGGATCCTCATTAATTTTTAGGAGTTGAAAACGGTACCGAGAACAGATACTTGAGAAGTGATGGTTTAAGAGAACTCTTTTTTCATTGCCAGAGAAAAGAGGTTAAGGAGGTGCCTAGAGGATGCTACATTGCGAAGTTTTCAGTTTATTAAATAGAGGGTTAGGGAATGAATCACCTAGAAGGAGGTGAGGGAGCAAGCTGTGCTGTGGGAGCAAAAAGTCCCAAACCCAGAGACAGGTTCAAGGAGTGGTATGGCACTGTGGGTGAGGTGTAGTGAGTGTACTAGGAATAAGGTAAGAGAAAACGGTGCGGTGGTGGTGAGGGGTGGGGGTGGGGGTCCTGGTAGTGGTGGGGGTTCTTAGATCCTGTAGGACGTCATAAGCCATTATGATGGCTTTAGTTTTCACTTTGAGTAAAACGAGGAGCTTTTGATTTTTTTGAGCTGAGAATAGTCATGGGTAAGGACGGGGTGGGGTTAAGGATAGAAGTAGGAAGACAAATTAGTAACATTAGGTATTATGGCTGACCGAGGAAGTGAGTTTGGACCAGGATTGTAGCAGCAGACGTGGAAGAAAGTGTGAGATTTTTTTTATATGCTCTGAAGATGAACCCAGTTGGTTTTCCTGGTGGGATTGTTGTGTAGGATGCAAAAAAGTGGACTCAAGGATCGTTGAAGATATTTGGCCTGAGCACATCTTTTGTGTGGTAGATTATATTGATTTTAATTTTGTTATAGCTTCATATTTTTGCCTGTGGTTTTAAAATTTTTAATATTTTCCATTGTTGGTAGCTTCTAGGTTTTTTTCTCTTGAAGAAAGCCTTCTTTAATGTAAGATTAGAAAAAAATTGTCATATTTTCTTCTAATTCTTTTAGGTAGTTAAAAAAATTAGTTCTTTTATCTGTCTGATACTTGCTTTTGTGATCAGTAAAGCAGTTTCTCAGCCTCTGCACTATTGCCATTTTGGGCTAGCTAATTCTTTTTTTTTGGTGGAGGCTGTTCTGTGAATTGTAGGATGTTTAGCAGCCTCTACTTATTACATGGCAGTAGCAACCCCCACCTCCATCCTGGCCCAGTTTTGACAAGCATATATTTCTAGACATTGCCAAATGTTCCCTGTGGGACAGAATTGCCCTGGTTGAGGACTACGCCAGTAAAACATGTTAACAAATTGAAGCCCGGATTTTAAAATATGAAGATTAAAAATATTCTAAACAGTTTTATTTCCACTATATCAGTGTCCTTAAAGACTTGAATCCAGAAACCGCTCTGAATATCTGGAGAAAGTAGGCTGATGAAAACTGGGGCAGAGATGCTTAACTGGAATCAGTCTTTTGGAACTTGGTAACCTTATCAGGACTAGTCAGAGTTTTACCTGAACCATCTTAAATTTTGAAAAAGGAAGAATTAATAAGCTGATTCTAACCCAGAAGGGTGCCTATTTCTGTTTGTACTTTTGGTTTTGGATTAGTATCTTTCACTTTTAGTTCTTGTTTAGTTGAAAAATCAGTGTGAAACAGTGGGAGTAATATACATAGAGAAGTGGACTGAATCAGAAAACCTAAATTCAAGGTCTTGAGTCTCTTTTATCTTCATTTTTTTAAATCTGAAAATCACAGTCTTAAATTGAAGATCAGTTAAACTAATGTATTGAAATCTTTAAAATTTTTTTGAAGCATTGTTAAGGAGCTCTTAATATAAGGAAAGAAATTTAAATTTCTTTTAGAAAATTTAAAATTATATAAATTATGTATAATACGTATATATAAATATATGGCTCGACTATATTTCTGTTGGACCCCACTAGTCTAGGTTTACTAGATGTAATTCATAGAAGAAAGATCCCAAAACTTATAAGAGTAACATCATCTATTATGTGTGTTGTATAGAATCAGGAGATTTTAATATAGGAAGCACTTCTCATGTCAATTTTAATAGTGTCAGATTGTATTTTCATCAAACCTTATGAGAACTGTGATTCTGTAAATTTTTGATTTTAATTTCAGAAGTTTGCGAACTATTGATTGGAATTCAATTTCTTAAAATAGAGTATTATTTTTAAAAAAGAAATAAAACATTCAAATATGATATACTAAATTTGAAAGCGGAGATGAGTACTAATTAGTGTCATCAGATTAACTTTATTTTTAAGTTGTGGCACTACCATTTCATTATTCGAAGCTGTCTGTATCTGGTCATCTGCAGTAGTGGAACTGCTGCTACATATGTCTGAGCCTGATTTGCTCAGTACTTTGCTATCAAATACAATAATGCAAATTATATGATGAAGCTGCTGTAAGACCGCATTCATCAGAATGGTTTTATTCTCATTTACTGACTTTATAATAAGTGAATTATATACATTTATGAAATGATTAGAACACTGCTTATGAATGCAATTTGTAGATGTTTTATGTTTTCTGTTTACTTTTTGCAGCTTATATTAGAATAAGAAGGATTTTTACTGCTGTTGCTGTAAAAAGAATGGTTGAAAAACCCTAATTTAATTCAACCCTCTCATTTTACAGATTTAGACTCTGATTCTAAGAAAAAACAAACAGTTCCTCAAATTTCACATAATTGCATCTCAAATAAAACTCACGTTTCCTGATGTCCCAGTCTTGTGTACACAGAGTAAGTACTTTCTGTGAGTATAGTAATATTCTAAGGGATGTAATATTGAGTAAAGGTTTTTGGATCTAGGAGATCTTGATTTAAAATTTTGTCTTTAGATGATATAATTGTCTACAGTACACAATAATTGGTTTGGTTTTAAATTTCCTGCTTATGTTTCTCCCTAATTTTTCTGAGTTGTTACAGTCTGAACTTCAGATATACAAGGGTAGGAGCTTTATCCATGACACTGGGAACTCTTTTCATGATTCTTTTGAGCAGGCATTGGGGAAGTAGGTGGAGGCTGATGGTCATCCACAGAATAGGTTATTCTGTCTGCCTAAAAAAGGATCTGGTCCATAGTGAGGACCTTTGGTGAGCATCGCGTGAGACGTACAAATTTTCTTTTCATGTGTCAATTCTTAGAGGCTCATCCACATAGTTCACTGCAGACTTCTTTGGAATAAATCTTCCAGTCTTCTTCAGAATTACTAATCATCCTGCGGAAACTATTAGATATTGCCAATTAACATACAGTTTTTTTCTTCAGAGAAAGTAGGCAAACTGGTAGTCTCGTTAACGTTTTTTCTCGGGCAAGGCATCCCCTGGGTTGGGATGCAATGCTTCAGCAGTCTGTTTCTTGAGGTTCCTGGCATAAGGTGAGAGCATGTGCAAACCAGGCTCATATTTTTTCCCCCTTCTGCTGTGAAATTCCTCATGAGGCCATTTGTATTGCTTGGGGTCGGGGGGTGGATAGCAGGATAGAGGAGTAGGCTTCTAGTAGTTTGAGAAACCTGATCATGCAGTGTTCTTGTGTCTTTGGGCTTTCTTTGGCTTATCTTGCATATACCACCTTCATTTAATGAAGGAATTCTTCTGGCTACTTAAAAAGAGTGGTGGTTCCTGAAAGACTTGTATATATTTTTTTCCTTTTCTCATTTACTCACATGAGTGGCCAGTGACCCTTTGGCGAATGCTGAAAGGAAGGTTCTTGGTATAACCCAGCACAGGATCCTTTCTTGAGTACCTGGTCTTCATTCATTGAAGCAGTAAACTGAAGTATGGAAATTGGGTAAAGGCCTGTGACTTTAATATTGGTGGCTTGAGAAGGCTTTTCTTGTCCTGAAGTGTTTTGGATTGTTCTAATGCAAGTCTTTAGTGTGCTGCCCATTGATCTTATTTTTAGAGATTCCAGGATTGAGTCAGCATAGCCCAGAATCTCTACAGACTGCACTGTGATGATGAGCACACCAAATTAATTATCTAGGATGAAATAAAAACCACAGTCAGGACCCAGATGTTCCTAAATCTTATCTTTTTCTTTAGCTTTCCAGTTGCCTATTTCAATTTGTAGAGTTGGGTCTTAAGACTTATAAAGGTCTCCTGTTATTTTACCTCTGAGATAATATTTATACTTTGATAAGATTTTATATTCCTGTCCTCCATGCTCTTCTTTCATCTTTTTATTGTTTTCTTCTGAATTTTGGAATATTCTCTCAAAATTTTCTTCTACTTTATTTATTTTTCTTTTGTGTTAATTTTCCCCATGGAATATTAAATTTCTTATGTGTATGTAGTTCTTCCTAATCTCAGATGTGGCATCTTAATAGCTACTTAGTCATATAAAAATTCATTATTTGCTTTTGATCTTTTGAACACAGGAATCAGACTGTTGAAAAACAGTTCTTTGCTTTTTCCTTCAGTATGTTTATTCCTCAGGGGAGTATTTCCTTGGTTTCCTTTAAGTTGTTCCCTCATTTTTTTTAGGTCCAATTTCTCTTTCCTGTCCTCGTGAAAAGAAATTGATAATCGTCAGCTGTTAACTCAGAGTCAAACAGGAGTTGAGCTGTGTCCTGTCACAATAGATGTTGGTTCTTGCCTGAATTTGGAGAATATTTTATAGCTCTTGAATATTTGCCTTGCCATTTAAAAAATTTTAACAATCTAGAGAAAATGAGCAGAGCCATATAGTAGAGAGCTTTGCCTCTGTTCTGTCCTTCTCCTCCCTCCGTAATTTTTGTGACCAGCCATGCCAGTGACAAGGCCTGGATATATCTGACCTGCCTCAGGGTCTTTCAATGCCTGGCTTTCCTTGGGGCTGTCGAAGATTCAGCCTGCTGCCCTTAATCAAAGAAGAATCCTGGAGTTGTGTGATGGTGCTGATGGGGTTTAAATATTGCTAACTGACACAGAGTGGGGAGTGCAAGCAGTGTGTCCTCTGTTGGTTCTCCATTTGCCCTTCCTTATACTGCTCACCCCTTTGAGTTATGGGCTGTCGGAAGAAGTCTGCGTGAGGGAAAGTAGTTTTCTCACAGGAGGAGAAGGAGCTTTCCCGTGGGCTTTATTTGGCTTCCTTTTGTTACACCATGTCTAATGCCTAGTAGAAATTTGTTTCTGGAAAATTTGTATCTAGTAGAAATTTGTTTCTTCTTTGTTTTACAGTGTATAGTCTCCCTGTTTTTAATGTTCTCTAGGTTATTCTAGGTTATAGAATTTTTTGAAAGCATGAAATGCAATGAACAGTTAGATGCATTTTGTTTCTCTCTCCATCTTTTCCAGTGTTTATAATTTTTATTAACATGTTCACTTTGATAAATACAGGCATAGAATTATTTTTAAGGCTCATGTTTGCATACTAAATTTATATAGGCTAATTTCATTTAATTTTGACAGTTGTTAGTCCAGAAGCTGATTAGTACTTATTATTTGCTTTTTAGAAAATGGATTCTGCATCTCTATTACCAACATTTTTAGATGTGGATTTGACAATATCACATATAGAATGTCTTCCCAAGGATATTCTTGTGAAATTTCAAGGCAGAAATAATATTGAATGTGAGTTTGACTACCACATATTGCAGAGGGAAATACAGCATATTCCAAAAGCAAAAAATAGTGTGGACATTGATGAATTTTGTTTGGTAGAAGAAATAAACCACCAAACCAAACTAGACTCTTTTGAGCAATACCAGCAGGAGGGTCTGGAGAATGGCAGAGAGGAAGAGTTTTGGAAAAGAAAAACGAACTCTATACGGTGCTCCTCATAGACCGCGGAGAAGAGCTAAGAGTTGATAGTATGCGGGTTGCTTCAGCCTGTGGCACCGTATTTGAACTACCACCACGTGTAGTAGTTGGCATTTTTGCCAACATATTACCAATTGGAGAAAAATGGTCTTCTAAGGCTTTGAATTATTTCAAGTCATTGGTAGGACTACAAATGAAAGGTTGTATACAAGCTATTTTGCCTCTTCAAATGATTCTAATTGAAGTGCCAAAAATTATATCCCAAGTTCTTGAATTACAATTAGGAAGACTTATTGACGGGGATTCATTTCGTCTTATTGTGACAATGTTAAAAGAATTCCCACAACAAATGCCTGATTTATTACAGCATACGAGACCTGAATTATCATTAAATAATAATGATACTTTACTTGATATCCAACATATTCTGGATAATTTGCAGCCATCTTTGTCAGTAGGCAGTACTGAAAGTGTAAAAGTATCATCTGCATTGAGCCCAAGTAAATTTTATTGTCAGTTAATTAAATGGATTCCAGAGTTAGAAAACTTGACAGTATGTATGAATTTACATTATGATATTATCAGTCAAGAAAGTAGTCCTATGTGTGATAATTTTGGACTGCTTTGTGTTGCCAAACGGATAAACGGACAGTGGCATAGAGGAATTCTTCAGCAGCTCTTGCCCAATAATCAAGTGAAAATTTGGTTTATGGATTATGGCAGTAGTGAGGCTATACCCTCAATTCATGTAAAGAAACTTAAACAGGATTTTATTTTAGTACCGTTATTTTCATTTCCATGTTCTCTGACATGTTTACACAGTCCAGATAGAGATGCAAGAAAACTTCAATTGAGTGTATTTAAACAAGCCTTGTTAGGACAGATAGTATATGCGCATATTGATTGGTTCAATAAGGATGAACATTTATATTATGTAACATTACAAACTCTGGAGTCTACAATTAATTCTAAATGTCTGTTGAAGACTGTAGCCACACAAGAACTTTGTCCAGTGTCTGATTTAAAAATCTCTAATATTTTCAGAGAGACTAGTGCTTCTGATGTAAATGGTTTTGCAATTGAGAGTTTTGTTGGAAATACTGAATGGTTGCTAGAGTCTCTAAATAAAAAAGACACCCTGAAAGTAGATTTTCCTATTAAAACTGTAGAAATGGAAACAGAAGCTGCCTATGTAGCTTTCATAGCATATGTATTAAACCCATCCAATTTCTGGGTACGCACCAATGAATATCAGAATGAATTTCAAGATATAATGAAAAATATAAACAAATTTTATGATTTGTGTGAAAATGATGAACTGATTCTAAGAAATCCAGAACCTGGGTTATTTTGTTGCGCTAGATACAGCAAGGACAGATGTTTTTACAGAGCTGTCATCACTGAAATTAATGGTTATAAGATTAATGTTTATTTTTTGGATTATGGAAATACTGATTCCATACCATTTTTTGATGTAAAAATTTTGCTTCCAGAGTTTTGTGAGTTGCCTGCCTTAGCCATGTGCTGTTCACTTGCACATATATTTCCTGTTGAAGATTTATGGGTGAAGGCAGCAGTTGATTATTTTAAAAAAATTGTTTTGAACAAAGCAATTTTGCTTCAAGTTATAGCAAAAAAAGATGACAAGTACACTGTCAATATTCAGAGTATTGAAGCATCAGAAAATATTGATGTTGTCTCTCTTATGGTACAAGCCGGATATGCAGAATATTGGGAAGTAGAACCAGAATGTTTCCCAAAATTCGTAAGTGAATATTCAGTGTTAAATTTAAAATCCAAAAACAAAGTTAGTATCAAGAAGGTCTTATCTGCCCTTCTTGTAGGACCTACACCTAAAAAGCATTATTCAAATAAGCTAAAAGAAAGTAATTTGTCTTTGTTAAAGTCCCCATCTGTTAATTTCTCAAATTTAAAAAATCCTTTCACTTTATCTGTGGGACCTGGGTCACCATGGCCTTATAAAGAATATATGTTTAAACCAGGAACAGTCCTTGAAGTTAAGTGTTCTTATTATCGTGGCCCCGGTGACTTTTCATGCCAGCTCCAGTGTAAGTTAGACGACCTAAAATTACTAATGGAACAAATTCAGAATTATTATAGCATTCATTCTGATCCTTATCAGATTGGGCAGATTGCTTGTGTTGCTAAGTATTCCAAAGATGGGAAATGGTACAGAGCTGCTGTTTTGACTCAAGCATCAAAGAAAGAAGTTGACATAGTATTTGTTGATTATGGTTACCAGGAAAGAGTTTTAATTAAAGATCTTTGTGGTATTAACCCACTTTTTCTTTTTTTAGAAGGTCAAGCCTTCAGATGTAGTCTTAACCATTTAGTCGAACCCATTAGTTGTAAATTATTAAGTTGGACGAGACAAGCATGCAGAGACTTTGGTAATTTTATTTCTTCATCTAGAGGGTTATTGACTTGTGTCATCTATGCTTTAGTTCTTATACATCCAAACTATTTATGTAATTTAGTGGATTTACAAGCTCCATTTACTAGTGCAAAAGAATTTCTTATTAGTCACGGCTCTGCACAGTATAGTACATTATCAAAGCCATTCCCATCTTCAGTGAGTCTTTACAGTTACTGTTATTCCTCCTTCAACTTAAAAGTTGGAAGTGAGGAAGAAATATATATATCTCATATATATAGTCCCCAAAAGTTTTATTGCCAACTTAGTAGAAATAATAAACATCTAGAGATGATAGAAACAAAAATCACAGAGATTAGTAACCTCAAAAATTGTCCAAAATATTCTAGTAAAATGGGATTGTGTATATCTAAATATATAGAAGATGGTCTCTCTTATAGAGGTTTAGCAATGCCAACAGATTCGTTATCTCACTTTCTGGTCTATTTTGTAGACTTTGGAAATAAGCAACTAGTAGAAGAAAGTATGTTGAGGGCTATTTCAGATCAGTTTCCAGAGTTGCTGTTTACACCTATGCAAGCTATTAAGTGTTTTTTGTCAGATCTTAGAGATGTAGATATTCCAGCAGAAATCAATAGGTGGTTTGAAGATAATTTCTTAGGAAAACCATTAAGGGCAATAATATTGTCCAGGGAGTCAGATGGCCAGCTTGGTATAGAATTGTATGATGGATATCAACATATAAATCAGAAAATTAAAATGTTGCTTCATGCATATGGAAAAAAACATGGTGACCAAGTACACTATGTAGAAAAGGGTCATAAAATAAATGAGAATAAGAGACTTGCTGTTTCTTTGAAAGGCAAAATAGAAAATAACAATCACCATAGTATGATAAATAACACTAGTCTAGTAACATATTCTGAAAGTAAAATAGATCAATTAATGAATCCCAAAAGTATATATGCCAGACTTTTGAAACCATCAGTTTGTTATAAAATCGAACCTGTGTCAAAAAACAAAGTGAAGAAATCTTTGAATGATGGACTTAAAAATAAAGGTATAAAAATTGTCTCTGGATCTGCACATACTCTTGATGAAAGTGATGTGGGCCAGAAATCAGTAAGGGCTATGTCACAGTCTTTTATCAGAGAATTAAATCAAGCGGCCTCACAAAACCCATATAATCTTATGAGACCACAGATCAAAGACCTTCCTCAACCTCAAATTTTCTTGAATGCCAAAGTTAAAGGATATGTTTCTAATATCAGTAATCCAGCAAGTTTCCATATTCAGCTTGCCGAGAATGAAAATGTAATCATTCGACTTGCAGATGCTCTAAATGAAAGAAGAGCAAATATAGTGAATGAGAGAAAATCAGTTAAACATATGGTGGGAGATCTTGTAGTTGCAGAATACTCTACTGACAATGCCATTTACAGAGCAGTTATTAAGAAAATTTTGCCAGGAAATTCTTTTGAAGTGGAATTTATTGACTATGGTAATACTGCAGTAGTAAACACATCTAAAATTTATGAACTTAAGAGAGAATTCTTAACTATTCCTAAGCTAGGAATCCATTCTTTTCTTAGTGGAGTAAAGTGGAATGAGCCTAATGAAATATGGGACTGCAAAACTGTGGATTATTTTGCTTCAAGAGTAAGTAACAAAACAGTTTCTTGCAAATTTTTGAAAAAGCATGAGGAGAAATGGGAAGTAAATATAATTTGTGATGAAAAATGTGTCATTAATGAACTACTGAAATGGACAGCATGTTCAAAGCTACAGAAAACAGTACTGCAAATGCCTCAGATTGTCTCTCAGAAGGTAAGCCCTGGTGATGATCATGAAATGAAGAAGGGGAGATCAGATGAATATGATGGTTCTGTGGTCCTTCAACCATCCTGCCAACAGCTGGTTAATATTCCTTTTGAACACTTAAAACCTGGACAACTTGAAAAAGCTGAAATACTTCATGTTTCAAAAAGTGGAACATTTTATGTGAAGTTATCTAAAAATAAAAAAATATTATCAGATTTAACAGTATTAATTACTGAAGAAGTAAAAAATCCCTCTTTCTTAACAATGGAAAATACTGAAAAAGGCTTAGAATGTTTGGCGAAATCTAAAAAAACTTCGAAATGGTATCGATCGAAAGTAGAAAAAAAGTGTGTCGATGAGACACTGCTAGTTTTTTTAGTTGACTGTGGTTGGTATGAAATAGTGCCTTTATGTAATACCAAGGTGCTTAGTAATGAAATCAGAAATATTCCAAGACAAGCTGTGCCTTGTAAGTGGATTTGTTTTGAAAATTTTAGGAACATGCCATTTGAGTCCGTTGTGCATTTGTTTGCTCGTTCGGAAATAAACATCCTTTTCTTGAAATATTTAGATTCTGCCTGGGAAGTAGAAATTTTGGTAGATGGCCTGTTACTTTTGGAATATTTAAATTTAAGTACAGTTCATATTGAAGAAAACAAACTTAGATCTTCAGAAATTATTTTCAGCTTGAAATCTAAGACTCCTGTGTCATCATGTACAATAAGATCATTTACTTGGGCACAACTCCAAAATGGTAGGCAATATTCTGGCATCGCCACTGCTGTTTCTGATCCATCAGACTTCTCTGTCCAGTTAGAAGATTTCTTTGACACAATGAAATCTCTCTTTACGTTGCTTTCTGATCTTCCAGAAAACTTAGAAACAGTACCTCAAGAGCGCATAATTCCTGGTTCTGGTTGTTTGTTCAAATATGAATTGGAAGATCAGTGGAATAGAGTAGAAATTTCTGAAGTCTCCCACCAGTCTTTACTTATTGTGTTAATTGACTATGGATTTTCCGTTTACATACCTTATTCATATATAAAAAATCTTAAAGTTATTCCTGAGGAACTTTTGAATTTGCCAAGGCTAAGTTATCCTTGTATCTTATATGGTATCTTACCTGCTAAAGGAAAATATTGGAATGAAGAAGCCAAAAGTTTTTTTCAAGAATTCCTGAGTCAACCAGGCTTAGTTTTTCAGTTTCAGGAATATAGTTCTGAAACAAAACTGCAAGTAGATGTTATTAATGAGAAAAACAATTTGGCAGATATGTTAGTTGCATCTGGGCTTGCAGTGTATTCTAAAGGTTCAAATCATCTTGATGCAGTTACTACTACTGGATCTGCTACAGTCCGATATAAATTACAGGGTAAGCCTGTTTGCCCATTGTTAGATCAAAATTGTTACAAAAGAGAAAATATAAATTGTACATGCATTGAGAAACAGAAGGTAACAAAGCAGAAAACTATTAAGAGGAAAGATGTTTATAAGAACCTCTTAAGGAAAAACCACATTAGTAAAAGATTATATTCTAGAAATTTAACACCGAAGAAGAAGGTTAATAGTGGAAAACATAATCCCCAAAGTCCCATTGCATTTGATAAGTGTGCAGCAGCTTCATTTTGGGAACTACTTAACAGTTTGAAGAATGACACCAATTGCACTGAAAACATTTTTGAAAAGCTACCAACTGAAGGAATACGGGGAAATAACACAATGAACTTGAAAACAACAGTAGAAGTACCGCATGTTAATGAAAAACTATCAGAAGAACACTTAAAAGGTAAGTGGCTGTTTGTAAAAAGTAGATTATTTTTTGTAGATTCTATTTTTGATTATTTAAAAGTTTGTTAATATGTACTGAAGTTATCCAGATTGAAAATATACTGTAAGAAAACCTACTAGAATGTCTGAATAAATAGATAAATTGGGAGTGATCACTTGAATGGTAAAATGATGCTCTACTATCTTTACCTTTTTTAAATGGTAACCTTCGTAAATAAGTGTAGAGGATTTTAACCACATACGCATGTACACATGCGTGACATTTTACAAATAATTTCAAGGGTTTTGCAAAACTGATGGTCCATAGATTTCAAGTTAATCTTGCTGCTGTTAATGAGCTTCCTGGGCTTGCTTTAAAGAATCAGTTTTCTATTTTATATATTTCTTATCAGATGAAGTATATCTTTATTTAGGTTTTTTGAATGTGCTTGTAGCATATTGCTAATGTGGTTAAATTGATAGAATAAACTGACTAGCTCATTTCCTCTTAAAACTTTTAGACATCAAACTGATTCTAAATGTAGTATGTGCTATAGCATTGTCTCATTCTGCTGATGCACATTATATTTCATTTTCTGTATGAAATAGTTACTGAACATTTTATAGGCTATAAAAAGAATGTTCTGACTTTAGAAAGGTGTGTTATTCTGTATTATAACTAATGATAACTTACATTCTTTCAATGAGTGGACGTTTCTTGTTTTTATTGATGTATTTAAAAAGAGCATTACATTTGAATTCATATTTAGATGTTTATAATGAATTGATAAATGCTTTAAAATTGGTCCTTTTTCCTTTTTTATTTTCGAGTCTTTTATTATTGTAGTAGCAGTTATGGTAGAGTGCTTACCGTGTTCCAGATATTGTGCTAAGAGTTTTATATGCATTATCTCATTTAAAGCTTACTACAGCTATAAACTTGGTCAATACTAAGATTATAATGGGGTCTAATAATTAGTACCCAAGTTCTTTGAATTCTAAACCACTTCAGAGAGAGACAAGGAAAAAGACAATTGGTGAGAAAAATATCCCCTTTAGAAGAAACCAAAAAACAATATTGATGAATATGGCTTATATCCACGAGCAAATAGGTATATCAGTACTGAATCATTTATCTTTCTCTTGTCTGGCATTTCACTTAGCATAATACTCTCTAGATTTGTCCATGTTATCACAAATGGTAAGATTTCATTCTTTTTAAAATATGATTTCACTTACATGTGGAATCTAAAAAACAAAATAAATGAACAAACAACATAAACTCATAGATACAGAGAACAAATTGATGGTTGCCAGGTGGGAGATTGGGGGGCTGGGTGAAAAAAGGTGGAGAGATTAAGTACAAATTGGCAGTTGTAAAATAGTCACGGGGTTGTAAAGTACAGCATAGGAATATAGTCAGTAACACTGTAGTAGCTAGGTATGGTATTGGGGGTACTAGATTTATCACTTATACACTTTATAAGTTATGTAAATGTCTAATCACTATGCTGTGTACCTGAAACTAATATAATATTGAATGTCAGCTGTAACTGAAAAAATACTGAACCATTCATTAATTTAGACTCACCCACATGGGCACAGAGGAGACCTTCACACAAGGGGCCTACCCAAAACTTACAGCTTGAGGTGTAGTCATCTCCAAAAGGTAAGGGAGGGCAGAGGAAGAGGCTAATCTAACATACCTTTTTTTTTTCCTAAATGGACCAATCAGATTGTCCCTACTCCTGGTGAGTAAGGGAGCAAAGAGAATAGAGGAGTGTTGTAGTAGGAGAGTGCCTCACCCGTGAGCATCAGGAATTGGAAGAATTCCTCCTCCCCCCCCAAAAGTTATCATTTTATGGATGAGGCCCAGGGAAATTCAGTAAATTTTACCCATGGATATAAAGTTGGTAAGTAAGGAAGTGAGATTTTAAACTCAGATGTCTCCAACTCCAAAGTCTGCTTTTATTCATTATTTATACTGCCTTTCGAAAAGTAGATTATTTGAAAAAGAGTTTTCTATAAACTTTTGGCCATCAGCGCATACATTTTGGTACTTGTTATTTCTTAGATTGTTTCTTTACCTGTGTATATTTCTACCTTCTTTATGTTTTTCCCATAAAATTCTTTAAGAGTTCACTTTTGGCCCCCACCTCCATCCCACCTCCTTCATTTCCAGCACACAGTGAATCAATAAGTGAATTAAAGTGAAAGTAGCTGTTGCAAGAGCAGAGAAGCAAACATTACATTATACTTCTAAAAAGATTTTTTTGAAGTCTCATTTAAGGAAAAATCATAACTTTGAGACAACATAAGTAACATAGTTTTGTGGTCTGAAAATCAACCAATATACTTGCTGTTGTAGCCACTTTTTTCTTTAAATAAGAAAATATCAAAAAACTGGTTTAAGAGCCTTGAATACTATCCAATCTCCTACTACCTCTTACTCCTCCAAGGGTGGTAGTAACCATGGCTGTTTGCTGTCGTTACAGCCTGCAGGTGCTCCATGTATAGGGCAACATGGTTTTTAGTGGTTCTTCTCGGTTGAAGACGTCAATACTTAAAACCGTTTCACCTATTAAAAATTTTGGAAAAGGGGCTCCACAGTAGTGCTTTTCAGCCTGAGCTTTACATTGTAATTAAGAAAGGAAATTTTCAAAAATTCGATGCCTAGGTCTCACTTTTAGGTTCTATTTTAACTGGTCAGGCTGTGGTCTCACCATTAGGACTTAAACTCCCCTAGATGATACACAGTCAAAGTTGAGAAACACTGTTTTAGAGGGTTTGGTGGATAACTTTCTGAATTATTTTGTGAGAGAAAATAGTTCTGGATTTTAAGCGTGAAAACTCTTAGACTCTGTCCCTCCTGTATTTGGAGTTCATACTATACATACAGAGTCACAGTAATTCTGTGCTTAACTTAATTTAGAGTAAATAGAGTAGTAAAAAATGTTCTTGCGTTTGAAATGTCCTAGAAAAATAATGCACTTATTTTATCTTGCCCAGGTATTGTTTTAATTATGGAAGTTGCTGTCCTTACATTTATAAAATTGGCTTAACTTTCCTATAGTTTCAGCCTACTATAACATATTGATATATAATTATTGAAAGTAATTGTTTTTATTCGTAGATTTTTCTCAAAAACAAGAGTTCTGAGTCTTTTTTTCAGAAGGTTTTGAAGGTATTTGTTGATGTTGGTTGATTGCTTGCTTGTTCATTCTTCTCTGGAAGTCCTTGAACAGATCATTATGAGAACTACGGAATGTAAAACTTTTTTAAAAGAGTAAAAAAATATCTAGTCAATCTTTGCACATGAGACAGTACCTGATGTTGATATGTGCTACCTTCCTGCAGTTGCTTGTTCAACTGGAAGTCAGTTTCGAAACAAATCTGGAATGGCAACCCAGTTTTCAAGAAGAGTTTTATCTGATATCTTAAATTTGAGGCAATATCTAGACATCCAAAGGGGAATGGCTGACAGGTGTGTAAAATGTCAGAATGAATTTTGAAAATATAAGAGTAGTTAGGGATACTGCTGTATGAATCAGTAGCATTGAATCTAGCATGGTAGTAAACGCTTTTTAACCTATCTGGACCTTAGTTTCTTCATCTATAAAATGTAGATCATCATAATAACTACTCCCTCGGCTGGTCGTGAGGATTTAAATAAATTACAGCATGTAAAGCATTTTCACTAGTGCCTGATACATAAATGCTCACTGTGAGAAATATCAGTAATCATCATAAGAAAGCTACTAAATTTGTTTTGAAAATATTTTGTGAAACAGTAACTTAAATTTCTGATGCTGCTCTGCGAGAAACTGAAATTTTTAGGACAATGTATACATAAATACACGTATACATAAATACACATACACACATTTGCAGTGTAATGGTTAGATTAATGGTTAAATTTCTATTTTGAAGATAGGATTTATGAGTAAGAAACAATTATAGTTTTAAATAAAGACTAGAATAGGTTATATGTATTTTTCCGAAGTGGATACATATTATTAATTGTTTAAGAAAATATGTTTTTATTTGTTAAACTACATATATAATTATATGCATATGTTTTAGTTTACATGTAATTTGTGCCATGTTTCATTCTTTACCTTTTATATTGTGACTTTCAGAAATCAAGTAAAAAGAAATTTTATTTGTATTAGGAATTTTCAAAATACAGTCTTGAGTGATTCTTAAACATAATGCTATGAAAATTATAGTGCAACATACTCATTAATTTTTGCTTGTTTTTCAGTAGAGGGAGATGAAAGCTCAGATCATTTATGCATCAGTTTGGCAAAAATGAGACATAGGCTACCCAGTAATTACTGTTTTGTTTTAGATGCTCCAGCTACATAATAAAAGTGGTAAGCATAGGACAAATTTTAATACTAAAGCACATTAAAGGAATCTAGATTGTTCAGATTATTTCCCAAGGAGACTATTATTAGAATGCTACAGAAATTTTACGTGACCAAGAATTGTGACTTGATTTGAAAAAAAAGTTACTTAGGAAATGTGGCTCGCCCATAAAGTACAGTTGACCCTTGAATAACACAGGTTTGAACTGCATGTGTCTGCTTATACGTGGATGTTTTTCAATTTTTTTCAAATTGGTCCTTGGGATCCCCAGGTTTTACATCTTTGGATTCAAACAACTGCAGATCGAAAACAGTATTTTTGATCTGAGATTGAGAATCTTTTAATGCGGTGGGCTGACCGTGTGCATTGTTCCATGCCATTTTATGTATGGGACTTGAGCATCCATGGGTTTTGGTATTTAGAGGGGGAGTGAGGTTCTGGAACCAATCCCCTGTGGATACTGAGGGACTGTAAAGTTTTGGAGGAGTCAAAAGTTAACAGCGGAGGGGTGGTGCACTTAACCAACAATTTGTTAACTGTATTTAGAAAACATTTTATTCGATAAACTATTCTTTGCATGTGGTTTCACAGTCATTATATATCATTTTACCATTACCTTCCGATATTTTTCAGGTGTCTTTCCTAACTAAAGGATTTGTTTTAGTTGCTACTTTGTAGAGTCATAATTGCAATCATGGATAATGCATGGAGAGTTAATGCTGTATAACTATATTCCCTGGAGAATACAGGTGTTTATATTATAATTATAGGTGACTGATGTTTATTAAAAGCATATAGAAATCAGTTTAATCCCATCCTCTCTTTAGCTCATACCATGGTATTTTTCTTTTTTATCTGTTTTTAATTTGTTTTTACATTTTTGGTTCATCGTGGATATTTGTGACATTCAAGAACACTACTAGTAGTAGAGGGTAGATGTTTTGTTAGTGCATTTACCTGTGAATTGGAATTTATTTTGCAAGTAAATATTGAGCAAATTATGAGTATTGTTTTGGTGTAAAGACAGTCAAAATTACACAAGTATACTTAATAGTCAGTGTAAGCCAAATAGTTTTGAAGAACTAGAGAGCAGATGATTTAAAGATTATTTGGGAAAACTTAGAAATTTCATAATGTAGCTAGGACAGTCAGTTTTATCATTATTTGTACATGTATATATGTATATATATTGGAGTGACACTGGTTAATAAAATTATATTTCAAGTATTCACTTCTATAGTACATCATATGTGTATTGCATTGTATGTTCACCATCCAAAGCCAAGTCTCCTTCTCTCACCATATTCTTGACCCCTTTTACTCTTTTCTACCTCCCTCGCACCTCCCTTACCCTCTGGTAACCCCTATACTGTTGTCTGTGTCTATGAGTTTTTGTTTTTTTGTCTGTTGCTTTCAGTTTTATACCACATATGAGTGAAATCCTATGGTTCTTGACTTTTTCCTTCTGACTTATTTCCTTTGGCATGATATTCTCAAGATCCATCCATGGGCATGTATATTGAATATGTTGATATTGTTGTCATTTTATTTTGGGGTTAGGAAATAATTTCCAGAAATACCTTTTTTAAAAAAATATACATTGTGTATATTTTTCATATTACAAGTTAATCTCTAGTTTGTGGTTATTTTAGAAGAGAATTTAGCATTTAGTTTTTGTAGTCTAATTTCTTTGAATACTTTTCTGTCATTTTCCTCCATGCTCACCAGATATTGAAGATTATGTTCTACAATTTAGAAGAGTGCTTCTATTGGAAAAATAACTCACTTTACACAAATTCTGTGACTGTTGTATCACTGGGTTGCTTTTGTTTTTTGCTTTGGTACCACAAAATATGGTAAAGTTAATGAGTTTGTTAGTTAAAAAAGAAATGAATTTGAACGCCAAAGTAAGACAAAGTAGTAGTAATGAATTGTTTAGTACCAATTAATCAGGAAAAGCTTCATTCCCTTTAGCTTTCGGTGTTTTTAACTTTAGTTATGTCTTCATGTATAATATTTTATGTTTGGAAATGACCAGAAATGACACTTCACAAATTTATTTGCAGTGTTTAAATTATTAGATGCCGTACAAAGTGATATTTTTACAAGTCTATATTCCAATTAATTCCTAATTTATTTATTTTTCTTATTTGGACAAAAGTCTAATACAGAAAGTAGCTAAAGATATGATTAAATTAGGTTTCTTTCCTTTAAGATAAATAGTTCTTAATTTAAAACTAACTTTTGTTTTCATTTTTTTGTTACGAAGTTACATTATTTTGCCCTACATTAGCTATTTTATTATACTCTAAAATTATGACATGAGTATGTATAGTAATATAGTTTCATTCAGAGTACTTTCAGATAACAACAAACAAAAAATAGCATGCTTATTTTAGGATTTATGTTTCCTTAGGATTAAGTTTCATTATATTTTATAGGTAATAATAGTCAATATTAGAATAATGCCTTTTTCTACCTTGAAGCCAGTTGTATTTATTTAAGTTAGCAGAATTTGTTATTTTATAGATGTTGGCAAGACACTATTGATTAAAAATTTAAAGAGCAGTAGAACATTTAATTTCTTAGATTAAAATATTTTAAAATTTAGGATTGTGAAATTTTGCTTTTTAAATTTTTCTAATTTTGTTCATATAAAGAATATTTTTCAAACTCGTAAAAGTGGTTTATAAAAATGGAAAAAGTATTAATTAGTGAAAACAATTATGATTATCGATATGTGTTTTTTAAGATAGTCAAATATACTGTATTTTTCAAGGCTATATGTTGATATGAAATAAAAAACACTCCAAACTGTTATATAAAGACAAATTATTTAGCCACTTGTATTTTCCTGGTGTGATCACTTTGATTCTAAATTTTTCTGTACGAGATACTAAGTTTGTTAAATTTCAGTGTCTGATTAAAAAAATTTTTTTTCATCTATGTATAGTAGCATAATGTAACTTTTTCTGAATTTAATAAGAACATTGAAATAATATCACTTTAATAACTTGTTATATTGTTGCTGAATTTTGTATACACCTAAGGGAAATTATTTTTGTTTTGTATATTCAATGTTTTGACTTTAAATTTTTTCATAATAAAATACTTTTTCATATACATCTCTAAAGTCTGAAAGTGCATATGTTTATATGTGTTTTAAAAGGGTAATACAACTTTGAAAAATCGTGCCATGTGCATATTGTGATAAAAAATTGAATTCACTAAAAAATTTTTCTCAACCAAAGATAGTCTGTACTCAACTTAAACACTTATTACAGTTTTCTCTTATGTTTAAAAGTATTTCTGTATTCTTATTCTCAAAATAAGAATGCTGGATTTTAAAAAATTATGTATCTTGATTTTAAAAATTTACTTGGTTTATAGTTAGGATATAATTCTCAGTATTTTTTAAGTTTCCATATTTAATTTTTTTCTATATTTGACTTAGAATTTTTTTTTTGTATTGATGTCACAATATAACCTTAGTTAAGATTTTAATAGATACTCCCTTTTGGCTCTGATACATTAACATCTTAGTGTGAGATCTTAAGTATGGATTTCATATATTTTTTAGTTTTCTTATAATTTATTAATCATAAAGTGGTCAATCATTGACTAAAGCTAATATGATCATAGTGCTTTTCCATAGCACAATACTTATTTCAGTTTTGTCCTTGAGTACATCGATATCTCTGAATATCTTCTTACAACTAAATCATCCTTTATAATGGTACATTATTCTGTATGGTGCATTCATTCAAACATTTTGGATGTCACTATTAAATATAGTAGATGGAATAATGAGTAAGTCAAATTCCAGTTCTTTAGATATTTCCATTACAAGTGGATTGTAATAAAGGTATATAGTATGTGTTTTAGACCACAGAGGACAGTGTGTCTAACTTCCTGGAATTGAGGAACCGGTTGAAAAAGGTTTACAAAAACATGACCAGTGAGCCGATTCCTGAAAGACATTTGGTATAGTTGGCCAGGGAACTTAGGCAAACATGAAAGGAAGAAATTATAGAAAGCATAGTACAGCAGAGCAAAGTTGACTCATTACAAACATAGTACTTTTGTTTTGATTACCTAGGCTACCTAAGGGGAGATGGGGATGAGAAGTGGCTAGTGATGGATATGGAGTATCTCTTTGGGGTGATGAAAATGTTCTGAAGTTAAATGGTGATATTGGTGGTACAACTCTGTGAATATACTACAACCCATTGAATTATACACTTGAAAAAGGTGAATTTTATAAGTGAATGATAGCAAAGCTACTTAAAAATTACATGTATGAAGCTTATGTATGGCTTATGAATTTAATAAGTTATCCTTTGAGATTATTTAAAGTAGAAAAGAAAAATGTAATGGTAGTTATTGTGGATGTACATTACAGTAGCTTTGGGTTATGTTATCTTCCTCTCAAGATTTTTAATTTTTGTTCCGGTAGGCAGTGAAGTTGCCAATGAATCACTTGGGTTCTGTCAAGATCAAGTTTAAGGGCAGATATATTTCAGCTAAGATAAATACATGTGTTGCAGCCATTAGTTCTTCCTCCTGTCATTATGTATGTTGCCAGTAGCACTTTGGTTTTTTCACCATATTTTTTTCTTGGTAAGCTGGTGTAGAGAATTTTATTTTCCAAAAAGAGCCACAGCACTATCTTCTGTCCTTATTATCTTCTTCAGAGAGTATAGAGAAGTGACGCTGTGTAACTTCCAAGGCTGGGTCATGTAAGGCAGTGCACCTCTAACTTGTTCACTGGAATACTTGTGTTTAATAT
>NW_006434835.1:12004300-12015855 GCF_000325575.1 Pteropus alecto
TTCTCAGTATTTTTTAAGTTTCCATATTTAATTTTTCTCTATATTTGACTTATAATTTTTTTTTTTGTATTGATGTCACAATATAACCTTAGTTAAGATTTTAATAGATACTCCCTTTTGGCTCTGATACATTAACATCTTAGTGTGAGATCTTAAGTATGGATTTCATATATTTTTTAGTTTTCTTATAATTTATTAATCATAAAGTGGTCAATCATTGACTAAAGCTAATATGATCATAGTGCTTTTCCATAGCACAATACTTATTTCAGTTTTGTCCTTGAGTACATCGATATCTCTGAATATCTTCTTACTACTAAATCATCCTTTATAATGGTACATTATTCTGTATGGTGCATTCATTCAAACATTTTGGATGTCACTATTAAATATAGTAGATGGAATAATGAGTAAGTCAAATTCCAGTTCTTTAGATATTTCCATTACAAGTGGATTGTAATAAAGGTATATAGTATGTGTTTTAGACCACAGAGGACAGTGTGTCTAACTTCCTGGAATTGAGGAACCGGTTGAAAAAGGTTTACAAAAACATGACCAGTGAGCCGATTCCTGAAAGACATTTGGTATAGTTGGCCAGGGAACTTAGGCAAACATGAAAGGAAGAAATTATAGAAAGCATAGTACAGCAGAGCAAAGTTGACTCATTACAAACATAGTACTTTTGTTTTGATTACCTAGGCTACCTGAGGGGAGATGGGGATGAGAAGTGGCTAGTGATGGATATGGAGTATCTCTTTGGGGTGATGAAAATGTTCTGAAGTTAAATGGTGATATTGGTGGTACAACTCTGTGAATATACTACAACCCATTGAATTATACACTTGAAAAAGGTGAATTTTAT
This sequence comes from Pteropus alecto, assembly GCF_000325575.1. Classification (NCBI taxonomy): domain Eukaryota; kingdom Metazoa; phylum Chordata; class Mammalia; order Chiroptera; family Pteropodidae; genus Pteropus; species Pteropus alecto. The sequence goes on from NW_006434835.1 coordinate 12,005,163, forward strand.
AAGTGAATGATAGCAAAGCTACTTAAAAATTACATGTATGAAGCTTATGTATGGCTTATGAATTTAATAAGTTATCCTTTGAGATTATTTAAAGTAGAAAAGAAAAATGTAATGGTAGTTATTGTGGATGTACATTGCAGTAGCTTTGGGTTATGTTATCTTCCTCTCAAGATTTTTAATTTTTGTTCCGGTAGGCAGTGAAGTTGCCAATGAATCACTTGGGTTCTGTCAAGATCAAGTTTAAGGGCAGATATATTTCAGCTAAGATAAATACATGTGTTGCAGCCATTAGTTCTTCCTCCTGTCATTATGTATGTTGCCAGTAGCACTTTGGTTTTTTCACCATATTTTTTTCTTGGTAAGTAAGCTGGTGTAGAGAATTTTATTTTCCAAAAAGAGCCACAGCACTATCTTCTGTCCTCATTATCTTCTTCAGAGAGTATAGAGAAGTGACGCTGTGTAACTTCCAAGGCTGGGTCATGTAAGGCAGTGCACCTCTAACTTGTTCACTGGAATACTTGTGTTTAATATTGAGTTGCTAGGTAAGAAGACCAGTTACTCCGATGTTGCCATGTTGTGAGGAAAACCAAGCCACATGGAGAGGCCATGTTTAGATACTTTTTTGGTAGTTCCAGCCTATGACTATTTTGAATATGTCTAGATAAGGCGCCGATACTAAAGAGCAGATTCAAGCCAACCCTGCTGTGTCCTGTCTGAATTTCTGCCTCACAGAATCTATGAGCATCATAATTTTTATCACTAGGTTTTGGAATATATTGTTATATAGAAATAATAATTGGAACAGATTTTGGTACCAGAAGTGAGATGCTGCTATAACTTGGACTGAACAGTGGGCAGAAATGGGAAGTGCCTTGAAAAAGGAAACTTGACAGGCCTGAAGGAGCTATGAGTGAGAGCTTTGAGGAGGCTGAGGAAAATGTTGGAAACTGGAAGAAGGGAGACTGGAGATCTTTGTTAAATATAAAAGAAATTTAGCAAAATTGCTACCGCCGCAATATGGAAAATTGAAAATGCACCTAAAGAAGTGAGGAATCAGGCTAAAGAGATTTCTAAGTGATTATGCCTCCTATTTTGAATGAGAGTGTCTATGAAGTTATTCTGTGCTTGTCCCACATTTATATGTTGGATTCCTGTGGGCTAATATGCTACTTTATTTCATAGGTCTTCAGATCAAGAGGAAGTCTACTTGAGAAACCACTTCTGGGGAGCCAAATCTACACTTGGACTGATTTAGAGGACGAGGTCAGAGACTGTCCTGATGCCATAATGGATTGAGACTTTGGAGGTCTTGGGGAGGGTGTACTGTATTTTGCTTGTGGGAATGATGTGAATTGTTGTGGCCAGAGGCCAGACTATGTTACATTGTATTATCCAGTGATCGTCATAGTGATCTTTGTTAGCTCACCTGCTTTTATCCAATGTGACCTTGCCATTCTCCATCAAGAGATCTGATGGATCTGGGTAGGTTTGTGGCTGCTTTAATCAAAGCATAAAGTAGAAGTGAGTGATACCATGTGACCTTACAAGGCTGGGTCATAAACAATGATGTGTCTTTCATCTTATTTTCTGACACTTGGCGCCTGGTGCCCTGGATATTCATGCAGGAGGTCCAGCTACCACATCCAGACTGTGAGGAAACCCAAGCCACATGGGGAGGCCATGTATAAGGACTCCTGTTCTAGACCCTAGCCATTTGAGTTGTCTTTGCTGAGGCCATGGGTATTGCGCAGAGACAAGCCAAGTCCATCATGGCATTCACATCCAAATTCCTAACGTATAGGATTCATGAACATAATAAAATAGTTATATTTTATACACCAAGCTTTGAGGTAGTAACTGAAACAACTGGATAACTTAAAAACCACTTTATAAGAATCACACCTTTTGGTGTATTGTTAAAGAGGCTTGGTAATGAGTTAAGTATGAGTTTCAGTGAAAATTTTTGTGACACACTTTAGCTGCCTGATGGTTGACTGACTTGCTTATTATTTATTTATTTGGTTTTAGGATACTAAGTCATGTGGCTATATCTGAGTTCTAGATAGTTGATGTGCCACTGTACATTAGCTTGTAATGGCTTGTTTGTAAACATTCCATTTAATTTGTATTTTCTCCTACTTTATTAAAAACTTAATAAATATGATTCATTTTGCCTCTTTTATACATAACAGATATGTGATAAATGCATATCGATTGACTATTTTATCTTTATAGAGGGCATAATTCATGAGTTTTAAAATAATGTGAAAATATTATAGATGGCTTAGAAAATAGGGAATTAAATGTAAATATTAACCCCTTTATTAATAAGGGTTATAGTCTATTGTATCAGGAACTTCATTCCTGGAAAACTATATCTAATTTGTTTCTATAATTTTTTGGAGAGTTTTACTGACATCTAGTGGCATTCAGTCCTATATAGTTTAAATTCCTTTTAGCTTTATTTCTACCTATCTTTCTATGACTATCTTAATTTTAAAGAATTTTTTTAAAGGAAAAATATATTTCAGGTGCCTAAAGTGAAGATAGCGATATTTTGAGGATATATATTACACATATATATATATAATTTAATATAAATGAATGAATATGATCATGTCATTCATGCTTAGGTGTAGTTTTTCCTGCACTTTTACTTTATTTGCTCGGCTTCCCCTACCTTTCTCCTTTTCCCATTCATATAATTTCTCTACCCCTGCCCTAAGGTATGTCTTGCTAACAGCCTAGATTTTTCTCTGTGTGCATTCATTTTAGTGCTTGAGTGAATATAATTATGTAAACATATAAATACAACATACACATTTTTATGTTTTGTATAAGATCATAAACAATTTTCTGCATTTTGCTTTTCTCATTTAGCATGTTTTTGAAATCTAAGATAAGTAGTGTACTTCTATTTTAAATGTATGCATAATTTCTCTTTTGATAGCCATTTATCTTTGTGTTTTTTGCCACCATGAATGTACAGCTGCACTACAGGTCTGTTAACCAATATCCTAGGAGTGAATTTATTCTCCAGGGTAGCTTTTTAGCAGTGAGACTGCTGGATTAAAGAATGTATTTTTAGTTTTAATAATATTGCCATATTGCTTTTAAAGACAGATGGAATATCAATGAAAAATGTATGAGAATACCTTTTCTCTACTCAATATTAGTAGATGTTATAGTATTTTAAACACTTTTGCTTGCGTGAGGGTTGTAAAGTGCCTTATTAATTTGAGTTTCCTAATTACTAGAGAACAACATTTTCGTTCTATAAATTTTCTAATTTTAACTTTTGCACTTTTTATGTTAACCCCCTGCTAACCATCCAATTTACAAACATTTTGTATGGAAAAAAATATAACAAAGTTTTAACTCTTCATATAATTAAATATGTCTATCTTGTTTTTTAGACTCTGAATTTCGCAGATATTATTAAGCAAGTCTCCCTCTCACATAGATTATATTCTTCCAAGTTCCTTCCCTCCTTTTTTTTTTAACAAAGCTTTTATTGTCTGAATATTACATTTAAGTCTTAGTCCATCTGATATTTAATTATTTTAATAAACTTTTTAAAATTGAAGGATAACATACACAGTGAAGTGCAGTATTAAAGAATTATCACCAAGTGAACAGACCTCTGTAATCACCAACCAATCATTCAGAACAATCTTGTCCCATAATTACTAAGCCTGCATTATTGCCTTCCTGCTTTTCTCGTGTTTTCGCCTCCTAAGCTGGATTTCCTAAATGTTACAGTTCTGTTTGATGCTTATTGACCTTAATATATATAAATCCATATAATATGTAATTTTTATATCTAGTATCTTTTGCTTAACACTTTGTGAGCTTTATCCGCATTGTAGAGTTCATTCTCCTTGCTATCTGGTATTCCATTGTGTGAATATGTGACTCATGTGACTCATCTCTTCACTGTTGATGGATATTTGGATTGTGTTCAGTTCATGGCCACATGGAATAATGGTGCTATGAGCATTTTTGTTTATTATTCTTGATGCTTTAGTGTATACATTTCAGTCGAATATATATTTCAGAGAGAAACTGAATGGCTCATAGGGCATATAGATGGATAGCATCAGTAGGTCAGTAATTACTGCCTAAAGCATTTTTCAGAGTGGTTATACCAGTTTACATTTCTTATCAGTGGCCTAAGAGTTCCGGTTACTCTGTCTTCAATATTTAGCATTGTCTGTATTTTTTTTTGTCGTATTCTATTTTTTGTCTAATGAATTGGTATTGGTATCTTATTGTGGCTTTAGGTTGCATTTCTCTGATAGCTAATGAAGTGCAACAACTTTTTATATGTTTATTGGTCAAATAAGAATTACTTTTTCTTGGCTACTTTTCTATGAGGTAGACATCTTCTTTTACTTGTAGAAATTCTTTATATACCCCTATTCTGAGTATAGGCCCTTTGTTGCAAATGTATTTTCCACTTAGTGGATTGCCCCTTTTTTGGTAGTTAATTTTGTGATTAATAGACAGTTAATTTTACTTAGTTCAGCTTATACACTTACTTTTCTTTGTGTTTAATGCTTTTTTGTGTCCTTTTGAAGAAATCTTTATATTCTCCAAGCTTATGACAACAGTTTACCAAGAGAATTTTATTATTTTGCTTTTAAGTTCAGCTGCAATTCAGTTAAAATTAATTTTTATTTAAATGTAAGAAATGAGTCTATTCATTTTTTACATATCGATATTCAATTGGCTTAGTAGCATTTATTGAAAAAGACCATACTTGCCCCACTGTACTGGGCATAAATCAATTGTTTATATATTTATGATTTGGTTCCTGGACTTTGTTTCTTTGATTGGCAGTACCATACAGTAGGTCAATACCATACTGTCTTATTACTATAGCTTTTCACTAAGTCTTGCTATATGCCAGTATAAATCCACTGGCATTTTTGTTGTTAAGATTGTCTAAGTTCTTTGCTTTTGCATTTTCATAAACATTTTAAAGTTAGCTTTTAAATTTTCTATAAGAAATATGCTATTATGATTTTTATTGCAATTTCATTGAATGTATAGATCATTTAGAGAAGAATTACAGCTTTATAATATTTAATCTTCCAGTCTGTGAATATGGTGTGTTCTTAGATTTACTTGGGCCCTTTAAAATTCTTTTAAAAATACTTTATAGTGTTCAATATACCAATATATTGCTAAGTATTCGATATTTTAGATTATATCGTTGATGGTATAATTTTTCAAATTTTATTTTTAGTTCATTTTACTTTTATATATTGATGTTGTATCTAACGGTCTTATTAAGTATTTTTAATAAAGTCAGTTCTGAAAAATAAATTTATTTTTTATTCTATCTGAATTTTTCTTCTTATTTTAATGCACTCGATTTTTGTGAGCATCCTTGTGTCATTGTTAATCTTGGAGAAAACTTTTAATATTTCTCAATTAAGTATGATGTGTGTGAAAGTGGCCTTTATGTGGTTTTCACACTTAAGCTCTTCTTTATGTGGTTTTTAATAGGTCAAGGAAGTTTCTTTGTATTTCTAGTTAAGACTTTTAGTGTGAATTTTACCAAATTGGTATGAGCATGTGATTTTTTCCCTATTTTTTCTGGTTTATTTCATTGTTTCATTTAAAAATATTAAACCAACCTTATATCATGGATTAAATTCTACTCAGTCAAGATGGTTTATCATTTTTGTATTTCTCTGGATTTAATTTTCTAAGTTTCAGGTTTTTACCTCTATAATTATTAGAAAAATTTGCCTATGTATTTTCTTCTAATAACTTTTGAGATTTTGATGTAAATGTTTAGTCTCATAAATTGAATTGGAAAGTTTTTTTTTTTTTTATTTCTATATCTGAAAGACTTTGTATAAGATTTCTGTTACACTTTACATATTTGGAAGAATTTACCAATGAAACCATATGGCCCGAAGATTTTTTTATAGGAAAATTTTGAAATAGAGATTTCATTTAAAAATATATATGATCATTCATTTTTTCTATTTTTTGTGTGTCAGATTTAATTAATATTTTTGTTCTTGTTGTTTTTACAAATATTCAAAATTATTAGCATAAATTTGTTTTTAATGTTCTTTCACCATCCTTTAACTGATAGTAGGATCTGTATTGATAGCTTCTTTTATATTTTCTGATATTGGCTGTTTCTTTTTCTGATAGGGATTAGGATTGGGAGGAATAGCACTGGGGTAAATTGTTATTCTCATCACATTACGACAATGATACATGCTATTAACACGACTTACTACTAATGATGTAAACCTTGTTCACTTGACTGAGGTAGTATTGATCGGATTTCTTCCATGTAGTTATTTTCTCCCACTTTCCGTGCTGTAGTCTACAAGGAAGTCACTATGTACATCCCATACTTATAGGTGGGAAGTTAAGCCCCAACTCTTTGAGGAGGGTATATTTACATGAATTTGTTGATTCTTCTGTAAAATATATTTTTCTGTTTTCTCTCCACTTAATTATTTGGTCATTTATTTATATCAGTATGGACTCATGGATATTTATTTCATGCTTTAGGTTATAATCCAGTAGTATGTACTTTATTAGTCAAATACTTCCATCTTTGACCATTGGGAGTTCTTACAGTTGACTTCTGTGTTTCTATGATGTAATTCCATTGTTTTGTTCTTGAGCATTTTTTTTTTTTTAACTTTTTGTCACTACTACATGCTCTAGGTGCCTTTTATATAAGAAGCCAAGCTCTTTGGAGAAATGACTGATTCTAAAGCTGGGTGCTGAGTGAGCACTTTATTTTATTTTGATTGTACTTCTGAAATGTCTCAAAATATTTTTTTATTTTTCAATTACAGTTGGCATATATTGTATTAGTTTTAGGTGTACAACATAGTGATTAGACATTTATATAACTTACAAAGTGATCACCCTGATAAACCTAGTACCCATGTGACATCATACATAGTTATTGCAATATTATTGACAATATTTCTTACACTATACTTTACATTTCCATGACTATACTGTAACTACAAATTTGTACTTCTTAAGCTCTTCCTCATTTTCGCTCCTCTAACCTCCCTCCCATCTGGTAATCCTCAAAATGTTCTCTGTATCTATGAGTTTGTTTCTGTCGTTTATTTTGGTTTTTAGATTCCACATATAAGTAAAATCATAAGGCATTTGTTTTTCTCTGTCTGACTTACTCTACTCAACACAATACTCTCTAATTCATCGATGTTGCAGATGGCAAGATTTTATTCTTTTTTCATGGCTGAGTAATATTCCATTGTATATATGTACCACCTCTTTATGCATTCATCTGCAACAGGTTTCCTGCATATCTTGGCTATTGTAAATAATTCTGCAATGAACATATGGATGCACATATCCCTTTAAAGTAGTTTTGGCTTTCTTCAGATAAATATCTAGACATGGAATTACTGGGCCTTTTTTTGGTCTCTCATACTTTTGTATTAAACTCTATTTTGTCTTGTGTAAGTATTGTTACCCCAGCTTTTTGTTTGTTTCCATTTTCATGAAATATCTTTTTCCACCCCTTTACTTTCAGTCTTTATGTGTCTTTTGATCTGAAGTGAGTCTCTTGTAGGCAGCATATGTAATCTTACAGTTTTATCCCTTCAGTCACCCTATGTCTTGATTGGAGCATTTAATCCATTTACATTTCAGGTAATTGTTGCTAGATATATAGTTATTGCCATTTTATTATTCATATTATTGAGCTTTTTCTCTTTTTTTCTTAAAGAATTCCCTCCAACATTTCCTGTACTACTGGCTTGGTGGTGATGAACTGCTTTAGCTTTTTCTTGTCTGGGAAGCTCTTTATCTGTCCTTCGATTCTTAATAATAGCTTTGCTGAGTAGAGTAATCTTGGTTGTAGGACTTTGCTTTTCCCTGATCTCTTCTGGCCTACAAAGTTTCTGTTGAGAAATCAGCTGACAGTCTTATGAGAGCTACCTTGTAATTGCTTTTCTCTTGCTGCTTTTAAGATTCTCTCTTTGTCTTTAACCTTTGGCATTTTAATTATAATGTGTCATGGTATGGGCCTCTTTGGGTTTATCTTGTTTGGGACTCTGCATTTCCTGGACTTCCCTTACTAGTTTAAGGAAGTTTTCTGTCATCATTTCTTCAAATAGGTTTTCAGTTTCTTGTTTTCTCTTTTCTCCTTCTGGTACTACCATGATGTGAATATCGGTATGCTTGATATTGTCCCAGAAGCCCATTAGGCCATCCTCATTTTTTTGGATTCTTTTTTCTTGTTGCTGTTCTGATTGGATGTTTTCTGCTACCTTATCTTTTAAATCACTGATTTACTCCTCTGCTTCATCTAATCTGTTGTTTCTTCCTAAGGTAATCTTCATTTCAGTTATTGCATCCATTTCTGAATGGTTCTTTTTTATGTTTTCTATCTCTATTTTTATGTTTTCTATCTTTCGTTGAAGTTTTCACTGAGTTTATCTACTCTTCCTCTAAGTTCATTGAGCATTTTTATCACCACTGTTTTGAACTCTGCATCTGGTGGATTGCTCATCTCCATTTTGTTGAGTTCTTTTTCTGGAGCTGTGTTCTGTTCTTTCATTTGGGACATGTTTCTTTGTCACTCCATTTTGGCTGCCACCCTGTGTTTGTTTCTATGTATTAGGTAGGGCAGCTATGTTTCTTGGTCTTAGTAGAGTGGCCATATATATAGTAGGCATCCTCTGGGGCCCAGTGCAGTCTTCCCTGCTCACCTGACCTGGGCACTCCAGTTGTGTCCCTTGTACAGGTTATGTGTGCGTTCCTGTTGTAGTTGAGCCTTGGTTGCTGTTTGCATGTTAGTGGGAGGGAATGACCCTTGGGCTGATTGGTTGTGAGTAGTGACTGGTGAGCGGTTGACCCTATGGAGCAGGATTTGCTTTAGGAGGGCTCTGGTGCCTGCCCATTCTGACTTTTGGGTGTGTCATCCTTGGATATCTGTGTGGGTGGTGCTCTAACTCAGTCTGAAGCCAGCTACTGGGCATGCTGGCTGGGGCCTTCTGGGTAGGATCTTACCACAGGCCAAGTTTAGCCACAGCCTGTGCCCTGCCCAGGGCTACCTGGCATAAGCCACCAAACAATCTGCAGATGGCCATCACCCACATTGGCTTTGGAGGTGCCTTGAGAGTCCAAGCTGCAAAATGAGGCTAGCTTCTGCTCGTGCTAGGCCTGGGGCTGCTCAGCAAAAGGTATGGGGCACACCAAGGCCAGATGCTGCTTGTTTAGATTTTGTGGACCTTCGAGAGATTTTAGGAAATTTTACAGCATGAGCCAAGACAGGCGATTTGTATGGAAAAGCCACTTGCCAGTGGCTTGGATGGGTCCACAAGACCCTAGGTGAGGCAGAGTCTCAGTGAATCACCAGGGCGGGGTGACCAGTGTTAGGATGATGGAGACTCAGGTATGGTGGCTGCCTGTGTGTCTGCATGCTGGGCGAGGGGAGGGCGCAATAAAGGAACGGTGGCCTCTGTTAGCACTTCTATCTGGGATAAAGCTGCTCCTCCAGTCTTCACCCTGAGCCCAGATAATTCATTTGCTCCCCATGTGTCCCTGGTGCCTTTCAAGCTGTTGCTTGGTGCTGGACCTCAGAGAGAGTGAATTCATCAACAAGTAAGTCCATGCACCGGCCCTTTAAGAGGAGCTCTTGGGACTCCTGCAGCCTTCTCTCTCACTCAGCCACAATCTTCGCTGATTTTCACATTCAGATTTTGTGGGGCCTTCTCTTTCTAGCACTAGAACCCTGGTCTGGGGAGCTAGTGTGGAGTTGGGACCCACTGCTCTTGCAGGGAGACCTCCGCAGCTGATGTACCCATCCTGATTTTTAACCACCACCTGTTGAGTGTGGGACTAACCCATTCTGTGACTCCATCCCTCCTACCAGTCTCTAGGTGGCTGCTTATGTATGTCCTTAATTTTAGGACTTCTGTTCAGCTAAACTTCAGGTGCTTTTTAATAATGATAGTTTAGCAGTAATTTTGATGTGGTCATGAAAGGAGGCAAGTACAGCGTTTACCTCCTTAGCTATCTTGACTGGAAATCGAGTACATTTATTTTTATTTCATTAAATTCTCTTATTTTTATTCCTTTTAATTTCTTTGGATTTAATTTGCTCTTTTCTAATTCTTAAAAAGGATATATGTTATGTTTTCAATATCATCCATTTAAAAATGTTTTCTAATTTCCATTTCTTTTTGAACCATGAATTATTTAGACTTATATTACTTAATTTCCAAACATTTGGGAATTTTCAAGTTATTTTTTGTTATTTCTAACGTAATTCTAAAGTGGTCAGAGAACATTCTCGAATAATTTATAGTTTTTCAAGTTTAAGACATGCTTTATGAGTCACGTATAATCTTGTTAATCTTGTACACACTTGAAAAGACTATGTATTGTATGATCGTTGGGTGCAGTGTTCCAAATGTGTCATTTAAGTCATTTTTTAAAACTCGTACTGTTCAGGTGTTTTATATCTTTACTAATTTTCTTTGTTCAGGTTTTTATATTAGAGGGATATATTATAGTCTCTCACTTTGATATTGGATTTGTCTGTTTCTTTTTAGTTACTGTTATGTTTATATTTTGAAGGTATATTGTTAAATGCATACAGATTTGAATTGTTATATCTTCCAGGTGGTTTCAATAATATGAATTGATTTATTTCAGGCATGTA
>NW_006434835.1:12016608-12021816 GCF_000325575.1 Pteropus alecto
TGTCTGCATGCGTGGCGAGGGGAGGGCGCAATAAAGGAATGGTGGCCTCTGTTAGCACTTCTGTCTGGGAGAAAGCTGCTCCTCCAGTCTTCACCCTGAGCCCAGATAATTCATTTGCTCCCCATGTGTCCCTGGTGCCTTTCAAGCTGTTGCTTGGTGCTGGACCTCAGAGAGAGTGAATTCATCAACAAGTAAGTCCATGCACCGGCCCTTTAAGAGGAGCTCTTGGGACTCCTGCAGCCTTCTCTCTCACTCAGCCACAATCTTCGCTGATTTTCACATTCAGATTTTGTGGGGCCTTCTCTTTCTAGCACTAGAACCCTGGTCTGGGGAGCTAGTGTGGAGTTGGGACCCACTGCTCTTCCAGGGAGACCTCTGCAGCTGATGTACCCATCCTGATTTTTAACCACCACCTGTTGAGTGTGGGACTAACCCATTCTGTGACTCCATCCCTCCTACCAGTCTCTAGGTGGCTGCTTCTGTATGTCCTTAATTTTAGGACTTCTGTTCAGCTAAACTTCAGGTGCTTTTTAATAATGGTAGTTTAGCAGTAATTTTGATGTGGTCATGAAAGGAGGCAAGTACAGCGTTTACCTCCTTAGCCATCTTGACTGGAAATCGAGTACATATTTATTTTTTTCATTAAATTCTCTTATTTTTATTCCTTTTAATTTCTTTGGATTTAATTTGCTCTTTTCTAATTCTTAAAAAGGATATATGTTATGTTTTCAATATCATCCATTTAAAAATGTTTTCTAATTTCCATTTCTTTTTGAACCATGAATTATTTAGACTTATATTACTTAATTTCCAAACATTTGGGAATTTTCAAGTTATTTTTTGTTATTTCTAACGTAATTCTAAAGTGGTCAGAGAACATTCTCGAATAATTTATAGTTTTTCAAGTTTAAGACATGCTTTATGAGTCACGTATAATCTTGTTAATCTTGTACACACTTGAAAAGACTATGTATTGTATGATCGTTGGGTGCAGTGTTCCAAATGTGTCATTTAAGTCATTTTTTAAAACTCGTACTGTTCAGGTGTTTTATATCTTTACTAATTTTCTTTGTTCAGGTTTTTATATTAGAGGGATATATTATAGTCTCTCACTTTGATATTGGATTTGTCTGTTTCTTTTTAGTTACTGTTATGTTTATATTTTGAAGGTATGTTGTTAAATGCATACAGATTTGAATTGTTATATTTTCCAGGTGGTTTCAATAAAATGAATTGATTTATTTCAGGCATGTAAAGATGATTCAAAATCTGGAAATCTGTCAATAAAATGATTCCTCTTAACTCTTTGCCCCTATTTCCTGGTTCATCATATTTGCCCTATTCACTTTTTCTCTGAGTTTTCATATATTTGTATATATATGTATGTGTTTGTATATATTAATGTATGTGTATAATATGTATGTATATAATTCAGCTGTGATCTCATGTATATAAAATTTCCTTAACTATTTGAGAATAAGTTGCATTCATTACCCCTATGACACTCAAATATGTATTTCCTGTAAACAAAGACTCTTCCTGCTTAAAATCAGGAAATAGACATACAGTCCTACCATTAACATTTTGTCAATTACCCTAGCAGTGTCCTTTATAACTGGTCTTTCTTTTTTGATCTTGGATTTAATCTGATGTGTTGCCTTTAGTAGTTGTGTCTTTTAGTCTCCTTCAATCTGGAGCAGTTTCTCAATTTTCTTGACATTCATGACTTTAATATTTTTGAAGAACATCAGCCAGTTATTGTAGAATGACTCTCAATTTGCGTTTGATGTTTTCTCATGATTGGATTCTGGTTTTGCATTTTGGCATGAATTCTGTTGGAATGATGCTCTGTTCTTCTCTACATATATCAGCAGGCACACAATAATAGTTTGTCTCATTACTGATGTTGCTGACTTTTATAATTTTCTTAGGATGGTGTCTTTCAGATTTATCTATAATAAGTTTTATGATTATTGATCAATGAGTAATTAAAAACTTTTGTGAGGCTGTATAAATAGCCTCTTATTCATCAAATGTTCACTTACCAGTTTTAGCATGCTTGATATTTCTTTTCTAATCAAATATTACTGTAATGGTTGCCAAATGATACCTTTCTAATTTTGTAATTTCTTCGACATATACAAATATATTTATTTACTTACTCATCCATCCATCCTTTCATTCACTCATTCATATACTTATGCAGTAATGCCTCATGTATTTCTATTTTATTTAATAATTTATCATCCGTTACTACCATTATTTATTTTTATCCCTCAATTGTCCCAGGATTGGCCAGTATAAACCCCTTAAATCTAATTTATCTATTTTGATATAGCCCCATAATTCTTTGAATCCTTCCTTCCTTTAGGGTACTTTAGTCTTGGAATCAACCACTGCTCCAAGCAGCCCTGCTCTCTGTTAGTGAAAAATGATAATTATAAACTGAGATCTAGGCCTTGGTGTGCTCATACTTCTTGTCTTCTAAACTCACTGGAAAGAGTTAGAAATATAAATATACTCATATTCCTTGTTAATATACATACATATATGTCTATATACATCATTTTACATACATCTATATATATTGTCATAAGTTTATACAAAACTCCAATTCTAGCCACCTCCTTTTTTATATTTGTAATTGTCTATTAGTGAGAAATCTAGCTCCCATAATCCTCAATATATTTATGTGTTCAATCCTATTTTAAGTAACCAGTTACTCGACCAGCAGGCCTGTCCTCTCCACTCCCGTTCTTGTGACCTAACTCTCCTCTACTCACTGTGGCTGTATTTCCACTGTAGTTTTAATAGGCATTTCTTAGATTATAAATTAGGCCTTTGGCTTATTGGCCACTTATACTACTGATTTCTAAAATTCCTGTGCCGTTTCTAGACCCTATTTCTTTTAAACTGCCTTCTGTATTTTCATTTCTTTGTTTCTTTTCTGTGTGGGTAATTTCTATCAGTTCTGTGTTTTTGTTCACCAGTTCTTCCTTCACATGTTAAAACCAAGCAATTCATTTTGTCTCCTATTTAAGAGGTAATTTGACTATTGCCACATAGTTTTTTTCCTAAAAGCTTTATTGTACTGCGTTTGACATTTAGATCTGAAAAGTTTTTAGTATGCTGTGAGGTAAGGGTCAAGCTGCGTATTTTGGAGTATGGATAGCCAGTTGACCAGTACAACTTACTGAAAGGCCATCCTTTATTGCATTACAGTAAAATGCAATCAATGAACTGTATATGTGTGTGTCTGTTACTGGACTCTCTGTTCTCTAACATTGATCATTTCCTCTTGTTGCCAATACCATATTGAATTAACCACTCTAGCTTTTTAATAGATCTTAATAACTGTTGTAAAAGCCCTCTAGCTTTGTTCTTGAAGGTTGCCTTGGCTATTGTTGGATCCGTTGTTATTGTTATTTCTAGGTTCCTACTTGGTTCTATTTAAAATCTACTTGCTATTTATTAGTTTTGAGATTCTCTTCCTTTTTCTGTCACACCTATATCTAGCTCTCACCATTTCTGCTTCCCTACTGGTTTCCATCTCCCTGTCTCTCCTATCCCTCCACTTCCTTTTCCTCACGTGCCCTTTTCCTTCTTCTATTTTCACAAATAATGCTTCAGTAAAATTTTCTTACATGACCAGTGATGGATACTTTGTGACACTTCCAATGAATGGAATTTCTGAGAAAGAGAATATATTTAATTTGAGCAGTGTTAGATTGCTCTCCAGAATGGCTGCATCAGTGTACATTCTTATCAGCAGTGAATGATTATTCCTCTACCTGCATATCCCTGCTAATGCTTGACAATGCCCAACTTTTCTTTTATTAGTATTAATGGTATAATTGTGACACAATGTTTTAACTTTATGTTTTTAATGCACGTTAGCCTGTACATAATCTTTTTTTATTTTACTATTAAGCTTACCCCTAACCCCTCATTGATTTGCATGAGTTCCTTGTGTATTCAGAAATATCCAATAGAACCTTCTGCAGCGGTGGATATATGTTATTCTGGTATGCTCAGTTCAGGGACCACTAGCCACATGTAGCTATTGAACACAGTAACTATTGGCTACTCGGATTGAGGAATTGACTTTTTAAATTTTAATTCAAATTTAAATAATCACGTGGATAGTGGCTCATGCATTGGATAGTGCAGCATTAAATATTACTTCTTTGTCATTTTGGGGCACTATTGGGCACATTCTTTTTGTTGGTGTCCACTGTACAAAAATGTTTTTACAAGAAAATGATTTTATGAACAAGTATATATTGCTTTGTGGTTTGTGCTTTGGATTTTCATGACACATGTCTTCTTTAGTCCTTTAGTTAAGATTATCTAGTGTCTACAACCACGAATGGAATTGCAGGATCATGCAGTATGGGCATACTTAACTTTAGGAAATATTGCCAGATTGCTCTCCAGATAGCTGTACTAGTTTCTCTTCTCTAGATGTAAAAGGATTTTTTCCCCTCCATATCCTTGCTAGCCCCTGACATTATTTTTGACTTCCTAGTTTTTGCTTATAAACATACTCTGGGTTCCCTCTCTTTTTTATACAGAGAGCATAGTGATGGATATTTGCAGGAATGGCTCAAAGTCATCAAAAATGTTTACATTTCCTTATATCCCATTTTAGATAGATTTTTTTTTGTTGTTGGGAAACAGGTAATTTGGGCCTTTTGGGCAGGCACAAAAAAACAAGAAAAGTTTTATCTGGAGACTTTGGACTAGTAAGCTTTCATGTGAATATTTATGGACTGCCTGAATTAGGAATGTAAGAAAAAAATTATTAGACTACTTGATTGCTTTATCTTTGTTCTCTAGACTAAACTCATCATGATAAGGTTCCTTACTCTCATGCTGGGTAGTATCTGCCCACTTATATATATAAAAAAAACCTCCTTTATTTTCTGAATATCACCCTAGACTGAAGGAAAAGGCTCTATTCCTTATAAAGGACTAATAATCTGTATTTTTAATTGACTGTTTATTCAGCAAACATTTATTAATTGAAGTCCCATCCCCACCCTACCCAGGTAGCTGTCAGACTATAATTAACATATCTGGTTCTATTAACATATCTGGTTTATTTCTTGAGGATAGAGACTGTCATCTCAATTTTTAATACTTAAAATTAACTCAGAATATAATAAATATTTAACAAATATGTGTTGACCTAAATATATACCGTGC
>NW_006434835.1:12021839-12085303 GCF_000325575.1 Pteropus alecto
ATCTTTATCATTCTTCATCGGCATATTTACTTTATCTGCAAAGAAGAACTCATTGCACAGTGTGCTTAGATTTTTATTGTAGAGCAATATGTGAGAATGAGCAGGATAAGCTGAGGAAGAGAATCGGTGGAAGTCTGTAAAGTGACAACGGCCAGAAGAATGATGGTGGTGACATGACCAGAAAGCTAAATTATAGAAGAACAAAATGTCATTTTTTTCGAAAACGAGGGCTTGTTTCCTGTTAAATTACTTTTTATTAATTTATCTTGTCATTCTACCAGCACTACAAGCTTCCATGCAGTGACAAACTTTTATTTTCTTTGAACGTCACATTGCCTGGGATATTACGGTCAGCACATAGAAGGAGCTTTGAAACTAATCAGTTGTAAAATTTGTCTACATGTTCTGAATTATTCTGCCGTCAATTTGACATGTGTTCAACTCATTGTAATAGATTGTACTGAGAGAGCCATCCACATTTTCCCACTCATCAACAACACAAGTTACAAAACACTTGTTTGGGATTTACATCTTCATTTCTTTCCGGTCCCTTGAATCGCAGACCCATATATACTACTACATCCTTGAAAGTTTCAACTGGATGCGTAATAGCCAGTTCAAACTTAACATGTTTAAAATTCAATTTTTGTTTTTCCTTCCAAACCTGCTTTTCCCCCAGTGTTCTTCATGTTAGTAATCGGCTTCCTGTTCACTTGGTTGTCATGACAAAAACCTGATGTTTTCCTTTATTGCTCTTTTTCCTTCATACCTCGCAAACATCTCTGTCGGCACTCTCTTTAAAACATACCCCGCTCACTGTTTACCTCCTGCACTGCTGCCATCAGAGCCCAAGTCACAACCATTGCTTACCTGTATTACTGCAGCAGACTTCTGTCTGCCGCCCCTTGGCACCCACTGCCTCCTCACCTCACGTACCCAGTCTTTTCCGCCCATAGCTATCTGAGTGAGGCTATTAAAACACAAATCTGCTGATGTCCAGGACCTCCGTGCTACCTACCTCTCTTACCTCATCTTCCACTTTTCCTGTCACTCATTGTTCCACTTACTGATCTTAAAACGTTTTTTTTACCTTAGGCCCTTTATATGTACTATTCCTTAGCCTAAAATGCTTAGAACTGCACTTTATTCAAGTCTCTTATTTAAATATTGCCTTATTATAGAAGCCAATCCTGACCATTGTCTTTAAAGTAACATATTCTCACTTCTCTCTATTCACTATTCTACTTTATTTTGTAACATTGATGAACTGATGTTATGGCATATCTTTATTTTTAGCTTCCCCCACTACAATGTAAGCTCGTTGAAAGGAATAAATTTGCTTATCTTGTTCACTATAGCCCCTGCACTTAGGGCAATTGTTAACATATGATGTGTGCCAATAAACATTTGCTGAATAACATAAACAAATGCAATTTCGGAGTGTGACAATTTCTCTTTGTGTTCAGTTCAGAACATATCTGCTTTTTTTTTTTTGTCTTGCATGAGATTTGGCTCTAAAGAATGTTGAGCTTTATTTTGTAAGTGTGCCTTTAATTTGTGCATTATCAAACTTATACTCTTCTGAATTATTAATTAAATGAATTTGTGCATTCTTTTTAGGATAATTCATTATGCCTTTTATCTTTTGTAATTCACTCTAGGAAGATGGTCTGAAAAATAATGAGGTCTTTTAGAATTAAAAGTAGAAATTTTGGCCACCAGATGGAGACCCAGTACTGACTTTTCATGATAGGCTATCTGAGAAGTAATCATAAAAAAAACAAAACTTAAAACCAATGCTTTGATTTTTTCCCTCCTCTTTTGTGTATTCTAACAGTTTTTCCTCTTTAGAGATGTTCTTACCTATATTCAGGAATGTTTGCTGTGGTTAGCAAGTTATAGTAAATAGGAATCTTAGAATCAGTTCAAAAATCATTCAAACGTCAGGGTCCTGGGCTAATTCTGTGGTGAGGTTAGGTTGGAACAGCACAGGCTGTTGAAGAAAGTCCAAATGTGTAGGTAAGGCTGAGTGATAAGATTTTTGGAGTTAAGAGATTTGTTAAGGAAAAAAGGCCAGTCAGGGAAGAGTTAAAGGGAAAATAATTCATGAGAAGACAGGTGTTAACTAACCTGTGCTTTCCTGGAACAGTGGAATAGAGGGGCAGTGAAGGTCACGAAATAGGAAGCTTCCAGAGATTTTCCTGCAGCTGTACGTTCTGAGGAATTTTCCAACTGTCCAGGCAAGTCGAATCTGCTTGTTCGTTTCTAAATGAGTGGAGAATCTGGCTGTTTTTGTCACTTCATTCCTTTTACTTTTGGTATATTTTTTCCATTGTGCCATGCAATGTGGAGACTACATGTGTCACATGAGATTCCTACAACAATAAATGTTTTCCCTGAAGGTCTTAGTGAATATGGTTTCCTCGTACCAGAAAGAGAAAGACTCCAGAAAGGAAATTTAAAACAAATTTTTCTATTTTTCCCCCCTAGGTTTCATTTACTTTGCTTCTGGAGAAGGCTAAACCAAAAAATAAAACAAAAATTAAAAGAAAGTAAGTCTTTTTGTGGCAATGTTAGGAGAAGAAAAATATTTCATGGCCTATAAGCTATTTGACCCGAACATTAGAGGAAAAATTTGCCTTCTGTTTCACCGTCTCTTCACAGAGAGGTTGGTGAATTTTGCTTTAGTTTTCTTCCACTCCCCCAAATCACAATCACCTTTTAATGGATCTCTCTGCCTTCGTTCTCTCTTCTGCCCCATTGGCCTATAATCCTTTCAGACTGATGGACCTAAAACACAGATGACTTGCCCATACCTGTCAAAGACTTCAGGGCAGAGTAAAAGCCAAACTCTAGCATGGTCAGACCCCATACTATGACCCTGCCTGTGTTTGGACTCGATTGCCCGGCCCAGGTGTGACTCGTGAAGCCTTCTTTACATATTCTGAACCAAAGTGACGTAGCCTCTTTTTTTGTGTTCTCATGTTTTTGTTTGTACTGTTAAGTCACATCACTTACATTGTATTTAACTATTGATTTTGATCTTGCATAGACTTTGAGTTCCTTGAGGTCTGAGACTCTTATTTCCCAGTGTCTTCATTGCCAAAATGAGGGCAATTAGTATATTGGTAAATTTTTGGCTCCACCTTTCAATTTTATTTTTGGAGAAACGTAGAATCATTCATTTCCTGCCATGCCATACCAGAGACTTTAGATAACTAATTTAATTTTTAAAATTCTTGCCTTTTAATGTACAAAACCAAAAGAGCTTTTTAGGCAATGTAACAAACCAAAGAGGATGTTATTATTTTCATCTCTTAAAATAGAAATAGTTTCCTTTATATTACATAATATTTCATAGAATTTATTTCTTTTGAAAGTTATATGCAAATTGGACAACAATAAAGTCAATTCGTAACCTTGTAGGATTAACCGAAAGGAAGAATTAGTTGCTATGTGTACCTCCGCCCTCAAAAATACCTACTCCAAACACGTGTAAAACAGCATACGTGTATTGATTGAAGTAAAGTGAGATGCTCTTAGTAAATCCAGTATTGAAGAGTGCTTTAGGATTTATTCATTTATCAAAAATGTATCGAGCACCACTATTTGTCAGGCTCCATCCCAGGTTTTGGAGAACTTTTATAAATAAAACCAGCTAACTCTTAGCACTCATGGAGCTTATCGCCTTTTGAGGAAGGTAGACAGTAAAATGTAAACAGTGAATGGAGCAACGATTTTGGATAATGATAATTGCTATTAGGAAAACCAAGCAGCAGTAATTTATTGAATAGCTGGAAGGTCAAGAAGCATTATCTTTCCTATATTATTATGCAGAGGTGACACCCTGGTGATCATCAAATAGGACGCAAATATTTTCACATTGTTCGTTCATTCTGAGAGATCTGTTCACTTGCCTCTTTTCAGTACTCTTCATGTCCGATCCTCTAGTCGACTTGTTTCCAAGACTCTGATCATCTTTGTAGGTGCTTAAATTTCTCCCGGTGGAATTTTACATCCCCATTGTTCTCTGCAAGGCTGAGTTGAGTAATGCTGCAGCAATCTGATCTTCCTCAGTCAGCTGGTCACTGGGAACTCTCCATGAGGCCGTAGGTGGCAATGCAGCATACAACGTATGTTGCCTCCAGAATCCCCCCAAACCTTCCAAGCATAATACTTCTTTCTTGGCAGTGGAGGCAACAGGCATGGAAAGTTGCATTTTGCTTTGTAGGGAATACCCTAACATGGCTTACATCACTGGTGTCCAGAATCTTCTCTGAGGTTTTAGGCCTCTGTATTTTCATGACGTTTATCTCAGATTCTTTGCCATACATGTACTTTATCAAGGTATCTAGTTTACCTGATGCTCCCTACTCTAGATTTCATCAGTGTGATTCTGTCAGTATAAAGCACTAGTGTCATGCTCTGTGGAGTAAAGAAACAAGGTCAATGTAGATTAAATTACTTTATAGAGTCTGAGACTTGGCCTACTCTGAGGCAAAATAGTGAAAGTTGCTGCTGTCACTACGGAGGACAAGCTGCTATGAGTATTCTTTGTCTATTGGATGGTTGAAAAAAATTTGCCCACATAGCTGCATGCCAGGTGCTCGGAGGTGGGCTGATTTACTTTAGTGAAGAGGCCACATCTGAACTAGCAGCTTCAATTGATATAATCGCTTGATTAGGCTGTCCTCCTTTAAGATGTTTCTTGGAGTTTAATGAGGATGTATTATGAATCCTAACCTCAGCAACTTTCTAGAGTTTGAGGGTGGCAACAGTATCTAATTCTCCGGAGACACCTGGTATTCCTATAAATGTACTATTTAGATAGAGAGATGACACCCCAGAGTCTTCCACTTGGTTCTTCCTACCATTAAAAACTTATTTCTTGAGGGTTAATGTGAAGATTTTTCTATTTCCTAGTATCTTTTCCAACCATATACTAAGGACCTGAGGGAACAACCATAGAGTGAGTCTATTGTCACACTGAGCTGTCTGTAAGACTGGTTTATCTGACCTTCATTTATCTTTGACTAGTTGACAAAAGTCACTTTCTGGATTCGTGGGGTTTTAACATTAATGCACAGCTAATGTGCAACAGTCCTCCAAAGGTCTAGGGATTTCCCTAGCCCCAGTGCCTCACATCCTCTTGGGGAAAACGAGGATTTGTGGAATGTACTTTAGGTAGCTAACCACCTCTTTTTTGGGGGGACTCACAGTCTGTGAATTAACGTGGAGTTAAGCTACGTGAAGGGCTGTTACTCTGTTTTGATGGCTAATGTCAGGTATGTTCACCAGACTTAGGGGTTTCCGAGTTACACAAATCATAGAATCCTAGGAGGCTGCTTGTTTATCTCAGTCCTCTCACTACGTGTCTGATACCAAAGGCTGCTACTCAGAACATCCTAACTACCGCTCTGACAGGAACTATGTCTTCTTTTCTTTGGATGGTTAAGTGTAGCTCCTAGGCTTATGACATCCTGAGGTCTAATCATTCCAGCGGAAATCATGGTGCCTACATCACTTGTGAGCATCATCACCAGCATCCTTGCTCTACAGAGAAAAGACACTATGACACTTTCAGAGATGCTGGCATTCGCCTCAACCAGTGTTTTCCTAAATTCCTTGATTAGTTGAGTATCTTCTAGGCTTTCTTGGTCCCTCGGGAGACATAGGAGGATGAGTAGATTATTCATAATGAATAAAACTCCAGCATTTATATCTCCCCACGTGTTTGGATTCATTTCTGTGTATTATACCAGAATATTCTGACTTTCAACTGCACTTAATGTAGTCACATTGAGAGAAGGTTTATTTTTTGTTACGATTTTGATGGTAGAGGGGGCTCTACTAGTACAATCAGAGTACTGGCAAAATGGGCGGTGAGGGTATTCAACAGCGTTCAAATGTTCAAGTGTTCAAGATAAATATTCAACACGCCAGAACTGATAATCTCTGCTTCTGGCTGTCACTCTTTCTTTAAAGGGATTGTGAAATTGTAAAGGAATAAATACTTAAGCAACCCAAATGGAACTGTTTTAATGACGGCCATTTAAACATCACTGGATTTAGATGAAATCTGAGGTTCCTGCTAGGTTATTTTTTATTATTAACAATGATTATAAAAATAAACTATTCATTTGAGTTGGTTGGCAACTCAGTTTTTTAACTTATTGTATCATGGACATCTTTCCAAGTCAGTGGATGAAATAGAAGAGTATGACTCCAAGAGAATGGGTAAAGGACTTGGTCTTTGGCAGAAGGAAAGCCAGCTCTTTCACACCCTAAAATCTTTTGTTGTTGATGTTGTTGTTGTTGTTGTAGACTCAACTTTTTGAAGAGAGTCAGAACACATGTCATTAATAACTCAGATTATAAAAGGGAAGACTTAGAAGATTTGATGTTTACGTGGATATGTGCAAAGTACATTATGGAAGCAGTGGAATAGAATATATTTTTTTACAACAATTTTTCATGGTAATTTCAGGAAAAGAATAAAATGTCTGATGTACAAAAATCCATTGTGTTCTTGTGCACTAACAATGAAATTTCAGAAAAAGAAATGAACAATTCCTTTTGCAATTGTAACAAAGAATAAAATACTGAGGAATAAACTTAAGCATGTGAAGGACCTACACACTGAAAGCTGTGAGACATTAAAAGAAATTGAAGAGGACACAAAGAAATGGAAATGTAATATAATCTTCGGTCCACTTCTGAGCTTTGTTCCCCTGCTTACATTTCTATTTTGCAACCCATACTATCTTCTGTTAATTATTGTAGACTTACATGTTTTGTTTTTAGCAACTGGCCATATCTCATCTCACTTTTTATGGAAGATTTTTATGCTTATTCTTACCTTTTTATGCTTCCAGGTTAAGTTTAACATTTGATTCATCTTCAAAAAATTGGAATTCTAATTGAGATTAATTCAGAAATTTATATGGGAATAGTTTTCATTTTCCCTTTCTTTCTGGCCATCAGGTAGAAAGAATTGAATTCATTTCATAGGATGTTGTTATTATCAATCCATGCCTTACCTCTCTTTCTTTTTTTGATTTTTTTATTAAATATGTTGGGGCGACATTGGTTAATAAAATTATATAAGATTCAAGTGTGTAATTCAGTAACACATCATCTGTATATTGTGTTGTGTGTTCACCACCCAAAGTCAAAGCTGTCACCATATATTTGATCCCCTTTACCCTTTTTTACCTCCCCCTCCTCCCCTCCCCTTTGGTAACCACTAAACTGTTGTCTGTGTCTGTGAGTTTTTCTTTGTCTTGTTTGTTTGTTGCTTTCAGTTTTATATCCTGCATATGAGTGAAATCATATGATTCTCAACTTTTCCTGCCTTAGCTTCTCTTGCTTGACCTTTTTTCCCATAATTTTCTTTATTTATAATTGCTATTTCCATTCCTTTCTCCTGATAGGTACCCATCCTAATATCCTTGTGTGTTTCTAGTGATACTGTGGGTATGATTTTAATTTTCATGATTACCATTCTGTAGATATTTCTTACTTTTTTCCAATCATGACAGTGCCTTTGGGATTTGTCCATGTTGCTGTATTCTATCTAGTTTGTTGTCGTTAACTGTAGAACATCTAGTTCTAACTACTAGATGGTATTGTACTTTGTACATCCACCGCATTTTACTCTTCAATTTCCCTGGTAGTGGACACTCAGCCCTCATTTCTGTGCTATCTAAAGTACACTGTGGTGAACAACCAGGTATTTGCTTCTTCAAGAATTCATCTGAAGTATGTAGACCTGGAATTTTTGGGTCGTTGGGCAAAAATATACTGACAGACTGTTTTGGGGTAACGCCTATCAACAGGGCATGAGTTCTCTACTTCTAATAGCTTTGTCAGCACTTGATATTTGTCTCTTTTGAAATTTTTGAAAATCTGTGTATAAATTGGTATTTTGTAGAAATTTGCATTTCTCTGGTTACTAGTGAGTTTGAGCATCTCTTCATTTATTTGTTAGCCATTCTGGCTTTCTTTTTAGGTAATTGTGTATTAATCTTTGCCTATCTATAAGCTTTCTTTTTTTTCCCTCTTAGTGTGTAAATATTCTCAATATTTTCTACATATTAATCCATTATTGGTTTTAGATGCTACAATTTTCTTCTTCCAGTTAGTTAATGTTTATGGTGTTCTTTGTTGAATAGAGTTTAATCCATCATTTTTTAAGTGTATGATTTGTGCTTTTTGAATCTTATTTAAGTAATTTTTATAATTGTGCTTATTACCCTCTCATATACATTTATTTATTATGTTTACTGCTTATCGTCCATCTCTCATGGACATCTGTATAGAATATCAGCTCCATGAGGCAAGGATTGTTGTCTGTTTTATACACTGATGTACTTAGAATAATGCTTGGCAAATAGTAGGTACTTGTTACAGGCCGCCCTCTCTCCACCTTCCTTCCATCTTCCCAAAATCATATGCTGAAGTCCCTATACATCAGAATGTGACTGTATTTGGAGGGAGGGTTTTAAAGAGGTAATTAAGTTAAAACGAGGTCATAGGGGTGGGCCCTAATCCAGTATGATTTATAAGAAGAGGGAATTTGGACACAGACAATATACAGGGGGAAGGCTATGTAACGACAGAGGAGAAAGCCAGCTGTCTACACACACATCAAGGAGAGAGGCCTCTGAAAAAAACAGCCCTGCTGCCACCTTGGTTTTGGACTTCTAGCCTCCAGAATTCTGAGACAACAAATTTTCGTTGTTTGAGCCACCCAGTTTGTAATACTTTGCAACTCTAGCAAATGAATACAGTGCTCAATATATATTGTTGAGTTGAATTATATATTTTTTCTATTGGAATTTTTGTCTTCTATTTTCTTAGAAGCCCTTTATGTTGTAAGACTATTTTCTCATGTTGAAAATTTCCTACTTTCTCTGTTACTGTTTAACTTTGATTACCTTTTAATTTTGTTTACAGTGCGGTTTTAAAGTTGTATACAAATTCTTAATATCATTGTAGTCAAATGAATTATTTCTCAATGTATTTGAGGTTAAGTCTAGAATTTTTATTGTGTCCATTTCCACATCTGTTTATTCTTATGCTAGTATCATATTTTTAAATTATTATAAAGTTATAGTATGTTTTAATATGTCTCTATTTTTTTTCTTTATACATGCAGTATTTTCAAATTTACATGAGAATACTAAGATTTAATAATGTCTTAATTTTTGCTGCAAATTTGCTTCATAAAAATTTATTTGTTTTAGTTTCTTTAGATTGGTCATTTAGTGTTTTTCATCCTGTTACTGATGTTTGTGTTTGGGGTCGAGGAAGTGTACATTTGATTAAAATTGGAAGTTATATAATTTCTTATAAGTGAGAAAGAAAACATTAGAATTACTTCAATTTTATTTATCTAGATTGGAGATCTGACTCCTTTTTAAGGTGGAGTGAAAGAGGCAGCATTCTCTTGGCAATCTCACCACGCTGATGGGCATCTTTTTGGAATGTTTGGTTTTATTTTGTTATTTTAAATTCAGCCCAACTAGTTAGACTAGTGTGAGGCAAGTGAGTAGCCTCATGGGCTTGCAGGAGTCTGAGAATGGATGCCTCCTTAACTTTCTTAAACTGCGTGTACTAGAAGCTTCTCTCACTTCACTTTCGCCTCTTCTAAGGGTGGACTTGGCGTGAGTGTCAGAGGCTACCCTTTTGCATCCTGGAATAGGTGGCTTTCCTTGAAGTCGCTGGCAGAATTTACACTCTCCATTGCTTCACAAACCACTCTCACCTGTAGTGGGTGCCCAGGTTTTGGAACTGGTTGTGGAGGTTTTCTTGGGATTGCAGTACCATGGACTTATTTCCAAGTTAGGAATTTCTTTCACGTAGGAATTTAGAATGTGCCTTTTTCTCATTCTGGTCTCTTTTGTGTCCTGTTTTACAGAAATCTCTGACATGTGGATGTATTCCTTTCCTCCTCTCAGGACTGAAATAGGGAAGAAGTGTTTATACTAAGTCATTTCAATTTCAAAGAAAAAGAGTGAAATATATATGATCATTTCATGATCTTGAAGGATATGGTTCATATTTTGTTGTATTTTCTTTTAATTTGTTTTCAAAAATATATTTTATACATAGCTGAAATTAGAATTCTGTAGAATTAATTTTTCTGTTTTTTTAAAAATTTTTTTTACCTAACATTATATCAGAACAGTTTCTTAACTTTTGGTAAACAGATTTTTAATGACTGCATAATACTCCATTAAAAGGGTATATTGAGTTTTGCTCTGCCATTTGACCTCTGATTTTTTCTGTGTAAGGTGTCTGTAGGCTTATTGATAATTCAGTTCGCTATAAATGTGTACCTACTCCATGTAATACTGTGCATTTTATAACCCTGGATGGTGGTTAGAAAGTGTGTACGTAGGAGTTTGGATTGTAAATTATAATGAAATGTATAAAAATTGCTTTTGGAACACTGAGGAGGGAATAATTTATTTGGCTTTGGTGTTTAGGGATATGGCTTCACTGATGAATGGCATTTGAAATGGTCTTGATGTCTTAGTAGAATTTTCAGAATAAGGAAGAAAAAGCATTCAAGGTAGAACAGCATAAATAAAAGCATGGTGTAGTAAAAATACGGAATTCAATGCTGACCTGTTCATCTGTACTTATAGCAATCCACTGATAAGTCTAGACTATATCCTAGCAAATATTCTAACCATATCCTTTTTTAGACTCTTGTAGCTGCTGATAAGAAAATGTAGTCAATTATGTTATTTATATATTATGTCTACATATTTCTTCTCTCTTTTCTCTGGTGGCAGCTGTGAAAAATTACATGGTTAGGCAAGTGGTTCTATATGTGTCTTTTCTCTAGTATTCTGAGTTTAAATTCATTAGTCTTATAAGAAATGGTTTCGGAAGAGGAAATAGCCTTGGAAAGATAGGAGATAACCGGAAATGTCTGCAAGGGCTTGTGTAGAGATGAATAGATAGTTTTTCAAGAAATAATTGTGGTGTTTTTAGCTAGCGTGAAAACTAGAATGTAAAATAGAAGAAAATTACTTTTTGGCTCTCCACCCTTTCTTGTGTAGAGTTCCCCTAACATTGAGAATATTCAAGAACTGCTGAGAGTGAAGAATTCTGAGAACAAAGGGTTCCTGTGGTACGTATTATCAGCTCCGAGTGGGCATTTTATATGTGTTTTAATGTTGCGAGAATATATCTGAGGGATGGAAGTCGGCAACTCTGGAAACAAGGAGGCCTTTTATCAAATTAGTAAAAGGGCAGTGAGGTTTCTCAGGGCCGGGGTGTAATGGTTAGATAATATGACAAGTCTGTGGAGAGTACTAATTGCAGCAAGAGATTAAAGCCTGTTGAAATCACTTAAAGCTCTGAAGATTTGTTGAAATAAATCAGAACAATGCCCCTTGTCACAGCGCTATCAGAACCCAGTGAATGAAAATCACGTGCCGCTGCTCTCTGCCTTGAGTGTTTCCACAGCTATCCTCAGGGCAGTGTGATGGTAGTTCTCATCCGCAGGGAAACCGCCGGCTGTGCACCTCTGCTAGCAAACCCACAGTCACCCAGTGGGGGAAGACACCGCAGATTTAGTGCTACAAAAGGAATGTGTGCATCACCTTAATTTATCCAAGCCACCAACCTGCTGAAGTTACTTAATAAAAGAATTTTGGCCTTGCCCCAAGACAAAACTTTATGGCAGTATTCTTTTAATTTGAAAATTGGTAAATTAGCCTTTCTAGGATAATCACAGATGTGATTCAGATATGAGTATTTAGATGTTCCCCCCTCGTCCCTCACCTCAAAGTTATGTTAGAAGAGAGATGCTTTCTAGAGTTAGATATACGTGTTGGCTCTTAGATGAAGTCCATCCATTTTCTGATAGACAATGACTAAGAATACTTTTCCTGTACTCAGGGACAGTCAGTATAAGGCTGTTGAAATTACACTCTGAAATTAAGGTGCTAGGTGTTCTTTGATTTAAGCTTTGTAGTTCAGTGTGACAAGATTTTAGGATCAGAGGTGTGGATTGGAGATGGGGAGTAATGGATTTTTTTAGAGGAAATTTCGGATAAAATTTAAATTTATGAAGTTTTTATTTTAAGGACTTATTTAGATTTAAAGATTTTTGTGAAATTGTGAGCACAAATATATTTGTGCTAGAACCATGGTTTAAAATTATTATTTTTGTGTGTATAGAGGTGTTAACATAAAAATATTAAGTATTTTTGTCTAACTTGTAGAAATTTTACCAGTTTCTCTTAAAAATATATAACACTCAAATGTTTTTCCTGGTTTTTACCTAATAGAGCTTTTTAAAAGTAGTGGCACCGTTCTTAATAAAACAAGCCCCAGAACTATAAAAAAAAAAAATCTTGGGTATGGAGGTATGATGGGGATTAGATTTATCATTTCTAATTTTGCCACTACATTTTTTTTTTTTTCTCTTGGGATTCTCTCAGTTGGGAATGCCACCATTTTGGTTAAACAGGGCCTGTCCCCAGGGCCACATCAAGACTTTAGAGGCCCTAAGTACTAAAAACATTATTGCAGAGGTGGTGGTGGTACATAGGAGGTTTTATGTCATTATTAAAAATACTAAAAAGTGAGACTAAAGGTGTCTTTTTATTTTTCTAATGATGATTACTTAGTGTTCTCCATTCACACACACATATATGCTATATAAACATAATATTCATTTAAAAATATTTTTGATGCCCTTGCCTACATGTGCTTAATCTAGCACATGGTTACCTCATTAGAACTCAGGCATAGGATGCTTTTTCACGTAACTCCTTCTGCCTGAATTTTCTTAGAGACATTTATGGCCAACATTATACTGATAGCTTTTAAGTTGAAATCAGCCCACTGTACATATATATATATATATATAATGTATATGCATGTGTAACATATGTGTGTCTGTATATATTATATATAATGTATGTGTATGTGTATATATACATACATGATAGTGCAGCTTTATTTAATGTGTTTGCCAGGATCCCCTGTGTTTTAAACTAGGTAACTAGTATACAAGGAATATAATAGAAACAAGTTGAAGGGAGAGAAAAAAAAATCCTCATTCTGTTACCTCCCAACTTTCAGTATATGAGGATTTTACTCAAAGTGTCTACCTTGTTGCCTTGCACTAAATTACTACCAGCAAGTGAACTTTCTTACTTGTATAAATAGACTACATTTGTCTCAAATATCATCATTCCCAAAAAATCTTGTTCTCATAGCATTTCCCTGAGGGACTCAGAATTGATTCATTTTACAGATATTCTGGTGTGTCTACTGGACGCAAATCATTCCATAAATATTTATGCAAGATCTATGTTTGGGACACAAAGGAATAATATAATTCCTGACCTCAACTTTATTCCTGATTGGGGAGATGAGAAAATTAGACTGATCTGTGATAGAAGGTGGGATAGAGTAAGTTCTGCATTAATGTCCATTTAATATTTAAGGAATAAGGCAGAGTAGGATTTAGTGCTACAAATGTATTTTAATTTTAGCTTAGACCAACAAAGACTTTTTCCATTCTTATGCTTCATGGGCATGGAGGTGAGTTTATTTCTAGAAAGAACACTGTCTTTTTGTTTTTAAGAGACAAAGCAATTAGATGAAGAATTTGAAATTCTTCTGTGTACTTTGCCATAAAGGAAGTTTTCTCGCTCTTCCCACTCAAATAAGGAAAGCAAACAAACAAAGGAAAACACCTGCTTATTTCACCTCTAATTGTGTTTTCTTTCATCTTGGCCCCAAGGGCCAGATTTAGTCAACAGCTGTGCACCATGTGTGCCCAGAATCTGTAGAAATTTGTGCATGGATCTGCAGGGCACACTTTCTTCATTTCCTTCTTTTTTTTCATAGAATGGTCATGATTGAGTTTAGTTTATTTTTTCCATTTTAGTGTTCAAGAGTATGCATATGAGAAATAATACATATGCATACAGATAATTAAAATGATCTTTCAAAGCACAGTGGAAATACTATTACGTCCATCTCTTAATATTTGGCAGCTACAAAGCTATGGGAAGAGTGGCCCTCTCAATGGCCTACTTTTTCATGGGGTGAAGAAGTAGCTGCATTCACAGTGATTAATCTGCAGACTTTATCCAGGGAATCCTATGCTATGGAGTCTTTTTGATTGTATTGGGGATGTAGAAACTTCATCTCTGCAAGCAGGGCATTGCTGAGAAAGAGCTATGCAGGGATCACAATTTGAATAGCCATCTTTCTTGAGTATTTTAGGTTGTCTGTGCTAGAGCTGGTATGGAGGTGCTCCTCATAAACATATATTTCATAATGTTATCCGTTTTGCCATTATGAATCTTCTTGTTTCATATGGGAGCACAGAGCTAACCAGTCAGCTTAATGTGCACTAAAAAAGAAACATAACCTTTCTGAAGATTCCGTGGTGACTTCATCCTTATTTGCAATTCTGCCTTGTTGCTGGAGGCTCCCAGTTATGTTCAGGTGCTTGGGTAAAGTCCTGGGCCATAACACTTTGCTCGGTTATAAATAAGTTTAATTGTGCTTTATTTGAAGACAGGCTACCGTTTGAAAAACAATAACCCTGCACTAAATAAATACATAATTTGAGCTCAAGATAACATCAGTTTGCCAAAATCCTGATGATACGATGTGAAAAAGTGACAGCCAGTTATGACAAGTGACAAAAGTACATATTTAACTGTTTAATATTGTCCCTTTTTAAAATCACCTTCAAATACATTTTTATATAGAATATCATCCTCATGGTATTTCAGGAGACCTACTATGCCATATCGATGCATGTTTCTACCAAGAAAGATATTATGTTTTTTTGAAATTAGCGAAAATATACTCGATTTGTTTTACAGTAGCATCATCAAAGGTTTTACTCTTTTTCATTTCTGTTATTCATTCTTGGCTTTGATTAGTATTATGCGGTCTGTGAGGAACTCTTTGTAAGGTTCATTTCTGAGCTTGTTTCATGTAAATGATGCTTCATGACTGTGTCAACACTGGTGATGACTGCGGCATGCGCTTTTCCTTTTGGATTTTCAGCAGATCAATAAGTGAGACGTCAGTGTTACCCTCTGTCTTGCTGATAATTTTCCCCGCCTGGCAAGGCACAGCCCATTAGCGATTTCCTGGATCTCGTGACAAATGTTGATTGTCTCCGTTAAATGATCATGAGGCTGATAAAGGGAAACAGCAGGGCACAAAATCTAATATTTTCCCTGACATAAATTATATACAAATAAAAATTGTAATAGATGGGAAGGCTACTGGCTTTATTAATCAGACATTTCTAAGCTTTATAATGAAGTAAATGGATTTGAATTTTGATGAGACTATGGCCTGTTCTGTTAAATGTGGTAGTGAAGATTCACAAGACAAGCAAAAGTATTTTGGTAAAGGTTTTTCAGTTGACTTATATATGATCATTGGTACAATTCCTTTTATTCCCTTCCCACAAAATTCCCCATGGCATGCATCATTGCTCGGGAAACTATTCTTTGAATTGCCCATGGCAGCCAAAATGTTGGAATATCCTCTGGGCTGCTATGTTTTTGATTTGGAAGATTTCGTATCCTTGATGAGGTAGAATTAGTAGCCATGTGGTGTGAAGAATCCTGTGCTCCATGATGTTATTACCATTGCGTGTCTCTATTTACATCTGGGTGTCAGGTTGTAGAGTGTTTCACATGGACCATACTGTTGTTAGCAGATGTCAGTTGCTTCTTACCTCTGCTAATTTTAGTACAAATTTAGAGAAGAAAAAAGGTCTGGCTCCAACAAATTGGCATTGATTTGGATTACGTTTACTATTATTATTTTTATAGTATCATGTTAGTGCTTTCAGATACTAGTCCATTTGTTTAAAAAATAGTTTTTCATATCTATTTTGCCTTTTGCTTCAGTGCTTTTCTGGTTGTCAACATATCACTATTCTTCAGAAGGTTAAGTAAGGACAATTCTATGCAACTCCTCTTTGTTTTCTTTGCTGAAGGAGTGTCTTTTGATAAACAGATTTATCTAGAATTTTTCCTTTGCCAGATTTAGTGATCAGCCTGTTTAGTAAGATACACTTTCATAGTCGTGGAGAAATGAACATGCTGAGCTCACTTCTCAGATTCTCTTGAAAAACAAATAGTTATAAAAAGCAAACCATATTGAATACTTCAACATTTCTTTTTTGATTCATAGAGTTTTATGGCTAATATAAAAATTAAAGTTCGGTCTCTACCATTCAGACATTTCATTTTCCATATCTCTTTTTATTTCTTCTCATGGAGCGGGTAGGTTGGGTTGGGGGAACATAAAAATGTACCCATATAAGAAGAGATTCTGACTAAGAATATTGCCAGCACTGAATCTCTCATCCAGTTTAAAAGTTTCAACATTCAGTTTATTTCAGTGGTATATTGTTAATATGTGGTAGCCTCTCTCTGCAAGCAAAGAAAGCATCTTATAAGGATGGCTATTTTGTGAGCCAATTTGTAGCAGTTATATGTCTAGAGAAGAAAAAATGTTTTATTAGCCTTATCCTTGCTTAATTATAGATATAGTTTGACAGTTTTCACGAAAGTTACTACTTCCTGTTAAGGAATTTCAGGATTAAAAAAAATTAGATTTATTGTTTAAATAGTTGGAAAACAAATTGATTTTCCCCTATAGTTTAACTAATAACAATAAAAACATACTCATGCTTCCAACTTGAGAAGCAAAGCATCCCCAACACCTTTGACAGACTGTGTGTTTTGCCCTAATGACATCATTTTTTTCTCTGTATTGATGTAACCAAATTCCTGATGTTAGTAGTTATCTTTCCTATGCTTTTCTGTATGGTTTTACCAATTTGTATGTGATCCAGAAATGTGCTTTTTTATTTTGCATTTTTCATATAAATGACTTTATTATAGATGTTCATCCATTTTGATAAATGTAGCTATACTTTATTTCCTGATATTGATATTTTGTGTTTTTATTTTTTATTTATTTGGCTAGAGGGTTATCAATTTTATTGATCTTTCAAGCAATCAGCTTTAAGTTTCTCCACTGTTTTTTGGTTTTCAACGTAATCGATTTATCTTTATTTCCTTTCTCCCGCTTGCTTTCGCTTTTATTTTTCTATTTTTTAGTGTCAAGTTTCAAGTAATTGATGTGAAACTTTTTTATATGAGCATGTAATGCTACCTATAATACATAATATAATCTAAGCCCTGTTTTTCTGTGTCCCACACATTTTGTTACACTGTGTTTTCATTTCATTTAACTAAACATTTTCTGACTTTCCTTGTTATTTTCTATTTGATCCCTGATTATGTAGAAATATATTTTTAATTTGCACATATTTGGAATTTTTCCATATATCTTTCTGTTGTTGATTTATAGCTTAATTCTTTCATGACCAGAGAACACACTTTGATTATTTAAATTCTTTTTAATTTTTATGGTTTGTTTTATTGCCTATAGTATGTTCTATCTTGGTCAGTGTTCCATGTGTACTTGAAGAGAACATGTGTTCTGCTGTAGTTGGGTAGAGTGTGCTATAAATGTCAACTAGGTTAGGTTTTCAACTAGGTTAGAACTCCTATATCCTTACGGATGTTTTATTTGCTATTATTGATCATTACAGATCAATAATGAACTTCAACTGTTGAAGTTCATAAGAGAGCATCACATCCATAGTTGTGAAATTTTCTATATTTATTTCTATTTATTCTTTTAGTTGTCAATTTGTTTTTTTTTTTTTTTTTTTTGCTTTGTGTGTTTTGAAGCTTTGTTCTTAGGTATGTACACATTAAAGATTGTTACATCCTTTTCATGAATTATCTCCATTAACATAAAGTCATAAATCTCTTAAACCCAGCAGTGTTCCTTTATATTAGGTCTACTTTGTCTTCCAAAAATGACTCCTGTTTCCTTTTTGTTTAGCATTCCCTGGCATATCTTTTGCCATCTTTTTACTTTTAAACTGTCTATGGTTTTATAAGCGGGTTTCTGGTAGACAAAATATAATTTGATCTTTTTAATGCAATCTTTAAATCTGTCTGTTAATTGGAATTTTTCAACCATCTATACTTAATGTACTTTTTATATAGTAGAGTTCAAATGCTACCATTTTGCTAGCTTTTTCACTCATGCTGTCTCTTCCTTGTTCCTTTTTGCCTCTTTTTCTATCTTCTCTTGGATTAATTTAATATTAATTATGGCTCCAATTTACTTGCAGTATTGGCTTATTTGTAAAATCTGTTTGCTTTTTTAGTGGTTGCAATACCCACTTTTCAAATTGTGTTAAATGGTTTCTTTATGTTCCTCTTTTACATAGCATTTTTTCTTTTTTTTTAGAAAGAATTGTTTGGATTTTATCAAATATCTTTTTGGTGTATATTAATATGATTACCTTGTATGCTTCATTTTTGTTAAACTAATTTGATAGATTTTATAAAGCTGAACTCCATCATATTATATGTGTAATGTTTCTTACATTTTGCTTCTGAGATTTAACCAAATTGATACATGAAGACAATTTATTCATTTCAACTACTTCATAGTATCCATTATATGAATAACAGTTTATATATCTAAATCTGTACTTCTGGAAAATTTGTTCTTATTTATTTTTTGCTATTATAATCAGTGCTGCAATGCATATTTTCGTATATGTCTCATTATAATTATTTTTACTTTGTTGTCTAGAAGTGGAACTAGTGGGTGGCTTCATTCTATAAATGGTCAGCTAGGTCAAGTTTGTTGACCATATTTTTTGAGTCTTCCAAATGCTACTGATTTTCTGTCTAATATCCTAAATGTTCATGTCCTTCATAAGAGAGCTTCATAATACAGGAAACAAAAAACTGGCAGAACTGCGAAAACGAAATAGATAAACAATTATAGTAGGACATTTCAGTACCTCAATCTAAGTAAGGCTATAGAAGACTTGAGAATACAATCAACCAATATGACCTAGTTTATACTTACAGAATATTTTATCCAGTGACAGCAGAATATATATTCTTCCCGAGTGCACATGGGATATTCACCAAGACAGACTACACTCTGGATCATAGAACAAACCTCAAATTTACAAGAATAAAATCATAGTTTCTTCTCTGGTTACAATGAAATTAAACTTGTACTCAAAAACAGAAAGCCATCTGGAAAAATGTCCAAAATTTAAAAAATTAAATAATAGAATTGCTAGGTCGAAAGGAAATTGCATGGAATATTTTAAAATATTTTTGTATGAAAAAATACAACATTAAAATTTGTGGGATGCAACTAAAGCAGCCCTTAGAGGGAAATCTGTAGTCTTAAATATTTATATTAGAAAAAAGTAAGGGTCTCAAGTCAGTGATTTAAGATCTACCTTAAGGAAAAAAAGAGTAAATGTATCCTAAAGCAAGTAGAAGGAAGAAAATAACAAGATCAGAAATAAATGAAATTGAAATCAGAAAAACAATAGAGAAAATTAAAGGTTAAAGCTTGTCTTTGGAAAGATCAATAAGGAAAGACTGGTTGAATAAAAGAAAAATAGAGAAGATACTTTTACCTTTATCAGGAATTTAAAAAGCAATATAGATTATTCAAATATTGAAAAGACAATAGGGGCATATTATGAACAACTTTATGCCTATAAATTTGACTATTTTGATGAAATGGACAAATTTCTTAAAAAACAGAAACTACAGAAACATCTCTAAGAAATAGATAACCTGAATAATTTATTCATTAAAGAAAGTGAATTCAAGTTAAAAACATTTTAATAATAAAATCTCTACAGCCAGACAATTTCACCGATGAATTCTATCAAATACTTAAAGCAGAAGTAATTCCAATTCTACATAAATTCCTGCATAGAAAATAAAAGAGGAACATTTCCCAACTCATTTTTCAGAGGCTAGCATTGCCCTAATACTAAAACCAGACAAAGACATTACAAGATAATAAACTGTAGACCAATAATACTCATGTACATCTTTGAAATCATCATCAAAATGTGTACTTTCATTTTAGCAAGTGTCTGCTATCATTCTCCCAAAATATGTACTGTCATCTTGGTAAGGATTTGAGGGATGCAAATTGAAACAAGATATTTTTTAGCATCACACATGTTAAATTTGTTTTGCTCTATTTAAAGCCTGTCTCAGATTTTGACATTTGGACTTTCAATTAAAGTCAGACCTTTTGTTGAATTTGAGTTGATTAACCTTTTGCAGTAGATAACTTTCCTTTAAATAGTGCCAAGATATTCTCTTAGGAAAGAATCCAGTGAATGCTTATTTATAGTCATAATATGTATTACAATTCATCAGTCTTCAATTTTTATATTTTAAATGAGATTAAAGTATTAACTATCAAGAAAAATTAAGCTTACTCCAAGTTTAAAAAAAAAACTAGCAAGAGCCAAACTTATTTAGCATTTCATGTAGAGAATTTGGAATTCTGAGATATTCATCTGATACAGTGTAAAGCGTCATTGCCTTATGTGGGGATTTCGGTACATATAGTTCAATGTCTGACTCTATACTTAATTTATAATAATGTGCTATACCAGGCCATGCAAATATATTCTGATTTTAAACCTGACACAAAAGTCTGGAGTGTAAATGGCTTTTCAGTTTGGCCTATAGTTACAATTATCTTTGTCACAACTCCAACCAATAAAGTGCCTCCATGACCAGGCATCCAGTTTGCCCAGGACTGCGGGGTTACCAATTTGTGAGACTTTCAGTGTTAAAACTGGAAAAGAGCTGGGTAAACTGAGAGGAGTTGGCTGCCCATATCATTCTAAGTTGTTTTTTAATGTTCCTTGCAATTATTAACATCTATGTAGTAGATGAAAGATAATAACCGAATCATTGAACATATACCTTTATCCTCAAGAGTTTTCAAATGTAATAGAAAATCACTTCCATATTACTTGTGACATGCCTTTCAATTGCTTAAAAAAAAAAAAAAATCTCCAAGAATAACTTCTACATGCTTTGTGGACACCCCTGTGATCATGTAGTTGTCTTGATATGAATATACTGCATATTATAGTTTCTGGGATAGGAAAACAAAACATTTTTTCTTGAAATATAGTTTTCCTTTATTTTTCTTTTCTGTCAGGAAAATACCAAAAGAAATTTTAAACATCAAAAAATGAATATAGGGGTTGGGGTTCCTTGAGGATATCAATGTCAGCTTCATTTACCATGTGCTGGAACACTTGATTATATACGGTGACTACTCATTAAATTACCTATGAAAAATAACTCTGGCCCAGAATCATACTAAGGTTATGGAAGATGTTTTTTTTTGCTTTTTCTTCTATAAGAATCTATACTTTTGGTAGATTTCCTAGTGTTTTTGTTTCTTCTAGTTCTTTAATCCAATATTGGGTGGAGCAACAGGAAAGGGGCTGGAGAGATAGGAATGAGGCAGGAAGAGGCAGGAATGAGGAAGCATGAATAAACACAAGAAACTTGAGATTAATAGGAAATTAATAAGTGATTCAATCCAAGGATTAAACTCAGCACCAATCAACTCAGGTGTTGCTTCTCTATTCTACTTCTCACTTTAGGCAGGTACAAACCTGCTGGATGTTACGGTATGGATAAAGTAAACAATTTTAACAGCTCAAGAACATGCCTACCCCTATTGGTATCACAAGAATGAGCTTCTACCTTTCCCTAGCTCAGGGTTCATATCCGTGGTGACATCTACAAGTTTTATAGTAAATGAGATAACATGCACATAATACTTTATTGTTTTTTAACTCTATTAACCTGACCAGACTCAAGAAATTAAGAGGTCAATTAATATCTGAAATCCTCTCAAGTGCCTAAACTCAAGGTAATTCTTTTATGTATAGCTCAAAATCTTCTACTTAATGGTCTTGTTTTATTGCCGTACAGTCCCTTCCCATCATACCTAAACTTTTCACTAAGGTGGAGTTAGCTAGACCAAGTGTTACCCTGCCCCTAATCAATGTTTACTTTATTTGTGTGTAGAATTAAAAAAAAAATCATTATAAAGCCAGTTTACAAGACAAGAAAACTTGTTGCTAGAAGTGGAATATTCATATTTCTCCTTTGTTAGATTCTTTGTTTACAAGTTCCTATGATCTTGGCTTTCATTCCATATGTGGTCTAAAAAGGGCAAACCAGACCCTTCTGACTGCACTTGCTTGTAAGGTACTTTGTAGATCACAGTACAATGGTAAAGCATGATCTCTACTGTCAGTGAACTTAGAGGTAAACAGTATAATCTTATTTTTAAGGGTCATTCTTCATTGATAGGAGCTCAGTGGAGAGCTTAGGATGAATATATGTCTGAGTTGGGTGGATAGATTTACATGGTGTTGAGGTAAGGAAAAGAAATGTTCAGTATGCAAATAATTCTGAAAGCAAAAGTGAATAGGATTTATGTGTTGCTGTGAGGAGGGATTTTAATGAATTATTCTAACCAATATTACAGAATGAGCTAATCAAAAAACTTTGAAAATTCTTGATGGAGGTTTACTTCTGACTTGAATCCTTTTATAGTTATTCATACTTACATGATCCGGAATATGGTAAATGTTCTAGGTTCACTTGAAAAGAATGTATTCTGCTGATGTTGGGTGGAATGTTCTATAAATGTTATGTCAAGTTGTTTGATTCTGTTATTCAAGTCTTTCATATCCTTGCTTGATGTTTTCTTGTGCTATCAACTTCTGAGATAGTGTATAGAAATTTCTAGTTATAATTGTGGATTTGTCTTTTTCTCCATGCAATTTTATTATTTTTTGCTTCATACATTTCGAAGCTCTGTTAGGTATAGAAAAATGTAGTACTATTGTGTCCTTTTGACGAATTGACCCTTTTATAAGGATTAAATTGTTTTTTTATAGCCAAAATAGTCTTTTCTTTGAAATATACTTTGTCTTTCTTTTCATTAGTGTTATCATGACATCTGTTTTTCCAGCTTTTACTTTTAACCCATTTGTATTTAAAATGCATTGTTGTAAGCAGCATGTACTTGGGTATGGCTTTTTTACCTAAACCATCTTTAGTTTTTAATTGGGATTATCAGGCCATTTACATTTAATATGGCTGTTTATTTAGTTATGTTTAAGTCTATCTTCTTGTCTCATTTATTCTTTGTTCCCTTTTTTCTCTTTCTGCCATACTTTTGGATTGATTCTGTTTTATCTCCTTTGTCGGCTTATCAGGTATAACTCTTAGTTTTGTTTATTTAGTGGTTTTTTTAAGGTCTATAGATACATATTTAAACTTACGAGCTTACTTTCAAGTGGTATTATACCACTTCATATATAACATAAAAATCTTGCAATTACATACTTTCATTTCTTTAATTAACATTGTTTTTATACATTTTATTTATACATATGGTAAAAACTCCACATTGCATCATTCTTAGTTTTGTTTAAACAATTTTAAAGAGATGCAATCTGTTGTGTATACTTATCCATGTAGTTACCATTTCTAGTGTTCTTCATTCCTTTGTGTGAACCCATATTTTCATGTTATCACTTTTATTCTTGAAAAAAATGCCTTCTCTGCCTTCTTCCTTTCACATTTCTTGTATTGTGAGTCTGCTGGTGGTGCTTTCACCTTTTATATGATTGGAAAATTTTCATTTCATCTTAATATTTGAAAGATACTTTTGCTGGATATAGAATTCTAGGTCGATGGTCTTTTTCTTTCAGTACGTAAACATGTTGCTCCACTGTTTTCTCATTTGCAGTGTTTCCATTGAGAAATCTGCCGTCACCATGATATTTGTTCCTCTCTATCTAATTTGTCTTCCTTTTATGCCACTGGCTGTATTTAAGATTTCCTCTTTATTACTGATTTAAGGCCATTTGATAATGATGTCCTATGGTAGTTTTTTTTTTTTTGTGATTGGAGTTAGTTGAAATTGTTGGATCTGCAGGTTTATAGTTTTCACTATTTGGTAACTTTCTGTCCATTATTTCTTCATATATATATATATTATATATATATATGTATATATAATTTTTTTTTTCTGTTCCTATTCTCCCCATCTCTTTCCACCACCGACACTGAGTTTGAGGCAAACAATGGCCTGGGTGGAAGTCTATCATTATTTTGGCTGTTCCTTTAGTTCTGACCTAGGACCCCACCTATATTTCCTTGAATTAAAAATTATTTTTTAAATGACATATCATTGACAGATCATTTACCAGTATTATCAATTTGCAATGCTCTTGCAACTTTCTTTCTCATTCTGAGATTTCTTGTGCATTTGGTAAGTAAATGAAGAGTAGATGAATTAAGTGCTGCTATCTGACTTACACTTTACTTTTTGATCTTAACTTAGAAGTAAATTTTTATAATTTTTCTTATGCTCTGATGTTTCTTTTAAATTTAATACTATCCAGTTGTTACTTTGGAATCTTAATGACCCATCTCATGTGGAGCTAAACTTAGAAGTCTAGAGTAGAGAAAGTTGGAGCAGATATGCTATCCATTGGATTCTAATACTGTAAAATATGGTCTGTTTTTCTCGAATTTAAAATATCTGATTTAAATCCCAGAAGTATTTGTGCTTCCAAGTTATGTGATAAAATTAAACTAAGTTCCAGTAAACACTATACTACAAGCTACAATATGAATGCTGTATCAATTATTTAGGAGTAGGAATCAGTAATATGGATATGACAATTTCTCATTAACACTAACAAACTTAAGAGCTGTTTTTACATTAGAGTAAAATAGTAATTTAGCCGCTTAGTAAATGATTAAATGCAGAGTGTTATGTAATCAGTTCACTCAGAGTTGGTAAATGTTGCCAAACACTAATGATTCATTTCCTTAATAATGCCAAGGAGTAGAAGGCCATCAGTCTCAGTTAAGGAGCTTCTGTCAGGACTGGACTCCGCACTGCAGCAGAGGCAGCACAGCGAGGTTGGAGGAGCATAGGCATGTCCTCAAGTCTCAATTTCAGTGCTAGTAGTTGTGAAATCATGATGAACTTCACCACTCTGAAAGCTCTACTTTCCTTCTGTAGAATGCTCCAATTTATGTTATAGGATAATTACAAATACTAACATAACCAAAAGTCATTGCTACCAATTCAGGAGTCCCCAATTTGGGGTGTGGTGAGAGAAGAGAGACTATTCAGTGGAAACAGCCCAATTGTGAAACAGTTCAGCTGTGGAACAGCCCAGCTGTGAGCTCAACAACGATACAGCACTGACTACGGAAGGGCATGGCTACGAGACTGATCTAGGGTGAAGTGGCCCTCGTTCTGGCGTAGCTCTGCTCTGATTTGCTTGGGTCGGGTCTGATTCACTGTGCTCTGCTCTACTCCACTGTGGTCTTTTGAGATGTCTCTGTTCCGCTCCAATCTTATCCGGCAAGATAGCCCCACTCAGCTTTCTGTTACAGCTCCACCTAGGGAAATACAGCCTGGAGTGGAGAAGGGAAGGGTATTGCCCAAGCCAGAGAGGAGCTGATATATAGAGAGAAGTCCCCACCCGTAGTCCCTAATTGGTCCATCTTCATGTAAATGATGACTCCAAATCCTCACAGTTTGATTGTCCCCAATAGCACTGTTCTGATTGGTCAGAATGGAGCTGCTCTGATTGGTCACATGAGGGTATAGCTGTGCGGCTCGATTGG
This sequence comes from Pteropus alecto, assembly GCF_000325575.1. Classification (NCBI taxonomy): domain Eukaryota; kingdom Metazoa; phylum Chordata; class Mammalia; order Chiroptera; family Pteropodidae; genus Pteropus; species Pteropus alecto. The sequence goes on from NW_006434835.1 coordinate 12,047,483, forward strand.
ACAGGGGAAGTCTCAGTCCTATTGGTTAAATTTTCATCCTAGGAGCTCTCTTATAAGGGTCAACTAAGATGGCAGAAGCACTCAGTGCGCGGGCTGACAGGTTAGCTTGAGCTTTGCTCTGCTATGCAGTGCACATGAGAGGCCTCTGCAAATAATGGCTGCAAGATTCAGGTTATGAATTTTGGCCTGAATAACACAAGGAGTCCTTTTTGGCAGGTATATTTCTTCTGCGGGTGGTTGAGGGGGTGGGGGTGCTCAACTATACGTAGTACTGCCTGTGTTATTGTTAGGGTCGTTGAACTGGAATGTATCTGGGTAATGCTTTCTGTTGTGTCTAAGGTAGCATTTTTCTCAAGAAAACAGTATCGAGAAGGACTGGGAAAAATTAAGTATTTGTTGCAGGATTTTTGAGGAGACGAGGCGGTAGCCTTATATTATGGTTGATTTAAAAAATTTCTATTTGTTTTAATGATGAAGAAATCATTTCATATTCATATGAATTCACCTCATTCTTTTTAATAGCTCTGTGGCATTCTTTTATATGAATATAACCATAATTTACAAAGAACAGCCCTCTATTGATAGATTACTTAAACGTTTTTATATTAATAACAACACTGCAGTGACTGCCACATGCCTTAGCTTATATCTGCCAGTACGGTGTTACAGTAAATATCCAGACATTCTCAAAGGGCATAGGCATTTACATTGGGGTCTGCAATGCTTAGTCGCCCTCTAAAGAGGTCATGCCTATTTTCTCCTGCGGCGACGCTCCAGAGCATCTGTTTCGAACTTGCAAAACTCGTTTCCTTTCAAGCTTTTCATTTTTGCCAAAATCATTTATTTAAAAATTCTTATTTTAATTCTTATTTATTTAATTATAGCTGCAGTCAGATGACTTTTTAAGTGTCTATTATCCATTTTTTTAAAAATGAAATACCTGTTTACGCATTTGCCTATTTTTGTATTGGAGTTTTGTTTTTTTTTAATAAGTAGAGTTTGGAGGGGATATTTTCTACTTCATGGAAATTAGGCCTTTGTTACATATGTTGCAAATACTTGTTTTCAGTTTGCTATTTGTCTTACTGTCTTGTTTATATTTTTCCATGTAGAATTAAAAAATATATGTAGTTAAATTTCTTTATATTTTCTTTTATGATTTCCAGAATTTTGATTTTATGCACTCCATGATGTTATCTTTTTTGTTTTACAGTATTATTTTTTAAAGTTTTAATCTTCATTTCCTCATTTAGGTCATGTTAAGTAAGATGCTATTGCTGGAGTGAGCCGGCGGGTGGGAGAGGGGACCACCTCTCTGTATGATTTTTGCAACTTGTGAATCGATAATTATTTCAAAATAAAAAGTTAAAAAACAATAAGGTAAAGCAAAAGGTAAAAAAACGCCATGGTTTCGAAGTGCTGCCACGGAAATTTTCATAACTCTTGTCTGCACTAAGTGCTCAAAGAAGACAACCTTTGTGCTCTAAGTGGCAGTGTGATCTGAGATAGTGTGATCCAAACAGAAAAGAGCAACCACTGTGCACCAGGGCGTACTAATAATAGCGACTCGTTTGTATAATGCTTCACTACTTCCAGAGATATTGTTGTGTGATTCTCATAACAGTGCTGTGGAGGTAGGTTTATTGTTTCTGCTGTACACATGTGATAACAAACTCGAAGGAGTTAAGTGACTTGCTTAGGGTTACAGGATTCCCAAGAGACAGAATTGGGACCGTCCCCCAGGCTGGTGATGTTTCTACTATATCACAGTGTCCTTTGGACTTTCCCGACTCTTTCAGAGCAGAAAAAGACTCTGCGTCTAGGGCAGGATGCAGCCAGGTGGCCTGATAGCTGCTGTGTCGGTTTAGCTGCGAGGAGGGCTGTGTAGGAGATGCAGAGTATGGGGCAAGTGGTTGTTGCTGGTACAAAGGGGAAGATGAGCTTGGACAAAATGCACAATTGCTATATCCATACAGCTGCCATTATTAATGCTAATGAACTACTAATAAAAAACTTGAGTACGTAACATGCCCAGACTCTATGCTTAGCATTTAGTATATATTATTTTCTAATTATTTTCTAATTATTAGATGTATAAGAATTCTTATTCATTGCAGATGCATTAATTTGATATTTGAGAATTTTGCTTTTCTGAAACTTGATTACCTGTGATGCACAACCTCTGACAGAGAACGTTCTTCTCAGGTTTCTTTTTAGCTACTTAGTTGCCTGTCCATTCGTGCCTGAGCAGTTTTCCTTCCTTCTTGAATATCTATTTTTATGTGGACATGGACAAGGGGTTCCTAGTGGACCCATGCTCACTGCATGCCCCTTGCTTCCTCTGCCTCTCTAGCTAGCCCTTTTTAGTTTTATTTGCAAATACTCTTCCTTTTGGGATCCTGTCGTTGTGGATACTTCTTAATTTAGGGTTTTCTTCTGGATCTTCTCTGTTCACTCTACATGCTCACCGCCCTCTACTGGCAATCTCATTCATTTCAGTTATCACCTATCACCTATAAGGGACAATGTTCAAAACGACATCTGCAGACCTGATCTGTCTCTAGGGCACTTATGTACATTCAACAACTTATTAAGGATCTTCATCGAGATATCCTACAGGCATTTCCAATATCATGTATCCTCTACTTCTATGCTTGCACCATTCCTAAGTCCTTCTTCTTCCCCCTTTCCTGCATCCAGCAAATCACCACTCCTACTCCTACATATTTTTCAAAATCAGTTTTCTCCCCTCTCTCCCTCCTGCTAATCCCCAGGTAAGGCTGCCACCATCTCCTGACTAATTTTTCATGTCTCCACTCTTCTTTCAATGCATCTACATACTACAGACAGAGCATTCTTTCAAAAACCTGACTGTGCCCATTGCCTGCTTATGAATTCTGCAGTAATTCACATTACTTTCATGGCGAAGTCCAAACTTTTTAATAAAACCTGTGATGTTGTCAGTGTCTGGCCTCCTTCCTCACCTCGTTACCTTCATCTCCTCCCTTTTTCTCCAAACCAGTTACTAATATTTTCCAGCCTCGTGACCAGTCTGGTTAGGGACTCTGCTCTGTGTCCTGCTTTCTTCTTTAATAGCATTTATTACACAGAATTGCAATTGTTTATGTACATGACTGCATCCCCCACCTGTCTGTACAATGTCCAGACTTAGAGACTGTACCTTCTTCACAACTTTATTGCCAGCTGAGCACAGTGCCTAGAATACTTACATGCTCAACAGCATTTACCGAAGTTCCATTTGTTATCCTTGAGCCTAATACCTTGCAAAATCAGGCATATAGTCATTTGCTTTTTTTGGAAGCTGTAATGGAAAGAACAGAAGATTCAATTACGTAGAAAACAAGAAAAACTCTCTATTTAACAGTAATTGTCTTCTGTTTTTAATATTCCCTTAGTCAAATATGGGTGGTACGATAAAAACAATTATTATATCATATAAAGTGTAGCATCTTTCTCACCTTTGCCATATTTCAATCTTCAAATTTCTTACAGATCAGTCTGCATTTTGTATTAAAGAGAAATCAAAAGATCAAGTATCAGTGACTTATTTAAGCTGAAGAGACTGATTTCAAAGAAATGATATTATAAATTTAGCAAGAAGCAAAGCATCAGACTACCTATCGATGTACCCGAACTGATTAAAATATGCGTAGGGCATGACTTCTCGATATAAGGGTCAAACACCATAGGAAGAGTTTGCAGAGTGTTCATGAGAATGTGACCAGAAATTAAAATAACCTTTTCAAATGGAAAAAGGCATACTGCTGCTGTGAGGTAGGGGCTGAGAGCCACCATCCGTGTACAAGTAAGGTGAGGATCTGTTTACGGAGAGTGGGAGCACTTAGTGCAAAGGTTAATGTGTTCTTTGTCCCCAGGTATAAATCTCTTAAGTGAATGGTGGCTCGGGTTTTTTTTCTTTTTTCTTTTTTAATCTCAGGTTTACTGCAGCATAAGTGAAAGGACAGTTAGGAAGAAGGCACAGAATATTCATTAACCTGGAATGCAGATTACGAAAACCCAAGAAAATACAATCTAGTTTGCCGCATAGCTGAATTGGGGAGTGGTTGTAAGATAACTTGTAGCGTTCTTGTAAATAAAATCAGTGTATTTCGGTTCAGTTTCTACCTGAATTTGAACCTTTCCTTGGGTTAAGGTGATGTACATTGAGAGTCAAAAGAGGAAAAGTGCAGTGTGATGCAACAGTTAAATCCTTTTAGAGAAGGAAGCAGCATGAGGAATAAGTGGGGGTGAGGGGGAATTGGGCCACTGACAAAGCCTTTGTGAAGCAACACACTTGTGGAATATGTGGCCATTACGTAGTAGATGGATGTAGGGTTTGGTACTGTCCTTCAGAAGCCCAAGATAGCAACCAGGGTTTTAGACAGATTTTGGTGAGGTAGAAAACTGGGATCTAAACAATTTGTTTGCCTTTATCTTCTAATATTTTGTGAGAGATTCCGTTCTTCTGTTCAAGGAGTCTATTTTCCATCAAAAATGCTGCTGCTTACAATATATCTACATATATATATATACACACATATATATATATATGCACATGAAGGAAACAATAGCTAACATTTTATAGAAGCAGTTGTGAAGAATACATTAAAGTTAATGAGTATTAGGCTACTTAAATTATTTATAAGACTTCAAAATTTTAAATATTCGTCTGGAAATACAAGCTAGTTCCTGTTCACATTCCGATCAATCTTCTGCATTGTAAAATAGTTGGCCATTTTCTCTGGGTCTAGAGGAAGGTCTCTAAGTGGTTTGAGCTTACAATGCCAGATGACTATATGTGAGGATTCTGTCCTTGTCCCCTGACACACCCTGTACCCTCTTCTTCCAGAAGTCACCAGATTTTGACCATTCTAAATTCATTCTGAGGATTAAAGGCCTCATGTCTGCTGGTATTTTCCTCCCCTAAGAGAACTCAATGGAAAACGCAATGGTGAAATTAAGAGAATCATTCTTTAATGATGGGGTCTCGGGCAGTGTTATATCTAGATTTATAATCCACCATCCTGCTAAGATGTGAAGGCCCAGCTAATTGCTCTAATCCCTTCTGTCTGATTTACTTTGAAAGGAATTGTCACAGTTGTCACTCCTATCTGGGACAGTCAGATGCGGCCCTTTAAAATCTTCCTGAAAAGTAAGAGGTAGAAGAAAAGGGCTTATTTGGGAAGCGTGAGACTGTCCTTGTTCCATTTATATTAATAACTAACTGTGTAGCTTTAAGGAAATCTAGTCGTCTTTCTGGACAGAAGTTTCTACATCTGCAAAATGAGTTTTGGCCCATGGTGGGAAAGGATTGTTAGACTAGCTATAAGGTTCATTGCCTCTTAGCTCTGGTGTAAAAACACAGGACTTTATTAAGATACATTTCAAACATACACAACTGTATGCTTTGAGGACAGAAAATACACATTGGCCAATATTAAACATTTGCCATCTTTGCCTCTGGTTTTAAAGTGATAAAACATTTTGCATGAAGTCGAAGGCTACTGGGTACCACAACTTAATCCCATTCTACATCTTCTTTTCTTGTAGTAATCACTGTTCTGAATTTTGTGTTTAATATAACCATACACGGTTTTATACTTTTCAATATATGTACAAGTCCATAAATAACACATAGGATTGTTTTTAATATTTTGAGACTTTATATGAACGATGTAATAATGACAGACCATTCTTCAACTAGCTTTTTTGCTCTCTTACTATTTTTTCCACTGGGTTGTTTTGCATTTTTAATATTGATTTGTATGGGCTCTTTATATATTGTGGATATATATTGTATAATAGCATGTGTTGAAATCTTCACTTCCTCTGTAGCTTTTAAATTCTGTGAAGCTTTTAATTTAACAACAATAAAATTAAATTTGATTAATTGTGGCAGATCGCATATTCCAAAAATAGCCACAGCCTTATTGCCTGTCCAACGTGTTCTTCTAAAACTTTGCTACTCCCTCGTCTAGGAATGTAACCTATGTCTCTTGCTCCTGAAATTGGGAAGGACTTTGTGGCTGCCTTGACAATAGAGTTTGGCGGAAATGATGTTATGCAACTAAAAGCCAAGTCACAAAAAATGCCATTTACTTCTGACAGGTTATCTTGGGATACTTTCTCTTGGAACCCAGCCATCATGCCATAAAGAAATACAAGCAGAATGTGGAGAAGCTCACAAGGCCCCTGGCCCACAGCCCTGACTGAGCTCCCAGTCGACAGCCAGCACTATCTGCCAGCTGTGTGAGTGAGTGAGCCATTTTAAAAATGGGTCCTTTATTTTTCTCCAGCTATTGAGGTATAATTGACAAATACAGATTGTGTGTATTTAAGGTATACAACATGATATTTGATATACGTATACATTGTGAAGTGATTATCACAATCAAGTTAATTATCCGCCACCTTCAAAGGGATGTCTGCATCCTGTGTTCACTGTGGCATTATTCACAATAGCCAAGATATGAGAAAAACCTAAGTGTCCATCTATGGATGAATGGATAAAGAAAATGTAGTATAGGCATACCTCAAAGAAATTGCAGGTTTGGTTCTCAACCACCACAATACAGCAAGTCGTAATCTTTTTGCTGGTGGAGGGCCTTGTCTTCAATTTGTAAAAAAAAAACAAAAAAAACCAAAAAAAACAAAACCAACATCTGTGAACCATATTGAAGTGAATTGCAATAAAATGAGGTATGCCTGTGTCACCATGGAATATTGTTCAGTCTTAAGAAAGAAAATTCTGCCATTTACAACAATATGATGATAATGGACATGGAGGACATAATATTAAACGAAATAAGCTAGACACAAAAAGACAAATACTGAATGATCTCACTTACATGTGGAATCTAAAACTGTCAAACTCATGGAACAGAGAGTAGAATGGTGAGGAAAGAATCAAAGGGTACAGAATTTCATTCTTGCAGAATGAATAAATTCCAAAGATCTAATGTGCATCGTGGTGACTATAGTTAATAATAGTGCAGTGCACACTTGACACTTGCTAAGAGAGTTGATTTAAGTGTTCTCACCACACACACACGCACACACATGCACACACACAAAATCAAAACCGGGTCCTTTGCCCTCAGTCAAGCAGCCCCGGACGTGAAGAGGGAAGCCATCCCTGCCAAGCTCCGCACAGATGGCAGATTTGTGAGCACAATAAGCCATTAAGTTTTGGGGGTGGTATGTTAAGCAGTTATAGGGACTGATATAATCTGATGTATTTTATCCTTTACTGCTTATTTTTATGTGCGAATGTTGTTCTTAAGGTAATTCCTATATCAAGACCATAAAGGTGTATGGATCTATCTTTTCATCTAAGAGTTTTAAAGTTCTGCTGTTATCTTTTTGGTTTATCTGAGATTTGTATGTATATAATGTCAAATGTGGCTCTAATTTCTTTCCCATATGAACAGTTTTTCTAACACAATTTATTGGCAAGTCTGTCCACTTAGATTTTAATGCTACCTCTGTCCTGTGTGCATTTCCATATACTCGTGAGTCTATTTCTATATTTCTTATACTTTTCCTCAGTTTGTTTGCTTATTTCTATGTCAATATCATATTGTCTCATTTGTTGTTGCTTTAGAGTCAGTCTTTACATATGTCAGAACATATTTCCCTATTTGGTCTTTACTCACAATGGTCATGACTATTTTTGGCCTTTTGCTCTTCAGTATACATTTTAATATTAGCTTGTCAAATTCTATAAAATACTTTGTTGATAATATTTGTAGGTTAATTAAGAGATAATTGTATGACTATTCCTCTTATAAATTTATTATAAATGACAAAAGGAGGGACATACTGATCTATGGAATAGAATACATTCCATAAGCCATTCCATAGATTTACATATTTGTAAAAATTACACATTCTAATTGTCGTTGGTATAGAAGAGTGCATTTGTCTTTTTATTTACGTATACTTTACATGCAATAAAATACACTCATCTTAAGAATGCAGTTTGTTGAGCTCTAGCAAATGTATACATACCTCTAACACCATGTCAATTAGAATAGTACCCTCATCCTAGAAAGTTCCTTCTTGCCTCTTTCTAAGCAATTCATTCCCATCAAAAGTAGCTATGGTTCTGCCATCACCATAGAATAGTGTAATCTGCTCCTAATCTTCAAGGAAAGGGAATAATGTTCATATGTATTTTTTTTTTTTTTGAGTCTAGTTTTTTTTGGTCATTATAGCTTCTGTGAGATTCATCCACGTCGTTGCACATAACAATGGATTTTTCCACTTAGTTACTGAAAAATATTATATGCTATAAATATACCACAATTTACCCATCCTCCTGATGATGGACATTTGTATTATTTCTAATTTTTGACTACTATAAATAGAGTTACTCAGAACATTCTTACATGCATCTTTATGTGGACACATGTTTTCATTTCTCTTGAGTAAATGCATGGTGAAATTGCTGGGCCATAGGATGGATGTTTATTTAACCTTTTAAGAAACTGCTGGACTATATTTTCCAAGATGGTTTTACATTTAAACGCCCACCAGCAATGCATGAGAACTTTAGTTGCTCTACATCCTCACCAACATTTGTTATTGATCTTTTAATTTTCACCATTTTAATGAGTATGTAGTAGTATCTATAGTTTTAATTTCTATTTTTCTTATTACTTGACACATTGAGCATCTTTTCATGTGCTTATGTCTTCACCATCCATATATGTCTTGTTTTATTGAGTGTCTCTTCCAGCATTTGTCTACTTTTAAACTTTGGGTTGTTTGTCTTCTTGTTCTTGAATTGTAGGATTTTTGAAAATATATTCTGGATATCATTTATTGCAATAATTTGCCATTTTGTTTTGTTTTTTTTTTTTTTTTGATGTCTTTCAAAGAGCAAATCTTCAGCAGTTGATGAAATTCAAATTTATTATTTTTCCTTTTGTCTCTGAGACTTTGCATGCTACCTGAGGAATTTTTTTTAATAGACTTTTTTTTTTTTAGAACAGTTTTAGGTTCACAGCAAAATTGAGAGGAAGGCATAGGGAGTTCACATATACCCATTGTCCCCACACATACATAGCTTTCTCCATTCAACATCTCCCACTGGAATGGTGCATTTGTTACAGTTGATAAGCCTACACTGACATATCATAATCGTCCAAAGTCCATAGATTGCATTAGGGTTCTCTTTTGGTGTTGTACATTCTATGGCTTTTGGACAATTGTATAATGACATGTATCCACTATTGGAATATCACACAGAGTTGTATCACTGTATCTAAGGAAACATTGCCTACCTCAACATTATCAATACTTTTTTCCTATATTTTCTTAATTAAGTTTTAAAGTTTTAGTCTTACATTTAGGTCTATGATCTATTTCAAGTTATTTATTGTGTATGCAGTGAAGTGAGAGTCAATGTGCATATTTGTTCCAAATAAATTTGCAGTTTTTCCAGAACCATTTGTTGAAAAGTTTGTCCTTTCAGATTGAATTACCTTGGCACCTTTGGCAAAAATCGGTTGAGCATCTATGTGTGAATATATTTCTGGGCTCTGTATTCTATTCTATAGATCTATATTTTAATCCTTATGCTGCTGACACACTATCTTGATTCTTGTTACTTTATGATAAGTCCTGATATAATGTAATGTCAGTCTTCCAACCTTGTTCTTCTTCTGAAAAATTGTTTTGGTTATCTTAAGTCCTTTGCATTTTGATGTAGATTTAAGAATCAGCTTGTCAATTTCTGTTTCCACCATAATCTGAAACCAGCTTTTTCAAATGTTTGGTCTAGTTTTGTGTTTGATTTTAGTGAAAGCAAAAGTTGTGTAGTATCCCCAGAATGAAGGTGTGAAGGTTAAATTTTATGCATCAACTTAGCTAGGTGATAGTGCCAGTTGTTTGGTGTAACACTAATTTAGATATTGTTCTAAAGACATTTTGTGACTAACGCCTACAATCAGAAGACTTTAAGTAAAGGAAATGACCCTCAATAATGTGAATGGGCCTTATTCAATTAGTTGAAGGTCTTAAAAGCAAAAATTGAAATTTCTCGAGGAAGAAAGCTGCCTCAAGACTTTAACATAGAAATCCTATCTGAATTCCACACTCTTGGTCTGTCCTACAGCTGTCAGCCTTCAGAACCCTAACTGACACAGAAGGGCAAAACAAACAAACAAATGGAAAATAAAAAACTTTTATTTTGTAGTTATTTACATCTTAGAGTAACATTTTCCATGGACTTACTATTAAATGTGATATAAGTCTGAGAGAAGGGAAAAAATATGCTTTTTTTTGCAGGAGAAAAGTGAGAAAACTTCATGGAAACTCTCAGAAAGGGCAGTTCCTCAGTATGGGAAGCTATAGTGAGAATGGCTGTGAGAATACAGCCTCTTGGCAGTGTGCATTTTACTAAGCATTTTCACATGACTCATCATGCCTTCTTTTAATGTATCCATGCCAACTCTGTGAGCAGCTTTGGTGCTTGGAACACAGATGTCCTCAAAGAACTCATGGATTAATGAGACAGTCACGCACCCAGCGGCATGAAATGAGTCCTGTGACAGGGCTAAGTAAAGGTTACCGTGGGAACATTTAAGAGGCATGGATGCCCTTTAACCAAGCACACGAGGTGTGTTATTAGTGGTAGGAGCTGAGCTGTTCAAGAGAGCAAGGATCTGAGATGATGGAGGGAAGCCTCAGCTTTTTCCTTGCCCATGGCTGACAGGACCAGGCCTTGCAAATGTCCCAGAGCTCTCTGAGGACAAGCCATGTGTCCGGGGAACCCTTTACATCCTCACTTCTCCAGTGTAGAATCTTCTTGACTGTGAAGAAGTCCCAAGGGATCTATTCCCCTTGGCGAGATACCCCTTGCTTATGTGTGCACATGCAAAAAGCCCAGGCCTGCATACATACGTAAAAATTTTACATAGCAGGACTGATCTGCCACAACCACAGAATTCTACTGGGGAAAAATCTCATGATTAGGATCTCAACATCTACATTTCCCCCTGACAGCCATCCCACACAGGTTAATGATGAGGCTTTGGAGTCTGTGTCTAGGGACACGATGTGTGCTTCAAGAGCTGTGCTGGTGCGTGAATCATTATTCACAAAAGAAAGCGAAAACTCAAACCAGGTGTTATGTTCCTAAGACCTTTGAATCAATTTCAAACTGGCATGTCATCCTTGATGTAAATATGATATCCATCTTCAACAAAATTTTATAAGCAAGAAGTGGACTTTCATTGGGCCTCCAGTAGCACCGTTTCTGAATTTCTCATCTTTAAATTAGTGAGAAGTGGCAATGAAGAGCATGAAGGGTGTCTATTACTTCCAGGCCCAGAAGTGTGAAGGGTATAGGAAAGCAAATAGCCATCACGTAAGTGGGCTGTAGGAGGACAGTGTGCCATCCTGGGCTAAGACAGAGCAAGAAGGCCTGGAGTTTGGAGATAGGTGTATACCGTGAAACCATCACCACAATCTATACTGATCTCTAAACTCATCAACTCCTATACACTAAATATGTACAATTTTTAGATGTCAATCATACCTCGATAAAATGGTTTTAAACAATAGAAAATAAGACATAGGGAAGTTCGCTGAAAGGATTGAGTGTATCAGGGATTTTGATAATGGGCCATGAGTTCCAGAGGAACCAGTGCAAGGGAATTAGAAGAATGGAAGACGAGGTCGGGTTAGAGGATTTTAAAGAGCCACACAGAGTTGAGAGATGGCCTTGTGATTTTTGGTTATTTACCCAGTGGCTCAGTTCAGGTCTTGGAAATATCTTGTCCATCCGCAAATGTTGTTGGTTCTAACTTTACCATAGCTGTCAAATCTCGCATCTCGTCACTTCCACTGCTGCCAGCGTACTCTGAGATGTGTTTTCCCCTTCGCTGGACTTCTAACTGGCCGCTTTTCTACCACTCGTGCTTCCCGCCTTTTCTGCCCAGCAGCCAGAGTGGGTTTTTTAAGAAACGTCAGGAGATCCCGTCATTCCCTTGCTCAGAAGTCTCGAGGGTATTCTCATCATGTGCAGACACAAGTACTCTGGCCCGTGAACTTCCCGAGCCTGTCATCCTCTTCATTTCGCACTGCTGTCCGCCATCCCCGGTGCTGAGCGTGAGTTTGTCTTAGGGCCTTTTCCCCTTACTGTTCCTTCTACTTGCAAAGCTCTTCCTCCAGATACTCTCGTGGCTCCCTCCCTTATTTTGTTGGATTTGTTCAAATGCCACCTTATCTGAGAGACCATCTATGACCATCTTGACTAAAATAGCATCTCCTTACCATTCTCTGTCTCTTCGTCTGCTTGATCTTCACAGCACTTTACTATGACATAATGCCATATTGCACATTTGCCTGTTACTATCTGTTGCCTGACTTTCCTCCTGAAAAGTTCAGTGGGAAGTTTGGTCACTGCTGAATTCTCCAGAAATAAATATTTCTTGAATAAATGAATGGGTGATTGAACCTATATTTGATAGTGTTTCCTAACATTTATATTGTAATTCCATTTGCCTCTTCTGTCATGTTAGGGAGCTCTGTATGACTTCTTGTTATTTCTTTGCTTGAGAGACTTTTTCCTCTTTTATTTATTTGACTGAGATTCAAGTTCATCTGTGATTTGACATCATCCTGTATATACATTTTTATCTTTCATTGCTCCCCAACCAGTGGCTACTGCTCCTATGTTATTTTTGTTTATTTTTGCTGCTAGAACTTTGCATGTCTATATCCCTACTTATCTTTTCCTAAAGCTGTGTAGAGCTTGAAGGCTGTGCCATAAAACTTGTCACTTGGTCATGTACTTTATGATATTTATTTCAGATAAAAAAAATAGGCAATGGGAAGATTATTAGATACTTCGGGAGAATTTGAACATGTGAGAAATGTCAGAAGCCTCAGAATTCTAGTACCCAAGACTTGTCTATCTGGTAGGATTTTTAACTATGTGGGGTGCAGGTTTTTTGAAGTAGGTTTTCCCAGAGTAGAAATCACCTGCATTCAGTTTGTATTTTAGAGATTTTCTCCTGGCTTGCTTACTAGACGGGGGAGGATAAAAGGATTACAGGGTAGGTCTCACTTCAGACCATAAAGAACTGCAAAAAACCCCAGTGGTGTTCCCCTAGATACTGGTAACATTTCCCATAAGCCTCATTTTTTTCTGGAAAGACCGAGCAAGCTAATTAGATCTTATTCTAACTTTTGCCTCATGTAAATCTATAAGAAGTCTATAATCTAACTATCATCACTGTTATGATCATCTGTACCTGAAAATGTAGATCATCATGACCCTGCTTTGGTGGGGAAGAATTCTATCCAGTATGCAGGTCACAATTTTTTTAATTATTAGGGGACCTGTCTTCAGTGAGGTGTCATATTTTAACAAAGCTGTAATCTAGTAACCTGAAACAAATGTCAATGCAGAATTAATTTATTTTATAATTAATGTTCAATCCTTGGTGTCAAATGGATATAATAATTTAATAGTAATAATTAGACTTTATTGTGATTAACTTAAGTAAAGAATACATTCAGAGCTATACAACGTAGTGGTGAGAGTTGATTTTTGATCTATGTATTCTTTAGAAGACTACTGTAAAGATGTCAGTTCAGGCCAAAATAGTCTATAAATTTAATGCTGATTCAATACAAGTTGCAAATTTAAAAAATGAATACTAGCGGCCAGAAAATTTGGGGGAAAAATTGGGCGGATATGCCTTACTAGATATCACAGTATGCTATAAAGTAAATGTCATAGGAATAATGTGATATTGGCAAAGGAATGGGTAGATAAATGAAAGAGAAGAGAAAATAATAGAGTCTAGTTTATATTAGAATTTTATATATTATGAAATCAGCACTTCTAACCAATGGAGAAAACCTTAATTATTCAGTCAGTGATCTTGGAGCATGGGCCTGAATTAGCAAGAAATTTATCTCACATTTTATACATTAAGAATGTCTAGCTGGATTAAAGATTAAATTTTTTAAAAAAATCAAATGTATTATTAGAGAAAAATTTCCTTCTAATCTTTAAGTGGAAGTGGCTTTTCATTGTTTGGCACCACAACCAGAAACTGCGGGGTAAAAGAACACAAGCATGACTTCATAAAGTTTAGAATTTCTATATGACAAACTATAATGTTCATTTATTTTTTCAGTCACCCAATGTATATTGTGTAACCACTATATGCAAGGTACAGACGGGAATAATATGTAGTTAGTATGGCATACAGTGAGTTAAAATTTTAAATGTATAATGAATTCTTACAAATCAATAGAAAAAAGATGAACAACTTGAGAGAAAACAGGCAAAATACATGTAAGGGTAATTTATCAAAGTACAAAAAGCCGATAAACAAATTAAAAAATAAAAAGCTCTATAATCAAAGATGTAATTTAAAATAACAATAAGATATAGCTTTTCATTTATTATATTAATAAAGATTTAAAGGCTTGATAATATCCACTATTGGTTAGGGTATAAACAAATAGGCATCTCAACTTCCTTTGTGAAAATATAAATTGTACAACGTTTGGAGGGCAATTTGGCAACGTTTAATATGTTTAAAATGTGCATAACTTTTCACCCAGCAATTCTATTTCTAGAAATGAATTCTAGGGAAATACTGCACAAGTGTGCAGAGATTTATGCAAAAGGTTTTGATTTGTAGCCGTGCTTATACAGGAGCCCCCACCCCTTATCCATGGGATGTGGTCCAAATGCCCAGTGAATGCTCAGTACTGAACCCTAGATAATCTATGTTTTATTCTGTGCATACCTATCTATGGTAAAATTTACAAATTATGCACAATAAGAGATTAACAATAACTAATAATAAGATAGAACAATTATAACAATCTCTCTGTCTCTGTCTCTGTCTCTCTGTCTCTCTCTCAAACTGAGAGGGTTACTAATTGGCTAATGGGTAGGTAGAATAGACAGCATGAATTTGCTGGACAAAGGGATGATTCCTGTCCTGGGCAGGACAGAGTAGTACAGCGTGAGATTTCATCACGATACTCAAGAATGGCACACAATTTGAAACTTATGAATGTTTATTTCTGAAATTTTCCATTTCATATTTTCAGCTCATGGTTGACCATGGGTAACTGAAACTGTAGAAAGTGAAACCATGGATAACGGGGACTACTATACTAACTAAATGTGAAAATCACCTAAACATCTATCCATAAGGATTAAATAAAATGTGTTATATCCATACAATGAAATTCTGTGAAACTGTCCAAAAATAAGGTAATTGTTTGTGTAACTACATGGAAACATGCCCACAATATATTGTTATACTAAGAAAGTTTTATAGTATGTAAAGCATGACTCCATTTTTAAAGTATATATGTGTAGGTATTCAAAACTGTAGATGTACATAGTAATACATAGAAGCAGCATAAAAGTATTAATCATCTCTGAGCAATGAGATTTCAGGAGATTTATATTTATCTTTTTATATGTCAGTATCTTTGGGATTTTTTAAAATAAAGAATGTGTCTTGCTTTAATAATAAAGGGATAGTCTCATTTGAAAAAATTAAATCACAAAACCATAAAAATAATCTCTGTATATTACTTTATAGTCACAACTCTCTTCTGCATACACTTTCCATAAAGAATAATAGGATCTTTAGTCCCAGCTTTTTGTTGCGCTGAGAAATTTGCTTTGTCAGTTCCCAGCGATCATTTTGGTGAGCATTTCTGTAGAGCTGGACCCTGAGATTCATAGAGAGGACTAGGATATGATGCCTAACCCGCAGGAGCTTGACATCTTATAATGTGGTCAGTTTGAGGGAGTAAGAAGAGCTGTTAGCTGGAGGAGACTGGTCAGTTCACCTACAGGGTCCTTAAGAAATGTTCTCGAAGGCATCCTAAAGACTAATAAAAAGATGCACAACAGTGGCTCCTGAGTTTAGCCCGCTGCCTGCGTTTGGTCATCTTGATCTAGGAGCATGCCCTCCTTTCACAGATGGACCAGTTAGGTGACATTTCCTTGAAGGCACTGATTGCTTAGTGGCTCTATTGGATCTATATGTTCAGATCCCCACCTCTGGTATCACCTCATTCTTTGGCTCCCTCATGCTTTAAAAAAATGAAAAATTGCCTTAAAAACACTGGGTAGTGGCAGGCCAATTTGTTTGGCCCATAGGAAAGTGGACAGTTTGTCTGAGCATCAGTTTACTCTAGTGATGAGTTAGCTTAGCTCCTGGGAAGATTGACAGAGTTCTGGTTTTCAAACCCATGCTACCAGCCCCACTTGTTGTGATTCTCCTGGGCTCAGGAACTCACCTGCCTCATTTCTTTATTGGATAATATAAAGTTTATCTGGCTTCCTGTGATAAGCAGAGCCTTTCATGCTGTGGTCTAAGATAGGGCCCTGATATTACTTGTTAGAACTCATATCAGTAAGAGTATAAATGTGTCAACCCAGAGAGAAATAATTACACATGGGATCTATTCTCTTGGGTCTCCCTGTATTCTGTGGGGAAGAGAGGGTAAACCATTCACACAGATAACCAAGTGTGTGGTACAGAATGTGAAGAGTGAGCAGGGGCCTGTGGAGGCTCAGAAGGAGAGTTCTGTCCCGTTACAGACACACAGGATGCTTAAAGGAACAGGGAGCATATAGGAAATCTCACAGAACAGGAGTAATAGATAAAATGTAAAGACCCTAGATGTCTCCTTCCAGTAGGAATCAGGTGGCCTCTGGGATGCATTCTTGGAGTACTTGAGATTTATGTGTTACTAGAAGCTACCTGCAAACACATGATTGTTCTGTAAAGCCTTTTTTGGGCAGAGGAACATGAAGTGGAGGTAGTGTGTAGAACCTGAGAGGTATACATTATTGAGGTCTGAAAGATAGTTAGGTTTATGATGCTTCTTTGTCAATAGTAACAAGAGAAGGCCATAGGATTTTCAGGGACCTTCAACAGGAAATGAGAAACAACAAGGTCCTTGACTGAGAAATCTGAGGTTCTAATAGAATACTTTTTCTCAAACCATGACCTCTTCCTAGAATGCCATTCATTGCCTTTGTTTATATCCTGTCCATTGTTTAATGCATGATCAAAGTGTATCTTCCATGATGTCTTCATCGACTCCCCACAGAAGTGATGTGCTCGTTCTGTGAGCGCCTGTAGCTTCTTACATCTCTTTCATGTATAGCATTAATTACATTCTGTCTTGTGGTCTCTTGATGATTGTACGTGTTCCTTGTCCCCTAATAAAATGTTAGCTCTGTGGTCCCATCACGTAGCAAGCACCATTCTTAGAAGCATATTAACTGTGCACTTTGTTGAGTAAGTAATGAACGAATGAGTGTTCAGACAGATTTTTGTCTAGATCAGTAGTTCGCATTACTATCTCCGAAGGAGTGTTTTGGAAATTTATGGGGGCACTTTTGGTTATCAAAATGATTGAGGGGAATTGCTGACATGTACTGGGTGTGAACCAGGTATGCCAGATATCCTGCAGTTTGTGGTACGGTCCTGCACGATGAATGACCCTGTGTCACTCATGATTTTTGAATGACCCATCAAATATTCAGGAAAGTGAAAAACATGCTCATAATTATTTGAACCTAGACGCAAGCTCCATTCTATAAATAAACACAAAGTTTATTTTTGCACCATTTTACTCTACATTGAATTTTCCAACAATGCAACCACTATGGACATTGAGAGAACATCATATTCTTTTTTTGTTTAAAATTTTACCAACTATTGAATCACCATTTGGAAAATTCCATCACTTGACAGCAGCACCACTTATAATAACTAAATCTGCATAGATTTGGACTTGTACAAATAAATACACCTGCGTAGATTTGTATTTTTGAGGTTTCATTCATGGGACAGCCATCTAACTGCTTTACGTATTCTCGGATAGGCCTGCTCAAGCATTCACTTATTAAAATACGTGTTATTTTTATTATAAATTTTTTTAAATTTCTATTTTGTATTAATTACAAAACATTTTATTATTTTAAATTGTGCCCAGGGAGAGTATACTGTCTTTGAATTCCATCTCGGGAGAGTAAAGCGGGCATTAGGTCTGACAAGTTTGAAAATTGCTGATCTAGATTGTCAGGTTTTCTATTTATTAACTGTGAAAAGCTTGGGTGCCTTGCCACACTTCCAGAAATGTTGTCAAAGGCGTTCTCAATGAAAATAAACCCAATTCAGCCCGATGGCTTCAGTTAAAAGCTGACGTTTCAAGGTAGCTTGATGGATATCTTGGGAGTTGTTTGTAATATAATCATTGGACATCACATGATAAGTTGAAATTTTCCAAGGTGTTAAGACGACCCAGTCATCTAATCCAAGGTCAGCCCACCCTTTAAGCCCTACCCACTCTCACTTTCAGCGCCTCCTTCGTGATTCCCGTATGAGTCTATAAACTAGTCTCACAGTTCCTCATCTATTAGATCAGAGGTTCTCACACTTTAGTGTGCATGAGCATCAATGAAAAGCTAATTAAAACACAGATTATTGAGCCCTGTCCCCAGAGTTTCTGATTCAGTATATCTGAGGTCGAGTTTGAGATTTTGCAATTTTAACAAGTTCTCAGGTGATGCTGTGGCTGCTGCCCACACGCTGAGAACAATTTAGGGAATGTGAGAAATTAGTATGTATTTATTTGTCCTTGCCTTGTTCCAGTACAGACTGGAAGCAGGCAATCTGTGTTTGAAGGAGAAGAAAAAAGAAGAAAAATATGTCTAATGCTAAAACACAAACCCAAGGATTTTTGTACATTTCCAGAACCAGAAGTGGGCACAAATATTGTGCTAAGTTTTCTAAAAGCTTCTGCTGCCAGGAATGCTGCATGCTTTTAAAATAGAAACCACCTCAAGCACCTGGAAAAGAACCACAGACTCTTCAGAGCTTCCATTTGGGAGAGAGTTCCCATGGCCTGCCTGGGAAGAGAGAACATCGTGCTTCGTGACAATATATTTTTAAAGAATAAACTACACACAGGAGCACACACACACATGTGTGCCGGCATTCATGGACTGGATTGACTAACAGATCCACCATATGCTTCATCTTAGATAGTTGTGTCATAGCCATTTAATTTCAAGTAAATGGCTATAATTAGAAGTCCTTACACGATTTTTGCTTGTTCTGTGCGGTTTATTTTTCACTTGCAGATATCTAACTGGAAAACAAACTGGATAGTAAGTGGAGGAAACTGCCTGCTGAAACCTTCTTCCTAAGAGAACAGGGCAGAATTTCATTTTATTTATTGTCCTTTAAAAAATCTGGTCTAATAGTCACTATGAATCCTTCACACATGACCAAGCTATTCTTTGCTTGCGATCGTCTCCTGCAGTGTTTATCTTAATGTTCTTCCATGTGTATAATTTCCCAGGAAATTTAGTACTTAATATTCTGATGGTTTCCAGGACATGTTTTGTCTCCCTACTGAGACATTATGTGATTCAAGGGCAAAGTCTGTGCCTTATACCGTTTGTTTATCTTCCAGTGCTGAGTCCACATGAGGCGCTAAATAGTTAGAGCAGTAGTTCTGCATGTGGAGTGGAGGTGAGAGTCACATATAAGGAGCTTTTAAAAACTTTATGCTCCATAGAAAGGCCCATATAATTCTTAAGGTACTAGATTTAAATTTTTTATTCCTATTATTTATATTTCTAATGATAGCTTCAACTTGTCTTTTTAAAGTCTAGTATCTTAAATATGAGAACTTGGTATATGATAAAGGCAACACCACAAAACCAATAGGTAAGTGATGGATTATTTGTAGCAAATAATAGGGAATACTGGCTCATTGATTTAGAGGAGGGAAAAAGCTGAATCCCTTAATAAATAAAGAATAAATGAAAGAATAAATGAGATTTATTTAATTGAATACTCTACTATATGCCAAGCGGTTTTGTAGATTTTGAAGAAACAGAGATGAGTGAGAGACAATGAGCTGCTGGTCTCATGTATTTTTATCCTCGTGGGGTTCTGTGGACAATTAATATACACATATACATATATTTATGTACATACACATATTTTATTTCAGTTTTTTTCCAGTCAGATTTTTCATAAAGAAAATGAAAGCAGGGTATAGGGGGAGGTGTTCTTTTAGATAGGGAAGACCTATCTGAGAAAGTGACACCGGGCAGAAATTTTCACAGAAAGCAGAAGCAGGACATGACTCAATCTGAGAAAAGGGCATTCCAGGTGGAGGAGACAAGTAACTGCAAAAATCTTCAGGCAGAAAAGAGCTTGTTTGGCTCTTTGAGGAACAATACAAAGGCCAGTGGGATGGAGCAGTGAGTGCGAGTGTATTGGGAGAGTGAGGGAGAGATTTGTCTTTGACCTTGATGGTTGACTGGGCATTGGATAGTGAGCTGGAGAAAGGCGAGAAAATAACAAAATCCAAGTATGGAGACAGAAGCCTCCTCCAGATGTGTGAGTGGCACATCTAAGCCCTTAGTCTGCATGTAGCAGGTGTGAATTCCCATGCCTCGGATGAAAGCTGAGTGGTGTGGATAGCATTGGGCAGGATGTGGTGAGTGCCATCAAACACGGGGAGATCTTGGCGTCTGTCTTTGGGCTGCTATGGCAGAATACCACCGACTGGGTGACTTAGAAACAATGGAACTTTATTTCTCACGATTCTGGAGGAAGTCTGAGATCAGGGTTCCAGCATGGTCTAGTGAGAGTCCTCTTTTGAGTCACAGACTTCTCATCGTGTCATCACATGGGGCAAGGGGCTCGGGAGCTTTGTAGGATCTCTTACAAGGGCACTAATCCCATTCATGAAGGCTTCACTCTCGTGACCTAATCACCTCCCAGAAGTCCCACCTACTAATACCATCACCTTTGGGGGTCAGGGTTTCAACAAATGAATTTTGGAGGACACAAACATTCAGATCATAGCAGTGTTCAGAATAGAGAAGCAAGAAACAGGTCTTGACAGTGGACACTATGAGCTGCATTTGACGCAGGAAACCCCCTGTGGAGGTGGCAGAGGCTGCCTTCCTTACATGCACATACGTGGATGTTGCATAGAAGGAGAATGCAGCATCTTTCCTTTGGTGAAAGTTTCTCTGGGAAGAGTGTGGAAGGATGGGGTTTTATTTCACCCTCACCCCTTTTATTCCTGCCTCTAGTGTACCCTGTCTGGGAAAGGTTCTTTTCAGTACAATTAAATGTGAAAATTATGCTGGGATTGGCATCTCATATAAGCAAAATTTTAGAGACTTGAAAGACCTAAGTCTACTTAGGTGCTATAGATCGACTCCTTCCCCTCGAGGAATTGGCTCATTTGGTTGCAGGGTTGGCAAGTCTGCAGTTCGTAGGGTAGTTTGGAGGGCTGGAAATTCAGTAGGAGTCGATGTTGCAAGTGTTGAGTCCTAATCCGCAGGGCAGCAGGCTGGAACCTCGGGCAGGGTTTCTATGTTGCAGTCTTCTGCCCTTTTTAAATACAATTGGCTTTTGACATTTATATATATTTTCTCTAGCTTTACTGAGGCATAAATGACATAAACTGTATATTTTAAAAGCGTACAACTTGATGATTTGATAGATGTGTATATATATCATGAAATGATTATCACAATCAAGTTAATGGTTACCTTTATTTTTTTTTTTTCCCCTGTGGTGAGAATGCTTAAGGTCTATTCTCTTAGCGGATTTCAAGTATACAATACATATCGCAGCCTTGAGAAGAATTCCTTCTGCTTAGGGGAAACTCAGTCTTTGCCCTTAAGGCCTTCACTGCTTCAAGAAGGGTCACCCACATTGTGGAGGGCAATCGATCTCATGATTTACTTACTCAGAGTCTACTGATTTACTGATTTTATCAATTAATTTTTACCTGTTATTTAGTTGTTTACTTATATTTACTGATTTACTGATTTTCTTACTCAAAGTTTAATCTAAAAAATACCTTTACAGAGAATTCAAGACTAATGTTTGACCAAACGATGGGCACCATAGCCTGGCCAGACCATCACAGGATGCTAAATTGCTTTGTGTTTTAGAGGGGCCTGGGCCTCCCTTGGGTATAAAGATTGTTCTTTGAAAGCGCAGTGTAAGAGAGTCGTTCAGACCACCCTCTATGGAGTCCGACCTCCACCAGTTCTCTAAACTCTGGATAATTTACTTAATCTATTTGTGCTTTAGCTTCTCAATCTGTAAAATATGAGAATAATATTACCATCTCATAAGGCTATCAGGATTAAGTGAATTAATGCAGTTAAGAGAGCCTAAAGCAGTGTCACGTAGAAGTGCTCAGTAAATCTTAGCTACAGTCATGAACACAATTATCATTATGAGATGGTTTTGGGCACGGAGAATAGGGACCCAGGAAATCAGCAAAGACAAGCCAGTAGAAGGAACTCTGAAATGAACAAGGGACAGACCTCAGCAACAGGGCCAGGGCTAAGAGGAGAAAGGGCCAGTCAAGGTATGGAATGGGTAGAGCTGGTAGATTTGAGGAGTACTTATCTTTTGTTTTATTTTTCAGCTTTCTAATTTCTTCTGACATCCTCAAGTATTCAGGAAAGTCGATGAAGAGCTACAGTTTAGTGTCAGTCACGGTTTGCAGTTGCCTTGGGGACTAGCAGCAACCATATGTTTGCTTTCCCAAGGAAGTGGTATGGTAGAGAAACAAAAGAGGGTCTCTGGTGATTTTATTTTAATATTAAAAGAAAGAATGACTCCAGAATTGGCATGCTTGGGGACATTTCAGTAACACACACATATGCCATCGCCTGCCATCTGATATCTCGTGAGCCAGCCATGCTCACTGCTCACTGTCTGCCATGTTGGCCTGTCCTCGTCTGCCTCTCGGCTTTTGTGTATGTGAAAACGTTGCCTTTGGACATTTGAATCTAGAGAGGAATAAAAAAAATTAAAAAAAAAGGGGAGAGTTAAAATGAGGTGCTTGGAATACTATATTGCAGCTCTGGTGGGGCTACAGTCGGTAAAGAGTGGTCGCTCTAAAAAGTGGCCGAATGACCTCGGACACATAGGATAAGGCCCTGGAGGGAAACAGGTAAAGCTTTGCTTGCTCACCTTAACTTCCTGGCCCATCACAGACCCACGGATTTCAGGCTCAGCCCCAGGACTGGAAAAGGACGGTTTGAGATTGGTCAGACTTGAGCACCTTGCAAACAGCTATTGCAAGCCAAGTCACTGGTGCCAGGCAAAAAAATTAGCATTTATCGCATTTCAGTAAAAATGATGTGGCCCAGTTAAATTAGATTTCTTTTCATTTACAATAGACTTAAAATCCTATTTAGCTATAATCCAACCATTGTAAAATTGGTTACAAGGATCCTAATTTTCTGAGATATTGAAGCCTCCCCATTCTATCAGAGCATCTTGATTTTATCCATTTTCATCCATCGTTAAATTTCTTATGGCTGAGAATGCCAGAGGCGACCTACCTTTCCAATCCGTTGCTGCATTCAGCAGTAACTGGATTGAGATCAGAAACGTTTATTTTATTCAATGCCTTATCTGTTCTTTTCCACTATTTTAAACACTAGTGAGGGTCAGACTGAAAATCCTTCTCTGATTCTAACTGTAATCAAGCGGGAAATGGTTTTATTTTATTTTAAACTAATACCAAGCCTAAGAAGACAGCATCGTTTCATACAATGGGATTGAATGGCCCTTTCTGCCATTGCTGAAAATTTACAGTTTGCATATCTTACCACAAAATCCATGCTTATGTGGTGTTTCACACTTAAAATTCTCTGAGCCTTCTCTCTACTTAAATTGATGTCTTTCATTTGGGAGCCAGCTCAGGATTCGTCATCTTTAGGAACTTACAGTTGCAGGTGGTCTCTCCTTCGCGTGCAAAAAACCTGCTGCTGTAAAGGTCTGTGTTACCTGTACGGTCTCTTTGTCCACAGTCTCTCCTTTGCTTCTTGTGTGTGCCTTGCTTCCCCATCCAAATAGGGCACTTTGCGAAGGCTGAGGCTATGGCTCAAACCACTCCATCTGCTTCTTTTAATAGACAGAAAACATCTGCTGAGGGATTGATTCCAACAAGAGAAAGCTTGTTTGCACAAGAGTCTCTTCTTTTCCGGGTTCCTAACATTAGGATCTTTAAAATGTTAGTGAGATAATCCTATGAGGGGCTTCTTGCTGTCTCCTTCCCTCCAGTCTCCTCTAGGCCTCATTGCCTTCCAGGGAGACATCAGTGGGCTCAGCGGCTCAGGGTGTGGGTGCTGCATGATGTGGGAGAGGGGGTGCAGTGGAGTGGGAGCAGCTGTGGCTCAGAGTCCATGCTGCGCTCACTGGTTTCCCAGGCACTGCAGCGTCCTTCCTGTAGAGCAGGGATTGACTCTGCCATGAAAACTCACCATTCTTCCTTCCTGTCCTGCCTGCAAGGTCGGTACTTACAGTTTTCCTCCGGAGCCATCTACAAAGAGATGGGAAGGATAGGATCGGGATATTTGTAGGGCGCTTGAGTCACTCTGATTCAGAGCAAGAGACAGGCAGGGCAGGAGGCAGTGTCTGTGATCCTGACCTTGGTATTCAGTATTCTCAGGTGAGCTGAAGAGCTGGTATGCACCAAAGCACGATGCTACCACCGGATGCACCTCACTGAGGCAAGGCTGACTGAGCCCATGCTTTGAGTCCCGCTCTATTGGAGGGGCTGGAGTTTGGGGTACAGAAACTTGTCCAGTGCGGCCCCTGAGATTGAGTTGCTGAACCCTCTCCCTGTGAGGACTAAAACAGTGCTCAGCATCTTCTGTGCCCAGGCTACATAACTTCTGGGTCCCAAAACCAAAGAAGAGCAGATCTCTGAGACATGTGGTGGGGTAGGGAGAGAGACACACAGGAGGATCAGAGACAATAGAATTTTATCGATTTATTATTCAGCAAACCTAATGAACCTTCCATCAGCCAGAATGTACAAAACCGAAAGTGTTCTCTCCTCGAGGGAGAGGAAGCAAGGGGCAGTAACAATATGGCATGACATGAGCCGTGCTGTGGAGAGCGCGGGGGACCGTGTGAGCCGCTGGTGGGGGCACTTCACCAGCCAAGGCTTCCTGGAGCTGAAAAACCAGAAGGCATGAAAAAGTGACAAAACGCCTTTCTTTTTCAAACTTACTAAGAAAAATATCAGCCAGAGTGCTGACAGAAAGAATTGTTTGTCGTTCCAGAAAGTTTGGGTCAAGGGTTTTTGCCTCTGTTGTTTTATTTTGTTTCCCAAAGTCAAATAACCTATTATGTTGACTTTGTGAAGAAGGAAACTTCTGGAGCTCTCTCTGGCCTTAGCCACATTTTATCGCAGAAAATGCACTGAAGGAGGAGTTAGACGAGTGTCTGGGCCGCGCCCCAACATCTTTCTGAGGTACATGGGGGCTGGGCAGCTGTGTCTGCAGCCCTTTGGCATGGAGATGCAGGGCCCGTGGCTCCTTTCCACCCTCCCACACATGTCTGTGCTCTAGGTGGCACACAGGATACGCACTACATTGGGAAGAGGAGCTGTTCTCTGGAGACAGCTTTGACTTGGCCTGCAATCTGGCCTGCCTTGTTGTTCTGGCTACTGAGGAGCTCCGGGGTTCTCTAGAAGACTCGCCATCTTACTTCCCATCAGCGACCAGTCCATTCTCCAGCACTGGCTAAAAACGTGGTGTTAGTAAGGTTAACACAGGAGACAGTTACTGCTCCAGCTACCCTAGGAGGTTGTCTATTCTCGGAACACAGGTTCCAAATATGATGGATTTGGGGGCCTCTTTTTGAGTATCCAACAGGCCTGGAAGAGGTCAGGGCTCTATCTGGCCTGGTCCCTCTCTCTTCTAAGCCCCCTACTCCTATAAGAGTTCACTCCCCAAGCTCTGAGGGGCAGAGGCAACCTGGCCAGGAAGCTCTGGCATAGCTGGGGAAAGTGGCAGTGTATTTCTTCCTTGATGGCGGTATGATTGAGGCAACTCCTACTGCATTAGTCTTGTGGGCCAGCAATACTCTTACTAATCATCAGAGAGTAAGAGGCCATCTTCCTCCTAGCCTGCCATAGGACAGGCAGCTCACTGTCGACCCACGGGAGAATTTCTCCCCTTCTGGTCCAGGATTTCCTCCCTTGATGACTTCTTCTTCTTCCTCTTCTTCTCTTCTTCTTCCTCCTCCCCCTCATCCCCCTTTCCCTTCCTCTTCCCCCCTCCTCCTTCTCCCTCTCCTCCTCTCCCTCCCTTTCTTCTCCCTCCTCCTCCCCCTCCTCTTCCTCCATTAAATTTGTGGGGGTGACTTTGTGCCACTGAGCTTTGTTGCAGCTCAGAGATGCTGATCTGAAGATAGGCCATTAGAGATGAGGTAAGATTTGAAGTCGTATGTTAGGGACTCCTGTGTCTGTTCTCTGAGGGACATCGAAAGCTCAGTTCCTCACAAAGCTCTTCCCTAATTCACACTGTAGCCCTCTTACAGTTTTTGTGGTGTTAACAAATAGAACGAGATCCTGGAACTGGAAATCACAGAAGAGCTGGGGTCCACTCTCATCACCTTCGTCTCATTCATCTTTAGCTTCTGACATCTGTCAGGCCTATACTATATAGACTTGAGAAAATGATCTTTTCTCTTTGAACCCCATCTGTAAAGTGGGGTGATCAGTGCCCATCTCACAGCGTCTTCAGAAGAGTATATCAGAACAGAATATTTTGCATGGTGCCTGGCACATAGGCTACCCCTTGGAAACAGCGATTAATGCAAGTCTTTGATCATGAAGACTGGGTGACCACAGCTGCTCCTGAGAGCAAGGACACCACAGCCTCTGAGGATAGAGGCAGGGGACAGATAGGGAGGCCTGGCCCCATGACATTTGATCCTATTTCTTTATTCTCTCTGCTTGTCAGACTTGCTATAGAGATGCTTCACCTTAGTCCAGTGCCAAGGCTGTCTGGGAGTCTGGTTTGTATTCTGCTGGGGACTGGAACAAAGCCAGGGAGACACAAAGAAGGATGTTTCCCTTTGTGTCTACAGCTGCTTCCTGGTTACAATGGGCTATTGTTGTGCTAGGCCACAATGGAGGGGAAGTGTAACTGATGGGCCAATTGATTCTGTCTCATGTCCCGGGCCTCAAATGCCTTGCTCTGTCAGGGGCATCTGAGGATTTGAGAAGTTGTCTCAAACAGTATATTAGTTATTACTGACTGGTTGATGGATTATTGATCTTAACTCTTTTCTCCTTTCCTATAATAAAATGATACCTTCATGAGCTTTGTCACATGACTTTGGCGTACTTCCCTTAGAGTAAGAGTGTATGCCCCATTGATGTCGAGCATGACTTTAACCAATGATATATTAGTATATATGATGTGAACAGAGGATTTGATTGTGCTTAGGTTATTTGGCTTGGCCTCTCGTATTTCTGCTCTCTGCCATGGAATTACATGCTCTGGATAGCTTCTGGTCCATGGAGAATGATGATACGTATGGAACATACCTGACTCTATACTTAGTCCAGATCCAAGCCTAATGGAATCCAGTTGAGATAAGCTGAATCCCAGCCTACCCATAGATCCATGAAAGAGAAAAATGAATGTTTTTGTTTTAAGCTGACGAGATTTGGGGATTGTTTTTTATGCATCGTGGTTTCGAAGCAGTAGCTGACTAATGCACTGACACATGGATCCTCTAGTAAAGAAAGCATCAGCAGATGCATTGGGTGGCTGAAGACTGGCTGATGTAAGCCCATTGGGGAGGTGCTCAGACTTTTCTGAACTAGAATGCTCAACTATCATTTTCCTTGGAGGAGATTATAGCGAACACAGGTTGGGCAAGGTTTGTTCCCTTTCTGCTTTTAATACCCAACCTGGGGCCCTGCTCAGAGTAGAGAGCTAATAAATGTATGTTAGATCTTACTGGAATGAATTAAAACATAGCCAGGCTAAGGAGGTCTTATTTCTGAAAACAGGGCTTTCTGTATGAGCATCCCAAGATGCAAATCAGAGAAGAGGCCATGAGAAGGGCAGGCCTCACCCACCCAGGGCAAGGCCAACTCCAAGAGAAGTTTCAGAAATGCCCTGAGTCTGTGAACAGTGTTGGTAGCTTTTGTTTTCTGATGGTTGCTAGAGAATACTCTTAGAAACTTATCATTTTCTATCTCAGTCAGTCTGGGCTGCTATAGCAGAATATCATAAACAGGGTAGCCAATAGGAATTATTTCTCACAGTTCTGGAGGCAGAAAAGTCCAAGATCAGGTTGCCAGCATTATTGGGTTCTGGTGAGAATTCTCTTACTGGTTTGTAGCTGGCCATCTTATTCGTGTCCTCACGTGGCCAAATGCTGAGGGGGGCGGGGGGAAGCAAACTCTCTACCATCTCTTCTCATGAGGACACTCATCCCATCATGGGGGCTCCGCCCTCATGAACTAATTACCTCCCCAAAGCCAAACCTACAGGGACTATCGCACTGGAGATTAGAGTTTCAACTTTTGAATTTTGGGAGACACAAACATTCAGTCTATACCATTTTCCCTTCTGGAAAAAACTCTTGACTATGTAAAAAACTGTCCCTCTCTTTTCTGTGCTCCCTACTGCCCCCACCAAAATTTTATATATATATATCAGACACTACTATGATGTTTCATCCCAGCAAAGGCTGGCTGTCAGCTGATCGCCACTAACCTGATTTCATAAAGACGTGAGAAATAATCCTTCTCAGAGATATTTGTATTTTTAAAGAGAATTCAAGGAGTTGCAAAAGGCTTCTCCAAGCAAAGAAATGACTCACCGATGATAGAATATCAAAAACTGCATTAGGCTGTCAGTGTTTTTGGGTGGAAAGTTCTCCTCCTATCCCTTCACTGTAATCCCTCTATGTAGGTTTCTTAAATCCTCCTGTATTAGGGTGAGATCTGCTCATCTGCTTCTGTGGCTCCTTTTGCTCTGTGTTTGGGATGAGAAAGAAAGGCAGACAATGAATTATACCAGCTTTTTCTATTTAAAATTATGGGGGAGGGCCCTCAGGGCACACATGTTTTTAAGAGTGCCTATTTGTGCTGACACCTGCTTTTGGAAGGTAAGAAGATGCCTCAAGATTTCTCCAGGAGGTGGACCCTGGAGATCGCTTCCTCCACTCCATTAAGCAGCCTGTCCTGACGCCTAGACAGATGTCACCCTATGCTCTTTCTTCGGCCAGCTCCTTGGAGGGGTTGGACTTTTAGGTCATTGTTTCCAGATTAAGGCTGATTGGAATTAATACAGGGTCAGCATTTAAAAACAACTGTGTTTCTTTCTGTGAGTGCAGGAAAGCAGCAGAAGAGTGGGGATTGTAAGGTGGTAGGAGCCTCAGATTTGGGGTCTGAGGGCTGGAAGCTCAGTGTTCTCATCTGGGAATTGTAGGAAATCAAAGCTTGTCTCACAGGGTTGTCATGAGGATCAGATGAGATATAGCATGTGAAAGCACTCTGAGGGGCAGAACTCCCTGTGAATATTAATTCTTAACAGAGTGATTATAGAGATTAATATAGTGCATTAAGGCTGATGAAATTTACTTCGACTTCCTGCCAGATGTAGTGTCATGAGGCAAAGTCGTGGGCAAGCAGGAGTGCTCTGGTACCAGACAGCCGGGTTCTGATCCCAGCTTCTCCACCTGCCCTCTCTGTGGTCACTGTCAGATTTAAGTGAATTGATATCTGAAATGAATACATGTGTTTTAAGTAAAAAAAAAAAAAGTGTTTAAATTGTGCATGGCAGACAGTAATCTTTCAAGAGGTGCCAGACATATTTTTTTCACTTCTTATTTCAAAATAACCACAGATTTGCTGGAAGTTGCAAAGAAATATATAGAAAGGTCTCACATACTCTTCACCCAGTCTCCCCCAAAACTGACACCTGGAACCGTGATAGTTCACTATCAATACCAGGAAGATGACATGGGTACAACCTACTGAGCCGGTTCAGGTTTCACCAGATTTACATGTACCTATTTGTGTCTGTGAGTGTGTGTGTGTGTCTCTACATACAGCTTCATGAAAACACTGCCACAGTCAAGACAGAGCTGTACAGTCACCATAAGACTTTTGCTTGCTACCCGCTTATAGCCACACCAGACGCCTATCTTAAATTCATTGAAGTAGTCCGGAAACAGAATTCTTCTCAGCAGAAGCGTATTTTTGTAGCAAGATGTGCCTGACACTGCACTTGTGAAGTTGTAAGCTCCCTGTCCTTGGAAGCATTCAAATAGAAGCTGGATCTTCTTTGTCAGGGATTCTTTAAAGTGGTAATACAGGAAAGGGAGAGTGGGTAGGGCTGAATTGAACTCTGAGCTCCCAACTCTAAGCTTTTAGGATTGTACAGGAAAGTACCCTAAAGGAGGTGAGGTTTCAAACTGGCCTTGAGGAATAGGAAGGCAAAGGGGAGAGGGGAGAACACACCAGGTGAGCCGAAAGGAGAGCCAGTTCTCTGACCTGGGTGACGAAGGTATAACTCTGGAGGAGAAGATTGGGTTACTCTGGAAACAGCTTTCTGGGCCATGTGGAACCCAAGAAGTAGGCTTCATCTCCATTCTGAGCCAAGGAGTGAACAGCCAGATTGTCCGGTCGTCAAGGTATCCGCCCAGTGGCTGGCTCTTAGAGCAGGCACCCAAGACAAGCTCCCTGCTCCTCTGGGCTGCTGTGCTACAGTCCATATTCCCCGATCAGTCTGCACAGAGTGAGTGGCCCCGAACTGTTTCTTCTTGATAACTCAGACTCATTTTTGAAAAGGAAATATGAGCAGCCCCAATGGGTCTGCTTCTTCTAGCACCGTCTGTTAACAATGTTTTTTTCCCAGAATGCATTCATTCATTCTTTTTTTTTTTTCCCAGGGAGCTCAGCAGGTAATTTAAAAGACTAACAAACTTTGGCATAGATCATTTTAAGAGCCAGGGAGCTGGGTGGAATAATAACGAAGCCATCTAGTGATAGAGTTGCTTCCTGATGCAGGAGCATATCAAAGAGGTTAGGTCCATGAGTGTGGCTCTGCAGCGCACCCCCTCTATTATCAAGCTCTTAATTACTTCATTAAAATTCAGCAGAGAAGCTGCCCAAATCCAGTAGCATGCCCAAGGCTTGCTGGGTGATTTCCCTGCCTCTGGCCATACGTAGTTTTTAGCTCTTTAGGTCTCCAGGGATGGGAGGCCAGATCTTAGGCAGACAGAGCTGCTGCTGCTGGCTGTGTTGACTCGCGGTGCTGGGGCGGCTGCCTGTCTTCTGCAGGGCTGGGTTTCTGCCCCCTCTCCCTGCTGATCCTGTGTCCTTGGGGAAGGAGCTGCCCTACAAAATTGTTTTCCAGATCACAGAAGTCTCCTCGGTTCGAAGTGCACGCTTTCTGGAACTTTTTGGAGGAGATGGATTGCTGCCTACCCTTCCTCTTTAAAACAGCATTTGGGACACTTATTCAGCACGGGTGGCTCATTGCGGGGAGTGGTCGTGGTCCGCTTTGTGTGAGAACACTTTGGTTCTATCCCTAGTTTTCCGGCCTCCTTGAGCCTCAGTTTTACTCTCTGTAAAACGAAGCCGTTAATGGATAGTCCCTCCTTGAGTCTAAATTCTCTTGGTGTTTAAGAGTATCCATTTCCTCCTAGGGCTGTAATATAGTGACACCTTCTGACATGGAATTGCACCAAGCAGCTTCTATCATAAACTGTCCCTGTTGGCTCTCACAGAATTCTAAATGCTGTTCCTTTTAGTGATCAGGAAAACTGCCTGAGGTATCTTTATTCTTAAACATAGATTTTAGTCCACAAGGAATGACACAAATGTGGTCCTACTTCCTTTTTGGAGTCCAGTGAGTACATGGGCTTTTTTTGGCAGCTGTTTTTTAGGTCCAGGGGTTTTTTTACTATCTCTGGATTTCTGTCTGTGTTCCCAGTGGACTGGATTTTTTAAGAATCACACTGATTTTGCAAAAGACAGTGCATCTAAATGTGTCCATCACTTAGCGGAGGCGACGCGTTTGTCATTAAATTTGCAGAAGTTTCATCTGTCCTTTCCTGTGCTCCTTCTGCCGTCCTGTGTTTATGTTGCTTTTTTCTAATCACTGTATCTGTCAACAGCCCTTGAGGGAAGAACAGAGGGAGTTCAGGATCTCCTGGGCTGTGGCCACTGGAGTCTCCAAGGGACCTATCACGGAGATCCACTGTGGCAGGAAGCTCTGCCGAGGCTCCGCACCGGGAGGGCTCAGGCAGAGTTGGCAGGGCTGCGCCCGCAGACAGGTCAGGGAGAGACGCGGTCTTCTGAAGAAGGAAGATTAAGGAGAAGACCTCGTGCTGAGGTGGGGACCAGTCATGCCCAGTTGCCAGGCAGAGACCTGACAGTCAAACAAACAAACAAACAAGCAAGCAAGTATGCACCTCCTCTGAGGATTTCCAGGATAATGAGAGCCTCGCACAGGTCCTGGTTCTTCTTCCCTTCTGTCTCCCCAGTGAGAGGAGAATGTGGAACCCTTGCCGGGCCCAGGCCTTGGACCTGGGGGAGTTTCTAAATCCAGCAGGTATGGGTGATATTTGAGGACTTAGCATTTGGGGAGTGACTGGCTTTAGAGCCAAATATCGCTTCTGGCCTCAGGAAAATGCTAGAGTCACTGGCGTTGGACAGCCTGACATTACTCAGAGAACTGTCTTACGTGTTTTCTTTTTCTTTGTTTGGTAGTTAAAACTTTGAGGGAAAGGATAATCTTTTCATAATGCTTCTTTCTCCTGAATTTATTCATCACTCTAAATGGTCATAACTCTCACAGTTTTATTGAGCTCTTCTGATTTCATTTTAAAGACTGATTTTGCCTTGTTTCTCAGTCTGGCTGAGCATCTTTCTGTCTCTCTGGTAGTGGGGCCGCACATGCTATTTGGGAAAGGTTGCTCTCTATATACTGTGTGATTGGTCTTAAGGACATGTGGCATTGAATTGCTGGCTGGGACCTCTATTGTTTTAGTTATAATGGTGCCATATTGAAGGGCCTGAGCTTGGTATGAGCTTGGGCAAGTCACGTCACCTCTGCAAGCCTTGGTGTCCCTATGTGTTAAATGTCCATTAAATGAAAATGCTCTCTACCTTGTCTGCTTTGAAGAGTTGCTGTATCAGGTGAATTATCATCTGTAAAAGAATCTTGAAAATTGTAAAAGTTTGAAAGATGTGACGGTAAATTTTATGTGTCGACTGGGCCACGAGGATGCCAGAGTAAACATTATTTCTGGATGTCTGTGTGTTTTGCATGAGATTAGCATTTGAATTGGTGGACTGGTAAAGTAGATGTCTCCCCATAATGCCGTTGGGCACCATCCAATCCAGCGAAGGCCCGAATAGAACAAAAAGCAGAGGGAGGGAGGAGTCATGCCTCCTCCTGTCTGACGGCATGAACAGGGATGTGGGTTTCTCCCGCCCTCAGCCTGAGATTACATCATTGGCTGCCCTGGTTTTCAGGCCTTCAGACTCAGACTGAATCATACCTCAGCCTTCCTGGATCTCCCTCCGCTTGAAGACAGCAGATTGTGAGACTTCTTGGCCTCCAGAATCAGGTGAGGCAGTTCCTGGAAATGAATCAATCAATCCCTGCCCCGCCCCTCCCCATATGCTTGTTTTTCTCGGTTCGGTTTCTCCAGAGAACTCTGACTAATACAGGGGAGCGTAGGGTGCCTGACCCTTTCCAGGCCTTCTTGGAAGTGCAGTTACTCCCAAGAGGCAGAGCTAGTGGATGCTCAGAAGCTCAGAGCTCATTCCTTTAAGTAGAAAATATTTTTGGGGGTGTTCAGGTTTACACCTGGCTCTAATATACTCAATTTAGTGAAATTTATTGTAGCCCTGTATGTACCAAGCCCTATGCTAGGCAAAGGCAAGGCGATGTGGCGTAGAGAGGTCACACAGGAGTCCTGTCCCAGGATCACATTCTGGTTCCGATGGGGCCTATCCCAGCATACCTGACCTTCACGTTGGTAAAACTGCATGTGCTTCAGCCCAGGTCCTGTGAAAGTAGTGCCTGTGGCAAGAATGAAAGAACTAATACTTTATTTGGGAGGTTCAAGCCCAAAGTAATGAGAGTAAAGGCAGAAAGGGGAAAGCAAGGCAAGGCAAGATGCGAAGTAACACAATGCTCTGTGTTACTCTGCTGGCCAGAGGTTTCTGAGAAGCATTGCAAAGACATACCAGATCCTCCACAGGCGTGTTTCCTTGGCGCACTGGATTTCTTGGGCAGGTTTGCAGGGCAAAAACTCACTTTGAAGCAATTCATACTGAGGTGAAAGCTCCTATCGCTCTGTCCAGTTTTCTTCCATTTCTGTTTCTCATCGGTCAAGGTTCTATCTAGAGGGAATTGACACAATTGCACTTTTAAGTTGTGTCATCGAGCCCCAAGTGGTTGTTCAGAAGGCCAGGTCCCGTGCCCCATGATGTCACACTTCATATAAGTACAGAAGTGACGGGACAACTTGGCACAGGTGTGGTCCAACCAGAGAAAGGATGAGGGGATCTGAGAAGGCGTACAGGCTTTGGCTCCTGGACACTGACCCTCTTTTCCTCAAGGTCAGGGAGACTTGACATCCATTGGAGCGAGGGGGCGGATACGGCCTACCTTCTAAATTCCTTCCTTTATCTCCCATCTCCTGGAAATGATTGCATCCTGCCGACAGGTCCTGAGCTCAGAGATTCTCATCCAGGGGCTTAGCAGTATCAGAGTGGCTTCTGTTGCCCCACCTCAGCGCCCCCCCACTCCCCACCGGGAACCCAATCCAGCTTTATCCTCCCAGCAATCCCTTACGAGAAGCCCAGATCCTTATTAAGAAACACTATGGATTTTTAGAGTAAAAAAATTCTATGGAGAGACTTCAGAAGCAGGCCGGGGAGATTATAAAGAAATGTGGGCTAGTTTTCCAAGGAGACTTTATAGAATATTCAATAGCACTCATGTCATAAAAGGCCTATGGAGGTTTCGAAAGCCGAGGCTTGCCCTGAATTACGGTTTCCTGATGCAGAGCCCAGCAAAAGGTCACAGCGTAACAGATTAGGGCTTGATTCTGCGGCACTTGTGAAAATACAGGCACCTCACTGAAATGCAATGGGGATATTAATTTCCAAGGTTGAAGTTCAATTTAACAGAAAGACAGAGTAGAAAATAGAGTTGTCTTTTCAACCCCAGTGGTCACGATAGAACCCCACCCCGGTGCTCTCCAAAAACCGGCTCCCAGCCGGCTCCCAGACCTTCTCAAACGGGCTTTGTGCTTTTCTTTCGATGATAACTGCAGCCGGGGAGCTGGAGGGACAGCAATTACTGTCCACAGACGAGGGACCTGAGGCATTTGGAGGTTAATCTACTCTCTCACAGGCACAGAAAAAGTCAGGTCATGAGGCAGTTTGTAGTTAGTAAAATCCTGCTCCCAGCTGGGAGCGGATGACCACGGTTACAATTAACTTCTAGGTAGAAAGAAAGGGTATTAACTTGTATCCCTACTGTGTGCCAGGCCCCATGGGAACTATTTGACATACACCTTCTCACTCAATTTTACAGTGAATCTGATAGGTCAATATTCTCTCTATTTATTAGGAAACTGAAGCTCAGAGCGGTAAGGAAAGTTTTCCAAATAAATCACATAGCTCTTCAGAGGCCTGGAGCTGATGCCTGGTGGTCTGACTGGTCCCCTCGGGCATCCGTTCTGTGTTCTCAGCCCGACTGGAACCTCCGCTACATCGGGGTCTGTGTCCTCGCGCTCCCCTCCCCATCAGTAGCCGGGTCAGGGCAGAGCCTTCGAGGTGGCTGAGAGTCGGTAGGTAGGTGGGAACCCACAAGGAAATTTCTGGGTTGTTGGGAGGATCTGGCCCATTATTCTTTGAAACTGGTCTGAAACTTGAATTTGAACTTTCTCTCCTTACCTTAAGACTAGGTGAAATGTTAGTTTCTGGGCAGATGGGATGAACTTGAGGGTGAATTTGTTCATTTAAATGAGAATGGGAACTGGAGGACAGATATTTGAAGGCCAGACAAGGTACTTCAGTGGATGGGGTGCAGAAGACAAATGGAGAGGTCGTAGGATTTTACTGTTTTTAAGGTAGACTCATAGTAGGCGCTCAGTTAACATCTTCTGGGCCTGTGACAACTTCTTCCCTAGATCCTCACCATTGGTCAGCAATGGCTCCTAGCTGAGGCTGGGGCTCTGCAGGGTTGCAACCCCATGCCCAGTGCTGACTGGAGGACCTCGGCTGTGTGGGGCGCTCCAGCAGTTTCCTGAGCAGGTGTACTACATGGGGCTTGCTGCCAGGTGCTCCTCCTGGAGGCAGAGGGGAACAGGTGGGGTCATGTATGGCAGGGATCCTCAACCCTTGGACCATGGACCAGTACCAGTCAGTGGCCTGTTAGGAACTGGGCTGCACAGCAGGAGGTGAGTGGCGGTGAGTGAGCGAAGCTTCATCTGTATTTGCAGCCGCTCCCCAGCGCTAGCATCACCACCTCGGCTCTACCTCAGGTCATCAGGCATTAGAGTCTCACAGGAGCCCCGGTCCCTGCTGCCAAAATGGTTGGGGACCGCCGATGTATGGGCTTTGGGCTCAGTGCCACCTATGACTGAATTGAGGGAGGCACTAATGAGGAAATGCGTGCGAAAGCTCCACACGAATGGCATGAGCTCTGCCTCCTGCTGCCGGTCCCTCTCAGTGGCCATCGCAGGATGAAGGCATTCTGCCGTTGCCAGGGCAGTGATGACCATGGTGAACTAATGAGGACATTATCTGAGGCAGCGATAGCCAAGTGACCGTGACCCTGGCCCGGGCTTTCAAATGGGAACTTACGTGCAGCTGTGGTCTGCGGCGCGTGTTGCTGCAGCCTGGATCACACTCAGAAAGGGTCTCATTAGTGCCGGGGACTCTCCCTCCCTGGCTCTCTTCTCTTCTGACACTGAGCGGCTTTAATTGCATTCGCTCATCCTCCGCTGTGACCTCAATGTCACCTAACCGTTTCCTTACCTTCTAACTGCTCCGAGACCGTATGTGTGCACGTGGCTTTCGCCTAGTGGGTGTGAAATGGTCACACGCACACAACTCTGAGCGGGGGAGCAGATTGATGTTTAAGGGCCATAGGCGGGAAGCGTCAAAGCCTCCGTGTTTGTGGACGATGGAGAATCTGTTTTCAGCTCACAGCCCATCTGCAAGTTACTTTTCTAGGCAAAAAGAGCAGAATTTACCCACCCCGGTTCGTACTAACGCAGTGTGACCAGAACACAGACGTAGCCTGGAGAACAAAAGATTTGGATCAGAGTAGTTGACTCTCTCATTTCGGTGTGCGTGACCCCTCTAGCACCTGGGAGGTGTGTTAGAATGCAGGCGTGTGAGCAGCATCCTTGGAGATTCGGACTCAGCCGATCTGAGTAAGGACCAGGCACCTGCAGTGTGAACAGCATCTTCTGGTTGTTTTCCATCGTGGACCACACTTTAGATCTATTGGATTAGATAAATGAATTAAAATCTGAGAGCCACAGAACCCCACACATGGAGAAAGAAGCCTTTCCTGTCTAATAGTTAGCAGCTGGTGAATGTAAGCCTATTCAATGAGACACTTGATAAAGCCTTAAAATTTGGGTGGCCATAAGCCCTGCTTTGTCTGTGTTCATGGTGCTTGTAGATCAATCAATACCTGTTAATTATTTTTAGTGCCTCCTCTGCCCCACAGAAAAGTATCTGGGTTTGGACGATAAATTTTATAGGTCTCCTACTTTAAAGTGAACCTTGAGCAAGCTTCGTAACTAAAAGAGGCATTTCTTCCTGCCAACATAAACATGAGTTAATCATCTCCCCAGCAATGTCCTTGGAATCTGAGGGGAGGAGGAAGGAGCACATGGTGTTTCCCGAGCCCTCTTT
>NW_006434835.1:12085339-12094785 GCF_000325575.1 Pteropus alecto
TCTTTCCCTTCCTATGTCCCCCACTAAGGGATCACCCAGGAAGGTGAAGAAGCCCCTGATCTCAATGAAGTTTCTTAGGCATAAATGATTTAAAAAGGCCACGGGCGTGTTTCCAGAAGCATAACAATCTTATCAAAATTATGGCTTACTCTCAATAAATTCAAATCTGTTTACATCGAACTTAGCACATATGGTGGCAACAGAAAACCTTTCCTTTTTCTAATCTCAACCATCTTCTCTCGTGTTCGACATTCAGATTTTATTTCCACAAACAGAACTGCTTTCTACATTTGAGGATGTCATTTAAGGCCAAGGAACTCCAATAAAAAAGCATTTATCAGCAGTAAAGTTTGTTTGAGGATTACCCACTGTGAATAAAACCAAGCTCCCCTTTTAAACTGAAGCATGCTATTTCGGGAATGTGACCCCTTTCATGAATAAATGACATGGTGACATTTACAGATAAAGCAAGATTTAACTGCTATGAAAGGAGGTGACAAATGTCAGAATGTCAATAATGATCCGTGAACATAATGGTTTCTTGCCTGAGCGCTGAGCAGATACATAATGTAACTGCTGCCTGCCAGCGCTCTGCGGAGAATGAGCCCCACAGTCTGGGAACAGTCGAGGAGGCTCCCAGAACCAAGAGAGCCACGGGGGTGGTAGGTGTCTGAGGCGGGGGTCTGAGTACAATGTGGCTAATAAATGAGGCTGTTAATTCTGTCAGATTGCTCTCAACTGCACTCCAGGAAGGATGAAATTTTTCTATCGTTTATGGCTCAATGTTGTCGGAGGAGGAGTCCGATGTTGTGAAAATAGCTTTCTGATTATGCCTTCATTTTCCTAAAGAGCCAAGGGTTTAGAGAGAATGTCAGGAAAAAGTCTGTTCTGTCACTAGCATGGTAAGGCCAAGGCCATGGGTAGTGCCTGACCAGGTGGTGCAGGCATAGAAGCCACGCCAAGGTCACCTCCCCTTCCAGCATGGGGGCAGTCAGCTGTCTCAGCAGCAGGTGACCAAAGTGCGCAGACTGCTCAGAGGGAACGGCCCACACCTACAGACCGATTCCCGCGGGCCGTCTCTCCTGCCTGGGTGCCAGGGTGCTGTTCCCTTCTGGTTCTGCTCCTGCATCTTCGAAGTTGTCTCGTGCTTTCTTTTACTGGCCTTCTGTGTCCTCCCTTAACATCCGATGCCCTTGGGCAGTGGCAAATGTTTAACAACCAGCTCTTGGAAAACAAGCCCCAGTTTGTTTGCAGTTTTCTGTGGTGTAAATACACTGCCCCTTCCCCCGCCCCGCCGGAAGCCAGTTTTAAACCACTTTTCAGCATGAAATCAATGAACACGGAGTCAGAAGGACAGGCATGCAGTTGCTCCAGCCAGCCTCTGTACCCCAAGGTGATCTTCGGGGTCCTCTTTGCTTTTCCACAGTCACCCCTACCTCAGTTACTACTCTATTCCCCCAAATGGGGCTATCATTGTTATGCAAGGAACCCCAAGTGTTTTATTTCCAGCCTGGATGCCTCTCCCCAGATTCAGCCCCATACAGCTGGTCCAGAAGACAACTTCTTCTGCTTCCACTTTTGCATTTGCGCTGCCTGGTCGCCTCCTTCATCTCTCACCCCCCAGGGCCAGGCCAGTCCCCCGTCCTCCTCCGCAATGCCTTTGGGTCTGGCTCATGTCCCCAGATCCCTGATGGCACCGCTCCCCTACCCCCCATTTCTGGGCAGTGTTGTCTTTTTCAGTAATATGTTAAAGCTCATGAGTGTCCAGCCCAGCTGTTACCTCGTCTGACAAGAACAGTGAGAAAACAGAGGCTCGGAGACGTTGCCTGACTTGCCAGGGGCCCTGCAGCGTGTCGTGTCAGGTTACGACGAGACCCCCAGTACCAGTGCCTTATCCTGTGTGGCCCCCCATTTCCCATTACTCCTAAAGGCCAAGGCCCAGCTTAAAATCTCCATCTCCTCGGCTTCTTCCACAGTGACCCCGGGCCTTCCTCTGAGCGCCTTTGACAGGGCCACTTCAGCGGAGGGAGGAGCAGAAGTTGTTGATGGATGTCATTCTGGAGCCTCTAGAACTACACGGTGGCACATTTTGCTCAGCCGTTCTCAGCCCCTTGGTACAGATGTGATTTTCTTTACAAATACCACAGTCCTGTTCCCTGTGGCTGCCAGAAAAGCCATGAACTTTAAGAACAGGAGCAGGTCATGAGCAGCGTTGCCATAACCAGCGCGGGCAGGCCACCAGCCTCCACCAGTAGTGTCGAGCAAGGCTTCCGGGTTTTGCCTCAGCTGGAAGGAGAGAGTTTTTTCCATATGGGAAAGTCTCTCTAAGACAAAGGGGTGACATTTCCCCATCATCCTGTACTTGGTGGGTCTGGATCATGCACCCGCCTTGTGTGAGTGGGCAGCACCACACTCCATCCACTGAAAGGCAGAGCCAGAGGCCTTTGCATCCTGGATCTGTGCAGCGGGATCTGAGTGACAGGATTCGGTTCAGGGAAAGGAGACATTTTCATTGGCTGGAAGAGTCAAGGATGATTTTCTTGGCGAGGAAGCGTGTGAGTGGAGCTTTGAAAGACAGTCAGGATTTGCTATGGAAAGACAGTCAGACAGGACACCTGGGAGAGGAAGGCCCGCAGTGAAGGGGCTCAGAGGAGGGAAAGTGGTCCTCCTCGTCTCAAATCCATCCATCTCTCGTCTTCTTTAAGGCTGCCAACGAGAGCGCTGCAGGTCCCCTAGGAGAGAGGATGTGAATCTAAGCGACTTTAGACCTTCTCCTGAAAAGAGGAGCTGATGGGATCCCCTGCAGGGAACACAGCTGGCCCTGTGGGGGCCACACAATGGGGTGGGCCAAGGTCACAGGCTTAGCTCCTCACTTCCGCAGTGTAGCCTGTGACGTTGGGCCACAGAGAGGACCCTGCCTCGGCCATCCCAAGAGATCAGCAGTACCGCTATGGGGGGCATTGGTGCAGGCTGGGGGCCCTGTACCTTCTTAGCATATGCTGAGGCAATTAGGAGCCTGACTGACATTTATGATTTTTTTTTCCTCGGCACTAACTCACTTCCATCCTGCTTTGCTCTCACAAGCTGACAAGATTTCAGCCCAATGCAGGAAGACTCGCGATGCTGTCACAAAGTACATGTAAAGAAGAGCTGAGAGGTAAATGCATTTCACTGGAAGTCAGTTTTGTCTGGAAGTTTCCCTGTGGTCGGAAGTTTCTTTGAAAACTTGGTGATGATTAAGATGTCAGTGGCAGGAAGAGTTTGCCTCTGCCTTCCTGCTGCCCAGCGCTCCCTGCTCCAGCAGGCCTCCTCCTCGGGCCTCTGCACGGAGCATGGCAGAGAAAGGTCAAGGGACGTTGAAGTTGTGGCAGGTGACAAAGGGCCCTGGCTGAGGCCAGGCCCTGCAGTGCTTTGTGGGCTGTGCGCCGGCCACCTGTGCTGGAGGCGCTTCAAGGGTTTACCTCCCTCTACATGTGGCAGATCCCAGACGATTATGCGGATGGAAAACACACTCAAATCTAGCAATTCTGCATGCTAGGGGTGGCCACAGAATCTGTCTTTAAAGGAAAATGGTTCTCTGGCCCAGGGAACTTTTAGTGAGCTCTTTGGTTATGCCAGGGCAAGGCCAGCGCCTAGTCTGGAAGGAAGAGGTGCGCAGGGAGGACCTGAGCCTGCTCTGCCTGGGGGCGCTGGGGCCGCACCTGCCATATCAGGTGAGGGGGAGAGCTGTGGAGAACAGGCTGCGGGACCCCGGATGGGGAGCAAGCAGAGAGCCCCAGCAGCCTGCCATGAGGCAGTGTCCCCCGCGCCACAGAGGTGTGCGTCATTGTGTGTGCGACATGCCTTCGAGGGTCCGTGTGGCGGGAAGAGGGCCCTGCCCTCACGTGGAGACGCGCTACCCACGGGCACCCAGAGCTGCGGGCTCTGGCGGCCAGAGTCGAGGCCTTTCTTTTCAGCGCCGTGTTCCCGCGGCTCATCCTCGGATGCCACGGGAAGTTCTGACACTCCGCAGCCGGAGATAGCCTCGCTGTGCGGAGTGACAGGAGACGGGGAGCCCACATGTGGGGAGTCGCAGAGCAGGAGCCTCTGGGGGCCTCAAGGGCCGGGGGTCAGCAAGAAGAGCTCGGTGACTGGGTCTGGACCGGGCAATGAGGTGCAGCCCCCCGAGGCCTTCTCTGGGGTTTGAAGCAGCGCTAAGCAAGGGTACCTGCTGGGAGCGCGATCTTTCGGCAGTCACAGGGGGGAACTGGATGATTTTTATTTCGACAGAAAAGGCATTGGCGACCCCGGAATAGTAGGAATACTGTTGTTTGCCTGCATGCGCCTTTGTTTAGCATTTTCTGCATTTAGGCACCTGTTAGACACTATCTTGGGCTCAGGCTTTCAAAGCCGCAGAAAAAAGACCCAGTATCTCTCCAAGTTTTCTCTCTGTCTAGTGTTTACTACCATGGCGACTACTACCACGGGTGCTGCTACAATCCAGCAGAGTCTCGCGTGATTCACAATATTTTCAACCTCTAAGGGGAAGGCTGGCTATGCTCAGAACAGGCCACAGCTGCTGGGTGACACTCGTGTCTTACACTCTTGTCCCTGTGGGCCATGGTGGTCTGACGGGAAAGGACAGATTGCTCAGGCACGGGGAGGAATAATAGTGCTCACGCTTATTCTGCTGAAATCATTTTCTTCTGAGAACTCCACGGAGTTAAGAGCAATGTGTATGGAGGCCGGAGTTGGCGTTTTGAAGACTGTCTCAGTTTCTGCCCGGACGGTGCATTTGAGAACTTAACGTCTCTCTCTTCATGCTCCCTTTAATGTCTTGTAGTTGGGATGTCTGGCGTTGGGAGTCCAGGAACTGTCTTCAGAGAGTAAAGCATGGCTCTGAGTACCACCAAGTCCCAGCCTACCTTGACCGAATTAAAGGGCACAGAACCTGCTTCAGAGGGATTTCCTGTCTCTCTACAGGGTGGCTTGAAATTAGCAGCCACTGGTGTTCATGGCCTCCTGGGCAGGACTTTTGGGCTGACAGCTTTGGCCTTCCCTCTTTGTCTTAGTTAGCCCAGGCTGTAATCACAAAATACCATAGATTGTGTGGATTAAACAACAGAAATTGATTTCTCACAGCTCTGGAGGTGGGAAGTCCAAGATCAAGGTGCCGGCCGATTCGGTTCTCTCCCTGGTTTGCACACTGCAGTGTTCTTGCTGCCTCACTGGTGGAGAGAGCTGGGTAGAGCCAGCTCTCTTGTTACTAATCTCATTGCGTGGTCTTCACCTTCGGGACAGGATCACCTCCCAAAGGCCCTGTCTAGAAATAGTATCTCATTGGGGATTACGGCTTCAACCTGTGGATTTTGGGGGGATGCAGACGTGCAGCCCCACACACGCTCTGTGCCCTCTTATCCTGGTCCCTCGCCAGAGACAAGCCAGAGCCGTGTTCCCTCCGCAGTCCTGGCCGGAGCCG
The DNA here is from genome assembly GCF_000325575.1 of Pteropus alecto. Classification (NCBI taxonomy): domain Eukaryota; kingdom Metazoa; phylum Chordata; class Mammalia; order Chiroptera; family Pteropodidae; genus Pteropus; species Pteropus alecto. The sequence goes on from NW_006434835.1 coordinate 12,090,798, forward strand.
TGTTCCCTCCGCAGTCCTGTGTTCTGGAAGGGCTCCAGCGCTGGCTCCTCGTGCTCTGGGGTAATGGCCTTCCTGCTCCGGGAGCTCTGGAGTGGGAACTGATGCTTCCTGGGGATGCAGTTCTCAGCTACAGCCTGTACCCCAGAGTTTTTGTTCTCTGGATAGTTTGCTCCCAGTCCGGACTCTGCGTGTACCCTTCTGACTGAGCAGCCTGGCATCTGCGCACAGGGGCCTCGCGGCCGCCGCCGCTGGAATGGTGGGCATCACCTGTGACCCCAGGAACGCTGCAGGAGACAGAGACCTTCCACTCGCAGAGCTTTAGCTGATCGAAAGATCAGGGTCGTGATGATCCAGACAGCGCGGGACCAGCGAGGGTGATACCAAAGCCTGTTCTAACATCCCTGCGGAAATAAATGTGGGGTGTGCCAACTCCGGGAGGGGAAATGCGCATGTGCCCATTCACATGTTAAAGCACAGAACGGTGCAGTTAGGAGATGAGCGTTTTGACGTAAATCTAGAGGAGAACACTGAACTCCAACTTGTGCATCTGTAGTTGAAAATAGTTTCTTACCTGCCATAATGAGAGAATAATTTAAACAGGACCATAAATCATAAAATCCCATTTTTCCTTCACCAGTCCTGTGGCTTGCCAAGGTCTGCTTCCTGCCTGTCCTGTCTCGCTGTCCTGGGCACCGACATTCTCATGTGCAGAGCCACAGACAGGTGGAATGGGCAGGGCCCACTTGGGGGCCTCACTCAGGTCCGGGGGGTGGCGGCCATGACTTGGCTTCACCGGGCTGTACAGTCAGAAGCACCGCTCTCTGTGACTTTTAAACTTCCAGGATGAAGGGCACAGTGCCAGTTTTCTGGTGTGGCATTTCTGTGATCGAGCCGGAGGCATTGGGGAGCTATAAACAAGTGCCATATTATGGAGCAGCATGCAGCAGCCAGGCTTCAAAGTCTGATGTTTCCTCATATCCCACAGTTTTATGACCCCATACCTTTAAATATTCATTTCCTATGCTCTATATGAGGACATAAAGCCAGATTATGCTTCCACAAGCCCTGGTGGGTGCCCCTCCCTGCGGTCCTGATGGTGGCTTCCTTGGGAGAGGAGAATCGCCTCCTCCCCTACCCAGCCCACGAGGGAGGGAGAGTGACAGCTCCAGGCCAGAAGAGCCCGCCTGACAGTGTTCCCGGTGTCCTCTGCTGAAGGTCACCTCTTTTTCCTTCACGTGTCAGATCTGGTTACTGCACTATATGTACATACGAGTAGGACGCACACCGGGAAGAGTTTACACACCTCGCCCTTTAACCTGGCCCTAAAGCCTAGCAGGCGGTCAGTGCTCCTTTGTAGAACTAATGCACGACCCTCCCACATAAAAGCCGCTTCTTCACATGCTGTGGTTTTCACAAATGCATAACACTGGGCTGGAAATAATGTAATGAGACCACATTGTCAAGTGAAGTAATAGTCTTTGTCCACTATTTCACCACCTTGCAGTCCCCTGAGCCTGGCTTACTGGAGAGAGGCCTGAGATTTGGGGGACAGAGTGCCAGGTGAGAACACTAGCCAGGGCAGGTGCAGGCGCCTGAGCTTCGGTCGCGGTTATAGATCTTTTTGGCCTGTGGTCCTTAATGAGCAGGGCATCTCTTGGTTCCTGAAACTGCTTGTCATGCCTAACAGGGTGACATACGCTGAATACACGTTTTTTTCCCCCTATGGAGTACCCCCAACTTCTTCAGTTTCTTAATACTCGGACCCGTAGACTTGCTAATCAAGCTGAACCGTTTCCATTATGCACGCAATCACCACTGCCGGGCAGGGTGTCATTTCTAGTGTCCTTAGGAAATCTGGATCTGGGCGGGACCCACAACACCCATCACAAACACTCGGCTCAACCGATTGATGTTTCTGCGTTTGATTTTTTTAGAATGACATCCCTGCACGATTAGTTCATCGGAGGTCAAATTAGTAAAGGTAGTTGTTGAATGGGAAAAGAGGCTTAGATTGGGGCCACGGTGGTGCTGAAATGTAACAGTATGACATATGTTAGAACACCCATCCATCCCAGCGTTAAGTCTCCTCTCTGTATTGCATTTCTTTACAAGAACTGGACGCAGCACACTGGACGAAGTGTTCCCACCCCAGCATGACTGCTGGGTTTACTTGTAGCAAAATGACGCAAAGGGAGAGAGAGACAGGGGTGTAGTCAACACGTCCCACGAAACGTGAAGAGTCACGCACAGCCGTCACAGCCGTGCTTGGCTCCTCATTCTCACTTTGTGCCTCAGCCTCTAACTCAGGGGATCCTGTCTGCGCCCACATCCTCTGTGCTGCCTTCTGTCTGTGTTGACACCGGCCGCATGACCCAGACTCCCACATTGCAGGTTACCAAGCACTTCCCTGTCCCACAGCCACCTCGGTTCAATGTCGCCCTTGTGAGGTAAGCCAGGCCACTATTGCCTTCCAGTTTTACAGATCTAGAAACTTACCCAGAACCATCCAGCTGATTGGAGACAGGGCTGGCGCTGGAACTCAGGACTTCCGAGTTCTTATCCAGTGCCATCTGTACTGCTCAGCACACTGCTGCCCTAACCCAAGGACTGAGAAGGAACGTCAGGTTAGCCCCAGCGATGCTGAACCCTAACAAATGCTTTTGTTTGTCGTCTTCAAAACTTCTGAAGTAAATGCTGGTTTTCTCCATGGACGCTCTCTTTGCCAGCCTCTTGGCTCCATTTCCGGGTGCTGACCTGATGCCATTCCGGCAGCGTAGATGAGATTATTCCTGATCCCTCTCTGCTCTCTGCCCCTTCACCTGACCTCTGACAGGAGCCTGGAAGTGTCCAGGCCTGTGGGTTGTGCTAGCCGGCTTCTCCATGCAGCGGGGATGGCCGGATGGAACTTGGATGAATGCACCTGTGAGAGGCTCGGCACACGGCAGGGACTTAATAAATATTAGTTCAATTAAAACTTTAGAATCAAAAGAGTGATATAAGGTGAAGAAGGGGCTAAAAGAGCGAGTTGGGTGCATTTGCCTTTGGAAGCCCCTGTCTGTCTCTTCTGGCGACCCCCCCAATGCCCCTGACACCCACTTTCAGAGAGTTCGTGCTTTTCCTTTTCCAGACATGTTCTCAGAAAAGGCCAGAGAGTCACGATTCTTATAAATGACCTGGTGCTGGTTTTCAGGTAGACTTGGGAGATGAGAAGAAGTAAAGCCCAAATAAAGGGAAGAGGCTCTGGTGACAGGGTTCTTGACCTTGGCCAGCATCCAGGGCCAAGGATGGGACCAGGGGAAGGAATCCATGGGTTCCCTCCTCTGGGTCAACTGCCTAGACGCCACTTCCCTTGGAGGAGTGAATAAAGTTCTGCCACGGCCGGGCTCTGGCGCTTAGAAAAAGATTTTAGATGCCGCAGCATTCCACCAGCGTGCTCCGCCTCCCGCTCAGTCCTGGGCATATCACAATTCCGTCCCTTCCAGAGCCAGCTGAATTAATTGGGGAAGGGAGAGCGCCCTAGTGACTTGTGCTCTGACAAGCCCTTGGTCTCTTTGAGCTCTGGTGACAGGCAGCCAGACTTCAAAGGCCCTCCATGCCCTCCAGCTTTTACCCTGCCTGTCAAGAGAGGCTGCAGAGGAGTGAATGCTGGGGCTGGGGGAGGTGGCCAGGGAGTAAGTCTCCCTGACATTTGTCCTTCCCTCACTGCCGACAGCCAACTCAAGACCAGCTCTGCAGCCCGCTGCCACGGCCCTCCAACCTCTCACACAAGGGAGACAGCCTGGAGTCTAAATTTAGCAGGAGGAGAGGAAAGGGAGGTCATCATGTCCAGGGTGAGGGCTGAAGGTGGACACAGAATAAAAGAGACAGTGGATAAGTGAGGGCAGGGAGAAAGAGAAGAGTGAGTGAGGGGAGGGACTTCGAGTCAGAGTAGCAGTTACAGACTGAAAGAGAGTCTTTTAAAGAGTTTGTGAAAATGTAGAGTGTCGAA
>NW_006434835.1:12094832-12108984 GCF_000325575.1 Pteropus alecto
ACTAACGCGTGCTAAAGGGAGCGGTCAGTTTGCATTTGCGAGCAGGCTGAATTAGAGTTCTCTCGCAGTGCAACACTAGCCTGTTCAAGCAGTTACGCTGCTGTAACTGATCTGGGGCCGGGGCATTTCCGTCCTGCAGAAGGCAAGGCCAGGGGGAGAGGGGCGGTGCTTATTACACATCTATTATGAGTCAAGACTGGAATTTACACTATTTCTTAGCTCACTTAATCCTTACAATAGTTTGTTTCACTAGCTTTCGGGATACTTTTCTTTTTTGAATCATGGATTAAGCCGAGGCTTGCCTTGTAGACTTTTAGCGACTAGCCTAGGATTCGGCGAGATCTGTCTGGTCATAAGCCCGTGCCCTTTCCAGTCTTGTAACAGATGAATGCAAATACCCTGAAAACCTTCCCACCACAATGTGAGTCTGTGGTTCTAACCTCTGCCTACAGAAAGGTCACGTTCCTTATGTTCTTTTTAATGGCAGTGATTTGTCCTTTTAATTCTCTGGTGATTTTGTTTACACTATTTGCTTAACTTGGCAAACCACATCTGCCTTGATCGGGGCTCAGCTGAGTTTCAGGAAGCTTTCGTCATCAGAGGAGAGCTTCGGATTAAAGCACCTTTGTGGCTGGTCGGAGCTTTGAAAGCTTAACGTCAATGCATGCCTTCATGAAATAGTTTCGGTGTATATCCTGATGATGTTCAGTAGGAAACTTTTGTGCAATAGAAGCATTCGGACGGAAACATCTCCCAGCAGACAGGAACACCGTGTTCAGTAAAGAGACGCTATACGCCCTGTGAGTCCCACAGTTCTTCAAGGCACACTTTTTTTTTTTTTTAACAAAAATAACTAAATGACAAGATTCAGAAGATTATTCAGAAGTGATATTTGTTTATTATTGCTTTATCACCACCTGTTGCTTGGCAGCCAGGATTTCAATAGTCATCAGTGAGGACCAACTTTCCCAGGTCCTGTGTCTGCCCGGCCAGCATGCACGTGGAGCTTGGAGATGGGCAGGAGAGTCTCCTCTGGTCTCTGCTTTATCCCAGAAACTTGCTTAGCAAACAGTAGGCACTTCTCCACATGCCTTCTTGACCAAATAGTGGATGAATGAAGGAAGGACTATTCAGAAAAGATCTCACATTTTTTTTAAAGCTAACATCTAAATGAATCCTGGAAGTATTTTAAAAGAGGAAAAGAGAGGAGCAGGCCTCTGAAAAGACTCTGTGTGTGTGTGTGTGTGTGTGTGAGAGAGAGCGAGAGAGAGAGTGTGTGTGCGTGCGTGTGTGTGGGGGAGAGTGTGTGTGTGTGTGTGAGTGTGTGTGTGGGAGAGTGTGTGTGTGTGTTTGTGAGAGTGTGTGTGAGAGAGAGAGAGAGTGTGTCTGTGTGAGAGAGAGCGAGAGAGTGTGTGTGTGTGTGTGTTTGGAGGAGGAGGAGGAGGGTAAAGATGTGGTGCTGAGCAGTGGAGGAAGAGAATGTTTTGAAGGCTCGCAGGTTCTGTCAGCAGCTGCCGCTGTTCCGTTGACCACATATGCCACTGTGCAGGTCACTCTGCAGGTCAGGAACCACCCTCCATCCAAGTATCATGCTTTCTCTGCAGCCCACGTGATCAGAACTGCTCCCCCCAGTGCCCAGGGCCGGCCTGAAAGGTGGCTTGTTTGTTCTGTAATAGGTCAGGTTCCGCTCCCCCCACTTCGCCGGGTAGCTGAGTTGCTGACCTCCAGAGGGCGGGGAGCGTAGGATTCCCTGCCTTAGCACGGGTGCACCCGCGTGAGCAGTGCAGGCCGATTTGTTGTACAAGAAATGACTACTGCATTATGAAACATGGCTCATTTCTAGCTCCGTGTGTTGTTTCCCCTGCAGCTCTTTTTATGTTAAAGCCTGTCTCTCCCAGTGTTATCTGATGGTTTCCTAGGAGATGCCCTCACCGGCCAAGCTCTCCGCTGATGCCGGAGTTGGATATTATCTATAAGCACTAAATAGCTGCTTTGTTCACTCAGCACTGCTCTGCCCTTTCTCCCTGGGCTGGTGGCTGGTTTCTCGTGAAGGTCCATAATGGCTGTGCGGAGAGAGGGAAAGGCTAAACGTATCTGCCTTCCTATACCTTCCATAGCCATGAACTGGGCCCCCAGTTCTCTGATGGGTTTATTCACTGGTAATTTTCTGTTTCAAGCTAATGTAAACACTGTGTTGGTTGGTGGTAGGTTTTCCAAATTGAGACAAAGTTGGTGCACAGAAACATGGCCAGATTTCATATGAAGGAGAACAGAAGGGTAGGTAGAGTTATTTATTCTTTTTACATCTCAGCTTCTAGCTCTGTAAAATGGAACCTATATGATAACATCTAGGAGCATCAGCAACAGCTGCTGGAATCTTCAAGCAGGGAGCCTTACTTCCTGTTTCCTAGTCTTCTCTGACAGAAGGGTTCAAATATAGCTCCAGGCTGGCTTTCCAGAATATGATGAGAAGACAGGGTGTCCCGGAAGTTTGAGGGAGCCTGCTGTCACTGTGGGAAGAGGGCTTGACAACTTGGGCAGTATCCACACAAAGATACAATTTCTAATCTGTCAAATTGCTTTTCCTTAGAAGCCCTGATTATATTAACATATTATCTGATCTGATTGTCTCTTTCAGAAATTTTCTTCTTACATCTGTAACCAAAGTCAATCAAATTTTATTGAAATCAGGAAATAAATACATCCTTTAGGAAACAATGTATGCACATATATTATTTCTAGAATTGAATTTAAGAGTAAATGACATATATCGTGGGTTAGCCCTAGATGTCTGAAGCAAGAAGGGGTAGAAGACGACAAAAGGGAACTGAAAAACAAAACAAGAACTGTTAGAAGAAAATGTGATATTGATGAGTATCTGAGCTTAAAATGCAGTTCAACACATTTTTCTTTATAGCATAGGAACAGGAAATAAAAGATTGAAGACCAACATTTGATTAAGCGAAGCAAATAATCCCAAGAGACTGAGTAAATCAGTGTTTACTACAAAAATAAAACCTTCTCCTTATCTCCTCCCTTCCCCAGCACTGTCTGGGGATCCACGGAGGAACATATACTTGGGTGAGTTCGTGACAGAGACTCCCAAAATAGAATGAGCACAAGTGCTTGAATAGGTGACAAGGACCGTGCCTGCACTGTAGCTGTGTGCAAACAGAACTCTGCCATCTATGCTCCGACAACTTCATTTGTCCATAGAGCTTTGTCTCTGGGTGGGCTAGCTGTGTGGTCCTTTGACATTAAGGGTAACAAGCTGAACCCAATTCTTATGCCTCAGACAAGGCTACGCAAAGTCTTACCAAGAGGCTCTACCCGGAATCTCCGGAATCTTCTAGTTATTGGGAAAAGCTTGACTCCTGGGTGCTCTAAAGTACCAAACAAAGTAGTAGCATTCAAACTTGCTCGATTGGGACCCACAATAAAAAATATATTTGACGATGCCAGGGAGTACACATATACACATGTAAAGATATATAAATGAAATGAACATGTCATAATACAGTACTTCATCTCACTATCCGGAATGAACTGATATTTTTCATTCTATTCCATTTCATTTTATTGCAGATAATTGATTAGGACTCTAAATTAATTTCACTTCTTGGGCACTGATCTAGAACCAAGTTTATTGGGCACCGTGAGACCATGTTTTCAAGGTTGTTGTTTTACCTGGAAGACTGTAAGAGGACAGTTTCATGTAGCAGGTATTTGAATGACATCTGACAAATATTGTAAAAACACAGTGCATCTAAAAACTTTGATGGATTCTCATTTCGCTTCACAATAATAGATCGAATCAAATACAAATTGTTGGAATATTTAATATTATAGCTATTATACTAATTTAATAAAAAATCATTTTCTTTCAATTTATTCTGAAAAGGGAATAGTAGTAAAGGGTATTAATATTTGTTGAGGCCTTATATTTGCCCAGTATATTGCACATTATCCTATTTAATCCTCGGGGTCACCCTGAAAGGCAGGTGTTATTATTATTTTGCAGATTAGGAAACTGAGGTATAGAGGAGTTTGGGTGACATGCCTGACTCTATGCGGCTCATCAGCGAGAGAGCCAAGACTCATACGTGGGTCTGTTTCACTGTAAAGCAGGTGTCCATTCACCTGCACTGTGCTGCATTCAGATAAGCCTCTCACTGAGCTTCGACTTCATTAGGTCGGCAAGCACAAATAACCCACATTTCTCTAAGAGGTCATTTGTTTGCTCCTGGGTTCAGAGATATCCTAAAAGAAACCGAAACAAGGGATTTTCGATGCCATGATTCAACATTTCCTGGGTAGGAGATCCTGTGTTTGGCATTTACTTAGGACACAGGTTGAATTTACATTCAGACTGGCGAAGTCAGGATTTTTCAAACACAAAACACCTGTGAATGGTCATCATCATTTGGGATCAGAAACACTCTGGTCTTCCCAAGAGCAGCCTACAACAGCCTGCCAAGAGGCGGAGCCACCGCTGGGGCTGTTCGGTTGTAAGATTTTATCATTGGTCAAGAGACAACAAATAAGGGACAGATTGATGTCACAGGAGTGGTGCTGGCTCTGGAAATCAGAGCTGTGGGTTCCAGCGTAGCATGGGCCACTGTGCTGCTGTGCAAGTTTGTAAGAACCGCTTAATCCCCATGAGCATAATTCCTCATCTGGAAAATGAGGTAAAGTATGGCATCTACTTATAGAATTATTGTACGACGGTGATGTAAGTACAGTGATTAGTAAATTACTAGATTTTATCACTACCGTTATTATTACTTGTCACTCAAAGCATTCAGTTTTGCTGTTTTCAATACTTAGCACTTATATTCATGTCCCATTTAAAGTGCTGGGCAGAAATGGCGCCTTTGTACCTGCCACCAGAGAGGACTGTGTATTTTTAATCAGCGACTGCCAGGAGTCCCCGCGATCACCGTTTGCCAGTCCAGATGCACTGGATCCTTCAGTGTTCTGTGTCACCAGAAAGGGGTCTACTTTGAAAACAGCGAGGCCTCGAGGAGATGGTAGGTCTGGCCCTGAACTCAAATCCTTTAGAAACTTCAGTTTGCTCTGCTCTGCTTTCTGCCCCTCTGATCTCGGAGGAGGCACATCGTGGCTTGGGACTCAATAACGGGGCCCATATTAATAGGGAGGAAAGTTCAGGAGTAGAGAGAAAACTCTGGTGGAATGGTAGGAGAGGTAATCAGAAATCACCTGCCAAACACCTTTGAATTGATGAGGGCACAGTGCAGAATGCCTCGGTGTGAGGAACCATTTTGCCTGATAATGCCTCAGGGAAGTTTATGTGGCAAAATTAGCCAGAGTTGAGTAGAAATGGATCGAGGAAGGAACAAAAGCCTTTAACGAAGCAGTGAGGGTTAAAAAACCCAGGTCCTCAACTTGGAGTTTCCACAGGGTCAGGCCTCTTCCTGGTTCTGTCTATTACTGATTCCACAGATCAAACAGGAGAAGATGGCTGGAGAGTTATGTTGTCTCAGACTAGTCACTTGTGCAAGTGAATCACAGTGGATAGAGACTCATGAATACCTGAGGAAAATAAGTCAGAAGTGGACATCTTAGGTCATTTGCAGCACTAAGAAGCATTAAGCAGTAGTCAACAAATCAAAATGAGGTTTCAAATTAGAGTTTGCCCTTGTCTGGGACTCGGTAGCCTGTAAAATAGCCCGGGGGTGGGTGGTAGCAGTGGACAGTGGGCTGCGAAGCTTTCTGCTGGCTGGAGTCGTCTGAGGAAGAGGGACTGTCTCTAAGGGGGCAAGAAGCTGCTCAAAAGATTTGTCATGATCCGAATGCTGTTCAGTTATTGGAAGGACAGTGGCACCCAAGGCTTGGACCACCTTTCTGGATCTTTCCTTGAAGACTCTAACCCAGTAATGAAGACATGCCCTGTCTGTCACTGGTCAGGATACAGCAGTGGTTCCTGGCTGTTGGTCATGTCCTAATGCTGGTAGAGAGCCAATAATGAAATGAATCATCTTACATTTTCATGCTGTGCCTTTGGCTTCAGGCTCTGCCTCTGTCATAGGGTACCTGTAGGCAGCAGTTGGATCCTAACATGACATGCTCAGTTCAGGAAACCAATTCTCTAATCGTTTTTGTTACAGAATACATAGCGAGCCAAGGAAGTTGTCTTGCTCCCTGCCTGTTCCATCCAGCATCATGACCGTCACATACATCCTATCAGCTCAGTTCTGTCTCTCTTTCTACCGTGCCCTGGTAAATGGTCTGCACTCAGGTTCTCTCTAGCCTGCCTCCTCACCCCAGCTTTCTCTTTCTTCAGAGTTCACTCATAGCCCCTATTTCTCAATTTCCTACCTTGCTATCGAAAATAAATATGAAATTCTTCCTCATGAAGGTAAATGACATGTCTTTTAAAAGCGTGACCTTTTCTTAAGGATATTTGCAATTAAACGGTATTTATTCTCAAGAGACCACTATCTCTTTACTCCTTTCTATACCTCCTGATTCATACTTTCTGTTTACCCCTTTATTTCTGTAACCGCCTCCATTCTCTACTGCCTCCAAAATTGATTGCCACATTCTTCAATTATTAATTATCTGATCAATTTTTTTTTTGGCTTTTAAACTTCTCTTTCGTTTCAAGAACTTCTGGTATCCTAGTGTTGGAACTGTTTCTTTTATCCCCAGTCCCTAAAATTTACCTGTAGGTTCCACAATTTTCAGATCTTTACTATCATTAGACAAACCGAAAACCTTGAACCTGAGTTAGGGTTTTCTTCTCCACTTCAATACCTATCTGAACTTTCCCCTGCTTTTATTGGGCTTGTCAGTGGCTTCCATTCAAATCAAATTGAATCTCCTTTTAATTTGAATCTTTGCATTGCCTGAATTCCATCATTATTCATGTCAAAGATTCTCAAATAAACAACCCAAACTCTCATGTACTGTTACCTTCCTCTGAGTTTGCAAGGCCATCTTCTTCTTTAAAGGATACCATCCTTACGAAACTGACTAAAGAAAGTCAATGAACTAAGCAAACTCATATCTCAAGGAAAGCTGGGGTTTCAGGGAGCTACAGGTCTTTGGAGAAATGATCTCCCCTGTCTCAGTGTTTTGTCTTTTAATTTATCCAATCCAAGACACCTCTGTCACTTAAGGAAACCTTAAGCAGGGATTTACTGTGACTGCCACCTAGAAAGGTTGAGAGCTTTGAGTGTCCCGACTCACAAAGAGGCAGTTCAAGGGAAATAAACATTGTGACATTTAAGAAGCAAAAAGAGCATTTACTCTGGGCTGGATGTGTCACTGCATATCACCATAATGGACTGCTCTGTGCCTACTGTGAAGTCCCAGATGATGAGCTGCAGCCAGTGACAGAGCTGGATCTGAGTCGCCAGACCTCTTCCTTCAGAGCCTGGTGTCTGAGTTTCTCATATCTTCCTCCTGTACTGCATGTAACACCGTCTTCGCAGTGAGGTGAATAGGATGGTGAATCTGCTGTTGATGTGTCCTCAGCTCTTTTGGGGAATCCCAGTGAGTTCCCTGGAGGGCACAACTTTCTGTGTGGGCTTTCATTCCATAGTCTTTTGGGAAATTCAGAATAATCCCCACATTGCAAGATGGCCAGTGTTCACATAAATACAACTTAATATTTAGCTCACATTTTAGAAGCATGTGCTAAATTTAAAGCACTGTGCTCAGTTGTATAAATAGAGAAAGAAAGAATGACATGGGTACTGTGCTAAGAAATAATTTATCAAAATGAGCTAGAGAGCAATGTACACATGCCTATAAACAGAGTGAAAATATAATAGTATTATCCTATAAGTAATAACAAAAACTCATGAGAACACAGATGAAGGAATGAGGAATACTGATGAAGGAGAAAGCAATCAAAGATTGAGAAAAACTTAGAGGAGCTGGCTTTTGAGCTGTGCCGTAAAGAACAGATCTATCCAGATGGGCACATAGGAGGAGAGAACAGAGAAAGGAGAGGGATTAGAGGTGAAGAGAACAGAATGAGAAAAGGGCCGTGGGTAGGACCGTGGGGGGCAAGACTGGAATGTGGAGTATACACGTTTTGGGTGGGAGTAAGGTAAAGCATCAAAGGTAGGTTGAATAGGCTCATTCAATAAATGACAACAGTTACGCAAAGCACAGGGTTAGCCTCTGAGAAAGGAAGGAGGGGCACAAAGGGTGACCCTGTGTGGCCAGGAAGTAGAAGCTGCACATATCTAGAGGCTTTGAGTGGACCCAGAGTTGCCCATGACCATGGCTTCTCATTGCTGAGTTCTCTCTGACCGTCCCTCTTCCTCTTGGCATTTTGAATGCTCACTCGCCCTCAATTTTTTTTTTTTTCATTTATTGAAACTTTATGATGTGAACTATACGACCCTTCCTCGTCTCCGATTCTTGTCTAGGTTATTGATTCTGATCAATTTTATGGCATCCAGTTCTTTGCCATAAAAGTATGACCTAGTCCGTCTATGCTCTGGCCAGCCTTGGGTAGAGTTTGTCTTCATAGAAATGCAGACATGTTTTGCCTTGGTAACTCTTGCTTCTGCCGCATGTTTCCCCGCTCCAGGCACTGACTTTGTTGTTATGTAGGCACGCTGCTTCAGTGCCAGGGGTGGCTTTTAGTGTTATAGATGCACGGGGGAAAAAAAGTAACAACAACACAAAACTGTCACAATCAAAAGCATTCCGACTTCAATGAGTAATGAAGTTGCATGAATTCCAGCTCGTGGTTCCAAAGGATTTCCATAAGCCTCTTGATTTCCAAATGAGAAAGTCATGATAAGCAGTTAATTAGCTCTTTAAGTGAAGGCGAGCCACCACAGCCACTGCTGTGCCTCCACACTCTCGGGAGAGGGAGGCCAGAAAAACATGCAGTGCCAGCATGAAAACGGAGTCCATATAAATTCAAGTAATGTCCTTTGACTTTTCATTAAGCCGGGCATGTCCCAGATACCCCTTGGGGACTTTCTTAATGTTATCATGGCAACATACAATTAAGTCAGATTACATTTTTTTTTTTTTATATAGAGGGAAAGGTGCTAACATATTATTTTAAATTATTTATCAGTTCACTCTTCACTACAAAACAACCCCAAGATATGACTTTACGATATGCAATATTTTAAAAAATAGCAGATAATTTGATATTACCATATCATGTAAAGAAGCCCTTTTTCCTTTCCCTAGGGAGAACAAAAGGCTTCATCGAGCTCCACATGTGTTACTGTGCTTATCACAGCTTACCGTATTACTCTGATTTATGTGGCAGATTGTGAACTCCTTAAGAATTAGAAGTTTCTTCCCCAGGGCTAGGATATTCTGATTTCAGCATATAAAGCCAGGGATAGTTTTGAAAAGGAGCTAAATCATTTCTCTCTCTCTTTCTCTTCCTACTCTATCGCGTGTGTGTCTTTGACCCTTGGTTATCATACTGCAGTCACTAAGGAGTCATTAAGGAGACCGATTAAATGAAGGCACTTTCAGAATGGCATCATCTTGGTGAGCCTTCAGGTCTTCAGAACAAGACCCCTGTTTCAAAAGAGAGAGAGAATGCATTAAGATGCTCAAGTAGACAGCTCGAGGCCGGCCCCAGTGGGCTAAAGCTTGATGTGAAAAAAAAACTTTCATGGTGCTCCTGTGCTCTCATGTGTCTTGCTGGGTATGCCAGGATTGCAAGGCACTGACCACTCTTTACCTGGACCATTTTTCAAGGTTTGTTTGTAGCAAGTAACTTTGTAGGATGAGGTAGCATTTCCTCCAAGATAGAGAGCAGGTTTTCTTACACACTGCCATAAAGCAATGGCTTCTCCAGGCCCAGTATTACTCTCTTATATCGCAGCCCACTTCCTGTGCATCCATTCAGGTGTACCTGCTCTGCCTCGAGGGAATCAGGGATCGTGCTGACTCTCTGGCTATTGCTTTTGTTGTAACAAAGTCTTGTGTCTCAGACTCAAGAAAGCATCTATAAAATTGTGGCAAGTTAACTTGCAAGTAGGGTAACATCTCAGGCCCTCTGCAGACCCTGACAGTTACTGTGTCATGCTTGTGGTTGCTTCTCCTTCCCCTGTCTGTTCCAAATATACAGTTATTCTGTTTGGAATATCCTCCTCAGTTGTGCAAAGTCCTCGTTTGTGGGCCAAAGTCTGAGTAGCAGCCTTCTTTAGCATATTTTATTGTTGACCTCTCATAGGCAATAAAATGCCTCGCATAAATCTCGATTGTGCCAAACTTCTCTATCACAGCGTACTTGACACATCAACCTCTTGGGGACAGGGTAGACAGAATCTCTGATGTGTGGCAAAGCATTGCTGCCTGGGTCTTACACGTTCAATTTTATGACATCATCATCTGTCCTGGAGGAGAATTTCAGGTGTATTATTTCAATGTCCACTTCTGGGTCGTGTCCCCAAAGTTGGATTCACATTGCTCTGGAGGTTGTGCCTTTGGAAGTTACTTTTGTGCTAGGGGCCCTGGCACTGATTTGTAGCCCACTGCTTTTGTTTTACGGGTGCAGGTGGAAACACATGGGGGTGAGCTGATGAGCAATTACAGCTCTCCCTCTGAGTTCTGAGATTTCTCTCCCGCCTAGCAGGTAATAGTCATGATGTGTTTGTTTTGAGAAGGGATATGGTTCCTCCCAGCTGGCTGCGCCCTTCCCTAGCTGAAATGGTTGCTCTTATTACTATGTCCTCCTCCCGAGGTGCCGGCCTGGTCACTGAGTAGATGACAAACAGAACTATAACTATCTCAACCATCACCACCCAGCAGCCATTCTTCATGTGGTAGTTGTCTCCTATGTACTGACTCCCTTAAATCATCTTATTACTATGTCCTTCTCCTGAGGGGCTGGCCTGCTCACTGAGTAGATGACCAACAGAGCTATAACTATCTCAACCATCACCACCCCAGCAGCCATTCTTCATATGGTAGTTGTCTCCTATGTACTGACTCCCTTAAATCTACAATGTTCAAAGTTCACAGTAACCATGAGAAGTGGGTATCAAACTGCCCACTTTACACCCAAGGAAAAAGGAACTAACTCAGAAAGATCACATCGTTTCCAAGTCCCAAAGATTATAACCCAGAGCTATCTGAGTTCAAAACCTTCCCATCTTGTGGTGGTGCCTCTCTAATCCTGCTTCCTTCATAAAGGCTCAGCGAGATGAGAAGCAGTCTGTGAGACTCATAAAAACTGTCATTCCCCAGTTCAAACACCTCTGAAGAATCCATATCGCAGAAAAAAGGCCATTCTTCTTGCCTTTCAGTAAACTCCTCTTTCTAGCTACATTCCCTCCTGTTCACCTACGAACAGACCTTAAACCTTAGCCAAGTGTAAATATTCATAATTCCCTGTAGTGTCATCAATTTTTCTCACTCTGTGCTTTTGCTCAGGTGCCCCCAAGCTTCAAACAGCCCACTTTTTCTCTAACAACCAACTAAAATCCAACCCGTTTGTAAAGGTCTTAAATCAAATATTACTTCCCTGGAGCCATTCCTGGTTCTCACAACTGAATGTGAACTTCCTCTCTTTTTGACATGACAGTTCTATTTCTACATGCGAAAGCCCTGACTACACACTGCCTTAATGCACCCGTCTTCTCATCGACTACATGCTCCTGAAAAGCAGGTTGTCCCAGAAGCCCAGATCTTTGGATTCACATATCCCGCTGTCCACTCAAAATTTCCCTTTGGGAATTCCACAGGTGACTCAACCAATACAGCCAGAACTGAACTCCTTCGCAGACTTGTGCCTCCCGCCGGGCTCCTCATCTCGGCGAATGAGCCTCCTACACCCATTTGCTCAAGCCGGAAACATGGGTGTCATCACCGATTGCTTTCTCTCCATCATTCGTCACAGCCACTCAATTATCTAATCCTATCGCTTCTACCTCCTAAGTGCTACTCGAATCCAATAATTTATCTCCATTTTCGCTGTGATGGCCCAAGTCCAGGTGACCATCCTTTGTTACCCAGACTACATAGCAGCCTTCCTCCTGACAGACCCAGACTTCTCGATTTGCCCCATCCAGATAGAGTCTTCCTACTAGAGCCAGAGGGAGCCCTAAAAACTACAAACCAAAGCATATCACTCTCCTGCTCAGAAATTGCTCTTAAGATAAACTCTGAACAAGTGGTTTACTTGACTTTGCTTTGGGTGACACTTATACCTCTCTCGCCATGTCTTTCATAGTTTCTCCCTCTTGTCGTTTATGCCTTGGCCATTCTAATCCCATTCGGTTCTCCAGATAAGCAGAGCTCATTCCCACGTATTGTTTCCTTTACCTCCAAGGATGCTTCCCTCGGCCCCTTCCCCGGTGCATACATTTTTGCCTGGCTACTCCTCTGCTCTGTCTCGGTTTAGATGTAACTTTCGAGAAGCTTTCTCTGACCTCACAAACGCTGGCTTTGGTGCTCTCCCCTGTTCTCTGCAATTCTCCCTACTCGCCCCCGCCCCACCCCCATCATAGGGAAATGCTGGAATTGCTGCTTTCATGGTCTGTCTCTTCACTCCTCTACCGATTAGAACATATTCATTAAGTCTGGATATCCGTGGAGTTCTTTCCTTCGTGATATTTGGGATTCCATATAATAATGAACGTCTGTGGAGCCTAGTGTATGGAAGGGATCCTAAAACTTTTCCTTTTGTTTATTTGAGAAGAATACAGGTGTTTCCAGTGTTAAACGTTTGCAACTAATCACATAGATTATTAGAGATATTCTTGAATATTTTAATTGCCATAGTTCTTTTTTTTCTTTTGGTGGTGGTTATATTAACACTGTCTTGGTGGCAAGCAAGGGTTAACAGCTATTTGATAAAGACGCAGGGAAGGTAGGAAAGAACTTATCTGTGCTCATGATGACATTAATTTATGAGGAAGGGTTGGAGGAGGAAGCCAATCAAATACTGGATGCCAAATTACCATATATCACACAATTTACAGGCAGTCAAAAGTGTTATTAAATTGGAGACCAGAACAACCTTCTTAATTTATCCTTATGACAGTGATTGTCATGGCTCAGGTTTAGCCTGAGTCCATGTTAGGAAAGATTTTTCATTTTTAAACATTAACATTTATTGAATTTTAAAGAAAGCTTGCTTTAAGATGTATATAGTTAAGGCATAATAAAAATGCCTTGATAATCCACATTCAATGCCTGGGTTCACATCAGCATCTATGGGAGACATGCAATGAATTCTGGGTTTCAAAAAGCTGATATTGATGCATTTCTCTCTCTCTCTTTTTTATTTTGTAAGACAAAGTAATTAATCTTCATATTTCACCATAGTAATCCTGCTCTTCCAGCCTACTTTTTTTTTTTTTTTCTGTTTTATGCTCCTGTGGTCCTAGCATCTCTCACCAGATCCTAATTTTTCCATTCTGGTGACTCTGATGGCATCAGACTGCCTGGTCAATAGTGGGCCCCTTCCTAATCCTTCTTTGCAGTTGAAGCCAGCACCCATATACCCATAGACCCTGGTCAAGGACAAGGGCTTGCTCTTATCAGTGTTTGGATCTCACTGATCCCTGGCCTTGTGGACTCAAGTGAAAACCACAAGTACAACCTCGCCTCTACCTCTCTCTCCTAATGGGCTGGGACACTGTTGGACGCATTAAGCTGGCATGGCTCCTGCCCTAGCCCGCAGCCTCCAGCTTTAAGCACAAACTAGATACTTAATAACTCTGATGGCATGAATAAAGAAATACTTTTATTTACTTTTTGATTTCTTGAATTTTATAATCCACTAGTTTAGCTGTTAATTCAAGACCAGTGCAGATAAGCACCAGCCTACAGTGCAGTTCTTCACTGGAGCTGGCCTGTCCAGAGCATTTCCATGCTTGGGTGGAGTCACTGGGATGGGACGCAGCTCTGCCGAAGCGCATGTGTGCTGTGTGCTGGCCTCGGTTCTCAGAGCAGCTGGCTGTCTTGGTAGCAGCCAGTCAACTTGTGATGGCAGTTTCTGCCACGGTGCAGGGATGGGTCTTGGTCTTTTGTAAAAGCTGGAGAATTAGGTAGCTTCTAGAATCTCAGATGAGCCTCTCTCCTAAAAGAACATGTGTTTCTCTCTCTCTCCCTCTCTCTCTCTCTCTCTCTCTCTCTCTCTCTCTTTCTCTCTCTCTCTCTCTTTCCCCCTCTCCCTCTCCTTCTC
>NW_006434835.1:12109087-12116078 GCF_000325575.1 Pteropus alecto
CTCTCTCTCTCTCTCTCTCTCTCTCTCTCTCTCTCTCTCTCTCTCTCTCTCTCTCTCTCTTTCCCCCTCTCCCTCTCCTTCTCTCCCTCCAGTGATCAAAGCATTATGATAAAAGCTCAACAAATCTCAGTCATAGAATTTCAGAAATCAATAATGAGTGGAGTAGACATTCATCAGAAGACAGGCCTTTTAGGGTCCCAAATGTCACAAAGTGAGTAGAGCGTTGCTGGTTGCCCTGCTTATTTGTTCATAAAATCTTTGATGACTCTGATCCAGAGTGACTTTTAGGGGCTAGTCTATAGGTGCTCTGTCTCACTAATTCACCCTGAGCTGCTCACCCAGCATGTCCGACATCTCCAGCAGACTTACAGCAGCACATAGAGGGGCACCGGAGCACCACTAGAATTTAGTCTAATGTGCTCTTTATGAGAGATGGATGCCCACTGTTATTCTCTGCTTTCACTAGGAAGAGTGGGAACATTTATAAAATTTGCTTGTCTTGTAGCCCTGTGTTTACAGCCTTACTCAAATTCTTCCTCAAATTTTAGAATCAATGACCAGTGATTTCTTCTTATACCCCAATGTGAAAATCTGTCCAAAAATATCCTTGCTAACATCCGGCATATGAATATGTCCATCAACAGGGAGCTCATCTTTTATGGAAAGAACTTTTTACATTGGGAGAATCTGTCTCTGCCTGTATTGTTAAAAAATCTCTCTTTATACTTTCCATACGTCGGATTTTATTCTCTTTTCTGAATCTACTAGAACATGATAGAACTGAAGATATCTACTTTCAACATTCATAACTTGCAGATTCTTCTCTTCTTGAGGGTGGGCATCTTCTATACTGGGATTATTTCCCAAATTGCATGGTTTCTAACTTCTCTACCATTTTCTCCTTTCTTTGATATAAAGTGATTCTTCACTTAATGTCATCGATAGGCTCTGTGACTTTAAGCAAAAGGATGTATAATTAAAACAAGTTTACCATAGGCTAATTCATATAAATAAGAGTTAAGTTTCTTCAGCATCTCATCAATGCTTTGATGGAATGACATCGAATGAGACCTTGTTATTCGAGGACTGTCATGCTTTTTTTTAGTGTGGGCCCACAGCTGACTCTGTCTAGGGAAGTTAGCATTTTTATAAATAATTGGGTAAACCTCATGGGGATTATCTGACAGTGATCTGAAGGCAAAGCTCTGAGGGAAAGGAAAGAAGCACAGGATAGGAATAGAGGAGGAAGGAGGCAGGGAGGAGGGATCAGCATTCAGGACTGTCTCTTCCACTGCAGATTCCTTCTGCAATGTAGCAGTCGGGGAGAGAGTAGGACCGTAGTCAATGGTAGGCTGTCATCATCCCAGCCTTGTGAATCATTTGATAAGAGGCACCCAAATGTAAAACCTGAAGGGAAGCTTCTAATGGGTATGACCTGGATTATGGTATTAACCCTGAGCCAGTCACTGACTCGAGGGATGGAGTATCACATTGGATGACACCTGCATGATTTGACTTTCCTGTAGATGGGGAGAAGGAGGTGGGGGAACCCCTTCAGAGCTTTCTAGAGTAGAGGAGAGGCAGTCCTCCAAAGGAAGGGATTGTTGTTTCTAGAAGAAGGAAAGTGATGTCCCCCACAGAGGTTGCTTGAGGAAGAAACAGATGGAGAGAGCGACTGAAGGGGCACAAGATAAACTTATCCTTAAACTTCATGACATTGCCACAGCCACTGGAAGAGCCTGGTTTCTAAATGCCAGAGGTCTGTCCCTTTCAAACTTTTCCTCTCCTGCTTGAAGGATGGAGTCCACATAGCACCAGGTGTGTTTTCCGAACGGTTGTGTAAAAGGAAGCCGCTGGGAGCCCAAGGTTTTGTCCAGGATGGATAATATCCAGGGACCTTCTGATGCTGTCCATTGTCACTCAGATGATGCCCCCTGTCCCACATGGGCTATGGAACTGCAGAGCAGAGATCCTGTCAACAGGCTGCTGAGACAATGCCCAGCACTGTCTTCTAAGTGGAAGCTGGGAGGAGAGGCCAGCTGGTCTCTGGCTCTGGGACCCTAGACTTTCATCCAAGCTGAAAAAGTCTCCTTGATTCCAGCTCACCTTAGCTCACCTAGAGTTTGACCTTGTAATTGAAAGGCCACTTAAAGAAAATATTAATAAGCAATTTCAGTCCAAATATCCCCATAATGCGATGTTTTGAAAAGTTGTTTCAGCCTCCTTCAGCTTAAAGACCGCCTGCACTTTATCGTAATGATTTTCTCAATACCTCATCTCCCCCGAGCATTCGTGCATTGTAAGTGCCTTCTGTTTGCTGCTTAAGCTATTTATTAATCACATTCTTTCCTATTCAGCCCTAACCAGGAGAAATGACAATTTCGAGCATTTCTCAGTTACCTACTATAAATTGGCCCAATTACTATATGATCTTATACACCATTCCTTGGGGTGTTTCACCCACTCCAGCACTGTAATTGGTTTGCTAAAAAGGAATAGGAAAAAAAACAACCCTGGGTTTTAATGCTGTCCTATGGGGTTTTGTTGGAGCCTAAGTTTTCTCTTAAATGGTTAAAGGAGTTTTTGGTGTATACTCTTATTGCAGCAATCATATTTAATGAACACGTAAGTGCTCACCACAGTTTTAGTGAGACTATCCAATTTTCAACATTTATAAACCTGGAAATTGAGGCTCTTTCTCTGTCTTCCCATGTAGGGTTAGGCTGTGAGATTGAAAATCTAAACTGGATGCAGCAACCATTCACTAAAGATTGGAAAGTACCTCCCTGACAATCAGGACACATGAGCCTCGTTTATTTTGTGTTTCTAGAAATTCCTCTAGGGTGGCTAGATATTTTCCCAATATCGCTGCCTCCCTTGCAACAGGAGAAGGCATTTTTGAGCTTCATTCCTTTGGGCATCGAAAAAACAGAGTGCTGTTATGCTAGAGGCTGAGCAGGGCAGAAGATTGTGGGCGTGAGCTTCTTCAGGCAGGTGATTCCCTGGGTCATCCTGGGTGGTCCTGACCACTTGAAAATTCTGGGAACTAGGACACGGTGCCCTGAAGCTTTGGGACCTGGATTTTATACCATTGGGCTATTTTTGGAAAAGCAAATTAAAAGTTGGAAATGGTAATATATGAGACAGTTAAAGAAGCCTTCCCTTGTTTCATTAATATTTCCAACTTCCTTCAAGACTCACTTCGGGTTTTGTGCTGTCCTGAAAGTCATTTCTGAACTCCAGGTTGAGTTAGTGACCTTGATCTAAGCTTTCAGCACCATATGCCTTTTAGCACCTGTGACATTGCATTGAAATGATTTGCTTATGTTCAATTTCTTTTCCGAAGCAGGGGCTCGGTCTTACTGCCCTGTGCATCCCTGGCTCGTGGCACAGGGCCTGGTGCAGTAGGTACTTACTGCACGACTGTGTAATCCGATGTGGGCTCAGGGCTTGGTATCCAGGGGAGCCCTCTCAGCAGAACCACAGTGAGATTTTCAGTCATATACTACGTGGGGCAGAGCGCGAAGGATTTTTTTTTTCAAGTGATATTTTCCTTCTTAGTCTTCGATATACAATGCAAAAAAGAAGAGGGAGGTGTGATTTTGGGACCTAAGCCCAGCCTACTCCAGGAGGCTTGGGTGGGCAGCCACAGCACCAGCAGGGGTGTGCACTGGGCTCACGACAGCAGAAAGGTCTCTTGGATATAGCAAGAGGAAGAATGGCTGTTGGCAAGGAGCTGAGACAAAGTCCCCTTTCCCCAGCAATCAAAGAGCTGCTGCTCATAGCATATGCTTGGGGACATTCGTTACCCCTTATAACGTGTGGGAGCTTTGCTGTCTCCCAGAGTTATTCAGGGGTAACCCTTAATGCTGAAGTAGGTCCCTTGGAGAGACAGCCCTATAGCCATCGTCTCCTCTTTTAGAACATGTGGCTTCCTGGGCGTTGCTATAAATGTGGAAGGATGGGTAACTGTCCGACCTTCTAAGGCCTCGGTACTGGGGTTAGAATGCCAACTCTTCCTTAAAGTTGCCGCTGTAATTGGACTCATCTATTAAATGTACGATATCACCCTTCACTGCCGTGTATTTAATTATGCATTGTGGAAGGTTTTAAATAACAACTCTTACTTCTAAAAGTCTGCTCCAAGTCCTCCAGCATTACTAATGGAAATCCCAAGTAGTAAAGCCTGTATTAAAATAGAAAATAAAAAATGCATAAACTGCACGAAGCCAGTGTGATGGAAATCTTGCCAAAAACATAAAAAAGCATATGCATAATATTTTATTAAACTTAAGAAACATACATAAATTTCTCTGTGGGATCCAAGTATATTAGTAATAGACATACCATAAAACTCAGTTACCCAACAATCATAAAAGACAGCACCAACCAAGAAAATGCTGCCATTTTAAAGGAAACATTTCAAAAAGAGAGAAGAAAGACATTTACTATATAATTGGAACTAGGAAAGTGAGTGTTGTATTCGGTGGACACAAGGCATTTCTGGGCAGCTCCAGATCTAGTGACAGAGGTGCTGTGGTACTCAGGGTTTTCCAGAGCTACAGAGCCAATTATACATAATTGTGTGTATGTGTATTATATATAGAAAGAGTATACAGTGTATGTGTTCTCTACATATATCTGAATTTGCTCACATGATTATGGAGGCTGTGAGGTCCCCAGAATTGTGGTCAGCAAACTAGAGATCCAGGTCGAGTCACTAAATTTTACGCCTTGTCCAAGTCAGAGGTAGGAGGAGACTGATGTCTCAGCTTGAAGACACTCAGGCAGAGAAAAAAATTTCTTTTTTATTCAGCCTTTTTATTCTATGCAGGCTTTCAGCAGATTAGGTGAGGCCCACCACAATGGGGAGAGCAATCTGCTTTATTCAGCTAACCAATTCACATGTTAATTGCATCCAGAAACACTCTCACAGGTGCACCTAGAAATAATGTTTAAATAAGTACCTGGGCACCTTGTGGCCTAGACAAGTTGACACATAAAATTAGCTACTACAGGTGTAGTGTCTGGAGTGCTCCAGCATAAGAAAGACTGCCTGATTTTATAGGAGTGAGTATATAGTGTGTGTAGAATACCACGACATTCAAAAATTAGAGTAATGACTCTTGGGGATGAGCATAAGGTTTTCACATGGCGTTTGTGGCTTAACTTATCATTATGCATTTTTCTTTGGTACAACATTTTTCACCTAAGTGTTTCTTATTCTAGATGTCTGGGTATGATTTGTATTAAGATACATTTAAAAAGTCAGATGGATTGATATTGCAAGAAGGAATTTGATTCATACCATAGAATATTGCTTTTCCCAGGAGAAGAGGATCAGAGTTAGCAAATGGAACCAGGAGCCCTAATAAGCTCCGGATTCTGTGTTCCTGACCAGTTGGCAGAGTTTCTATGAGCTTCTTATGCAATTGTACTTCATATGTACACATTCGAAAGTCAAGAAGCCAATTTTAGAGGGCATAATGACTTTCTCTTCATCATCCTCATCCGCTAAGCCAGAGGGGTTAGAGCCTAGACCTGGGAAATAACTTTGCAGGTTGGAGGACTGAGCTTAAAAAGCAAGAATTGTGTGACGAGGGTGGTTCTTTCCTTGCCTTTTTCCACTATGAATGCGTCTCAGGAGATGGGTCTAGAGGGCTTAGGTGGAAAAATGGCATTTGTATAAAAAGACTCTACTAGGGTGGAGTAAAGGAAGCCAGAGAACCAGCAATTGTATTCCTGAAGCAGGGCATGTTTCTTGAATTTGGATGCCCATAGCCCTGAAATATGCAAAGACATAGAACAAACATGGCATCTTCTTGAAGCATCAATTCTGTCTAATGATTTGGTGGAAAATTATTTTATATTAATCTCAACAGATACTTCACTGAGTCGAATAGAAAATCACAAAATTTTTAAAAATTGCAACATGTGAGTTCAAAGAATTTCATGCTTGTAGTCAAAATCTATGGGTTATAACCCCTTCCACTGGGGTATATGTATACCCTCTTCTGGAATTAAAGAGATTTAGTTGGAAAAGTTTGAGAGCTCTGGTGAAGACCATTTGCAGGTAAGAGATATTGTTCCTAGACTCAACAGTTTTGTTGATTTGCTTTCTCACCCTGAGCAATACACCTGTCCTCCCTTTACCTAAACCTTACCTATAAAGCTGAAATAAAGTTGTATTCGTCTAGATGCTTCAGGCTGATCCGAAAGATCTCTTGAATATCTTGAGTATCTTGAATATCTTGAATCTTGAATCTCCTGAGTATCTTTGTGCTCTTGGATCTTTCATTTTCCTTGGGCATGAGAAGAGGGAAACCTCTGATGACATTTGGGGTGTGTTCCATTTGTCTACCCCATTCACTTGAGTATTTCAATTGCCCTGCACCTCTAGGTTGCAGCCTCAGGGAACCATCTTTGGAATGCCCCCACAGAAGCAGGAACTCCCTGCCTGTACGGAGCTTCTCTGTCTCTCTCATTAGTATGCACCCATTTCTCTTTCATTGGAAAAGAGTGATGGTAATCACTCAACAGGTGACAAGCTCCAGTCAGCCTAGTCACGGGTAGCTGTGGAAACACACACCTTGTTAAACATAACTCATGACAGATTGAAGTGTTGTGAACACTTGCTTAAAGGTTTGGCAAAGACACAGACCGTTCTGCCAAGTAAAGTCTAGAAACTAGAAATCCCAAATCCATTATAGAACAGCTTTATATTGAGGTTCTGGCTGGTTTTAAGATTATAAAAAGTATCACACCACCGACAGGTCTTTGAGATATTTGCACAGAAGATTCCAAGGCATCTTTGTTTTCTGGAAATCAAATGTAAGTAGAAATTCAGTAAAATGTAAGACAGACACATTTGGGGTGTGTGTGGGTAATCTATTTGTGAGTACAGTTGTCTGTTTCCCAGTGTTGAGTTATAGAAATGTAGGAGACCCAGAAGGGTCAGCTATGTAGACTTCTCTTTCTAGGGAATGGTAAA
>NW_006434835.1:12116167-12145623 GCF_000325575.1 Pteropus alecto
TTTTCTCCCCGAGATTGGTCCAACCCAAGGCATTGTCATCGGTGACCCTAGGAGACTGCCTTTGCCTTGAGTGAAAGCCTCTGCGTTTATTCACTAGTTTATCCAATGAGTATTTTTGAGCACACACTATGGAGTCTGAAAACCTAAGTCTTCTCTTTTACTCCTAAAAGTAGATTTAACATACCTATTGGCATCTCTTGGTTTGAGAACGAGGGAATATTCAGTTTCCTGAACCCTATACTGACACCTGACTATATGTCATGTTATGACACCCTATGACATATATTACTATGACACCCCATACTTCTCCTATAATAACACTTATACTGCACTGTAGCTTCATATTTAGTTATCTGTCACCCCTGCTATACTACAAGCTCTATGAGGGCAGTGACAGTGTGTCCCTTCTTTATTGCGGTATCCCTAAAGCTTATACACATTCCTAGGTACCTAATAATCACCAAATAAATACTTATTGATTAAAAAAAATGCTTTATTGCTTTTGAACTTCTGATTAATTTCAGCAGAGGTAAAGCAGAATTCTCCAATGATACTCATCCCATCTTCCTTGACTCCCCACTATTTTACAGACTCAGTGTATGTCAGAGGGCAGGGGTCAAGTTAGAACCACTGGAAATGTAAATTTGGCTGCTACCCAGTATTATTTGTGACTTCATGGAGCTAATTTCACTTTAAATGACAGTGAGACAGAGAACAAATATAACAGAAACTTGTTGTCTTGAGGTTCAGTCAATAATAATCCAAAGGCTTTAATATTTTAGTGAAATAATACCATTTTCAAGAAAGTTAGAGTCATTAATCAAATTCTAGAGTAAAAGCCAAATAATTTTTGCTGTTTCTTTTTTATTTTCACACTTTTCATTTAAATGATAGTAGATTTGGTAGGATGAGAAAAAATAATAAACATACAAAACAACAATTTTGTTTCAATAGCTTTTTACTTAGACTTGTGGTTTATTCCAGAATGAAACTATATCACCATCTTTCTGTGAAATATGGAAATGTATGGTTAAAACAACCAACTTTGCCTTTAGCAAATTTTTGTGGCTAAAAGAAAACATAAACAGTACAGTTTTGACTGTTTTGTCTATAAATATTGACTAGTTAGAAGCAAAATCTATGGTACATAAATTTTAATGGGTGATTTGCTGACAGCTATTGTGTGAAAAACATAGCTGAATTTAGGGAAATAATGAAAATTGTAGAACTCAAAGAAAAAATTTTGAACCATACTGCATTTGTCTAATAATTTCAGAACCCTTCCTCTTTTCTTCTACTTGCAAAGCCTAATGGATACAACGTTGAATGGATGATTGCTGCTCCTAAAGACCCTTGTCTCAGTGGGAGACACACATACGAACCTGGAATGACGGTGCCCTGTGCCCTGAGAGAGTTTCGGGTAGAATACTGAGGGAACACGGAGGAGAGGTCTGGACTTATGTACAGCTGACATCTGAGCTAAAGCTTCTCAACTGAGTTGGAAGTCTCCAGGTGGAGAGGAGGGAACAGCATTTTTAAAGCAGGAAGCAAAAAAAAAATATGCAGATGTGGAGGTATCGAAGGGCTTGGTGTACTGAGGAATGAATGCCCGGGAGTGTGCTGTGCCTGGAAGAGGAGGGGTGAGCTCATGAAAACGTGAGCAATGCAGTTTATAAGAAAGATGGAAGATGAGGTGGGAGAGGCAGTTCGCTCTGATCTGTGAAGGATCCTGGGTGCCGAGATCAGGAGTGAAGTGGGAAGATGGTAGCAGCAAAGGGAGTATTGGGCGAACATCATGTGGAGGGAGGAACGCTAAGGAATTGCAATTCTAATTCAGGTAACGAGATCTTCTGTAAGGCAAAAGTAGTATTTGTGAGGGACAAAGACAAGTTATCCTACTTAGGGTCCAGGAAAGGCTTTCTGGAAGGGTTGATACTTGCAAGATAAATAAGAAGAGCCAGGGGAAGCAAGGAGGGGAGTAACCATTCCAGGAAGAGGAACTGTCCTGTAGAAAGAGATGAGTTAGAGAGAGAAATGGGGAGGGAAGTGGTAGGATGGGAGAGGAAAAGGAAGGGAGGAGAAGGGAAGGGAGGAGAGGGAGAAGAGGAGAGTAGTAGCTACATTTCCAGAATTGAAAGTAGTTGAGTATATGGCAGTAGGATGGGAGCAGAGGTTAGTGAGGGTGAGCTGGAGGAGATGACCTTTGAGATGAAAAGAAATGGCTAGATAAAGCAGGCCCTTAGATGGGGGAACCTCTGACATATTAACGACAGAGAGGTGATTTGATCGGGTTTGTGGTTAAGAGAGATCACCCTAGAGAGTTGATTGGAGAATCTACTGGGTGATTAATTAGTTAGCCATTTCAGTAGCGTAGAAAAGAGTTTATGGTAGCCCAAACTAGGGTGTGTATTCGCAAGTCAGATGAAGAATTTGTCAAGAAAGGGACTAAATGAGAACCATAGAGTTTAACTGTATAGGGAAGAAAGTGAAGATAGGAATAAGTCCGGAGAGTCAGAGGCGCCGGTGTCAAAAGGCCAAAATGCTCCATGGGGTTGAGATTGGCTTTGGGAGCCGTGGGAGGGATCCTGGCAAGACCATGTGGTGCTCAGAAGGCAATGTCTAATTATTTTCAATTTCAAAAGTAGAGTGGTTACTTGCAATAACGAATTGCCCATAATGTGGAGATAGGGAAGATAAATGGAGGAAGACATGCCTGGGTGAGGAGGACATGGACGGAGTGAGTGCCTTGTCAAAAGGACATCCACCTTCGTCTGGGACAGCTCTAGGTGGAGAGGAGAACTGTGGGCCAGCTTACATGGTCTTTATTGAGTAAGACATGATATGGGAGTGGATTGTTGATGATGATGAGGGACTAAAAATGTTCCTTAAACAGAATGACATGAAGGGGCAGAGGGTTTTTACAAGAAAGCAGTGGAGAAATAGTTCAGAAACGGCAACGAGCAGCTAGCAGAGGATGTGTAAGAATGATTTGTCTCAACTTGAGAGAGGAGCAGGGTGATTCCTCAGGAGAAAGCCATGTATTAGACAGAGCAAGACGGGGAAAGGAGCTGTTGTTGAAAAGACCTAGGCCTTGTGGCCCTGGCTTGCGGTTCTGAAGAACACGTGTAGGAAGGTTGGGGGGAGCTGCACCCTGGGAAACTAAAGTACGCTGGATGTGAGGAATGTGGGTTTGGGGGGCTGGAAGGTTTTTTAAAGTGCTGGAGGGAGGAGCTTGCTCAAGCTTTTAGAGAGGATTAGCTGTGCTTACTTTTATTAAATGTGAAAAGAAGAGGCTATCAGTTTCCCTAAGTGCACTTTGTATATTTAGGCTGGAGCCACAGATTCGCGGTACTGCTGGTTGTCCTTATATCTGAACACAGATCAAGGATGCAAACCCATAGGGTATCTCTGGAGATCTGTGTCCTGGTCACAAGCTGTTGGCTGTGTTACTCATCCTTCAAATTGGTATCTAATAATGTGTATCTAGAGATGATGTTGCAGTAGCCAGGAAAACTCACCCTGCAAAGATTTTTAGCTCCAGATCTTTTTTCAGAGACTTCCTCAGCAAAGACACATTTTCTCTTTTTGTGTATTTAAAGGAATGAGCTCTAACCTTGAGGGAAAGCAGAATCAAAGATCTGGCAACATTTATCATAAATAACGAATGAAAAAAACATTTAAAAATTAACTGGGAAAAATTAAGTATCAGTGTAGTACTTGTGCAAAGTGGCTCAGGGGAGTTGTGGTGGGTTTGCCTCACTGATGAGCTGTCTGTATGAAACTCTCCTCCCACGGCACTCTCCGGCTCTGCTGAGGCTATCTTACTGCCTCAAACCCTCTCGTTTTCCTCCTCTCATCCCTAAGTGAGTATTCCTCAAACCTCAACTCTCAAGCTTGTCAATGTTTTTCAAAGGTTTGCCCTTCAGCCTTTCGCTATTTATTTCCAAATCTATATAGCCTATTCCTTTATCGGGCCCAGAATTCAGACTCTTGCTACTAGAGGGATACATCTAGAACACCATTTATGGAATGTACAATTATTGTCATCTCAGTAAACTTACCTGGGATCTCAATGTCCAGATCCCAGATCTTTCTCCATCTCATTCAAACTGTTTCTAGGTCATACCGATTCTTTCTCTGCAATCCTTTGTTGCTGTTTTATTCTTTTCACTCTTTATCTTTAGATTTCTCTGCCATGCAACCAGTCCCTAATTCCTTTTCCTTACTGTTAAATTTGTCCTCCTTACAAAGCCAATTATCTCAAAGCACCAATTTATTCTGTCCTTACTCTAATAAACTATCTATGGAACATTCTCCATGTCCCTGTCTGCTATCTAAGCCCTATTCAAAGGCCCAGCTCCAATTTTACCTCCTCTAGGAAGCAACAATTTCCACCCAAAACTCCATCTCTTCATCTTGGCATCTGCCTCCGAAGTACTCAGCCTCTGACAGTTGATACTAGGAGTGGTCTAGGAAAGCAGATGATAAGTTGAGGTTTTGTATCATTAGCCACCAGGCTGCACTAAATACCCAATCACTGGTGCACAGACAGCCCTTGGCCAAAGATAGCATTTCTCTTGTTAAAAATTTCACTGGTAGTGAAAGGAGATGGTGGACTGGTGGGACAGAATGTACAGGCATTCAGGATATGACAGACTTTTAAGATC
This sequence comes from Pteropus alecto, assembly GCF_000325575.1. NCBI lineage: Eukaryota > Metazoa > Chordata > Mammalia > Chiroptera > Pteropodidae > Pteropus > Pteropus alecto. The sequence goes on from NW_006434835.1 coordinate 12,120,835, forward strand.
AATGCATGAGATGGTAAATGCTCTCTATAAGTGTGGTAGGGTTGGATGTCCATTACTAAATGCCACTGATGCTTTGCAGAGAGATATTGTACAGCTAAAGGTGAATAAAGGCAGTAGAAAGCCAAGTATAATAGTGAGAGGGCATCTTTGGCTGCATCCAGAAGGTATCATTTTAAAACCAAGAACCAAGCTAGAACTTAATAGGACAGTGGTTGAACTTCAAAGACTGTTAAATACCCTGCAGTGGCAGGTCTGTTATGTTAAAGTCCACCTAGAATCAAGAATGTTGTCTGAGGAAAGGCCATGTAGCACCATGGCATGCGTTCATGGTAATGGCTTCTCCAGTCCTCCCCAAAGAGAGCTAAGGCGGTTTACATGGGTAACTATGCTCTGGGGAATGAGAAAGGGCAAGATATTCCAAGGACTGTGGAGTACAGGAATTGAGTTGTTATTGACCCCCAGAGATCTAAAACATATGGTCCTCTTGTTAGAGTAGGCAGTTGTGGGGTCTTGTACAAGATCTGGTTGTCATTCCTTCATTCTCAAATATATAATTGGGTTTGACATACTTGGCAGTTGTCGCAGCCACCCTATTGAGTCATTAGTCTGTGGGGTCAAAACTACCACAGAGAAAAGCTCTGATCTGCCCCCTCACCCCTGCAGCCAAGATAGTGAATCAAAACCAATACTCTACTCCAGAGCGGTAGTTGACATTTGTGTCATATTTAAAGGATAGTTGACTTTAGTGTCAGATCTGAAGGATGCAGATCAGGGTTCTCATCATATTTTTGTTTAATTTGTGAGTCTAGTCCTTGTAGAAAATGGATGGAGCTTGGAGAACGATGGTAAATGACTACAACATCACCAAAGTAGTAGCCCCAATCACAGCTGCCTTGCCAGATGTGTTATCTTTGCTAGAGCAAATTGATGTAGACTCAGGTACATGGTATGCAGCCATTGATTTGGTGACTGGCTCTTCTCTATTACTATCACAAAGAAAGGTCAGAAACAGCTCACATTCACATCATGTGGAATGGATAACTGCATGCATTTATAAGTGTACTCCATGGCTGTACTAAATTTCTCTATCACAACATAGGCTGAGAAGCTCTAGACCAGTGCTGTCCAATATAAAAATGTGAGCCACATATATAATTTAATTTTTCTAATAACCACATTAAAAAGTAAAAGGCAATAGGTAAATTAATTTTAATAATATATTTTATTTAATCTAAGATTTCCGAAATCTTATCATTTTAATATGTAATCAATATAAAATTATTTATGAGATTTCTTCTTTCGTACAAAGTTTTCTTTACTTTTGGTGTGTTTTATAGTTAAAGCATATCTCAATTCACACGTTAAATTTTCATGGCATATACTTGATCTTATGAAAGTTGAAAACATAGATTTACATGTTCACTTTGTTCCAAACACACCTCAAAGTTGATTGATTACTGAATCAAATATCAAAAAGAATAATTTTTTTAATGTCTGTATTCACAGTGACAAAACTGGTTTGTCATTTTATTCATTTTTATTCTTTAATAATTAAATTAACTGGAGTAGCATTGGTTAATAACATTATATGTTTCAGGTGTACAATTCTATAATACAGCATTGTGTGTTTACCACCCTAAGTCTAGTCTCTTCCTGTGCTTTAAAGTCAAATTAATATCTTTTTTAAAGAATCGACTTGACTTTGAAGCAAATATGTATTAGTTTCAAAACTACAACTGTTAAGAAAGTGAATGAAATAAAGTATCCCTGAGGCGGGGGGGAAACTACAGCTTTTAAATGAAGTAAATTAATTCTTTTGTCAACTCAATATTATTGAAATTGAATTCAAAGGGGTAACACATAAATTGAAAAATTGAAAAGCGACTAAATTTATTAATATCAAAAAGTATCCTTCAAATTTTTCTTATAGTTTTTATAATCAATTTACATAACGGTATTGATTACAGTTAAATTTTTATATTGGTTCATGTTGGAAAAATATGTAAAACCATTATTATTGATTTATAGTACAATAAGTTTTAATTTCAACATAAATTTTCATGCAAGTGTAGCTAGGTCACAGATGAACTTTTCTCAGAGCTTCAAAATTAGTTTATTTCATATGCAGTGTGATATCAGTAAGAAAATGTAAATTGCACTGCCATTTTTGCCTTTGATTATTAACTATTTGGCAAGCATTCCTTTGTCTTAAGGAATTTATGTTTTGTTAGAATCAGAGTTTATATCTGATTCTAACAAATCTTTGTACAACTCTTTCATGACTCAACCAATGAGAATAAGATCATTAATGTCTTCTGTTTTTTTTCTAAAGTTGATAAAGTGGTGATGATTTTTGCACATATACTGCATGATTTTTACAAATATAGCAGTGGTACTTCCCCTAGAGTTTGCTTCAGAAAACTCAACATAAATATTTCCAATATGTATCATAAAGTGGGATAAATCAACAAGGGAAATATCGATGTCTTATTTTAAAGTACCAGTCAATCCAGTTTTAACAATATAATTAGATCACCATCCATAATCATAGTAACTAATTTTTCATATGCAGGTGGAAATATTTTTGAGAGATATAAAACATTTAAAAAGATCTATGCCATGTATCTGATTTTTTAGTTTCTGAATTGATATTTGTTCATAAATTGGAAGTAAAATTGAAACAAAACATACCAAAGTATTAATTAGATTGTGTCTCTTTAATATGGTATGTGTCTCTTACTACAGCTCATCTAAAGTTAATGAAAAGTACTAGCAATTTAAAATTTCGAATCAACTGACTTTTGATACTGTTGGAAAAATCTGTTAGTCTAGTGATAATTGTATGGTTATGAATTGAGGATCTTTAAATTGTAAAATTTAATTTTTAGATCCGTGTTATTTTATAAGAAACTTTCTATAACTGAAATGATTTATTTTATCATTCCTACACCTAAAAATTATCTTTTATTTTGTGTAAGAATCTAAGGCATTTTATAGCTGTATAAACATCACAAGCCCAGATCCTCTTAAGACTCCTACAAATTTTTGTTGGATATTTTGATTTCAGGTAACTAATTTTATTATTTGATTCCTTTGTCATTGTTGAGAGGAATCCTCTTACCAACTTTACTATATATTATTGGCTGAAAATGTCTCAGTGTTGCTCACTTATTATCTTAAATATTTTTTTTCACAACGAACAACATTTTTGTTTTCCTTTGTGGTAGCAAATTGCAGTTCCATTCATCATGAAATATACTTTCTTCTAGTCTCTTATTTCCTTTACCTTTCCAGTCATAGTACTAGCTTTTGCATTTTTCACTCCATCTACATCAGTAATATGCTTTCATTTTGACTTAGAATATTTATTTGTATTTCTATCTTTAAAATGGAAAATAGTTTTGTTATATTACAATTAAAATAATAATAAACAATTTAGTTATCAATTACATTTTATATAGGTACCAATGTAATGTATACTGATTACAGAAAATATTCAAATAAGCACAATATTACATAGATGCTTGGAAAAAGTCATTTGTACTCAATCATTTTGTTGACATCCAGTCAATCAGTCATGTGTTTCTGTGTAATACTAGAAATGAAACATGCTCTATAGTATAACAGTATTACATTTTTCCATGTAATCTTTAATATGACATGTAGTCCTACCAAAGAAATGAATTTGTGTTAACAAAAAAAGCATTTTATACTGATTCAATCTTCATATTTAAATTCATTCAAATAAAAATTCCGTTTCTCGGTTGCATTAGCCACATTTCACATAGTCAAAAGCCACATGTGGCTAGTGGTTACTATAAGAGGCGCAGAGATAGATCTTCTGGACATCTTGCAGTCCATCACACTCATCCATTATATCAGTGACATTATGCTGTTCGGGCTGGATGAGGAAGAGGTAACGAGCACACTCGAAGCCTTAGTAAGATACATGTCCCAGGGAGTGGGAAAGAAACCCTGCAAATATTCAGGGGTCTGCCATATTCATATAATTTTTTCAAGCCCAGTGGTCAGAAGCATGGCATGATGTCCTTCCCAAGAAAAAGATAAACTATTACATAATGCACTTTCTGTCTTGAAGAAGAGAGCACAGGGTTGCCTGGTGGGACTCTTCAGTTCAGTTGACAGCATATTCTGCACTTGGAGGTATTACTCTGGCCCATATATGGATAATGCAAAAGACTGCTATGGAGAGCTATATGCTTCAAAAGAACAACAACTATTCTTGGTTTACTACTGGGTCCTTGTAGAAGCAGAATGCTTGACAGTGGGACACCAAGTGTCCAAGTGGTTGGAACTATTCATTATCATTTGAGTCCTGTCAGACCCAGAAAGCCATAGGTTGCGTAGGTCCCCCTTAATTGTAAGAAGGAAGTGGTGCATCCTGGGTTGAGCATGAGAAAGACCAGAGGGCACAACTCATTATGTGAGTATAAGCCAAAAGTAGACAGCCCCTGCACAGTAGCCTCAGGGTGGCCTTGAACGACAGCAGTGATCAGAAAAGTCTCCTAATCGTAAGAGTTTTGGATAATGCACTTGGCCATCAATGTTGTCTAAAAAGAAAAATGCCCCCAAGGTTCAAGGTGTATGGACTCGTGGGAAGTGGTGAATAGAAACAGGTTGAAAGATTAGGAACAAAGAATTCTGGATTAATGATATGCGAATGGACCAATTAGAGTTGTCACGATATGTGAAGATTTTCATAGTAAGTGTATGCCCACCAGAGAACATCTACCACAGAAGGGACACTAAACAACCAAGTGGGCAAAATTATTTGGCCAGTTGATGTCAGCCAGCCTCTCTCATCTGCTACCGCAGCGTTGGCACAACGGACACGTGAACAGAGAAGCCACTGTGGCAGAGATGGAGGCTACAAATGGGTTTAACGCATCAGTTCTGACTTACCAAGACTGACCTATCCACAACTACTGCTAACTATCCAGCCTACCAGCAACAGAGACCAATGCTGAGCACTCAAATGAGCACCATTCCTTAAAAATATCAAGTGGCCATTTGATTTTCAACGTTGGGCCTCTTTCATCCTGGGAGGCTGGAAGTTCCCATGAATTAACACACACAACTTGTATGAGTATGCCCTTTCTGCTTGCAGAGCTTTGGCCAGCACCACTATTCATGGGCTTATGCAGTTAGCAACATGGTGTGTGTGTGTGTGTGTGTGTGTGTGTGCACACATGCACTCACATGCGTGTGCACACACACGCAGCAACAGCCAATGACTAACTGACATGGGAACAAAAGGCTGACCCTTGTCTCAAGGTGTGACCCAGAGGCTGCATTCCCAGAATTAAAAGGTTCAGATGCCTGGAGAACGAGTTTGCAAAGAGGAGTTGGGAGATGAAATTGGAGAGATCATCAAGCGTAGATCATGAAAAGCCTTTGCAAGCCATACTAAGAAGTTTGGGCCATATGGTATGGGTAGCCAGTGAAGGATTTTAAAAAGGCAAGTGACGTGACCAGATTTGCCACAAACTCCTTATCTTGGAATTTACTTTTTTACCTTATGTGTTGAGAAGAAGAGGAATGTGACATTTGAACTAAATTACAATCTCATGCAAGCCAGGCCTCTGTCCCGTTTATTGTAGAAGAAAGCCCTCTCATTTTCATAATGAGACAATTGTCAAGATTATATTTTTTTTAAGTAACAAAAATATACAAACAAGGTAGGGAGGGGATCTTTGCCTGCTCATATTTGTAAAAAACTAAGAACAGAATATAGAAATGCCCAAATAGCATGTTTGAATACATCTCTTTGTAAAACATGACAGAAAGGAGTGATTATTTAAATTGGACAGGACTTTGCATTGCTGGCTCCTTGGTGGCAATGCCTTTTGTCGGAACTCTCTTACTAGAAGAATGTCACAAAGGATAAAAAATGAGTCCAATAAGTTTTATTCAATTTCAGAGTCTATTATGTATTCTGTTTTACACAAAGCATATAATTTTAAATTTCATAGATAGGCACACTGAACATATACTTGGAGATATACAGCTATTTGTATGGGTGAAATTGAAACCCTCCAGGGAGAGGATCATTAATAATTCTTTACTTGTGAGACGGAACAGCCATCTCATATTCCAAACAAAGCCTGTCCAGCACAGGAATGATTCATGGTCATTTTTGAGAACTGATTACCAATCATCAGATCTTAAAGCCATGGCAACCTTTATTTTTCAGTCTCATAAACAATAAAGCTCCCTTTTGTTAAACACATATGGACCTCTTTCCCACAGAGGAGTCAGTAAATGCTAAAGCTAATTTTCCACATCTGACAGCCTGCATGAAAGCTGATGAATACATTTCTGATAAGTATATATTTAAGTGGAAAGAAAGTATTAATGTGTATATATTTATATAGCGTTTTCTTTCACTGAGCTGTTGATCTAATGTGTACCAAAAAAAAAAAAAAAAAAAAATCCAGAATCTGACTCTTTTTTTTTAGTGCCCCAAAGGCAAAATTTTTCCTGACAATACAGTTTAAAATATTCTTCATTAATCCTAGAAAAACAATCCATATTAATATTTAGTTTAAATCATTCTTCTAAACAACAATTAAAATAGTAGTTTCTGTATTTAATAGTGGGAAACAAGAGGCTATGATAATTTCCGATTTGTAGCTTAATCTCAATGCTTAGTAAAGATATTACACAAATCATTCATCATTTTTGATCACCTAGGAGTCCCAGGGTACCAGGTAGAACCAGCATGACACTGACTAACAAGTCCTGCTGGGGCTCCTTTTCTCTGTTTCAATGGTTGAGTGACAGGCCAAGGAGATAAGAGAAAGTAACAAGGTCATTTTTCTGCTTGGCCTTCACTTGTTCTGTCAGTATGTGTTGTGTGCTCCAGTGAGAGAGCCACTTCTTCAGGTCAGCTTGAAAGCCTGGAAGCGTGTTCACCCATCATGTAGTCCAAAGTGCTGGTGAGGGAGGTGAGATCCAATACTCAACTAACGGGATAGACAGAGGATAGGAGGATGGAGGAGCGCAGGTAGATCGATGATTATGTCTCGTGATGTGCACAGTTGGTCTTGCATTTGGAAGAGTTCCTTAAAAACACTTCAATTTTGAGTGAATTGAAGAAGTGTAAGAAATAGTCCTAAGTCAGAAGATATTTTGGACCACGTTCAAGGGTGATGTGTTTAGAGCTGAGCAACTCATGAACAGACGTCCATGGGAATCTTTGGTCTCCCATATCATGAGTAAGCGATTGTGGATCTTAGGCCACCGGCTTCTCCTGCTCAAAGTCTTGAGTCCTACTTTAGAGCACTAGCCCTGGACTTAGTCCTTTCAGAACCATTTATGACTGGGTCTTCATTTAAAAAAAATAACTTCATGTCCAGTGTTTGTGGGCTTCTGCTTCGTTATATCTCTTCTTCGTTCTTCGGCCAAGCTCTGCCCATTGAAGTGCTTACAGGCTTGAACCTCCTTTTCCTCTTTAATAGGGTTTTGATCCACTTTTGTCGCAAATCTTGACTGGTGGAGTCATTAATGACATCTTGACCACCTCAGTCAAAAATGGCCAGACTCCTGCCTGCTTGTCTATTTCCTTGAGCATTTTCTAGTGAAACTTGAAAGGAGGTTTAGTTGTGGGGGCAGAGGCAGTTGAAAAATTCCAGTTCAGTTTTGGCCACCAGAACAATCTTTAGTTCTTGTTCTCTGCCAAATATATAATCCCTCTGGGGTCTGTTCTAAGCTGTGTAAGCAGATAATTTTCAGTTTTTCAATGGCATTTTTAATAGTTGCCTTCTGGAATTCAGCTTTCAAGGGATTTCCTGATAAGAGCTATGTAATCAGGATGGAATCTCTTATTAAAACGACTTTCCTTTTCCAAAGCTTGAAAAAGGTCTGTTTCTCTTTTCTCAAATTATCAGTCTATCTATCAATAATTGAAGGTGAGATCGAAACTATGACCTTGGCGAGTAGTGCAGATTTGCTGAAGTCGTTCAATAGTGTGAACTAGTTTTTAGATTATGTGTTTTTGAACTGTAATAAAAGTAAACTTGCACACTCTTCAGCATCCTGGGAACAGGTTCATTTATTCAACAAACAATACTATGAAAGTAGAGGAGAACAGATTGAGGAAGTTTCCAGCTGCAATTCTATACCGAGTGTCCTTGGTGCATTACTGTAGAGGGGTCCATCCTTGGCCTTGCTACCGGAGTGTCTCACAGTTCCATGTTTATCTCTTGGTAAATGACGGACGAGGCTTAGTGCATACAGGCCTCCATCCGAATGGCCTGGGGAGTGTACTAAAACCCAGATTCCAGACTTCAAGTAGGATACATAGTCAGTATCTAAATGGAAGGGCTTGAAATGTGTGTTTTAACAAGTTCCCTAGATAATTCTTAAGCAAACTAAAACCTGAGAATGACTGCATCAGAAATTGTGGCTAGAATCCTGACTCTCTAAGATGATAGCATGACCTTGGACAGTGTATGTAATCTCTCAGTGGCTCTATTTCCTCGTCTGTAAAATGGCAGATAACAATGATGTCTACCTCGTGGAGGTAGTTGCAGGTATCATATGAGTTAATATAGTATGTAATGAACATACGTTAAATGCTTAGATTGGTGCCTAGGAAATGCTATGCAGTTGTTTTCTATTGTTATTAGCACTATTAGTAGTAGTATTACTCCTAGTAGGAGACTCAGATTGTAAGACTCTATGGAAAACCAGTGCTCCCAGTTTCAGGGCTAGGCAGCGTATCATCAGGCAGAGTCTCCTGGGTTAAGGATGACCAGTAGTCACATTGTGGCTCAAGAGTGTGTGCTTGAGGCCCACTTCGGTTTGAGTCCCAATATTGCCTCCTAGTGGCCATGGGACCTAAGTCCTGGAGAAGCCTAGTTCTCTCACCTGTTAAATGGAATTAAGAAAATTAATATCTATCCTGTTCATCTTTTAAGGCTACCTTTTGAAACAGATTTTTAAAATATGACTTTTCCTGTTGACTGTATTTTGATATTGTGTCCTCTAGTTGTTAAGGAGAGGAGAGAGCCCACGCTGAAGAGCGACTCCATGATGAACTGGTCACTTGGCTGTCACCCTCCTCAAAATTATATAATGGGAGGCACAGGAAAGAAAAAGGAGAGAATGGAGAGACTAAAGAGTTCTTCGAAGAGTGTTACTGTTGTGTACATTTCCTCCTCTCCTGTCTTCTCCTCCCCTCAAAGCCAAAGTCAAGTGGGCAAGGGCTTCAGAGAAGGATCAGGAAGCCTGATGTACATCTGCTGAGCTTTGGGAGAGCCATGAGAGATCATGTTGGGCCGTGAGAAGTACTCTGCAAAAGGAGCCCAAATGCCCCATTGGCTGCAGCAGCTGTGGAGGATCACGAGGGGATTAGCTGGGGATGGCACCAGGGAACTGCGGTCAAAGCCTGGGCGTGGGGACAGGAGTCTCCAAACACCCACAAGTATCACAGGAGAGAAAAAATCAAGTCAACATTTGGTCAGCTGCCATACCCAGGGGCCTTAAGACCAGACTGTACGTGGCTGACGAGAGACACATTTTCTTGCCCTTCTTGTCTCTTCTCCCTTTCTTTTGCCTGACTTTGGAGAGGCCGGTAATGGTCAGTGCGAGAGAAGGTGAAGCAAAACCACATGCGAATTGCCCATGCTCCCCCAACTTCCCGATGAAGGTTTGAGCCTGGCACAAACCAAAACCCAGCTCGGGGAGGGGAGAAACTTGGTATTGAAAGAGAGTTTGAAACTTTAGTATTAGACTGGACTGGAGATTTCAAAATCCTGAAGTGACCAGAAAAGCCACAGGAACTCTCTGGGATTTTATTCATTGACAGAGAAGACTCTGTGAGTCTACAGAGCAGGTTTAAAAGGACAGTGGTTAGACAGAGTAAAGTTATTTTTGGCTTGCACTGCTGCGTCCAGCTGGTTCACAAAACTAGTTACCTTTGTAATGTTGCATAAATCAAACAAGCTAATGGGTAGGAGAGTATTTTGCAACATTGTTTATATTATTGTATGCATAAAGATATAACTGAAAGAAAAAACAGAAAATACCTACTAAGCACCCATTTAGTGCAAAGAAGGCCCTGTGCTAGGTGTTGAGAGGCTGTAGAAATAAATACGACGTTGTCCCTGCCTGCAAAAAGCTTATGGTCTCTAAAGAGTGGCAGTTGCATACCCTGCAGTTTCTATCCAGCTTTCTGCAATGCCAAGTGAAGCCAGACAGCAAAGGTGAATGTAATCAAACTTGAAAATAAATCACAGCATATAATTCTCTATAGAAGTGATTCAAATCAAACAAAAGACTAGTTTGTCTTCTTGCTGCCTGTCTCTGAGCTCCTCAGCCCAAGCCTCTCATCTTCAAATGCCTGATTCTTTCTGAGTCTCTGACCCTATAGTTCCCAGTTTCTGTGCAGTACACTTTGGTGAGGATCAGAGGGATGCACTGAGGAGTGATGTTCATTCTCATATATCTTTGACCTTGAGTATACCCTTCATACTGCTTGGTTGATAGACAGCACTTTCAAAGATTTCTTAGCCAAGATCCAGTTGACAGCCTTGGCAAGTCTTTCACATGTGAACTAGCCTTTTTGTTCTCCCATAGGACATATGCTATCTGAATTGAAGATTTTATTAATTCCCAACCATTCCTTCAAAATAAGTGACTATATGATTAGTCATTAGTTTATTTAATTTCTATTTGCTCAGGTTTGACATCTTAGGACACCCTTAAGTCTCCCTTTTACTTTGGGCCCAGTATCTAATCAGTAACTAAGCTTATTAGTGCTTCTCCATCGTATTCTTCCCGTCTGGGATACCTCTACCACCCTAATTTAGGAGTGTATCACGGCTTATTGTGACTACTGCAATATCCTCCAAAGCTGTCCCACGCCTCAGCTTTCAACATTCTGAAATCCCATTCATCATACATGTATATCTGTATTAGCTTCATAGACCTGAACCCCTGATCATACTTCTCCCTTACGCAAAAAATTCAGTGTTTTCTATTGGTTTAGAATAAAGTCTGAATTTCTCAGTCTCAAATTCAGGTCCCTTCAGCCCCTGTCTCCAGTTCTGCGTCCTCTTCACGATGCATTCCAACACAAAACGTAAGCCCCGTCATCGCTAATTTCTTCAGTGAACCTCTAGAGAACTTTAATTTCCTCCCACCAGGCTGCAAGCTCTTCAGGAGTAATAAAATTCGTGCCAACGCACTTTGTCTCCCACACTGCAGCTACCCAGAGTGCAACACAGACTGCTTTTGAATAAATGTTTGTAGAACAAAGCAGTGAATGGATCCCACAAAGCCAATGCCCCTTCTGTCTTCAGCCCTCCTCTCTCAGAGTGCTCTCCCTGTTCACTCTAAACTGTTTGCTCATTTCATTAAATTAATTTTCATTCATTGGTACAAAACTCTTTATAATCTCTTCTTATCTTATTAATGTTTGTGGCATCTGTAATTAAATCCTCCTTTTTTTATTCCTGATATTGTTTATTCATATGTTTTCTACCTTTTATCTTGATCGATCTTGCGAGAGATCTGTTAATTTTATTACTCTGTAAAGAACCAACTTTTGGCTTTTGTTTTATCTTCTCTATTGTGTGTTGGTTTTCTATTTTATTAGTTTCTTCTTCTCTTATCTATATTATTTCCCCCCTTCTACCTTCTTTGAGTTTAATTCGCTGTTCTCTCTCTTATTATTTTTTTAAAACTTTTTCAAAGAGATGTTTAGTCCAATAATTTTCAGACTTTTTTCTTCTAATATAAGCATTTGAGGTTATATGTTTTACTCTCAGTACTGTGTTAATTACATTTCACAAGGCAAGAAATTGTTACCTAGTGGTATTGTTTAGCTCTAGATAGTTTCTAATTTATAATATGATTTTTTCTTTGATGCGATTGATTTAGGAGTGTGTTTTTACATTTCCCAACATGTAGATCCCAGTTTTCTTTTAGTTCCTATTTCTTACCTAATTGCTTTGTACTCAGAGAACTTAGTGTGATACCAAGTCCTTTGAAATTTGTTGAGACTTTCTTATGGCCCAGTATATTGTCGATTTTGGTTGAAAAGACTTTGTTGTCTTTAATTGTTGGGTGGAATGTTTTATAAATGCCCATTATGTTATACAGTTAATAGTGTGATTTCAATCGATATTCTTAATGGTTTTTTTTGCCCCTGCTTGGGCTAACAGTTACCAACATAGCTATAGTTTAAAAAATCTTCCATTAACATGGTAGTTTGTCTATTTTTTTCCATAGTTATAGCAATTTTTGCTTTAAATGTTTTCAGGATGTATTATTAGGTACATGCACATTAAGAATGATTACAACTTTCTGGTAAATTTAAACTTTTAGCATTATATAGTGACCCTCTTTTTTTCTTTCTCTAGTTATGTTATTCCCTAAGAGTCAGTTTCATCTGATATTGATATAGCTTTCTTTGTTTAATATTTACCTTGCATATCTTTCCATTCTTTTGTATCCTATGTCTTAAATGTGTCCCTTATAAATAGAGCTGAATTAATTTTTATCATCTTCAGTTTTTATCTTCTAAATGAAAGAGTTTATTGATCATCATTATTTATCATAATTAGTGATATAGATACACAATATATTTTTATGTATATATTTATATATACAGTATATTCATTTCGTGTTTTCTTATTATAGCATTTTATTTTTCTTTCTACTTCATCCGTTTTATATATTTTTTCTCCTTTTTGACCTTGTGAGTGATTTTATATTTTCTTATTACATTTTTTTGTCTTAGAAATATACTCTATTTTTATTCTTTTAGGGATTACTATAGAAATTTTAACATGTACGAGTAACTTGAAGTATAGAGTCAATCAATATTTTGACCTTCATCCTCACCAGTGACTCTGTGAGTTACTCCATTGTCCTTCTCCTGTATTTTTTTTTGCTGTCATTAACAGCTTTGAGATATAATTTGCGTACCACATAATTTACCCATTTAAAGTGTGCAATTCAATGATTTTTAGTATATTTACAGAGTTGTGCAGCTATCACTAATGTCTAATTTTAGAATATTTTCCTCACAGCCTTAAAAATAAATATACCTATTAGCAGTCACTCCCCATTCCTATCTCTCCCTGGCCCTAGCTCCCCCCACCCCGATCCCCAGCCCCTGTCAGCTACTAATTTATTTTTTGCCTCTATAGATTTACCTATTCTGGACATTTCAAATAAGTGGATCATAAAATATATTGTCTTTTGTGAGTAGCTCCTTCCACTCAGCATAATGCTTTCAAGATTCTTACGTGTTACAGCATATATCAGTACTTCATTTCTTTTTATGGTTAAATAATATTCAGTTTTATTGATATACCAGATATGTATGTTTACCAGGTTTGGCATATGCTTTTAAAGTTAAAATTGGCTTCAGCAATAATTTTAAACCTGAAGGTTCCTTATTTATGTATTCTTTGTTTGAAATTATTTAATTTCTTGACCATTCATTCTAAATCGAGAAGTTAAATGAATTAAAATCGGCCTTTTTAGATGTTTGTAGCAAGTGGTTCAATATGGGTGCCATATTGCTGGGCAAATTAACATTCTGAAAGTTCTTTTTATGCATTCAGCTCTCCCATCTATCCTTCTCCACCAAATCAAACCCTTTTCACTAGGAAGCTTTCTCTGATCTGCCAGCTTATTGAAGTCTCTTTTGCCTCATATTCCTTTGATGATATTTTGGGGCTCAATTCATATCCTCCTAACAAGATGACCTTGTATTTAGTTAGCACTCATGATACTGGGAAGCTCTGGGAGGGCATGGATGGTCCCTTTTGTTTCTCTGTTTTCAAGAAGGAGGTCTGACTTAGCATTAGCATAGGGTGGGGCAGAGGGTAGGCATTCAAGAAATAACTACTGAATAAACAAATGAACAGAGCTAAAGGCTTCTATTTTCTTTTCTGATAATTGGTGTCTCACAGTTAAATTTCATGTATGAGGCTCTTGATACCTGGATAAAGCAAGCTGAGATCTAGGTGCCAATACACTGCCCCAGGCCACCTTCTCTGGGTCTGGCTTCTTGATCTCAGGACAAGGGAGGGGGCCAGAGTGCAAGCTCTCATTATTTACAGCCTCCACGGGGCCTGTGAGAGTACACAGAACAAATCATCTTTCTGTCTGGCTCCACTGATGACTCAGACTCCTGAGAGTTGGGAAGCATTTGTTGCAATGTTGATTTCTCAGGTTCAGAGGAGACTTAGATATGTGTCTGTCTTAAGCTCCTTATTATCTTTCTGCATATTAAGTGGCAAAACTAAGATCTCAATGGAGCTTATCCAAATGGGAGATCAAGAGAGAAACTTGGAATAGTTCTGTTTAAACCCTAATCTCCTTATTACCACATTGGGAGGAAAGCGCTGGCCAGCACCAGCGGTAGGGCATTTTTCATGGAGCTGCTTACTTGGCTTGGTCTGGTAGGCGGGACACAGTGACCCAAGAGGCCTTGTATGAGAGGACTTTCTCTGAATTTGTAAACCTTTAAATCAAACTAGGAATGGAGAGCACTGAGGTTGAACAGATGGGGCTATGGCTACTCCATACCAGGCTAGTGAGAAACCAGCATTCCCAGATAGCGAAGGGCTGGGGAGGGGCCCCATGCAGCCAGCTTAGGATTGCTTAGAAAAGGATGAGGGGGTCCTTGAAGAATGGTTACTGTGGAGCTGTCATCTGCTGCGTGAAACCAGCACATTGCCCTTATCCTCTCTTCCTGAAATAGCGGTCAGTTCATCAGGGGTGTCTGAACTTGACACAGGTTAAACATGTCTATCCCTTTTTGAAAAAGATTGAATAAGTGGAGCAGAAGTGAAAATATGGCATCGCGGCCTGGCAATAACAGGGGAGGATTTCATGTAAACTGAATCTAATTTATTGTTGGCACTTGCAAAGGGTTGTGGAGCCTTATACATAATAGGGGCTTAATGGGTATTTGTTGAATTTAATGATTTGAATCATTTGCAGCAAAACAAATTCCACTTTGTCTGAATTGCTCAGATAAGTTTCCTCTTTGCTCCATTTAGCGCAGCAGGCAGGTAAGATTTTCCTTGTGCGGTTGAGCCACACAATGGGGGCCCTGGCCTATCCAGACACCATGCCCTGAGCCACAGAGTATTGTGGCTATTGTTCTGAAAATTTAGGCCTGAGTCCTTTCTAATTTACCTGTCAGTAAAATAGAGTATTTATTGGTGAGAAATAACACTTATGACGAAATAGCACAGTCTCTGGCACAGAGCAGCCCTCGATAAATATTTGCTACAAAAATAAGTTATGATTTTTCCTTAAGGTGATGTTGGGCAAAAGTCAGTGATTCAGTGTCGGGGTGTCCCAGTAAAATATCCATGTATTCTGGGAAGGAGTTGAAAAGTTCCAGTGGCCTAGAATTGTGATGGTGTCTGAGATGAAGTTGCATTAATTATGACAAAGTATGTGTCTGAATGGAAATCTCGCTCACCAACTGGAGCTGGTGCCTCTGCCATTGGAAGGACAGACAGTACACCTACAGTTCAGAAGTGAGGTTAGGAGAGACACGTGATGAGGAAGAAGACGGCATTGAATGGAAAACCCATAGCAAGACTTTTTCTAAAGGACTAAGAATGGTGTATTTCCCCTGATTAGTACCTCTTTGTCTCCATCCGCTCATCGTGGATAATCCCAATTTTATTATGTGGTTTAATTGCAGAAGCAGACCAAAGCCCCAAAGGAGGGGCTTTGTAACCAGTGAAATCAGAAGAAGGGGTTGTATTAAGGAGAGTGCACTTCAGGAGCTGGAGTTTCTGATCTGTTGTTAAATAAAAATGTCTGGCAGTGGGGGCTTAGGAGGCAGGATTTGTCTAAGGCTCTCCGAGGGAGTCTGATACAAAGCTGGGGTTGCAATGCATAGTTTCGGATTATCCAGGAATAAATTTTCCTTCAGTTGAAAATCATTTTGCATGCCAATGGCTACCCTAGAAAGATGACAATCAAGGCAGTGTTTCTCAAAATACTTGTTAAAAATGTAGACGATGGACCCTCATCTAAGACATGCCAAATCAGAATCTGTGGGAAGGTGGAAGTCTGGGGATTTACATTTTTAACAAGCTTCCTGGCTGCCTTTTATGCTGACTTAAGTCTGAAAACTAATGTCAGTGGGTTGCAACCTTAGCTACATGTTAGAATCACCTGGATAGCTTTGGGCAAAAAAACCCTGATGTCTGAACCCCTTCCTCCTAAAGATTTCCATTAAATTGGTCAGGCTGGGCCCCCAGGGATTAGCAAGCTTAAAATCTCCGCCAATGAACCCACTGTACTGCTCGGATTAAGAACTGCTCTTCTAGAGGCTATGTATGTTGATAAACCAGTAAGCTTAAAATGTGAGTGGAAAATCCCTATAGCAACCACATGGACAAAGAATCCATCCTTCTTATTTATTGGTTACACAAATTTCCAAAGGATACAAATATGAAACAATGGGAAGTCCTGAAACTCTGTGGCAGATAGATCTTTTCTAGCATGCCCAAGGACGAAACACTAGGTGCATTTCCTTTAAAACAGGAACATGACAAGTATGTTCACTATTATTAAAAATTTGTTCTGGAAGTTTTAACTAATAAAGGCAAGACAAAAAAAAAATAGAAGAACTAGTGAAACATTAGCAAAATTATTATTTTCTGATAATAAAATCTTTGCCTAGTGAACATAATATATAATAAGAATGTTTAGCAAGTTGGTAAGATGTAAAACAATTTTTCTCGTATTTTAACATTAACCAATTAGGAAAAATAACAGAAGATGATGTCATTCACATTAGCAATGAAAAGAAATCTTATTAAGAAATCCAAAAATCTATAAGAAAACCACAAAACATGAATGAGCAACATAAAAGATATAAAAATGGAGCCATTTGATTCATAAATAGGTAAGATTGATCTATATGTTAATTTTTTGCAAATTAACTTATAGTTTTGATACCAATGCAAAAAGTCACAGTGTTTATTTAAAAAACCGAATAAGAATGTTCTAAAGTCTTCTTAGCACAATGAGTAAGAAAGGTTAATAATATTGTGAAAAAGACAAACCTGTGTGACTTGCCTTATCATTTATAAAGATGTATAAAACTAAAAAATACTAAGATACCTTTCAAAAAGAAAAAGAGATGCTGATGACAACAGAACAAATGAAACTAACAACAAAAAAGTAAAACTTCCCTAGAGTATATATAAATTCATATGATATTGACCCTATTTCAGATTCCTGAGGAAAGTCATTCAACAATTAGAATCAGAACAATTGATTAATCTTTGGAAAAATACTAAAGTTAAATTTCCTACCTCATGTAATATAACAAAATTAATTCTATTTCAATTAAATTAAATGTCTTCCTACGAATTAACAGTAGAAAATATGTAGTTTTTGAATCATTAATAAAAGAAATGTAAATTACAAGTAAGAGTGTGAAAAATATTCAACTTTACCAAATATAAAACAAAAAATTAAAAGCAATTTATTTTTCATTTATTTACTTTGCAAAGAGTAAAATTATGGAGAGGTTGCAGTAACTTGGTCTCTCTTGTACTCTTGTTGAGGATGTAAATTGGTATACATTTTTACAAGGCAATTTGGAAACATATATTATGAGTCTTAAAACATCCAGAACCTTTTTTTGTTTTGCATTTAAAAAAATATTAAAAAAGATATTTAGTTACAGTTGACATACAATATTATATTAGTTTCAGGTGTATAACATGGTGATTAGACATTTATATAACTTATGAAGTGATCAGCCTGATAAATCTAGTACCCATCCGATACCATAAGGACTTATTACAATATTATTAATGATATTCTTTATGCTATACTTTACATCCTCATGACTATTTTCTAACTACCAATTTGTACTTCTTAACCCCTTCCTCTTTTTCACCCCCTTCAACCCCCATCCTATCTGGTAACCCTCAAAATGTTCTCTGTATCTATGAGTTTGTTTCTGTTTTGTTTATTTCGTTCTTTAGATTCCACATGTGGATGACATCATATGGCATTTGTCTTTCTCTGATTTACTCTACTCCGCACGATATCTGTTAGGTTCATCCGTGTTGTCGCAGATAGCAAGATTTCATTCTTTCATTTATTTCTATGGCTAAGTAATATTCCATTTTATATGTGTACCCCCTCTTCTTTATCCATTCATCCATTGAAGCACACCCGCGTTGCCTCCATATTTTGGCTATTGTAAATAATGCTGTAATGAACATTTGGATGCAAATGTCCCTTCAAAGTAGTGTTTTGGGTTTCTTCAGATAAATACCCAGCAGTGGGATTACTGGGTCCTTCTTTGTCTCTTGTTATAGCCTTTGTTTCAAAGTCTGTTTTGTCTGATGTAAGTATTACTACCCCAGACCTTCTTTTCATTTCCGTTTTCATAAAATATCTTTTTCCATTCCTTTCCTTTCCGTCTGCAAGTGCTCCAGGTCTGTCCCTTGTATGGTTGTGCGTGCCCTCTTATTGTAGTTGAGACTTGGTTGCTGTTTGTATGCCAGTGGGAGGGATTGACCCTCAGGCCGATTGGTTGTGAGGTTTGGTTGGTGACGACAGTGGAGGAGCTGTTGTGCAGGGGCTGACCCTACAGAGCAGGATTCACTTTAGCAGGGCTCTGGTGCCTTCCCTGTCTGCCCTTTGGGTGTGTTGTCCTCAGATATGTTGCTGGGTAGTACACTGGCTGAGACCAAAGCCAGCCACCAGGTGTGCAGGCTGGGGCCTCATGTGAGGAACTCCGTTGCAGGCCAAGTTTAGCTGCAGCCTGTGCCCTATCTTGGGCCACCTGGTAAGAGTCACCCAGCCGTCCATAGAATGCTGCTCTCTTAGTTGGACTTATAGGTGCCTCAAGAGGCCGGGGCTTGGGGCTGCTCAGCAAGAGGATTAGGGCACACCAAGGCCAGATGCTGCTTCTTTGGGTTTTGTGAGCCTTTAAGAAATTTTAGGAAAGTCCGCAGCATGACAGACCATTTGCAGGAGAAAACCACTGGAAGCGGCTTGGGTGGGCCTACGCTTTGGGAGGGGTGGAGTCTCAGGGAAGTACATGGGCGGGGCAACCATGATGATGGAGCTCAGACATGGCGGCTGCCCGCGTCTGCACGCCAGAACGGGGAGGGCTCAACAAAGGAACAATGGCTTCTGCCAGCGCTTTCACTGAAGCTAAATAGTTCAGTTCCTTTCTGTGTGTCCCTGGAACCTTTTGAGCCATTGCCGCAGCACTGGAGCTCATAAGGAGTGAGTTTGTCAGCGGTAAGTCTGCACGCGGACCCGTTAGGAATGTCTGTGATTCTGGCTGCCCTCTGTTTCATTCAGCTACAATTTCCACTGGTTTTCATGGCTAGAAGTTGTGGGAACTTCTCTTCTCAGCACTGAAACCCTGGGCTGAGGAACCTGGTGTGGGGTTGGGACCCCTTGTTTTTCTAGGGAAGCCTCCGCAGCCAAGATATCCCCGCCTTATTCTCAAACACCACGCATGAATGTGGGAGTAGCCTGTTCCGCATCTCCACCCCTTCTATTAGTCTCAGGTGGCCTCTTCTGTGTGTCCCTAGTTGTAGGACTTCAAGAGACTCTCAATGATGGCTGTTCTGTAGTTTAGTTGTAATTTTGACGTGGTCGTGGGAGGAGGTGAGCACAGTGTTTACCTACTCCGCCATCTTGACCGGGGGCCCAGGCCTTTCAATAAGTAATTTCACTTCTAGAAATTTTTCTTTATGACATAATCAGAGATTTATGTAATGATTATTATGTGAGGATTCTCAGTACAGCATTATTTCTAGATTGAAAAGTAGAAGCAACATAAATGCCCATAATAGGGCATTGCTTAAATCAATTTTGATTTAGCTCTATACTTCTGTAAAACTTTAACAAACAATCTTTTTGAAGAAAAACAACATGAAGAAAGTTTATGCTGCTAATAAAGGACAGAAACGACCACTAACGTAATTCGTAATTGGCTTCTGGGGAGAGGAAATTTAAACCTACCCCACAACCTCTGGCAGAATGAGGAATATAATAGTCAAGTCTAGGCATATTTTATTGATAATATATTAACAGGTAGAATAACTGTATAATTATAAGGTCATGTTTAGATGGGAGTGACTCTTCTCTTGCTTTTGTCTCGCCAGAATTATAATGGCACTTTTTATCTTTGGCTGGCCTTTTTTTTTTTTCTCATCGTAGTGGTAGGGAGAGCTGAGAAAGTGGACATGGAGGAGGGAGCAGAAGCTACGGTCATTGGGGCAAATATTCTCTCTTACCATCTTTTTCTCTTAGTTCTTTCCTCTGGTAATGCGGAGGAGGCTACCCTCCTCCTTGGATTACAGTGGTAAGAGGTAAGATACCAGTTCAGGTTTAGGGGAAACAGAGTATAGGGCCTTTGATCTACAACTCAGTCCTGTCGGGCATAGCAAGAAGAAGCAACCCTTCTCTAGCTTTTCAGAGCCATAGATTAGAGCTTGACACCAAACATCAGCTAAAAACATTATTATCTGCCTTTAGCTTGTTCTCTGGATGTAGTTATTTCTCTTAGAGACCTTTCACATTGTAGTGGTCCTAGGCAGGATTAGTTGATTTTAGGTCTTGATCTAATATCATCTTAATCTCATCAGAATTTCTCTGCCTGTGTGTCTCTGTATCTTGAGAGATGATTTTACAAATGGATAATGGCCAGACCATATATGAAAAATAGAACTCTGACCTATAGCAGCAACCAGTCTAAGAAGACAACCGCAATTTCTGTAGAAATTGGCTAAAAACAATCAGAGCTTAGTAACTGACAGCTACCATAATTTTTGTCCTTACTTCCAAATTAGGATTAACCAGAAAAAGCCAAATAAAATATGCTCCCCTAACCAATCACATAGGAGGCTCTGCTTTTAGTCAGCATGCCTCCAGCTTCTCCTATGCCAACAGCCTCACAGAAGGGCTTACCTGTACCTTCCCTTTTTTCAGTATATAGCTTTGAGTTTCTGTGAAACTCAGGTGATAGTGGCAGACATTCACTATAACAAGCTTGGGTCTTTACTGGTTCTCATTTGGGTGGTCTCCATTTATTTCCACATTCTCTATCTCTGTATCTCCCTATATGCTTATGACTATGCACAGAGAAATATATACTATGAATATATCCTCTATCTGTAGAAATGTACATGACAGTCACCATAAGTAGAGATTGCTTTTATCTTGGAAAACAGAATGCGTAGATTGGTCAGACTGGAATTCAAGAGAGGCCTGGCTCCCGGCACGGTTCCAAGGAGTTATAAAACTTCAGGGAAGAAAAACCCAGGATAAACTGAATCAGGGAGGGCTCTGAGGATAAGAAACTAGAGCAGAGGCCAAACAGAGGCAGGAAGTTCGAGGTCAGTGTGACTTACCTGATGGACAATGGGATTATGGAAAGTTTCCTTAAATGGATTGATTCCCTGTAGTCTGGAAGTGCTCTGTAGAATAGAGAGGAAGAGAAGCTAGAAGCAGGGAGAGTAGCCACGAGCTCTTACAATAGTGCAGAAGAGATTCTTAGGTCACCCAGGAAGAGGGGATGAAAAGATCAGTCCTTAGAGACATGCTGTGATGGTTAATTTTATGTGTTAACTTGACTGAGCATACAGTAATCAGATATTTGTTCAAATATTATTCCGAATGTGTCTGTGAGGGTATTTTTGGATGAGATTAATATTTAAATATCTATACTGAGTAATATAGATTCTCTCTTTCTCTCTCTCTCCCTCTCTCTCTCTCTCTCTCTCTCCCTCCCTCCCTCTCCCTCTCTCTCTCCCTCTCTCTCCCTCTCTCTCTCTCTCCCTCCCTCTCTCTCTCTCCATCTCTCCCTCTTTCTCTCTCCCTCTCTCTCCCTCCTTCTCTCTCTCTCTCTCTCTCTTTCTCTCTCTCTTTTCTTTTCTCTCTCTCTCTCCCCTCTCTCGATTCTATTTCTCTGGAGAAACCTGACTAATACACACATTATAGGAAATGTTTTTAGACTTTGATTAGACTTAAAAGGCTGAGTTGGTATGTATGGTAGGTGAAAGGAATGGAGGCTTTTAAGCTAAAAGATAGAATTATTGATAGATATGGGAAAGCATAGAAGTTCAGGAACGATATGGAACAGAGGAGGGAGGAGATTGGTCAGTCCTCTTTGGAATATGTTTAATTTGAAACAACAGCAAGATATCCAAGAGGAGCTGGGGAATAGATCTATAAAAGTAATGTTCCTCAGTAATAGTCCCTGAAGATAAAAAATCAGTAAGATATAGAAGCCTCATAAATTACAGGTGAGTGGGTCATTTAAGATAGTTATCTCCATCTCTGACACCACAGGTTATCATCATGTTTCTTAAGGAATGTCAGCAGATTTTAATTAAAATTAATTTTAGTTTATTTTGCTTAGTAATTATGATATAAAATAGCCCAAACTAATGGGAATGAAGTGGAATAAAGAACTCTCTCATACACTACTAATATTTTGCAACTGAAAGCAAGTTGTAATTGTTATGCAAAATCATCTAGATTGCCTGTCTGCACTGAACTCAGCAGGCGACCCCTTCACTCTCCAATTCTCTTTGCTTGTGTGTAACCAGACTCAATGGTGGATACAGGGATTGCTCAAAAACATTGACTGTGGAGCGGGTAAACATGAACCAAGGTTAGTGCAGTCTGCTTAATGAATGCTCTCTGCTGAATGACTCCTTGGCAGAAAGGCAAGTGTCCAGTAGATTCCAGAATGTAACGAGAACAGCCAGACCAGGTCCTCTGGTGGCATCTCTCTCAGAGCTGTCGGCTGCTCTGCTTTGCGCTTCAGTCCCTGCACACTGAATCGTTAACCTCTGACACTGAGTAGGGTTCAGCATTTCAGAAGTGTCTTGATTATGAAAAATCTGCCAGCGCTAATGGGGAACCTCTGACCCAGGTGCCAGCCCAGCCTCACAGCTTCTCAGCCGCTGCGATTTTGATTGAAAAACGGGTCTCTGGTGTCAGGAACAAAGTAACCAGGAATTGGGCCACCTGTAATAGTCACGCTTTTATGCAGACCATGAAGATTCTTTTTCTTTTCTGTTCTTTTTTCTTTTGCTGTCAAAAGACTGATTTCCAACATTGTCTGAACACAAAACTTACAAATTGCCATCTTCAACTTTTCACCCATCTGTCTCACTTAGGGACCTATTGCATGCTAGCTCACTTCTGGTTACTGGGGGGTTATTAAATAACAGAGTCTCTCCCCCCCCCTCCCTCGCCCCCCCCCCCCCGCCCCCATATTGATGTCAGATTCTGTAAGTCACATTAACACCACCTGGTCTTCAGGTAAGAAGATCAGTGTGGCCATGAGTATCTGGGAAGACTTTTTGGAAAAGGTAATAATGGGCCTAGGTGTGGAAGAATGGATATGATAGGCAGAGAGGGAGGTGGAGAGGACTTTTACAGCAGAGAAAACAGTCTGGACTGGTGCTTTAAGTCAGAAGGACCATGGAATTCTGGTTTGGAAGTCATCTCTGCATCCCTAGCAATTAGCTCATGGCAGATCAACAGAGCTGATTAAATATTAACTTACCTATTTGTTGAGCCTTGTATAGTCAAGGGTTAGTGGGCAGTGTGCCCAAATTCCTCAGAGCTCCACTAAACTAAAAAGAGAGAGAAAAAAAGCCCAAACAATTCAAGAGCCCAACTAACATGTTTTTATAGCTGAGGTTTTTCCAGCTCGTTTTTGTGAAGGAACATGATCACTGTAATTCTCCTAAGTGAAGACAAGTTTATTTTTTAAGGCCTTAACAACATTCAGCCTACTCATTCATGAAATATTTCTGATGTTCTCATATGTGAGGCACTATTCTAGGCAGTGAGTATACAACAGTGAAAGAAATGGACAAAAATCTCTATCTTTATACAGCATGTTTACTAGTGTCTATGGTGGGGAGAACCATCACTTTTAATATAATTAATAAGTAATTTACATAATTAGAAGGTAATAAGTGATATAGAAAAAAACACAAGGAACTTAAGGGAATAGGTATACTAAGGTGAGGGAATGTAGTTTTTTAACTGATGCATTTCATATTTTTATCATATAACTTTTATTGAAATATTTAATGCCAAAGAATTTACCCCTATAAAGAAAGCATGTAATTCATCAACACTGTCTAGTTCTGGAAAACTTTCATCACCCCGCAGAAAACTCTGTGCCCATGAGCAGTCACTACCCAGCCCTTCTCTTTCCTCTAGCTCCTTGAAACCACTAATTTACTTTCTTTTCCTTTTTTTTTAAATTACGTTTATTGGGGTAGCATTGGTTAATACGATTACATAATTTTCAGGTGTACATTATCATTTGACATATGTATATTCTATTGTGTGATTACTACCTAAAGTCCAGTTTTCTTCAGCTACCATATATTTGATCCCCTTTACCCACTTCACCCTCCCCCTACCCCCCTATATTTGACCCCTTTACCCCATCCTACCTCCCCACTCCTCCTCCACCCCACTAATAACCATTACTCTATAATCCTCTGGTAACCACTAGTCTATAGTTCATGTCCCTGAGTCTCTGTTTGTTTGTCTTGCTCATTTGTTGCTTTTAGGTTTATATCCCACATATAAATGATATCATGTGATTTTCCACATTTTCTGTCTGGCTTATTTCGCTTACTATGATTATTTCAAGGTCCATCCATATTGTCGCAAATGGCAGTATTTCATCTCTTCTTATGGCTGAATAATATTCCATTGTATATATGTAACCAAGCTTCTTAGGCCAATCATCTA
>NW_006434835.1:12145683-12149557 GCF_000325575.1 Pteropus alecto
GCTTTTTATGGCTGTATAACAGTCCATTGTATTGATGTACATGTACGGCCACATGTTTGCAGTATTCTTGGCCATATACCCAGTAGTGGAATTGCTGGGTTAGATGATAACTCTGTGTTTAACTTCTTTTTGTGGAACTGTCAAGGTTTTTTCAAAAACAACTGTACCATTTTATATTCCTAGCAGCAATGCCTGAGGGTTCCTATTTCTCCACATTCCTATCAACACTTATTATTGTCTTTTTTATTGTAGCCATCATAGTGGTATTTTATTATGGTTGTGATTTGCACTTCCTTAATGACTAATAATGATGAACATCTTTTCATGTACTTATTGGCTATTTGTATATCTTTGGAGAAATTTCTTGTCAAATCATTTGCTCATTTAAAAATATGAATATTTTTCTTTTTACTTTTTATGTCTTTACTGTTGAGTTGTAGAAGTTCTTTATGTATTTTAAATACTAGTCTTTTATCAGATATAAGGTAGCTTATAAGGAGCAAATATTTTCTCCCATTTTATGGGTTGTATTTTCATTTTGCTTAAAATATCTTTTGAAGTGCAGACTTTTTAATTGTATTAAGTCCGATTTACTTATTTTCTTTTTTTGTTGCTTGTGCTTTTGGTGTCATAGCTAATAAATCAGTGTCCAAGATTATTAATATTTACACCTTTATTTTCTTCAAGGAGCTATATAGTTTTATCTATTATATTTAGGTCTTTGATTCATTTAGAGTTAACTTTTGTACGTGTGGATAGCTTGTTGTCCCAGCACGTTTGTTGAAAGACTGTTCCTTCATCATTTAACTGTCTTGGTTCTTTTAAGGAAAATTTGTTGGCAACAGGTGCATGGGTTTATTTTTGGACTCTTGATTCCATTCCATTGATCTATCCTTATGCCAGTACTACACTGTTTTGATTACTATAGCTTTGTAATAAATTTTGAAATTGAGAAGTGTTCTTCTTTTCTAGATTATTTTGGCTGTATGAATTTCTTGCATATCCACACGAATTTTAGGATCTGTTTATCAATTTCTGCAAAAAAAAAAAAAAGGCAGCTTAGTTTTCGATAGGGATTGAGGTGAATCTGTACATCAATTTGGGGAGTGCAGCCACTTTAACAATATTAAGTCTTACAATCCATGAACATGGGATATATTTCCATTTATTTAAGTCCCCTTTAATTTCTTTCAGTGACATTTTTTTAGTTTTCAGTGTACAAGTTTGTATTTCTATAAAACTTGAATTTAGTTTTATTTTGCTCTTTTTTATGCTACTGTAATTGGAATTTTTTTCCTAATTTAATTTTGGATCATTCATTGATAGTGTATAGATGTGAAATTGAACTCATTTTTTTAGCACTAGGAGATTTTTTGTGAGTTATTTTTTGTAATAAGATCAAGTCACCTGCAAGTAGAGATAAATTTACTTTTTTTTCTAATATGGATGCTTCCATCCCCTCCCCCCTCTTATTTCCCTGGTGAGAATATCCAGTGCAATTTGGAATAAAATGGTGAGATTGGGCATCCTCTGGGGGAGAGCAGGGAAATGCAATTTTAAATTAAATAGAGCAGACTTTAGAAAAAAAAATTGAAGGACGTTAAGGAGCCACATAGGCAGCTCTCTAGGTAGGGAAATATTCCAGGTAGAAGAAACAGCCAGAACACAGAATATGAAGCAGGAGTGTGGCCAGAATGGAGCGAGCAAATGATAGAATAGAGAGAAAGAGGTCAGAGGGTAATGAATAAGGGGCCAAATTGAATAGGGCATCGGAAGTCATTGTAAAGGCTTTGGCTGGGTAAAATGGGACTCCATGAAGGGATTTTAAGCAGAGGGGTGGTATGATCCAAGTTACCTT
The DNA here is from genome assembly GCF_000325575.1 of Pteropus alecto. Lineage (NCBI taxonomy): Eukaryota > Metazoa > Chordata > Mammalia > Chiroptera > Pteropodidae > Pteropus > Pteropus alecto. The sequence goes on from NW_006434835.1 coordinate 12,147,542, forward strand.
TTGAAAGAATTACTTTGATTGTTGTTTGAAGAGTAGATGGCAGAGGAGTGAGATAAGGAGGGAGAACAGGTGGGAGGTGACCGTGAATATCCAGGCATGAGATAGTGATGACTTGCACTACTTGGTAGCAGTGAAGTTAGTAAGAAGCGGTCGTATTCTACATATATTTTGCAGCCAACCTAAATATGCCATTTAAATTGAGAGAAAATGAGAGGTCAAGGACGATTCCAATGTTTTTAGGCCTGAGCTACTGGAAGGGTCAACTGAAATGATGAAGATCACAGGTGGAACAAGATGGAGGAGGTGGAGGTCAAGAGTTTCTGATACGTAGAAAGTTGAGATGTCTATTAGATATACAAGCGCAGTTATTGAGTAGACCGTTTGATATATGAGTCAGAAGTTCAAGAGGAATGTCTAGGCTGAAGCTATAAATTTAGGAATCATTGATATAAAGATGCTGTTTAAAGCCACAGACTGATGAGATCACCAAGAGAGTGATTATATATAGAGAGATGAGAAAACAAAGAAGTGAACCCTAGAACACACAGACATTAAGAATTAAGACTCCAGAGAGAATTAGAGAAATTAGCAAAGGAGACTAAGAGGGAAAAATTAGTGAAGTTGGAGACAAGAGTATGTGGTATCCTGGGAACTAAGTGGAGGACGGTGTGTCAATTCTTTTAATACTTGACATTTTTTGAAGAACCACGTTAGCCTCTTCAGCTTCTGAATGATAGGTACCGCCTTGATGCCCTTCCCTGTCAGGTGGAAGTCTCTTGATTTCAGATTCTGGGGACCTGGCTTCTCTGAAGTCCTTTGTAATGGCAAAGGACGGGGTTTGGGGGTGGGGAGATGGTGGGAAGAGAACTGACATAATTTTCATACATCTCCTTCCACTGTGGTTGTATTTGCTTGGAGGTTTGCCCTGGTCTTTACAGTCATTTTTGAGTTGCTAATCAAGTATGCCAGAGTTTTAGCTTTCGGTTTGCAAACTCAGATCTTGTCAGTTTCATCCCATTGGAACAAGAGTTAATTAAAGCAAGATTAAAGTGTTAATAATTTGGGGGCAGTATGGTGAAAGCTTGAATCTCTGGAGATGGAGTAAGAAAGGTTTTTATGGAAATTGAAAGTATAAAGCAATGAAAAAAAACCCATCTAAATTGTCAAGCGAGTCTAATTTCAGAATTGAATATTTGCTTTTGAGATTAATTATGATCTTTCTCAATTGAAAAGAAATTTACGATATTCTGTAGTTCAGTGAGTATGCAAACCATTAAAAGTGTGAACATAGGCCCAAATATGGCCCAGAGTTTTTATGGAGAATGTAAAGGGCATCTCTCAGAGTTATTTTCACAGGTTATACTGTGGATGGATAATAGGTACCATTCCTGTCTCATTGCAGAAGCCCCAAAAGTGTTTATTAAATAAGAGAATAAAAAGATTATCTTGGGTTTACGTGGCCCATTTTTTGACTTCCTGAACGATGTCACTTAAATCACTGCAAGATCTTTTTCAGATTATATAAAAAGTATCGTCTGCTGCTAGTTTCTAATTATGCTCTGGAGCCCAGAATCAGTGGCCATTCTTGCCTTCCTCAAGGTATCCTAGGCACTGTGCATGGATTTGAAGGGGGCCAGGACCTTATGCCGGCCCTCGCTGTAAACTGTCATCATTCCATTGCTAGGGACCTATGACTCAGTTCTGGGGTTAACTTTTCAACAGTGCACTGCACTTCGTGCCTACTCACTGCTGTTGTGTGTCCTGCACAAGAACCAAGCTCACATGACATGACCAGCCAACCTGTCACTGCTCTCTGGGACTTTGTGGCCCAGAATATACTGTTTATGGTAGTGAGTATGAAAAAGCACTGGTTTAGAACAGCTTTCTTAGGCTTAAGTGAGCAAATATATTCTCTACAGTGGCAGCAGATGTTGGGAGGTTTTAAAACACTGCTTCCTTATAGAGCTGTCTCTCTGCATTGTAATTGATAGTTTGGACTATGATCACAGCAGACTA
>NW_006434835.1:12149590-12149840 GCF_000325575.1 Pteropus alecto
CCTGGCTGTGTGATGGCACCTCTGATTTGTAGCTGCAGTTCCTCTGTCTGATAAATATGTGGTCCCATACATTGAGGGCTCTGAGCTACTTCAGAGAAGGAAATCAGTCAGCTAGGGATAAGGTGGTAACTCAGACAGCTGAGCGAAAAAAAATAGATTTGATTAAATGAGTTAATACATGTTCAATGTTTTAGCATAAGTCTCAAGATATAATAACCATATGATGATGATGACTATCATTTTTTACAAG
>NW_006434835.1:12149870-12151022 GCF_000325575.1 Pteropus alecto
TTCCAGACGCATTCTCTATCTTCTTTGTTCTGCTTCGTGCCTGTATGACACTGGCTTGCATGGACTCCTTCCACTGGCTCCCATACCCTCCGGCTTTGGGTTGGGTTCAGCCAGTGGGGACTTTGGAAAGTGTTCTGCAGGAGGAAGGAGAGTGTGTGGTGTGAGTGTTATTCCCCATCTGCCTTGTAGGGTCATCTTAGGTTGATTGGTTGTGGCAGGGAAGGTCACAGCTCCTGTGTGACAATTCTCTCTAAAAAGCCTTTTCCAGATTATAGAACCTGTGCTCTTACCCTGCTGCTTCAGGCATAGGAATGGGAAGACTCATTCTCATTAACCCCAGTGTACTATGCCATCCTGTGTGTTTTACCTACACTCTGTCTGCACTCTTGCAGATGGTTCCTTTATTAGTTGCTCTTTTATTCAATTTGAGTATGTCACCTATTTCTGGAAGAGACCCTGAATAACACACATTTCTATTTCTTTTCACTATTACCACAGCAAAGACAGGGAAGCCCGCACCCCTTGCCCATCCTCTGCTATTTCTGGCCATACTTCCTTGACCTCTTTTTTCCTTCAAGACTACATTATCCTGAAATCACTTGATGGGACAAGTGTGCTTATTCAATGTATTACCCACCCTTTTACTTTCTTCTGAAAACTTTGTCTGAAAGAAAACACAGGTCTTAGCAAGACTCATCAAACTGTTTGCAGCACTTCTTGACCTTCTACCACCAGGACTCCCTGATCTCTGCTTCTGCTAGATGGTTCCTTGTAGAGCATGGCTTAGATAGCATGTCCTTCCATTGATGAGCACAGGCCCTGAACTTTGCATTCAAGTGACTAATAGTTGATGCTGGTGAAAATGCCTAGAAAACTAGGTGAGAAGACTTTTGGGTCCTAGATGACTCTTGGGACTTGCAGCAATCTGGGAAGAAGTCTACAGATAAAGGACATTTGAGTTTTAGGCATAGAGATATAAAATTTATGGGTAGTTGTCTTGTGTTTATCGTCCTTCACCTCAATCACTCTCTGAATTTTCTAATCCCTGATACAGTTTTAAATACACAGTCTGGGGATGAATTACATAAGCTCCTAATTTCTTTGTCAGATATATCTATATCTATATCTATATCTATATCTATATCTATATCT
>NW_006434835.1:12151229-12203222 GCF_000325575.1 Pteropus alecto
CTATATCTATATATATTGCTATAATGTGACATTGAATAGCCAAATTTGCCACTAGCACACGGTGTCACATTTCCAGTGAGTATTTTAGGCCAGTCAGAGAACAGGAGCCATTAAAAAGAAGTCACAATGAGTTATGCCTGAGCACTCACTGAGAAAGTTGAGAGGTCAAGTTGGGTAATCTAATGAGCTCTTCCAAGACCACACATGTTTTGAGTAGGCCTAAGAAGATGCTCCAGAGATCTTAGAGTTGGTTTAGAATTATCACTCTGTAATATGAAACAAACCCTCTTGATTATACTCAATGGGAATTTGAATACACATTGTTTTACATATCTGAATAGGCTTTGTTCTCTGTCTGCCTTGAGACACAATGCACTTCCCATGCAAACAATGATCTGTGATGAGGGGTGTTTGTCAAAGAAAAAGTTAAGACTCAGGGGAATTATAAATAATCTTTCCAATGCAGATCTTTCTCTGGGAGAGAATTGAGACCTGCCTTCCTTATTGGAAGTTTAGTGAAAAGTCTTGTCTTCTCCAGGGGATAAAAACCAATTTTGTATGTTAAATAGAAATGCCCAGATACAAATCATTTCTTCAAGGGCTTTAGCCCCTATTTGATAAATGCATCCTCGGTTCGTTCTTCATTTCACATGTATTAATACCACCGAGATGATGAAAGCAGCGGAATGCATTACACTAGTGAGAGAAGGGGCCAGTATCTATGAATATTTCTGACTTACTGAAACTTTCAGGCTCCTTTCTCTGACAGGAACTAGTTCTAGAATTTTTAGTTTTTAATACCGTGACAGCAAACATCAATAGTATCTAGGTGTGAATGCTTTAGAAACAGATTGGGCAGGCATCTATTTTCTGTTTTGATTCCAGACCCTTTTATGCCCAACATTTCATCAACTATTTTTCCTAGAGCTATCTGTAAGGCTAATGGATTTTAAGAAATGCTCTTTGAAACTCCTAGGTACTTGTCATGAGACATCGCTAGTGTTGAAGTGTTCCTTGGTCTTCAACACGAATTGTAATAATTTCTCCAATTGCACTGCATAATACTTTTCACACTGAATTTATCTATCTGCACTCGGTCTACTCCCGAAACCTCCAAATATTTTCTATTGATTTAGCTTTAACATCAAAAGACGTAGTCGATTGCAACATGACAATCTCACTGAATTTCTTCTTTCAGTATCATTCATTGAATGGTAAATAAGATTTGCACGTAGTACAGATTTTTTGACTCGATTACTCTTTACACCTACATGCAGAGAGAATTGTCTATCTATCCCTAGTCTATGTTTCAGTCTTAAAACCAATTTTTGATCCCTGACAAACAATTCTTTCAAATCTGGGGTTAATCCATTTTCAGTGGCCTTTGATGTGAACACTTCTAAGTGGCTTAAAAAGTATATTTTCAATCATTCCCTTTTAGTCACCTAAGGTCAGGGTAATTCGCCTTGGAGTGCTGGCTTTCAGTGAGGGTGGCCAAGAACCCCAGAAGGACATGGAAAATTTAGCAAGGAATCTGTAAATCCATATGCCCTTTTGGCATTTTCTATAGATGGAAAATATATTTGTCTTTTACATCCACATGCTATGATTTTTAAAATAAATGCTGATATATTTGTGATTACTATAATCCAAATTATTTTAAAAGAATTGTGAAATTCAGAGGATCTGTTTAAATAGAATGCATAAATCAGTGAGTATTAAAATTCTTGGAGAAGTCTTTACAGTGTGGGCATTTTAAAGGGGCCTATTCCCCAGAAGAGTTGGCACCTTTGCCTTGAAATGACAATATTGACTCTATTTAAAAGTCTATGCTGGCTTCAATAGTTGATAACAAGTACTGGGCCAGTAGGGGCACTCTATATTGACGATATAGTTAGCGGAAAATAGAACTTCACTCTACAGCTCTCAGAATTTTTCCTATAATGGGTGCAGGTCACATGGCAAGTTAGCAGCATCCTCCCACCCACTGTCCTCCACAATGCCTTTTTTATTACTTGTTTTCTTCTCAAATCTGGATGAATGCTAACTGCTGTGGGCCAAGTTAGGGACTGGCTGAATCACCTGCATTTCTTATTTAATGACCAGCCCATCTGTTAGTAGCTTTATCTTGTTCATGGCCATTCTCATTGCTCCTGACTACAAGCAATGGAAGAAGAGTAATGCTTTTGAAAGTGTAGCTTCGGTTACAGACTGTGGCCATTTTGCTGTATCCACAGTGTTAGCTGAGCTCACTGTGGGGACCCAATGAGAGAATATATGTCTCTCATAAATGGCGAGAGGCGAAGCACGAAGCAAACACAGTTCTCCTTTATTAATAGAGAAGCATAACACTTTCTTCTCGATCTGAAAGCATGAAATCTGGCAGACGGGGTCCATAGAGTATATGACATAAAGGTGTTAACATTGGTGGCACAGTAGAATACGAGGAAAGAAGGCCAGGGGAAGATGAATTTGTTGGCGATGGCTTTCGGCAGTAACTGGGATAGTGGGACTTGGAAGATTAAAAAGGAACGTCGGGAGTTTGGCAGTGCACTTGGACTTTTATATACATCGTGGCGCCTTATCTTCATATTAGCTCTATAAGGCAAGAAAGTCTTACCTCCACTCTCCTGATGAGAAAACCGAACCTTAAAAATTAAGTGATGTGGGTTTAAAGGTTACGCAGAATAAAACAACTGCAGAACCGGGCTTGAATTCAAAACTGGCTGCAAAGTCCATTAGTAAAGAAGAATTTAGGTATCTACCAGGACTGTCTAATTTAAATGGCTGTTTTCTCTCTCCGATTATATATTCTCATTTGTAACTTTTTTTTTTTAAAGAGCCAGCACCATCATGTATATGCAAATATAGGTCCATGTGGTTGTCATGAGCATGGGATTCTGAAGAAAGCTTCTGTGTCAGCCAAGGTTCAACTAGAGAAAGCAGAACCAGTATAATAGAGAAAATCTCTATCTATCATCTGTCTATATCATGTATATCTATCTACTTGCCTGCCTGCCTGCCTACCTGCCTGCCTATGTACCTATCACTTCCTCCCTGCCATCAATCTATAGATTTATTATAGGGAATTGGCTTATACAATAGTGGAGGCTGGTTGAGCAGCCCCGTAAGACTGTCTTCATAGCTAATGCTGGATCGCGAAGTCCACAGGGAAGACGGTCAGCAAGGGAAGATCACAAGCAGGCTGGAATCTCATGAACACAAGCTTAAACCCAACAAACAGGAGCTAGGGAGATTCCTACTGTGATAGCCGGAAACCTCTGTTTGTTCTTGTTGCCTCTGCCTTTCGTGATGAGAGTGTCCTGCAGAAGCTGGAACCCTTGGTCATGGACACACATACCTGGTTTTGATGCTGCTTCATATCAACGAGGTGAATCAGCACATCAGTAACAATGTGTGTGTGCTACGAAATAACTGCTTCTCCCTTCCGCCCTCCTTCCAAAATCCCTTTGAGGATCCTGGGAAATGTAGTTCAGCCTACCCAAAACCATTACACCTTTTTAAAAAAAAAACTGTAGAATTATCATTCTGATAACAAGAAACAACTCTGTTCTTACAGTACTAGATACACCAGCACAAAAGTAAGCTGGTTTGTTAGGGATCATTCAATCTAGACATGGTAGATAATTAATCTCAGGAGTTTCAGAACGGAAAAAGTCAGAGTCATCATTTACACAGATGAAGGCATGGTAACCCATGAAGAGACAATTTTCAATTACTATCTAACCACAGTACGAATAAAACAGGAATAATATGACTTGTGCTGTTAGATTTGGCTGAGAGGCTGAAACCCCAGCTTCCGGACCCATTCCCACTTAACTTTGCCCAAAGAAAGCGATTGAAATGAATTTCTTTTCTGATGACTTGTGTGCATACTTTTGGGTTAGAAATATAGATTTTAAACACTGTCTCCACTCTTTTCCTCAGAAGGCAGACCATGACTTTCCATAAGCCTATTATATAAAGTGCCCGAGTGTTAACCTAGGCAAAGACAAAGAATTTAGAATTAAATTATCAAATTGGGTATCTTAACCCAGGTACTCCACTTGAGTATGTCAGTATTATAGCTGATAAATATATAGATAATCAGGCGGTGTTTGGTGTGCAACTGCATAGCAAAATGGTGCATGTGCCATTGGAGCTCTTCAGTATGATATGAATCCAGTTGCATGTATAGGCTAAACAAATTATCTTTGATTCTCATAATAAAATTTGACTAGCTTTTTAAAAATATTCAAACCATTCGTTCACTCCACCTATAATTATCTTGGAGCAGTTTCTGGGCAGAAGACACTATTTCTGGGGCTAAAGTGATAGGGATGCTCAAGATGGGATACCAATTGTCAAGTAACTCAGTTTATTTAGGACAAATAGAACATATTATCAAAACAAGTGCCATTCTCAGAAGTAGGAAAAAAAAGTGCTTTGGGGGTCACATGAGAGGACCCCCCAAAGTCAGATTAAGCCATGCACAGAGTGCCTGCTCCTGATTCCGTTTTGCCAGACGGAATCAGGAGCAGACACTCTGTGCATGGCTTAATCTGACTTTGTCTGGTTTGGGAGGCCAGGCGAAGATAGAAGATATGAAATTTTAAAAGGATACTTAACTCTTTAATTTTCTATTTGTTCTTTCATTACGATGTTGAGACTTAAAGTGTTTACAATTAAAATCAATGAACGTTTTATTGTTTATGATAGTTCACAGCAAATTAGACTCTTGCTTTCCTCTTAAAGTGGGAGAAGCCTCCAGGCAATCTCTCCCTGAAGCCAGAGCTGCACAGCATGAGCTCTGCGGAACCCTGTGTGGGGATGAAATTCGGAGTAGGGATTCTGCAAGGAGGGACCTACTACAAAATGTGCAAAGGCTGCTTGGAGGCTGAATACTGAGAACTGCCTGGTGGACTTAATGGAACAAGAGGAGGCATGGCCCTGCCCTAGGGCAGCCTGAAAATCCTGCGGATGTTGACTTTACCTTCTGGTCTGCCATTGGAGGTGGGCTTGACTGCAGAGTAACCTCTGCCCTTACGTGAAGCTCTCTCCTCCCGGCCTCTGCCCCATCTCCGAGAATGAGCCCCTCTCTTATTTATTTTATTTTACTTTTTGGTGGGTAAAGATACTCAATATGCTTTTACTGCTTTTCTAAGGAGGCTCTCAACAATATCCTATTGTATATTCATCACAGGATGATGTCACATAGAGTAGGGGCTCCTTCCTCTTTCCCTAGAGCAGTGGAGTAGTGCTGGCCTGGGGACCTGCAGCTTCCTGTCACAGTCACAGCTTCGCTGTGTTTTCTGGGCTCTCCAGTCCAGGCTGCAGTATCCCCATGTATAAATTAAGGCAGCTGGACTAGAGCAAACAGAACTTCTTGAAGCTGTCTCTTAGGCTCCCACAGACCCCATCCTCAGTCCCTAAATGGGAGCAGATTAGCCGTTTACATTTCCATGTAAGTTTTCATTTTTGAGAAGATTTCCATGGCTAACAGGCTTAAAAACACCCTATTGAATGCTCTCCCAGGGTCCTCTGACTCAGATCCAGTGTTGCATTCATCACAGCAACTATAATGACAACTGCTGGAAATCAGGGCATCTGCTGGATTTTCGCAGTGGAATATCTTAACAGGGCACTTCTGGCATAGAGTGGGTGTTTGTGTTCCCCCAAAATTTATATGCTGAAACATAACCCTCAGGGTGATGCCATCAGGAGGTGGGGCCTTTGGGGCTTTGCCATCATGAATGTGATGAGCGCCCTGATAAGGGAGACCCAGAGAACTCCCTCCTCCCCTCTGCCGTGTGATGCTGCAGTGAGAAGACAGCCATCAGTGAGGAAGTGGGTCCCCACAAACACCGAATCCGCCAGCACCACAATCCTGAGATTCTCATGCTCCAGACTGAGAAATAAGTGTTTGTTATTTATAAGCCACCTTTTTAATGACATTTTTGTTTTAGCAGCCTGCACAGACTGAGACACTTTCCCTCCACACACAGCTCTTCCTGTCCTGCATAAAGGGATGCTGACGTCCTGTGTTTGGTCAGGATGCGGAGTCCATAGTAAGGGAGGATTGGGAAGGAGCACGGGGAAGAGGCCCCGCAGGCACTGCAGGCAGGGACAGGGTGCAGAGTGCATGTGGGATTTACTTCAGCAAAGCATTGGGGCAGGACTCCACTTTAACCTCACCGGGCTGATTGTCGTGTGTTCCCCAGACCTGAACCTGAGTGTTCACCCCTGCTTCGGTCTTACATCCACAGCTTTCTGCTTCAGCTTTCGGCTTGCACATCTGCCACAGGCTTTCCATTCTTTATTGCACATCTCCCTGCAAAGAATTCATTATCTTACGTCAAAGATGGCTCTTTTTCCTGACTTCATTGTCAGACTGAAAAACTCAGAGCCATCTGTCTTATTTCTCTCTTCACCTCAAATACATATCCAGTCCCCAAATCCTAACAAGTCTCCTTTTTATTGCTGCTTGCGTCCATTTCTCTTTTGTCTTTGCTGCCCTCTCCTTCAGGCTCTCATCCACTCCCACCTGTCACAAACACACAATAGGTCTGTTTTTCCTCCACTCCAGTCCTTTACAGAGAGTTTTGGGACCAGTGTTTCTGAAGAACTATGCATGGTGTCAATACAAGTCGACACTCCTATGGCTACGCATTAAACGAATGGCCTTCACTCTCAGAATCTCCTTCCCTCCCTCCCTTCAGACCCCAGTGGGGCCCCGTCTGATCTTTATGAATAGAACCCTCTTACCATCATCTGACATAATCCCTCTTCCCTAATTCAGGATTGTTTTTGCCACTGTACTGTTCAAACTCTTCTCTCTCTGCAACCTATTTTAGCTCATCCTCAAGGCCCAAGGCAAGCCTCACCTCCTTTGTGAAATCTTCCCAAACAACAGCAAGATTAAAACTCTTCCTGTATCTCAGCAGTATCCGTGCCCTTCCTTGTGTCAGTTCACTGGCTATCCTCAGATTCCTGTGTGTGTGTGTGTGTGTGTGTGTGTTTCCTCTAGCCAGGAAACATGGAGGGCAGGGGCCTGGAAAGGGTTCTCATAGACTCATTTTACCAGTAAGCAGTCAAATGCCTGCTCTATCCCCAGAAATCAGATCTGTTGGAAAAATACTGAAGGATGTCAAAACCCATGCAGTATCTGTGCTGTGTTCAAACTCTTATGTTAATTCACTATGATGAATAGCTCCAACTGTGTTTGTTTTTCTTTATTTTAATGAGTGCATTTTCTGAGAAAGTTGAGATTTGTCGCTGAACAGCCCATTCTGGCATATCCTAGGACTTATCATCTTGAATTTTTTTTTTTTTTTTTTAATGAGTGCATTTTCTGAGAAAGTTGAGATTTGTCGCTGAACAGCCCATTCTGGCATATCCTAGGACTTATCATCTTGAAATTTTTTTTTTTTTTTAATTAGAGCAGAGAAGTTATGGATGTAACATTTTTGTATGTTTTTATAAAATTCACACTTTGCTCATGATAATTTATGTTTTCCTTGGTAACTGGTAGAAATATTTTAAGGGTCAGCCTAGAAGTAGCAGAATCAGTGGAAACACTTTTTCTAAACCTTTCTTCCTTGTGTTATTAATCAAAAGAAACACACCTACTAACCCAGCCTGTCAGATTCACTTACAAAAGTTGCAGTTTATCTCCAAACCATTCTTGCCCCCTGAACCTGGTAGCTGATTGGGTAATGAGTAATTACATACCTTCAGTTATTACTCTGACTTAGAATTTTTCAGGTTCTATTTTCTGTCAGTAAGTGGAACTAAACTGCATGTGCTTTGGCTTGAGTACACAATGAATCAGAATTAATGAAATGTCATATCCATTAAAGCAAACTCAGAAAATTGTATGTAAATATGGATAAGAGGCTCTTAGTTCTAAACTCTGCAGCCACAAGCAAAATGATAGCAGTCATTTCACGTAGATCATTCCATCCAGTCTTCCTTCCTGCTGTCACTCTAGGGTTTGGCCTGTTCTAAGGGAGGAAGAAGGGTACCAGGGCCTCCATGAAAAATACCCATAAGGGAATACCTATATGCTGAGGACAGCTGTCGTTTTGAAATCTGTACTTCTTTAACGCAACTCTGTCCATCTTTTCTCTTTATGGGGACTCGTTCTGACACTGGCTCCGTCACTGCCTACCATTGTGGACATTGAAGCCAAGATGGGCTGACAAACATAAGACTGCAGGCTTGGCAACAGGACTAAGTTGTGTTTGTATAATCAACACGATCTGTTTCCAATACTTAACACATTCTCTGTTAAAATCTTGAAGGGTAAAAGTTTACTCTACCACTTCAATGCATTGGTCCAAACATGGAAGTGGTTTTTGGTCTGAAGTGATGTTGGAGAGACATCTTGGCAAAAGGCAGAGAAGAGCAATGTGTAGTTCCCTAGAGCCTTTCTGGTTTTCAGATGCCTCCTAGGTAATAATTACTGTGACAGTGCCAATAGCCTGCTCAGTCTGTTCTTGCTGCCTGCAGTTGACTTCACTACCCACCCACATGTGTCACAGACCTGGGTAGATTTATAAACGAGTGGCAGCCTTTCATTTTTATAGAAACAGTGAAAAATTACCCAAACAACTAAATACAGAGAACCATATGTCACCTCGCTATTGAATAGCAGCCTCTAAATTCCTGAGTTTAGATGCTCTCTGAAGGTTGGACCATCAGTGCTATGTAGCAGTGACAAATAAATGCATGATCCTGGAAGTCTGTCAAGTACTGCTTGTTGGAGGGGGCCCTCATTTGGTCATGTGTATAATATTTCTGTTGCTACAATTATATTTATGACAAGAAACAATGCATTTTCTTTTTCTTTTTTTTTAAATGATGTGTAGCCAATACCGTTACTTCTTTCTTCAGTAAATTTATAGAGAAATAGGACATGTGGTAGGGGGCGGAGATTAGGTCATATACAGAGATTGACACTTTATTCCTAAACTGCTGCACAGGATGTAGGAGGTCGAGAGTGGAAAAACTCCTTAAGTTATCAGGTAATCGTAGAAAACCAAAACATATGCCCACTCCATCCGCCTACCCTGGTGTAGGAGAAGAGGCTTTATGGTTAAGTGGAGACTGGTCTGGAACTCAGCCTCTCAGGAGAAGCCTTGATGCTAGTCATTTCATCTTAGTATGAATTAATGAAAGTCTAAGCTCTCAACAAGTAAGAAGAATATAAGATTTGGGAGAAATGGGGGTTTCCAGGGCTGAAGTAATTCCATGTGGCTTTCTAGGTTCCCTCTTCCATTGGTCAAAGCTTCTGCGTCATTGCCCTTTTCCTGACCCGATCTTCACAAAAAGGAAAGTGAGTGTGTCCCCTTTTAGTTCTGTTCTTATTGCAGTATGGGAAATTCGTAAATGGAAGAGGGGGTAGGAGAGAACCAAGGGCTACAGGGGAGAAATATTGAGAAACAGGGCCACTTGGCTCTTGGAAAGGTATCAGAGCCATGGGTTATTGTCTTATATTTGCTGCTTAATGTATTCATAGAGAAGAGACAGTGAGCAGTGTGAGTGACATGGAAATACTTCAGATTTTCTGGAGCAATTTCATCCTGAGAAATGAACCTGAGTGAATAAGAGTTCCCTGGTCTCTAACTCTATCCTCAGATCTTCTTCTACCCTCCCTACTTGGAGGGCAGCGGAAGCATGAAGAGAAACTCTGGGTAGACCAAGCAGCATTGCCAGGGCAGGCGACCCCGGGAGGAGAAGGCAGGCAGGCATGGGCCAATGGGATGAGCACTGGACCAGGAGCCACGTGGCTTGGTTTGCAGTTCTGATGCCACCTCTATGTGTTACTTCTGGAAAGTCATAGCCTCTCACAGGAACTTTGTTTCACATCTGAAAACTGGAAAGAATGAGTCATGTGATCTGTAAGGGCCATCCTAACACCAGAACTGGTTCTGTCTAGCCTCGAGGCCAGTATCTTTTGCTATTGCTTTTTCCTGCAAGTAACTTGAATGCCTTTCTTTCTGCTTCCCTGGCCCTTCTTTGCCTTCTTCCTGAGCCTTCCTGACATCCCACAGCTGCCCTGCTTTGTTCCCTGTCACCCCAAGACATAGCAGCCTGCAGAGCCATTGACTAATCAGTATTTGATAAAGATAAATCTGTGCTCGGAACTGGAACAGATGTTTAGCCAATTAGGAAATGAAACCCTCTGCTGAAGTCGATCAGCTTCCGTGTGAGGACTTTGGATTTTGCTGTAAAAAGTACTCATTTCTTAAAAAGTGCTTTGCCGAATACATCAGAATGAGGTGTGCGGGTAGGTTGTTTGCTCTAGATTACTCACTTACCATATGGCTTCAATGTAGTTATCACTCTCAGATTGAGACCATCACACAATTTTAATATTTTAGAACGTGAGGGGCCTTGCTCCTTTCCTTCCCACCTAGCGGAAGAGTTCTGCAGTGTTGCTACTCAAAATGTGGTAACTAGACCAGCAGCACCTCAGAGTATGTTAGAAATGCAGACTCTCAGGGCCCACTCCAAACCTGCTGAGTCAGAACTCACATTTCAGTAAGGTGCCAGGGGGATTCGCATGCACATTAAAGTTTGAGGAACACCACCCTAAGATACCCTCCGTCAGTGGAGAGCCTGTCTTAAGTTTAATCACACTCAGATGTAGGATGCTGCCTACTCACATTACAGCATGTTCTATTTGGGGATAGCTCTAAGCATCAGAATGTGCTTCCTGATAATAATGAGTCTAGCAAATATTTATTGACCTCCGACCATGTGACCTCTTCTAAATGCATTCCAATTGTGTGTTGTTGCCTTATTTAATCCTTGCAACAGCCAGGTGAGGTAGATACTATTTGTTTTTGCTCAGCATAATCCCCACAACAAATGGATGAAGGAGATATTCTTGTGTTTCCCATTTTATAAATGAGAAAGCTGAGGCCAGAGAAACTGAGTAACTGCTCAAGTCACATGGCTAGAGAATGTGTCCTGAGCTCTCTCAGTAGTGTTGGCTCGAGAACCCAATTTAGTCACTGTATTATATGCTTATTGTTTACAGTGAATTAAGTGTTCTTTTATATGGTATCTTTCCATCAGTCTTTTAGAAGTATGAATAAAATTCTATTTTATTTCTACTTGAGAACTATTAAATTATTTGGAACCAACTCTCATGAACACCCTCTTTAATAGGTTCTTCATATGACTTGATTATGTATTCTCACCATATTAGTCACATTCTAGTTTGTGGCTAAAACGTGGCCTTCAGGATCCTACCCAAACCTCAGCGGTGTGATTTTGAGTCGGGAGAAGTTGTGAGATTATCTTCAACCTGTGTCAGAAAACCATACTTGGAATAATGAAGCCCAAGTACCTAATGAATGCTTTAGCACAGCATTGATTGATATTGAGCTCAATATCTTTTTTCACAAAGGCTGCTATTAAGCCAAGTCCCTCTCAGTCTGTGTTTAGAGATGATTTTTGAACTTAGAGGTGTTTTCCTGAATCGGCATCATCAGCATCATGGGCTTTTGCCCACAGTGAGCTCAAGTGGTACCCCAATATAGGGAGGGCGTTGGTACCGCCGTTATCCAGGGCAGGGCTGTGGAGGGTAAGACTTGATGTCTGTCATGTTAAATTTCATCTTGTTAGCCGTGACTCATTATTCACCCTGTCAAATCCTGTAGGTTCTTGATTCTGTCACTCAGTATATGTTCTAGCTGCCCGGCTTTATGTCATCTGAAAATTCTATAACACACTTTCTGTGCAATTTACAGCTAGAAGTGCTGAATAGGCCAAAGTTGAAGGGAGCCCCAGGATAGGACATACTCTCAGAGACCTCCCCTGCAAGCTGACTTCAGTTCATTAACCTGCATCTCTTGGACTAGACATTCAATCATCTTAATATCTCAGAGCTCTTCATGCAGCCTATCTGTCTCCATTTCCCCAAGAGGGAGTGTGATGGCCAACATGCTATTTTAAACCACCAACACCCTCTAGTTACATGGCCTTGAATTCATTATTATGGTGGAGGCAGCGGTTGTTTAGTGGAAGGCACCCTGAATCAATATTAACAATATTAACAATAAGCCAGGTATGAACCCTTCAGTTAGGGTGGATCAGAGAAGCAGTACCACCAGGAGTGGTGTGTGTGGATGTATATATGTATGTATATATAGAATTATATAATAAAAGATTTGTTGTAGTGATTTGTACCATGCAATTGTGGGAGCTGCAATTGAACAGTATATGAAAATCTGCTACTTCTGTGTACATTGCTAGGACCTGAAGCAGTAGGATAGTCAGTTGGCAAGAAAACATGGGTGTGAAATAGATGGGAGCAAGGGCAACTAGAATCCATGAGGATATCCTGGAGCCTACAGGATGGACTAGAACAGGGATCCTCACCCCCTGGGCTGTGTAGTGGTAGCAGTCTGTGGCCTGTTAGGACCAGGGCCTCACAGCAGGAGGTGACCTGTGGGCGGCTTCATCTCTATTTGCAGCCACTCCCCAGCGCTAGCATCACCACCTCAGCTCCACCTCAGATCATCAGGCATTAGATTCTTGTAGGAGCACCGGTCCCTGATGTCAAAAAGTTTGGGGACCTCTGGGCTAGAACACACATCAATCTCTCATTACCTCTAGGAGTCAATCTTTACAATGCAGGTGACCTGCAGAAGAAACTGGGTCCTTCCTCACAGAGATAAACACTCACCCACCACAAGAGTCGAACTAAAGATGGAGATAGAGTGGGAGCTGGAGTTGCTGGGAGCCAGCCAGGTGAACCAGCAGATGAGCAACAACTTGCAGGGGCTGCATCACTGTCCAGCACCGACCTGTCTACCACTACATTCTGCCTTCCCAGTCTTGCGCAAATTTCTCCTTTAGCTCATACTAATCTGAAACAGCAGGAAACAGAATTCTGGGAAGTGCGGTTTTAGCTTAGCTGAATTGACACACCCTGTCCATGTGTCATCCATATATACATCTTTTAACCACACTTCTCTTCCAAGTGAAGACAATTGAAAAACCATATTTCAGCCTAACGTGATGCAACTATCCCTTGTACAACTGAAAACACCTAATCCTATCTCAAAAAGTGGATACAGATTCTTTTTATTCACCTTTGAATGATGTGCATTCCTCTTCTTGCTGTATCTCATTCTTCCTTTGACATCCTGTAACAAACTTAACTACCTTGCCATGTCTTATGCTAGCTAATAAGGAAATGGGAGAGGTGTAGAGAAAATTGGGTTAATATGTACTGAAACATATGCATATTAAAATAAGGAAGAAGTACTAACAATTATTATAGTCCCTGTTTCTACAACTGGCCATGTGTTTTAGCTGGTATTTATAACTACCTTTTTCTACTATATGTTCTATATTTTGTATTTCCTTCTGCTGGCATTGGTTTCTTGCTAGGGATGGTGACCCAACCGTAGTTCCTGAAGGTTCGGGGATATTAATAGTCCTGCCTGTATTGAGTTGTTGAAATTTTTCATGGACTTTAATTGCAGGACCTGGAGTGCTAAGAGATGCCTCAGGGACTCTCATAATTCCAGATGAACTCTTCTTTACCTTCGATATGTGGTAGCAACTCTGTATCCTCTGAAAGCATCAATATCTCTGTCTGTACAGAAACTGCCTTCTTTACCTGTTGAATTACTGCCAAGAGGAGCTCAAAGTGGTTAGTGGCTGTCCAATAAAGCATGAGTGTGTCCTCTGGGGAAGGCATCCTTCCTTGAGAACTAGGTCTTGTAGCCCAAAGAGGTCAAAGTGGTGGGAAAGCAAGATCACCAGGGGTAACAGTGAGAGACCTCTAACTCAGTGAAGACAACTCTCATTTTCAAAAAATGTTGATTCTAGAACCTATAAGCTCTGGTTAAGGGAGAAACTACTGTATATTGTTTGCCAATTTAGAGCATAATGCATTTCTAGAGATAGCAGGAGTGATTGCCATCACCGAGGATCTTAAAAATGCAAAGGTTGTGATTCCTACCAAATCTTCATTCAGCTTGTTCCCTTGGCTTATGCAGAAGACAGATGGATCTTGGAGAATGACAGTGGGTTATCATAAACTCAGTCAGGTAGAGACTCTGGTTGCAGCTGCTATTCCAGATGTGGTTTCATTGCCAGAGCAAATCAACACATTCCCTAGCACCTGATACGCAGCTATTGATCTGGCAAATGCCCTTTTGCTATACTTGTCACTAGGATCATTAGAAATTGTTAGGCTTTCATCTAGCAGGAGCAACAGTGCACCTGATGGTACCATCTCACCTCTCCAGCCACGAGCCATAATCTAGTTCTCGGGTAGATCATTCCGGTTCATTACATTGACAGTATCATACCGTTTGAAACTGGTGAGTTGTAGCAATAACTCAACATATGCTGGTGAGAAATGTGTGTGCCAGAGAGTGAGATATAAATTTCATCTATAATATGACCTCAGGTCATTAGTCTGTACCTTTGGGACCAGGGGCTCAGTCACCTTAATACCTGCATAGCACGTCTATGCAGCCTGTGTGTTTCTCATTGTTTCAGGAGGGTGACATCTGCTTAATCTTTGTCTGTGTGTCTGTGTGTGTGTGTGTGTCTGTCTGTCTGTCTATCTACTATCTATCTATCTTCTATCTATTTTCTTGTATAACTTACTTTATTTAAAGTTACCACCGTCTCTCACCAGTGACACAACCCTGATCTGTTACAATGGAGGCAACAGTCATGTAGTGGAAATGCCTCAGTCAGTATTGGAGATGAACTAGGTTTGTGCCATCATATTGCTGCTTATGGCTATATGTTTCCTAGGACATGTCAGTTTCTTCATCTTGAAAATGAGAACAAAAACCCAACTCACAAGGTTGACATGCTGACTACACGTATAGTATATAAAATGGAGTAAGGAATTCACTGCTATACAGTTCCTTTATGTGCAGACACTTTATGAATTTGAGTGTGTTTAATGCACATGTAATTTTATCACCTGTGAAAAGAGGTGGTGGTGAGGTTCCCGCAAGTTCCATAACTTGGCCAGGCTCCCACTGTCAGGAGGGGGTGGAGTCAGGATGTGAATTCAAGCTGTTTTGTTAGCAAACCAGTGTTCTTTCCATTTGGCACGTTCCCACTTTGCCGTGGTGCATAATAAACACTGGCACCAATGGTGTATAAATATAGATAGTATGTTGTTCTTAGTGCATTCATGTTCAAGTATACTGATCTTCCCTTCCCCAACTGCCTAGAAATTCTCTCTCTAGCCATCTGGGGGACTCTGCCTTTAATTCCTGGAATTAATTATCTTTTCTTTTTTTTTTTTTTTAAATTCCTCATTTTGAAAATTGCCCTTTTACAGTTTACAAAGCACTTTTATTTATGCTTTCTACTTACACTTTTATGTTCTCTCATTTAATAATCCATGTGGTAGAGCCTCAATTTGTATGTGGGAAACTGAGGCTGAGGTAGGTGATGATATATCAAAGCTCCCATGGGTGGTAAATGGCAGAGCCACTTCTCTCCAGCTTCAGGGCTTTTTCCCTCTGTCTCAGTCTTGCAGGAGGCTCTAAGTATTTGTCCCTTTGGGGAAGCCATATTTTCCTCTTTTATCATGCGGCCTCTTGGTACCAGACGTAGTTTCCCTCAGGAAGTATATAAGTGTACATAAATCTTGGGAGGCTCAGACAGGTTCCTACACCAGTGAACCATAGAAGTGCCTAATAACTCAAGAGAACTTAATTTCACAATTCTCTTAGAAGCACCTCCCTAAAAGCCATAACCATCAGAATGGAGCAAATGTTAGCATATCAGGCGTGATTATGCTGAGGGTGATATGATAATGAAAATGCTTCTAATACTCACCAGCGACTTAACTTTATTTCAGATACTTTTAAACAAACCAGTCTTCTGTCAAACCTCCTGTTAAAAATGACTAACTATCCTGTTAAAAATAACTATCATTCTAGAATAAAGAATGATAAGGGGCTTTTAACTCATCATTGATCCAGTAAGAAACTTAGGATTCGTCATAGGCCAAACACTCAGTGAAAGCAGGAGTATAAGGCAGGAAAATCACTGAACGTAGCTTTTTCCCCCTGAGATCCTTTGCTGATTCCTGGGAACCTTCACCTTCAGTTTTCAAGCTGGGACAGGAGGTAAGGTCAAGAGTCCACCCGAGGTGGTGAGTCTAACAAGAGGCCAGTGTGTCAAGGTTTATAACCTCAGAAAAGTTTCTAACACATTATCAAAGTTCTTATTAATTATGTTTGTTTTTATGTCTCCCCAGTATTAAGATGAACCATAGGCGAAGGGTGATACTTGACCATTTTTAACCTATAAAGGTGGCAGTTTCAAATGATTCAATGTAATTATGATGGAGATTTTTTTTTTTTTTTGCCCACAGCTTTAAGTCCAATGCCTAGAATAGTATCTGGTACAAAGAAAGTTTTGAATAAATATTTGTTGATGGAATGAATGAATGAATGACATCAAGTTGGAAACCAATCATCAACAGATAGGTAGAACGACTCCAGATGAGAGTTAAAAAGCATATCTGAACAATCCAGGAGTAAAAGAAGAATTCATAGTGAAAATGATAGGAAACCCTAGTTGAGGACCTGCTAGAAATGGTTGAGAGCAGTAGGAGGCAGGAAGTGGTCTCTTGGAGTAGCTGTAGTGGGACCGGACCAGAGAGCTTGGTAAACACGTTGATTTCTACGGTCCCCACTATATCCTTCCTGTTTTTTGCCAACTTGAAGTTTCTGATTTTCATTCACATGGGAATAACATAGATATTAAAAAATAAAAACTCAAGTCTTTTCAATGTTTATAAGCAAATATAATATCCTTGAGGAATATACAGGTTCATATATATAAGAGAAACATGGAATCCAAATTAAAAGCCCTGTGATGTGGATCTTAGAAGCCCTTCTTTCAAGAGTTACCCAAGATTATGTGAAGCTTTCTCACCACCTCCTTTGCTTTCATATTTAATCAGATTTTGAGATTAAAGATGTAATTTCCTTTTGTGTCTAGAGAGGTTTATAAGGATGCTGCACACTGCTTTTTCCATTCTGCTCCTCCCCGCCCCCAGGTTATAGAACTAAAGTATCTATCATGTAATTATTCATTGAAAAGAAAATTATTTACTTTTCTGACTTAATGAGCAAAAATACTGTGAAGTCACACTTCCTGTGTGGGTTAGGTTAAAAAATTAATGAGTAAGGTGAAAATTATATATAGTTCAAACTACACATGAAACTCTTTTATGCTATCCATAGATTAAAATATACAAATTTTTAATAGTACAGTTAGTTCTATGCGGTATTCCTCATGTACCTGATGAGAACCACCAAGAAGTGTATCAGTATGTGACCAGATACTTAAATCTTCTGCTTTTAATGAAACCATCAAATACATAAGGCCATCAAAATCATATAAGCTTCAGACATCATTAAACCTGCTCCTCCCAAGACTGAACTCTTGACCAAAGAATATTAGTCCACATGCCACCAACGCTTTCCTTGTTTGTCACTCCACCATCGTGTGAACCAATGTCTCATGAGCTACCGAGGATATCGATGTTTGAAAGGCTGCCTGAAATTGAGCACAGATGGCAATGCCAAAGGCCTCAAATGCTGTATGGCCTCTGATCATTCATAGAAAGCCTTCTTTTTGTACAGAATGGCTGGTATGCAAATTATAGATCAGGCAGAGAAGGCTGTTTTCTTTGTGATTTGTTAGGAAAGAAGGTAGCCTTCTCATTCTTGGGTGGCTCTTGGCTTATGTGACCCAGAAGGGGACAAAGTCAGATAGAAGCTCTTGCTGTATTCAAAGACATCACTAAGGAAAAGCATTTCCAGTCTAGGAGTTAAAAGACCTCGCTGCTCACTCATTGGTAAAAGTAGTTCCACCTCCCCATGACTTGGACTTGGTTCTGGAAAACGGGGATCGTAGTCCTTTGCTAGACTGTTTTAAAGGACATCATACTGGCCATAGAGCCGTGGGAACATGTAATGTTCTAAGCAAATGTAAGAAACATGATGAATATAAGAAAATACTAAGGGTAAAAACCACTATTGCCATTTAGCTAAACTTTCAGAAGAATCTTTTCCTGGACTAGCTCTGGGCTACAGTAGCGAGGTTCTGAGCACTTAAGGTCAGGGAGGCTTAGAAGATGTGGATTTCTATAATAATGCGGCCTAATTCACAGGGATGGATTTGTTCAAGCCTGGACATGCTTGTCAGAATAATTGAAAGGAGCATGATCAGACCACACTTGTCCCAGCCAGCAGACTCAGGGGACGGTGCTCTCGCTCTGCCTGGGGCCCTCGGTAGGCTACCTGTTCCTCAGCTGGTGGGAAGATGAGGGAAAAAAGCTTCTTTCTTGCTTTTGGGCTGCCCGTTAATCAACATCATTTTCCTCATTAATATAAAGGCATTCTCAGCTGCACATTTTGAGGAGCTTCCAACAATTCATTTTTCCTTCTGGTTATAGGAAAACCAGCCTTCATAATGAAGAGAGCTGTGTTTTTTTACAAAGCTAAATATTAATTCTTCTTTCAGTTTGTCATTTACATATCTCTCAAATTGGGTTTACTTTTTCAATTTACACAGCTGAAGCCCCACAGCCTGAAGATACATAATTAACACTATATCCTTGCTGAGGGTCAAAGTGCCTGCTTTGTAAGCTCAGGTTTTTCTTAAGATAGTAGTTAAGGTACATGAGAAACGGAAATTTAATTGGCATAACTAGGAGGATCGCCCTACTGGACTGAGGATGAGAGATAAATGGCTGTTCTCTTCGGTCAGTAGTTTCTGCCTACACAGTGTAGGTCAAGGGTGTTCCCACTCCCGCAGAGGGAAATAGCCGGGCCCTCGGCCTTGGGGGGTGTCTTAAGGAATGGCTTTGCTCTTCTCGGCCTGAGGATCGTGGAGTCTAGTGACTAATCAGGATGTCTTCTCTTTGTCAGAACGAATGACCTCCAGGTGTTAACAGATGTTCTTCTAGGTGTATAGGCGGCTTGCTCAAAAACTTGTCTTGATGTTAGGACAGACGGACCGTATTCATCCCTTACCCTCTCTCCCCGCCTTTTTTTTCTCTCTGCCTTCCTTTCTCCCTCCCTCCCCTCTTCTCATCCCTCCTTCCCTTCCATGTTAAGCTAACTTACTATGCTAGACACTGGAAATACTACAGTGAAGAAGACACAGTCTAGTGGAGAGAAAAATGCGAAACGGGAAACTAGGCAGTCTGACAACCACCTCCATAGCAGAGGGGACAGGCTTCTGTGGTGCAAGGAGGAGTCAGGATGGGTCTTACCTCTGAAATTTCTTAGCACTGGGTTTTCTGTTATCTCTTGTATGATTATTTAATGGAGAAGTGTCTGTGATTCTGGGCTTAGATAGGCTAAATAAAATATTTCAGTGTTCATTTTTCTCGCCTATAAAATAGAAATGGCAACAAAACCTGAGCTCAGTCGTGCAACATGCTTAGAATTCCAAACCCAGCAAATGCTTCCAGAGACACAAATGGCATCACATAGGGACCAGGCAGGCAGCTATTTGACCTCTGTCTGTTAAGTGACAGTTTATGTCATAGAATTGTCTCCTGTATCTTTAGGGACTTGGAAGACTGCCCTGCAAAGGCAAGGAGAAAAGATTCATGTTGTTGAATTCTTCTTAAGGCTGCTGAGTCCCTGTACATCTGCCCTGGATTGCCACCTGAAGGCCTTTGAGAATATTAAGGTGAGCACTGTAAGCTTTTCATTTTGGACGGGCAAGGAAAATCAAAGTTGAAATATTGCATCTACAGAGCTGCTGGTTCTATTTTATATTTTCCCCCCCTTTTGATCACCTTTAATGTGCATTTGGGATTTTTCCGCTTGGCATTAGGCTTAGTAAGTACTACAAAAACTGCGAGTAAGACGACTAACAGACAGAAACAGGAAATTACAACTTTTCTTCAGAATAGGGTATTATACACTTAAATATCACATAATTGGAAAGGGGATAAAAATATTTTAAAAAGAGAAGAAGAAAATAGCTACTGCAACTTAGAAATGAGCTCACAGCATAAATCGGGATAATCTGAGACCAAAAAAAAAACAGAAAAGGGGAGGGGTGGAAGTCTGGAGTTACAGAGGGGAATGGAGGTGAGACGCATGTAGAAGGAACAGGACCAGTGCCTATGTTTTCTAAATTAAAGAGAGAGTGTCGTAGTGACAAGATTGCTGGGTCTAGGGTCAGACAGAGCCACGTTCACGTTCCGAAACTGCAATTCACTAGCTGTATAAACTTGCGCGGGTCACTTCTTTTCTCCAAAATTGAGTTTTCTCATCTCTAAAATAAGAGAAGATTACATTACATAGATTTTGTGGCTACCAAATTCTCTTGGCAGATATTAAAAGTGTAAGAAAGTTTAACTATTGTCATAGAATACCAGCTATATACATGGTAACCAAGGCATGGTGACTGTGGCTTCCTGGCTACGTAAGATGAAGCCCCTTGGCACACTCTATCTCATGGATGATGTCTGCCAGGTACATGGATTGGCATGGTGGCTACTTGTGAAAGACACCCCTGGGACCATTTCTTTAGCTCCTTTTTCTAATAATTGCTTTGCCTGGCTCAGTCTTAATGTGGATATAAGAGACACTGTGCAAACACAATGATTCTGTTCTTTAGACACAGCCAGTGGGACCAAGGTTTGGACTAGAGACCCAGAGAGTTGGGTCAGGTTCTCTCTCCCGTAGCAGTAAGATTGACATCTTAGGGATACTGGAGCGGTCATGCTTCTCTCCACATGGACCTGAGAAGCAGAAGAATTTGTTATGCAGACAGAAAAGGAAGGAGAAAGGAAGAATGAAAACCGGAAGGAAAGGGAAAGAAATGCATAGCGAATGAGCACGGAGGAGTGAGAGTATGAGGTGGAGAATGAATCTTGAGAGAGACCCTGTTCCATTTGTTCCCAAGATCCAGTCGTATTCCTAGTCCTGAATCCCTGAGATGATCCAGCAGTATTTGAATAATTAATCTCTACTTTGACCTAAGCTATTGAGAGGTGGATTTTTTCACTCTCAACCCTAAAACTTTTAAATAATACCTTCTTCCACAAATGTTACACCAGGGAGTGTGCCCAGCACACATATCTAACAGATATTACAGATATTACTCACAGCAGATATTATACCTGCCTTGTCTTTCTAAATGGTTCATCATCATCATCACACTCATAGCAGAGAGTGTATATGTGCGTTTCAAAGTCACAGACTGTCTGTTATTGTTCTTTCTCTGACAGTTCCCTCTGAATGAAAGACACAAAACTAGGTGTCATGTTTTCAGTTCTATGGTAGTCAGAACCAATCTGGTCTTAAAGATAAGACAGAATATGAGATGGCATGGTGGATGCAGAAATGGGCATTTTCTAACACTAGATCCCAGGAAACGCACAGACCAGGGCATAACAGGAAAGGCTGAGTAGAGCAGAGCCCCTGAGGGGCTTTCTTGCCTCTTCCAACTTTTGCTGGAGTTTCAGTCCTCAGTGGCATCAGAGCCACTTATTATAGGGAAAAAGATCCTGAAAAAAGACTTGCCAGGGTCCTGTGACTCAAAGAACCCCTGCTATACCATACACTGTACCTGTAGAGCTACAAAGCTATGAACTGTCACCCCATTGGAGAGGCAGGATAACATGGCAGATAAAAACATGGATTCCAGAGACAGACTGCCTGGGTTTGAATCTTGGCTATGTTATGTGACTCTGAGCAAGTAAATTTTCCTCTCTGTTCAGCAGTTTCTTCACCTGTCAGGTGAAGATAACAGTATTATCTACCTCAAAGGTCTATAAGGGGATTGAATGGGTTAGTATACTAAGAGCATTTAGAACAGTGCTTGGCAGATAGCAAGTACAATCTGAATATTATCATCATTGCTATGGCTGCAACTTACCACTGCTACTACCACCACCAACCCTAGGATCACATAACCCACACAGGAGGTAATGCTGGAACATATTATAGGCTAAACCATAAAATAGCGGAAGGGTTAGCAGTGTCAGTTCCAAAGGAAAGGTATTCACACTGGGGATTATGGGAACTGGGCAGAAGTATAGGGAAGACCCACATCTTAAAGTCTCTTGATTGGGGTGGGGATGGGGTTAGTTTTCTTTTCATCCAATACCTGACAAGACACATGAATCTCATTATTAATATCTCTAACATACACTTCTCTAACATTGAGAAGTGTTGGACACTCTGAAGCAGGTCAGAACAATCTTACTAAACAACTTTATCAGGTACCAAGTCACATAAGCTAGGAAACTAAAAGTCAGCCTTTTTTTCTTCCTTATATCATTTCTTTGCCCCTTATTCATTTATTGTCGTATTAATTTTTTCTCCCCCATCCCAAATACAAGGCAACTGCACTATTGGGAGGGATGTGGTTTCTAAAGACCGTGCATCACTGAAAAATCGCGTAAACCTATAGAAGGCAGCCATTTTTTGTTCACCAGTGAAAATGTCACTGCCCTAGGTTAGAGTGCAAAACAAACTTCAATATATTTGGCCTGAAAGTTTTGAAAATAACAATGTGTTAATGCATTTTATAGGGACTTTACGTTATTTCAAATGGTCTGCATAAAACAAAACCTTATAAATAATTTTATCTCACACTTTCAAATCTGTGTAATTTGAACTTATATGTGTCTTGAATCTGTCTCTTTCTCCACCTCATCTCTACCTCTCCTTCAGTCCAGACACTCATTGGATTGTTAAATTTCCATTTTCTATTGTGATAATCGTGTTTGTTTTTATGTCTATATCCCTGTAAGTTTAAGGATAGGGAACAATTTTTGTTTACCTTTTTGCTCCATCTTTCTTCTTACTTAGATCCTCTCCTTGTCCACACACACACACACACACACACACACACACACACACACACAGAGTATCTGAAAATATTACCTAACTCAATCTTCTCAACAATTCTAGGAAGCAGGGGGATATTATCTTCATTTTTCAAATTAATATATTGAGGCTCAGAGAGGTTAATACCATTGCGAAGTTACAAAATTCGTAAGTGAAAGGGTCAGCATTTCAACCCAAGCCTCTCTGACTCCAAAGTCCATATTCTCTTTCTACCATGCCAAACTTTATTCCCAATATTTTCTTTGCCCATTTGAGTTTCTTAAAAGAGACTGTGACTTTTCCTCTTTACTGTAGTAGCATTTAGTGTAGTAACCTACAGCCACATCCAGACCAGCATTCAGGAAAGCTGGTAGCTGATGTATTGGTTATTCCTGAAGCAGAGTGTGGGACTGAGAGGAACAAGGAATTCTTAGAAGTGAAATAACTGGTGTAGAAGTGATGATGATAGGATCTGCCTGTCTTTTTAAGAACTATTATGGCCAGGGCTCAGAGTTCTACAAAGCCTAATTTTCATCCTTCATTTCCTAAAATGGTAGGAGCCAGACTGAGAGACCTGGCAGTAACTTCGATGTTCACTCAGCAACCTGCTTACTTATTGGCCTTGGTAACTGATGTGGGATGATTGATCAAAGGGAAGAGTAAGAAACCAAACCCTGCAGCCATAGGCCAAGACAGCAGAGCCGTCCCCGTTTCTGCCACCGCACCCGCTGTGCTCAGAACGCTGGCACACTTTTTGCTTCTCAAAGTCACGACATTCTCTTCCGTCTGAAGACTTATGTGCCAGTTGCAACCTCTGCCACATTCTTTCTATTTTCTTTGCCTTCCCAAATCCAATTCATCATTTGAGTCTCAGCCTAAATATCTCTTGCTTAGGGGGGTACTTTTTTATTTTCTAGAGCAAGTTAAGGATTTCCATCAAGAAACCTTTGTGCTTAACATCAGATGTTAATTCCATAATTCTTTCATAAGCATCTGATGGCTCTTTTGCATATCAAACCGTAAGGGCAAAGGTTGTGTCCATTTCATTCATCATTCATGTCTGACACAGAGCACATGCTTAATAAATATTGATTTATGGGTAGATGAATAGATAGAGGATAATATAATAATCTCCTTGCTTCTCCCCATTAGAGGGAAATGAAGAGGGAGAAAAAAAAAATGACTTTCAGTTTCACCTGGAGAACATTATGTTTCAATAAGAAAAAAAAGATTTCATTTTCTGGACTGTTGTTTTCAGAATGTTTGTCATTTAAATTTTCACATTATTTGACAGTACTATGTCTATTCCCGTAAGAATGAAATTGAATAAATGCATTTCACAGTAACCCAAGGTGACCCACAGGCATAGGCAGCTGGAGTTTGCTGGAGGGCGAGCAGTCTTTGGGCGTCAGGAGGAGCCTGTCTGCATTTGAACTGGACTTTCTCCTTCACTGTGATCTTTAAACATCAGATGCAAATCTGATGATAACACTCATCTTCAGTTCTGGAATGTGATGCATTTTAAGTCACACAATGAAAACAACGAGGGCCCAAGTTAAATTAAAACTTCCCTCCTTACATTCAGCATGTTCACAAGTTTGTAGGGCTTATTCATTTTCCATCTTTTAAAACAAAAAGGGAGATTTATGCTCACAATAAAAATATTATTAGGCACTGTGTGTAAAGAGCCAGGCTGGTGAGGAGGATGACAGAGCGCCCTGAGGAGCTTTTAAATTCTCATTAGGGAGTCTGCAATGACATAGAATTTAACATTTAAGTAGGCTGGCCATATTATTTATCTTTCTAACCCAGGATGCTTGTGAGAGTAAGTTGGGGTATTATTAATTATTATTATGGACTAACCTGCATAAACTAGTACCATCTGAGCTAAACCTGGACATAAGTTCATCCCGTATTTAATAAGACTGCAAGAACAGTGACATAGATGTCACGTGTAGTACGTGACTCATTGGCAAGTGAATTTTACTGTTTATAATTATTCTAGAAATACAGAAAAGGAAGGAGGTGGTATCTCTACTCAATGCTGGGTGGCTAGTGAAGGTTGTAATGAGAAAGTGTAATCTGAGCTGCGTTCAGAGGGATGACAGGACAGGTACGTAGGCGTGGGGAGCGGATTCGCCCATGTGAGTGGAAGTGCCAAGATGC
The DNA here is from genome assembly GCF_000325575.1 of Pteropus alecto. NCBI lineage: Eukaryota > Metazoa > Chordata > Mammalia > Chiroptera > Pteropodidae > Pteropus > Pteropus alecto. The sequence continues at coordinate 12,176,276 of NW_006434835.1, forward strand.
TTTTCGGGAGTTAACCAGTTGATTTTGATTATTTTGCCGGAAGTGAAATTCATGCAAATCATCAATATTTAAGAAAAAAAGAAATACGTGATCAACTCTCCCACTTTCTGGTTCTGCTCTCTATGGAATTCTCAAACCCTACAGCAATCCCAAACCTTGTATGGATCCGCCCGGAAGTGCCTGAGGCTCCACCCACAGTGATGCTTCTCTTTCTCCTTCCCTGCCTCCTCCTCTTCTTTTCCCTTTCACTCTCCTTTCCCTTTCTGCCCTTCTCTTCCCCTTCCCACTCTTCCGTGGGCGTTTATGCCACACTCTCCTGCATACTCTACCTCCTTGTTTCTACCTGGTCGTGGGGACTGGGGCCAGAACACACCAGTCAGAAGATGCCGGATTGTCAGGGCTGTCATTCTAAAAGTAGAAGCGGAGGGGACCTGGGACGAGCGGTCACCTCCTCCGGGAAGCCTCATCTCGTCTGGGCAACGGAAATTCTCTTGACACCGGTAATCTCTTCTTCAGAAGGAAAACTTCTGATGGCTGACGACCCAGCTGGGCCACTTCCAACAAAGGACACTCTTTGTCTCTTCCTAAGGCTTAATATTTCTTCTAGGAGAGAGCCTGCTCTCATTTTTGAAGAGGATTTCTTTTAAGACAACCAAATTGCAGAACATCATTGTTCTGGTCCCATCGGGAGAGCTCATTTACGTGACCCAGAAGCTGCCCTCAGTCAGGGTGGCTCGGAAAGAGCTGTATTCCCAGGTGGACGTGAACTCCAGCAAGCTTCCTCAGAGCCGGCCCAACTCTGCCCAGTTAACACAGGCAGGAGGGCGAGATATCTGAGTGCATTAGTAGTAAGATTTTATTTTTATCCTGATAAAAAATGTACAGTTTTTTTTAAATGTAAAATAATATTTCATAATATATAAGAGGCTTGTGTGCTTTTCATAGTTATCATATTTAGAAACTTTTTCCTTCCTCTAGAAAATGAGAGGCACCACTCTGTCCCCCACCCGCTTCCCTGCCTTTCACTCTATTGATGCTGACTTAACTGAAGGGAGATCTGCAGACAGTGTGCTTATCACTGGAAGTTGAAGGAAAGCATAGAGAACCAGGAGAAAGGGCAATTTTGTAGGGGAGGGAGAGAGAAAGGACCACAACTCTGGATAGCTGTATATTCCTTCGGGGAGTAGAGTAGGAGGTTAGAGGTCTTCAGGAAAATTCTATCTGTGGGGATATTGGGAGGAATTCTTGGCCCCCATGATGTGAAGAATAGGATTATTATTCAGCCATGAGAAAGAAGGAAATCATGTCATTTGTGACAAATGGATGGACCTTGAGGGCATTATGCTAAGTGAAATAAGTCAGAGAAAAGTACGGTATAACATCACTTACATGTGGAATCTAAAAGCTTTGTTTCTCATAGAAACAGAGTAGAAAGGTGGTTCCCAGGGGCTAGGGGTGGTGGTGGTGGGAGAATGGAGAGATGTTTGTCAAAGAGGACAAACTTCCAATTACAAGACAATTTCTGGGGATCTAATCTACCGCATAGCAATTATAGTCAATAGTACTGTATTATACACTTGAAAGTTGCAAAGAGAATAAATCTTAAATGTTCTCACCACAAAAAAAGAAATGATTAGCGATGTGACAGGACGGAGGTGTTAGCTAGCATTATGGTGGTAATCATTTTGCAATGTATAAGTATATCAAACCAAACCAATTTTCTTTGAACTCCCAAGGACAGTACACATCCACTGATATCTGGTTCACAAGAATCTCTGGGAAAATTCAGGATAAGCTGGCCTTCACACTAGACATGGGTTCCCGCCTCATGTCTCTCACTTACAACTTCGCCTTTCCTTGTTTCTCTGGAGGCACGTGCTTTCTTCTTTGAGTGGAGGATGTACTTCTGGGAAGAAGGCATAGTTATTGATGTGGTTTGCTCTTATGATTCACTGTTTAAGACAACCACATTGCAGAGCATTATTGTTCTGGCCCTGTTTTCTGGGATAACCCTTTTAGATCAAATTTACAGTCACCTTGTTCAGGAGAACAAAATTGTTACCAAGTAACATGCTAAATAACTGATTCAAGTTATATCAAATTCTCACTTGATGACTATTAGCCAATGTAGAGGGGAGATGGTGCATTGGAAACTAGATTATGCATTGGAAACTCCCGAGGAGCTTCTAATAAAACAGAATCCATAGGTTGCTTTGAGAGGGCATGGAACTCAAAGCAATCATCAGATTCAATGAAATCCTTATCAAAATCCCAGCGACATTTTCGCATTACCCAAAAAATTCATTTAAAAAGTCTTATGAAATCTCAAGGAACCTGGAATAGCAAAACCAGTCTTGAAAGCAAAGAACAAAGTTGGAAATTTCATACTCCCTGATTTCGAAACATGTTGCAAAGCTATAGTAATCAGAATATGTGGCACTGACATAAGGGTAGACATATAGATCAATGGAATAGAATAGAGAGCCCAGAAATAAACCTTGGTCTCTACTGTGAAATAATCATCAACAGGGGTGCCAGGCCCCCTCAGTGGGAAAAGGACAGTCTTTTCAACGAATGGTGCTGGAAACCTGGATTGCCAACTGCAGAAGTGTCAGGTTGGACCCTTGTCTTACTCCACATACAAAAATCAATCCAGAAGGGATGGAAGACTTAAACTTAAAACTATAAAACTCCTAGATGACATTGGGTTTCAAAAAAATTTCTTGGATATGAAAGCAAAAGCACAGGCAACAAGAACAAGATTAGAACAATTGGGGCTACATCAAACTTAAAAAGTTATGTGCACGAAAGGGCACAATTAATAGAGTAAAAAGGCAAACTATGGAGTGAGAGAAAATATTTACAAATTGTATATCTGATAAGGGGCTAATATCTGAAATGTATAAAGAGATTCAAAAACTCAGTAACAACAGCAAAAAAAAAAAAACCCACAAAAAAAACAAAAAAACAAATAACTTGACTAAAATATAGGTAAAGGACAAAATGGACATCTCTCCAAAGATGATTACAGAGGACCTACATGCATATGAAAAGATACGATGCTTAACATCACTAATTAGAGAAATGCAAATTAAAACCAAAATGAGAGATCATCACACATTTATTAGTGTGATTACAATATAAAAAAACAAAACAAAACAAAAAACAGAAAATAACAGGTGTTGGTAAGGGTGTGAAGAAATTTGAACCCTTGTGCACTGTTGATGGAGAATGTAAATGTGCAGCCACTATGGAAATCAGTATGGCAGTTCCTAAAAAATTAAACATAGAATTATTACATTAGATCATATTCCACTCCAGGTATACATAAAATAAATGAAAGCAGGATCTCAAAGAGATTTTTGAACACTTACGTTCATAGCAGCATTATTCACTGTAGCCAAGAGGTTAAAGCAAACCGAATGTCTACTGACAGATGAATGGACAAAGAAAATAATGGTATAGACATACAATGGAATATTATTTAACCTTAAAAAATGAAGGAAATCTGGTCACATCTTGCAACATGGATGAATCTTGGACATTATGCTAGTGTAATAAGTCAGTTACAAAAAGACAAATTCTGTATGATTTCATTTTTATGAGATGCTTAGAGTCGTCAAATTCACAGAGACAAAACGTAGAATGGTGGTTGCCGGGGCTGGAAGAAGAGGGGAATGGGAGTTGAGTTGTTATTTAATGGGTATAGAGTTCAGATTTAAAAGGTAAAAAAGTCGTAGAGATTGGTTGTACGACAATGTGAATGTGCTTAACACTACTGAACTGTACACTTAAAAGTGTTTAAGATGGTAAAAATATATGTACTCTGCCCAGACCCTAACTTCAGACCCCTGAACCGAAGTCTCTTGGGTAGGAACCCAGTGTTGGTGCTTCTGCAAAGCTCCCAGGTCACTGACGTGTGCGGTGGGGCTGTGAACCACTGTGGGGAGGGACGAGTCAAGACCAGTCCTGCCTTCAGGGAATTCATCCTCTGGAGGGAGTGTGCTGGCTGTATGCAGAACACCACAAAGTCAGTCTATTGTGATAGAGGCCTTAGAGGGTGACAAAGTGTCATGAGAGTCCAGAAGGCAAAGACCTTCCTCGGGGCATGGGGTGAGATTTTAGGCATTTGTGCTGGGCTTTGAAGAATCAATGGGGGTTGACAGGCTGCGTGAGAGGAGAGAGCGTGTGCAGCCACGACAGGAGAAAGCGAGGTGAAACGCCGGATGCCTGCAGATGATCAGGAAACGGAAGGGTACATAGTTTCACTGGAGTATGTAAAGGGTGTTTGTGGGGTGGAAGACAGTGGTAAGAAATCACGATTTCAAAGACAAGCTGATGCCAGCTTGTGGAGGGCCTTGAATGTCATGCTAAGATTAGATATTATTCAGTAGACAATGGGGAGTCATTGCTTTTTTAGCCAGGAAATGAGAAAAGCTAAAATGTCTGGATGATTTAAAGTCCAGAGTGATCAGAGAGAGCTATGTTTGAAGAAGACATATTTTAGTCTTCCTGAAATGGCATATACCAACCAATACTCTTTTTGAACTGCCTGTTCACATTTTATGCAGGTTTTCATCACGTTATTTCATTTCCCCTGCCTGGTCCAGTGCCCTCTGTTTCCTCCGACTCAAGATGCTCCCTAGGCCCCAGTCTGCCCAGTTGAGTACCTACGAGTCACTCCATGCTGGTTCCCATCCAACGGGCCCAGTTCACTTTCCTAAGCTAAAACAGCCTGCCTCCAAACAGCTCTCTCAAGGCAGCAGCAGTTCATATTTGAAATATTAGTGCTGACTGTCTTTCCCGCAAAAACCACTCTGTGAGCACGATCTCTGCTTGGCGGCCGGCGTGAACGCTCAGACCCACTTAGGCGGGACCGCTGGGGCCCTTGGGAATGGCATGCAGCCGCTCCTCAGGTTGCCTCTTTCACGAGTGCCTGCTTTCTTCCCCTCAGAAAGCCCGGACAATTGTATTTTGCAGAACATTTTCAAATCCCTTCCCGGACCCTGGCATTTCGAAACAACTAACCTGCTTTGTTTGAGAAATGCATTTAAATAAATTAATGAAACCACTGCTCTGAATGAATGCTTTCAGGCTGCTTACAGAGAAATTTTGAAAGGGCAATATTATCAGTGACAAAAACTGCAGCATCTGAGCAATTTGATATCCAGAAAGCTGAGGGAGGAGGCAGAACATAATGACAGAGTTTTACCTATAGCAGAACCATTAAAGGTCACCTACCAGAAGGATAGCTGAAATAGAATTTGTTTTCAAATTATAAGATTAAAGAACGTTCCTGGAAGAAAGTATTATTATACAGTGTCAAATGAAAGAACGAGATTAAAATTGTTGGATGATGCAATCACAGCTGAGACAAATTCTGCTTTCCCTGAGGTTTGCACACCCCGCAGTTTCTCCGCATCGGTGGGCGGGGCGGCTTGAGGAAATTAGCAAGTGCTCCCGTCTCCACACAGATCTTTCTCCCACTGCGAGTTCTTTCCCCCTCCGGTCTTCCTGAAAACACACTCGCCTACCCGGGAAACCACGTGGAAGAGTGGAGGGTTTCTTTGTTAATGGTGCCTGTTGGAGAGGGCGCCATTAAAAATTCTTTAAAATGAAAGGGGCAATTTCGAGTTTCCAAGTCATTAGGCAGGTTTATGACTGGTTCGTTTGCACAGGAGCTGATGGGTCTCTCCACACAGCCATTTTCGCTGAAAACTGGCTCATCTCACACGTGGCTTTTGCTCGATTCCTGCCCCCCCCACCCCCAAGCCCAGGACTCGTCTGGCATAGGCTGAGGCTGCCTTTGGGAGACGTGGAGAGAGCTCACCCGGGCCTTCTCTGGAGCACCGTTGTACTTAAAATGCTGTAGCACATTAATACGGGTGTGCAGGACTCTGCAAGGAGCGAGTTAAATACGAACCTGCTCTGTTAGTCCTGTCAATTCTAGAACGTGTATCATGCACGAGTCCTTCGCAAATATTTGCTAAGAATCAACCTGCACAACTAGAGAAGGAAATGATGCAGGCGCTTTCTGCATTTTGAAAATATTTAAATACACTCTTTGAAAACAAACTTTCTTTTTATGTAAGACTTTCTGTAGTGGACACAATTAGTTCAAACTTAACACAGAGTGGCAGGAGCTAGGAAGGTGATGCAGTTTGACTATTTGTAACGCAATAAATAATTATGTGTTATTTCGAGCACACAAAATGAAAAGCTTCTAAATATGTTGTCAAAGTGATCATCCAGTGCGTTCTTACTGAAAACGTTCGCTCTGGACCGAAATGCCTGCTCAGTGGTCATTGAGTGTCCTTTGTGCTATTTCGCTGTCCTGTCCTGTCCTGTCCCTGACCGGTTCCCTTGCTCCCCTGTTCCCTTCTCAAATGTTGCCTCTCTGTGAAGTTCACCCACGCCATCTCCCACCACAGTGCTTTTGTGGTGAGTGGGGGAGTATGGACGGTTGCTGCAGAGCTGAGACCAAAGTCACGTCTGGAGGCCAGAAGCTGTCGGGCACAGTCCTGACTCCAGAATGGCTGATCATCTTGCTTTCCCTCCTGCTCTCTTGGCTGGAAAAACCACAGCACTAGTAGCAGTGCAGCAGAGCTTCTGGATGCTCCTGCCGTGGGAACGATACTGCAAAGTACGTTTTTCACCCCAGTCATCGGGGCAAGAGCTAGTGCTGTTTAGGAACAGAATGGCAAGTCCAGAAACAGGCCGAAGCTTCTATAGGAATTTGGTAGTTGATGCCTTACAAATCAGTGGGCAAGTGTGATTTGAGATTGGGAAAAAAAGAGGTTTTCCATGTGAAAATAAGAATAAACTATATTTCTGTCTTTCATAAACAAAATAAATTTCAGGTAGATTAAAGACTAAATGTGTAAAACATGGCTAAAACACTTAGAAGAAATTTATATGACCATCTCAGTGACTTTTGGGGAAGAAAAAGATTGCTTAAGCAAAATTTCACTTACACAGGTTATAAAGGGAAATAGTGCTACACCTGACTCAAAATTTATAACTCAAAATATTGCTATTCATGACCAAAGATGACATGAATATTCTAAATGTGATGACAGTCTAGGAAAAGATGTTTGCAACACACGTAACTGACAATCTAGAGTATATAAAAAAATTATACAAGTCACTAAGTAAAAGACGAACAACCTAATAAAGGTGGGCAAAGAATGAAAATGGGCAATGCGTGAAAGAGAAAACCTAAATAGAAAAAGATAAACAATCCTGCTAGTGACCGCGATCGTCCGCTAAGGTGATCACTGCCAGGCCTTTCCACTGTAAAGCTGCTCTTCGCTTTATAATCAGTAAATATTTTGAATGGAGGTATGTCGAAGCTATCACATGCCTCATCAAACTTTTATGCACTAGTTTTAGTACCCATTGATATTTCTTGGATGAATTAATGCTGTGCTGGTTGTTATCTGGTGATTTTCACATTCCATCCTTCTTCCTATGTCTATCAGTTGGCATTCCGCTATAATGAAAAACTTTCTCTTTTCTCCATTTATTTACCTATGTCAGGATGGACTCATGAATTCCTATGTTATTTATTGAGTTATAATCTGTTACTATATTTATTTTGATACTTAAATCGGCCCAGCTTCGGGCAGAAGGAGCTCCTTTGAACTGGCTTCTGTGTCCTTTTGATAGTCTCTTCAGTCTCATTTTGTACTTTATCTTCCCCAGCCCTATTCCTCCAAGGAGTCCTGGTTTCTTTTAGTGGAGGATGATGTTTAGATACTAAGATCTCAGTGCTAGGCGTGTTCATTGTTATTTGGTGTCACTGCTGCCCGGGCCTCAGTGGACAGAGCTAGGGAGTACATGTATGGATATACACACAGATACTAATTTCTGTAGCTATCTGTATGATTCCGTGTACCAGTATATTGAAAACCATGAATTCATACCTTAAACTCCATTGACATTCGACACTTCCGGGTTAATTTTAGTTTTTTGTTTTTTTCTTTCCATATTTGTAATTTCTTTTCCCAACTGCGAGAAGTCTGTTCCTCTCGTGATCCTCCATATACTTCCTTCTTTAAAAAAATCCCCCCCAGTCAGCAACCAGTATCCTGTCATCATTCTCCCATCCCCAACCCCCACCGCAGAGGCCCTGCCTTTTTTGAGCTTCGGCACTTCATGCCACATCGCCACCGCTGCCACTCCCCTGCATCAGCGCCCTTCTCTCAGTGCTCCTACATTCCATGCCGAACTCGTTTCTCACCCAGCCAGGCTGTGATACGCCTTGCCAGATTCCGTCCTCATCCAGTTTGGGCTCTAACACCAGAAGCCAGGCCGCCATTACCATGCCCCGCCCTCCTCCTCACCCTGCTGGGTCTCTGACACCCGGCACTGGGATTCCACTTTTTCCCCTTCTCACGTATCCTCCTTACCCTGCTTAGACTCCAGCGTTGGGCTGCACCCACCTCGACCCCCAGCCCCTTCCCTGTTCCAGCACCTCCTCTCTCCACTAGGTCTTTGCTATTTCAAGTCAGACCATTCACTCTGCCCCAGCCCCGATCCCCATTGCTTGGCCTGGCTTAGATTCTCTCTTTTTTAAACAGCCTCTTTGAATGATTCTTATGAGCAAGCCCAGCAATGCATTCACACTGGCACGTTGGGGTCCACTTGATAGTTCAGCCTCTTACCCATCGCCATGATTTTCTGCATCTAAGGTTTCTTTGCTGCCTTTTCTCATACTCTATTAGGAAAGGAAGCTCACCCAGTTCTTTTACTGGCAAGGTCTTTTAGATCTGGAGTTTCCTTCTTATTTCTACTCATTTTTTGGTCTGCTGACTTCAGGCAAAGAACAAATTTGAATATGTCAAGATTACCATATTGCTCTCTAAATCTTCTCCTTTGTAATCCCCAAATTTCTAAGTTCATCAGCATTTTATTATATATCAATATAAAGAATATTCTTTGTATTCTTTAATACTTTGATTATTTTTGTTGGGAATGTTTTAGGTTACTAGTATTCTTAAAATTTAGCTATTAGTATAGTGACCTCACCTTCTTTTACTTGAAATATATACCTTTATTAAGTCAGCCCATGACTCATCCAGTTCTTCAGCGCATACATCAAATGGACATTTCACATTGAGCTAGCTGTTCTCTAAAACTCTTAGGACTATTCTTCTTAAACCTATTCATTTATAAAAGAGAAAAGAAATTCTCATGACATTCAAAGTGATTTGGCCCACATGTTGAAACAAGATTGCAGGGGAAATATTTTAAATTACTGGCTTGTTTTTAAGATATTCTAAAACTCTTACCAAAAAATATCATATGCTTATAATGATATTTCTTAGCAATTTATTGTGGAATTCTTAAAACAAACAAGTTTTTCTTTTTCTTTTTTTGTGATTCTAATCCTTTTGTTATATCTCTAGTAATGGGAAATTCTATATGTCACAACCAAGTTTTTCAAAGTTCTCTTAATTATAGAGTTATTGTCACCGACTTTCTCTGTGTTAACTTACATTGGATTCATCTTTTAGAAATAAATAACTCAGTTCAAATACATTCTTCAACAAAAGCCCAACATATAAAACATATAAAAGTGAATCCACCCTTGTTGTAATTCCATCTTCGCTTTTTTTCTCATCTCCTGAAGGATTTCCTGGGGCCGCCACAGAATATAGAGAATGCACTAGATGGATTATCGAGGAGCTTCAAAATATATTGAACAGTCATTTAGTCACAAATAGCTGGTTTGAAAGTGCAGCTTCCATTACTAGCCTAATAGGTCCCCTGTCTGAGTGCTAGAAAATGTATTTATTAAACTCTAAGCCCAGCTACTGTCAGGATGAATCGGTTGTCCCTTAGTAGGAATGTGATGATTGAAATAAGTCACTTAGAGATGTTATAGAGACAGGTTATTCACCCATTCATCCGACATTCATCCGTGTATCCATCCTTCTGTCCATTGTTCTGTCTGTCTATCTGTCCATCCATCCATCCATCCAAATTGTTGTAAAGAGTCAAGATCCCTAACTGGTTGTAGAACAAATGTTTGAATTTTTGAAAGGAGTGTTCTTAGCCAAGTCCATTGGTTTATGATTCCCAAGTGTCTCATGGATGATGGATATCATCACATTTTACATGCTCTCCTGTCATAGTGTCAGACCAGGCTTTCTCGCGTGTCCTTTGCTTTGAGTGAGAGACAGGATATTCCCCAGTTTTCCTGGGGGCTGCCGTCTCCCTTGGACTTGTATATTTAGGCAGGCTCTCTGGCTTAAAGGTCAAATCTACTCTGATTTGCATCACTTTCTTTTCAGTCTTAGAAACACAGTTATCTTCACCATGATTATACATATTCTAGTGGATATTCATGTCAAGTTTTTGAACAGGGAGTTGAAAAAGGAGAGGAAACTAGAAATTATTAAGCAACTGCTATGCACTAGACAGTGTATTTGGCGATTCTTTATTCCGTGCTTCTCTCGTGGTCGGTGCTTTCTCATCTCTCAGCCTTAGCTTCAGTGTCATCCATGACCACTGGATCGAAGTAGGTCTCTTTCCTGTTCTTTTCTAAATTTTAATCTGATGTTTTTCTTTGTAATTTTATACTACTCTGCTATTTTCTTATTCCAATAGAATATGTTATTCGAAGGCAATGGTTATGCCTATTGGATAATTTACTTGTGAGTTTATTCGACTATGAAAAATAGTGTACTGTTAGGACTTCCCTCTTAGGGTTATTGGAGGTCTGAAATGAGTTAATAATGTAAAATTGTTGCATCTGTGTCTGACAATAAATGATTACTCCTACTTCTGCAATTTCTACAACTGCAATAACAGTTGCTATTATTATTACTACAACTGTTACTAAAATTTATTTGTTAGAGTATGTTCTCACATCGAATGGATGCTCAGTAACATTTTTTTTGAATGAACGAATTCTCAGAGCCATTGTATGAAGTCAGATTATGAGGAAAATTAGACTTGGAGAGGAGAATATCTTACCTAGGGCTACCCAGTTTTGAAGCGTGGGTCTGGGACCCAGCCCTATCTGCCCCAGTGTGAGTGCAATTTCTACTACCACCACACCTCACCCCTGCAGGTGGCAGGGTTTCGTTATTCCATTACATCCTCCCTAAACATTCTGCAAATTTAAAATCTGTAAGAAAAAAAAAATCTTTAGGGATTCTGGTCAAGAAGATAATTAAGGGGGTCCTGGCCTTGTTTAAAAGGTAACTTGTACTGGCTCCCCCCAACCCCTCCACTCAGCCCAAGATGCCCCGATAGTGTCCTGTTTCCTAGGAGGGCCCAGGGGACTTAAAAAGTGTGAAAACAGTGTCGGAGCTGGAGACCGAAGCCAAGTTCCCTGTCCCTCAGGCCGCCCAGGAGCACATTTCTCTGTTCCGCCAGCTCCGTGAGCCGTGCGTGTGCCTCAGCCTCCCTGAGGCAGGCGCTGCCTCATCTGACAGGCTGTAATTTGGGTCATTACACTCTCCCATGGGCACTGATGACATTTTTTCTTTTCTAGACGTGACTGACTGCTGTGCAGTTTCCTCCTGGGAGGGAGAGTTGATTACTTCTTCTCCTGGGCTTCTGGCTGTACTGGGCAGCGCTGGCAGTGGCAGAAGCGAGCTCCGGAGGGCCCCCCTTTTAGTTGTGTTTCCTGTTGGGTGGTGCTCATCTTGGCAGAGGTGCTCTGCACGGCGGGAGGGGAATCTGGGAGGGTTGCGCCTGGAGCACTGTGACTCGGGAATAGTGTAGAAATTGGCAAGGAGCACAGGGAAAGTGACCTCACTCAAAAAGAGCCCTGCGTTGTACCCACTTAGATGCCTGTGTTAAGTTTTAGAGAGAAGCTCAAGCTCAGAAAAGCACATGCATTAGTGAGAATTATTACAATCACCTGGCTTTAGTTAGTTCCCTTCAAGAAATGTGTTTAGATGAAACCTGGAGAGAGAGAAACCAAGTCCTTTGGGGAGGAGACTTCCTGGGCGGAGCTGCCCTGCCCGTCCTGTATGTGGCACAGGGTCACGGAAGGGAAGGCACGATGGTGACAGTTACATGTAATTCTGGCTTTACCTTAGAATGCTGTCTAAATTGTCAGCTTTACCCAAAGCAGCATAGAGGGATGGTGAGATATGATGGATTAAACACACTGACCTTGGGGACAGAAAAAATGGGATCCAGTCGTGTTCTGCCACTTACTCCCTTAGAAATGTCGGCAAGATGTCCTACCGCTCTAACCGATTTCCTTATTTGTCAAATGAGGGAATTGGATTCTTGGGGCCCTTCACATAGTATTTTATGACTCTGAGAAGCAGCCATAAGACTGTGAGACTGGGTGCTGAGCTGACCGTGGCAGAAATATCTTCTGGGCCCAGGAGCCCAGAGCCACAGGTGACTTGGTCCTAACAGCATTCACTTCCAGCTCCTTACCCAAGGATTATGACTTTGTTAAATTAATGTTTGTTAAGTGGAGCACAGGGTGCTGGATAGTCTATCCAAGTTCAATAACAGACCACAGGAGAAATTTACATAGAGAAGTTTATTACTCACAGGTCCTGGAGGAAGTACCCATCATGCCTTGAGGGGCTACATGGGGAGGTCAAGGCAGAGTGCAGACAGAGAGGGAGGACCTGGTGCTCATGCCTTTATTTGGGTCTGTGGGTGGAGTGTTTTGGGGTTCCCAGGCTAGGGCCAGATTGGTCAATTCAAATAAAAAGATCAGGGTTTTGGTAAACCCCATAGGGTCTTATTTAAGGGATGCATAAAACAAACAGGCCTTGGGAGGCAGGGTGGACTGTTGACCACAAGGGCTGCTGAGGATGTCTTCCTGTAGGGAACTTGCATTTGCTTGAGACTCTGCATTGCTGTCTAGGCTTGTGCTTGCATAAGGGGGCCAGTGTCAGCTTAGGGTCCCTGCAGGCTGCTTGGCCAAACAAACTGGATGGCGAGGCAGCAATCCCGTGGAGTAGCTTAGCTCACCTTCCAGCACCATGGCGCTGGCTCTGGGAGGGAGACCTCTATAAACACTGGGGATTTAGCCGTCTGCCAAACTCTGACGTAGGTCTCCTCCATCTCTTTCTCTCTCCCTTGTAAACTCACTTTTCAAACTGCCAGCAAGTTGGCTTTTACCAGTTTAATGAGTTTTTCGTTTTAATTACTTTAATGTTTAGGAGTGACTGACTGATTTTCCCCCTAAATTAATTCTCTTGCAAGTGAGAAGTGGGAATGAGAGCAGCTTGGGCTCCTGGTTGAACCCACTCCCCCCTGTGAGAGTGCCTAACAGGGGCCATTAGACTCTGGAATTACCCCCGAGTGATCAGCTCTTTTTTTTCCCACAACCATCCAGTGCTTAAAATGAATCCTGTCAACAGAAGCTATATTATTTTTTTGAAATATGATCTCTGAATTCTCTGTTTTATTAGCTCAGGTCCCAGTGTGTGTGAGAGAGGAAAGAACATCGTGGTCATTTAAATTCCTGTTAAATTGACAAACACATCCAAACTCTGAGAAAATGCCGGTGACGTGGGGGACACTTTCGGGGTTATACACAGGGAGGTGATAGTGGAGAGCTCTGTGGCAATGTTGTAATGGGGACAGAGTCGTAATTCCTGGGGTTCGTTAGCAGGACCACAGATGATTGAGTGTCAGCTCAGTGCTGCCCAGGTGACGCCGGCCGCTGGTCAGAGACAGAGGAGAATACTCTGTTCATAGTAACACGAGTCGAAGTAAGCTAGTGTTATTTACAGGGGCCACGTTGTGCTCTGCTCCTGCACCAAGCCGGCCAGCTCGCACTGAGGAATCTGTTGTGGGCCTGCACCTTAGCATCTACCTCTTGAAGACCCCTTCCGAGTTTAGAAACCCCACTGACAGTGTTACTGGCATACGGTTTGCCAGCCACTTGAAATGTTGAGAAACTCTCTGCTTTCTTAGGAGGAGAAGTTATGCCTTTCAGCATTGTAGCTCTAGATATCAGGGAGCCACACGTTAGGAAGAACTGAGAGCCGCCTCCCTGTACCTCCAAGTCATACCCTTTGGTGACATACGCAGGTCCCATGGCTACTCTGTAGAGAATTGAGTAGAGCGCCCTCGACCTACCTGAGCCCCAGGTATTCCCTTCTTGGGGTTGCTCATCAAGGTAATGGTTTCAAATCTTTCTCCATCCTGGGGACCCTTCCCGAGTAAGCTCTGTTTGTGTACTTAGATTTCCTATAAGCGTGTCATGTTTCTGTCCCTAACCAAAATGTGACTGTATCCAGGGTCACCCTAAAGGGGGTCTTCTGTTCATGGAAATGTGAAGTGAAGAGGAAATCTGGACTTTGTTGTAGGTGGTTGGCCTGGCTTATGTGTCAGAGACCCAACACCCCAGGGAAGAGAAGCCACTTTGGGCCTCTGGTGGTCACCCACACACACACACACACACACACACACACACACATACCCCCCCCCCCCCCCCACACCCACACCCACACCCACACCCACACATACACCTTGGGATAGGGTTTTAGGATACCCTGAACTCAATCTATTCTCCTCTTTCATCCTCCATTTAGTAGGTTTCTACAGTCTTCCATTACAAAAGTTAGATGTGCTCCCTCCAACAATTATGGTTAACTCTTGGAAGAAAGGAATTTACCTTGTCTAGCCCTTACTTTGTCCTCAGCTTTATCACAATTCTCAGTGTGATTTGGGGCAAGTCCTTTGCCCCTGTCCAGTGTGGAGATTGGATAGGGTCTCTGCCAAGTTCCTTTATGCTTTTCCTGGAAACCTTTCCCTTGCAGAACAACCAGCCAGAGCTTTGCATACCAGGGGCTGGTACTAACACACCTGGTTGGGCTGTCAGGCTTGTCTTCTTCAGTCCTTGGGCAATTGGTGAGAAGCATGCTGATGGGTACTTAGTCCCTCCTCACTGCTGGTGTAAGTAGTTTCCTGGATAGAGATTTGGGAGCTCGGGGTGTCTTCGGTATTTATGCATCACCTCTGAAATTGCCTGGAGGGTATAGAAGGTAAACCGAGGATAATAGCTGCTAGGAGGAGACCTCTGGATCAGAGATTGGGATCAACCCAGAGTCTAGTCTCAGCCACAAACCATCTGTGAGCTTTGGACAAGTCATCTGACCTCTATGTCTCAGTTTTCTCATCATGACATAAGAATGGAGCCTAAAGTCTCTTTCTATTGTGGTAATCTGATTGCAAAATTTTCCCTTAGAGTTTTATACCTGTTGGACCTCCTACTGCCAGGAGCTGATCTCCTGGGAGATAGATCTTATTTTCATCCAGTCATAGGAGAGTGTTAGAATATCACTTGTAGTGAACATTGGATTGTATCACTCAGAACTAGCACCTTTCATTCCTGAAGAACTCATTCCTTCAAGTGTTGGAAGTTCTGCTGGTTTATAGTCCCAGCCATTAGCTCACTCCAGGCATTGCCCTTGGCTGAAAAGAGCCCCCTTAAAATCCTCTCCCCTCCAGTTTACTGTTTCCTTCCTCAGAGGCAGGCTTCATCTAATGTCTTCATCCAAAGTCTGGATAAACTGGCTAGGGAAGTGTAGAGGGATGACAAAAATTACAACCAAATCTAGGAAGAATATAGATCCATAGTGTGCATGTATACGGGAGTGTAATCTGAAGGTGCTGAATCAAGGAGGATAGAGCATAAAGTCGAATACGGGAGAACTTATATAGATGCATTCTTCTGTGATACAGGATTTGACAACCCCCAGGAGATGGTGCTAACATGTTGTTAGAATGGTCTGGGAAGCATGGAGAAAGCGATGCCTCGAATCAAGTAAGGTAAAAATACCAGAAGTGCTATGGCAGATGGTGGATCAAAAGTCTCAGAAAAATGAGCATGCTAGAATATGATGTACCATGTAACTCACCAGCTGGTTATATTTAGTGGGAGGACTCAGAGGATGCTCCATTTCTCAAAGCAATAAGAGATGTACTAGAGAGAAGGGCACCAGAACTCCATGGTAGCTCTCTCCGAAGACCGTGGCTGACAGTTGGAGCATTTAGAGAATTAGGTTCACTAATAGCAATGGGATGATAGGATCCCCGAATAAGAGAGGCCAGTTTGTGATGCTCCCTGATCGGAAAGAAAACAGGTAAAACTATGGTAATGAGGACAGGTCAGAGTGGCAAATGACTGCTGTGTTCCCAAAGGTAAACTCCATGGGTCTGTACCTGTTTCTGGACTAACCTAAGGAGAAGTGATGCCAATTGTGTACATTTTAGAAATTTGATCAAATCAAGCCTGTCTCGGATAGTCTAGATTAGAGGTCAGCAAACTTTATATGTAAAGATTCAGATAGTAAATATTTATGCTTCACAGGCCACATGGTCTCTGTCGCAAATACTCTACTCTGCTGTTGTAGGACGAAAGCTGCCATAGATAATATTTAAAAGCTTGAGGATGTCTGTGTTCTGATAAAACTTTATTTATGAAAACAGGTCAGATTTGGCCTATAGGCCATATTAAGTCAATCCTTGACCTAAATAATACACAGAGCCTACAAAACGAGATGCCCATTGGTCCTCATTGGCCAATGGGCATCTCGTTTTACTGGATCACAGTAAATACTGGATCACAGACTGGCCAGTTAGGCACCCTATCCATTTGCTAGTTTTCCCAAACAACAAATATATTTTGGACATGTTCTATGTACAGATAGGTATGCATGGATAAACCAAACACGATCCATATCTTTTAGGGGCTAACATGGAAATGGAAGTTAAGTCATGGCGGTACAGCTCTTTAAGCATCACAAAGGCTCCATGAGGGACAGACCCAGCGAAATGGGTGACAGAGTCTTCTTCCAGACTCTTTGAAACACATAGAGCAGTATGATGTGTCCGCAGGGACAGCATGCCTGGACGTTAGGTGGCAAAGGGATGTGAGATAAAGACCCAGCTAGTGGGTTAAGCACAGGCCAGAACCTCTATCCTGAAAGTGGTGGGAGCAGTTGGAGGGTTTAAATCCGAGAAGGAGCACAGGGAGATGTGCATTTCACAAAGGTTTCGTTGAAAGCATATTGCCTGATAATTGGGTTTATGGGGCCAGTAAAAACTATAAAACCATGGTGCTTATCCTCTTTCAATATTACACACAGTCTACTTTTTTTTTTTTTTTAGTTCTCAACTAAATTTTTTAAAATTTTAAATAGTTCCCAGTATACAGAACATCGTTTAGACATTTCTATAGTTTATAAAATGATCCCCCTAATTGCTCCATCTCCCCCTGGTTTTCTACCTAGCCAATATATTACTGCTGACTGCGTTTCCTATGCCGTGCTCCCTGTCTCCGTGACCATCTATCAATTACTAGTGTGTACTTCTTTAACTCTCACCCTATTCTCCCAGCCCCCCAAACCCCCTTCCCCTCTGTCCGTCACCAAATTGTCCACTATATTTGTGAGTCTGTGTTTGATTAGTTTGTTTTTTTTGTTCGTTAGATTCTGCATATAAGTGAAATCATATGGTATTTATCTTTCTCTGTCTGCTCCGTGACCATCTATCGATTACTAGTGTGTACTTCTTTAACTCTCACCCCATTCTCCCAGCCCCCCAAACCCCCTTCCCCTCTGTCCGTCACCAAATTGTCCACTATATTTGTGAGTCTGTGTTTGATTAGTTTGTTTTTTTTGTTCGTTAGATTCTGCATATAAGTGAAATCATATGGTATTTATCTTTCTCTGTCTGACTTATTTCACCCAGCATAATAACCTCTAGGTCCATCCATGTCATTGCTAATGGTAGGATTTCATTTTTTTAATGGCTGAGTAATATTCCATTGTCTATATGAACCATCACTTCTTTATCCAGTCTCTGTTGATGGTCATTTAGGTTGCCTCCATATCTTGGCTATCACACACTCTACTTTTAAATTAAGTTTATTGTTTACTTCTGTCTAACCTTGCTGTAGTATAAACACCAAAAGGTAGAGATTCATTTTTCTTCCTTATTTCTGCTTTCCAAGTGCCTAGGCTAGTACTGGACACAGGGTAGGTGTTTAATGTGTATTTGTTGAATGAATAAATGAATGAATCAAAGTTTCCCTTCTTGTGAAACAGAAGATGGTAGTGTGATTTTAGTTTTAGTTTTGTCAAAAAGCTGGAAGCAGCAAATGTCTTTAGCAAATCTATTCACAACTATTTGGGCTTCAAGACAGGCTGTAGAAGATTTAAAATGATGTCTATTGGCACATGCTAAGATTCCAACTGAGAAATATTACCAATTCTACAGAGGGAAGCTCCCAAGAGCAATCTGTAAAGAAAGACTTTGGGCTGGGAGTCCGGAAGTCTGTATTTTTATCCCCACTCTGTCACTTACTTGTGTGAATTTGGCCAGGCCACTTCCCACTCTATGGCCCTATTGGGTGAGAGTGACTCTTATTTATCTCGGTGTAGCTCAGAGAGTCTGGCTCATAGTAAGTGCTCAGCAAATCAGTGTTGAGTGACAGCTCTGCCAGGAGTTAGCTGTGAACTCCTTATGGCTCACAGAGCTAAAAAGGGGTGGCTCAGAGGATGGAAGATAAAGTACACAGGGTGGACCCTCTCCTTTCATTTTAATGACACGATACTGTGGCCAGGTATCCCCAGCCCTTTCCCATCTAATCCTTTTTTTTTTTTTTTCCTCTTCTGGCTCTGGTGGAAGTTTTAGAGATGCAGATTCTTACTGTAGAATAATTCAGGTCCAGCTCAGTGCTCTATCTATGAGCCTGAGCCCTCCTGGAGCTGCAGAAGGGGACCCAGAAGTCCTGGTGTTAAGGCAGCTTCTCAGATCTGGTGCTCTCAGTGCAGAAAACTGGCTTTCCTCATGACCCTCCTAGGCAGGCCAGTGTTCCCCAGACACTGATTGCTCTCAGACCTTTGGAACACTCCGGCCTTGCTGCGTTGAAGAAGCCCTGCTGGGAAGCCGATCATTGCTTCATGGCAGCTATTCCAGTCCCTCTCTTCAAAGCTTTTCCCTGTTTAATTTTCCTCCATCTGCTTGGTTCTCTGTCTTGGAACAATGCTTTATATGCAAACTTTGCAGTGAAGACAACTTAGAAAGCCCACAGAGAGAGATGCGAAATGTCTCAGAAAAGAAGGAACCAAGCAGGCCAGAATCTGAAGTCATTTCTAAATTGGTTGTGACAGAAAAGGAAATGAACTTTTCTGTTTTTCTTATGTCTGTCCCTTGGTTGTGCTCGACCACAGCACAATCTGCTGGCACAAAGTCTTGAGCCACACTTGAAGTAGCCATGAGTGAGGAGCCACCACCAATTTTTTTTTTTTTCTTTTAATTAGTCATGGTGGCCTGGAGCAGAAACATGAGCCAGGGGAGTGAGATTTAAAAGTAGGGAGAGTGAGAGCTTAGTAATACCATGAGCACGTGGTCTTGTGTTTATGATCATTCCTCAGGCACCTGTCATGTATCAGGTTCTAGGCACTGAGGATGTAAAGCTCGTTTATAAAAGGTCTCTGCCCTGAAGGACCTTATGGTGTCCCTGGGGAAAGGGAAGGGCAAGCCATCATGAGACAGAATGACGAAGGTGTGCTTCCTGAAAGTCCTAACCAGGGGCCACGAAAGCTCCAGCTCCATGTGTGTGTTTCTCAGCCTGAGTCAGACTTTCAGGCCACATCTGGCGAGGTGGTGGAGTGGGTACTGCAGGAATCTGTCGGAAGAATGAGGACCCTCCTGGAAGAGCTCATCCTGAGAGCAGGTTGAGCACAAAGGGCATGAGCAAGTCTGTCCTTGTAGGAAAACCTTAGTCTTGGAGAGAAGGGGAATTCTGAGTACAGCCTGGTGTCTGTCACTAAGGAGCGGGTGAAGGAAGGAAGTACAGCTGGACTAGATGCTGCACTTAAGTGTGCCCGAGTCAGCGGTGTGCAGACAGCACAGCTGGAGTGCTACCTAGTTGGTGGAATTCTCAAGCCAACTCTTAATGGCTTTTAAGAGCTCACCGTATGCATCTCTTTCCAGCGATATCACTGTGGTGGCTTGGGAATGGCTGTGGTGAGAGTATTCACACCATGGAAACTGCCAAGCAAATCAGGAACATTTCGTCCCCTGGAGAGCTGATTATTAAACATTTATCAGCACAGAACTAGCAGAACGTAACCAACAAGGTGAAAGACAAGATCTTGTCTCCCAAGCATCCCCTGACCGCAGGACAGCTGGGCATGGCGAAGTTCAAATACAAGATTTCTCAAAATGTGTACTGCTAAACACAAGCCTTGCACACTTTATGTTCCTCTTGGAGTTATACTGGATACTAGCATGTTAAAGGCTCTGAAGGATTTTAAAGGAGCATGCCTAATTGTGTTTAATTTAGAGCAGTGCTTCTCAGGCTCTAATGTATATAAGATTCACAAGGGGATTTTGTTAAAATTCCAGTCAGTGGTGGGGACAAGTTTCTGCATTTTTAAGAAGCTACCAAGTACCAGCTGATACTGCTGGTCTAAGGACCACACTATGAGAAACAACAGTTCAGAATCCCTCAACTTATTTAATCATGGAGATTAGCATTTAAAAAAAAAATCCAATCTATGGAACACATGTGGTATTCTGCAGATCTCCGGTTCTGGGAATACACTTGGGAGACCTTGCTCAAATACAGCAGTGGTGGCAGATGCGGCTGGGGGAGGGGCGAACGAGTCTTGGTGGAGATCACTGTGTCTTCAGAGCAGGATGGAGCCTGTGGGGTCCACAGGAGCAAGAGATGTTCCTGGGGAGATCATGATTTTCAGGGGACAAGCAGTGGAGGTTTATGGAAAACACTGCCCAGAAATAGGTGGAGATGGGGTCCTCACTGGGGCACACTTATCCAAGAGTGTGTGTGGGGCACTGCGTGGGGTATGTCGGGAAGCCTCGGTGGGAGTACCTGGCAGGGGCTTAGTATGAGGAAACAGAATATTAGACGTTACTCTATCAGACGTTACTATGACTATTACCCACAGGCTGGTGAACACTGGCTGAAATGAATTAACCTCTCTCAGAAGGAGTTGGGAGCAGTTTCTCAGAAGAGGTGACAAGTTCTGTCTTGAAAGGTGAATAGAAATCCGTTAATCAAAGGTAGGGTGGGGAGCAGGGTAAGAGAAGGCCTGGAAGGGTGGTGTGTCCAGTACAGAGAGCACATTTAAAGGATCAGAGAAGGCAAGGGCCTGCAGGACGCTGGTCCAGCCGGGATGGGGCTAGGGTTTGGCACAAGCTCTTTCTTCTGCCTAGTGCTTGGCTCATATGGAAGACGAGGCAGATGTTGTCTGGAGTGCAGGGAGTGCCTCACATTCTTCAGAAGGCCCGGCATCAGGCACGGGAAAAGAAGGGAGCAGTCGGATGGGGTGGGGAGTGCGCCCGGGAAGGGAGTAGGAGGAAAACTAGATTCCTAAGGAAGTAACCTTCTCAAAAGGCCTCACCTGAAGAGTCAGGGAACCAAATTATATTTACCGCTTTGATAACTTAGTTTGGCCTTATTGCTATAGATAAAATTATATTTCAAATGAGACTCACTAATATAATAAAACTCGAGACAGTAGAGAGGCTTCCAGTGGTTTCACATGGGGTACTTATACTTCTGGCCTAACAAGCCCAAGGCATTAGCCGAGAACAGCCCGGACAGGGGCTGCGAGCCATGTCTGGGATGGATGGGGGGAAGGAGAACCTGGGAGGTGGCAGGCGCCCACTGTAGCTCTGCACACTATTTCCCAGTCTCAGGGCAGCAATCTTGGGGCAAACGTCTGCTCCCTCTTCCTGGAGGCTGGGACCCCACCTGCATTACATTTTGTTTATGTCTGTCTGTCTGTCTGCTCATCTCTCCTGCCAACTGCTGAGCTCACCAAGAAACGGAGTCCTGTTTTATAAAATAAATAATACCACTAATATTTATGAGCACCCATTATGAGACACACGATTTCAAAAATGTCATTTCCTTCACCTTTAAGTCAACCTCACAAAATTAAGTGTGACTATCCCATGCTTACAGGAGAAGAAACGAGGTTGCAGAAAGAATAGGAGACTTGCGAAGGTCCTGCAGGGAGAGCCACCTAACTCCCAGCCCAGTGCTCCCCACATACCACCCCATGCTCAACCCAGACACCTGGTTGACCTTGTAAGAGACGCCTTAGTCAAGTCTGCTCATCCTTCATTCAGAAATCACTTGTTTCAGAATATAATCAATGAGGTGCTGAGAAAAAAGATATTTCAAACTAAATGGAGTTTACGATGTTTTTTTTTTTTTGCCAATTATATGCAGTGTTTACAATTATAACCTGTTCTTTCAACAACGATTGCACCACAGTTACAGTGGTGAACAAAACAGACATAGTCTGTGCCCATAGTCTGATAGCTTTGAGGGCCACATAACGGGCCTGGGGCGTTGCGTGCGACGTCTGTCTCCACTTTGAAGTCTTACCCACAGTTTATCAGTTTATCATTTGCCTCTCTGCCCATGTGAAATACGTCCGTACTCCTGCCTTCTAAATCTAAATGAGCATTAGCACGTGGATGACGCTTTAATTTGCCCTTTTACCTCTGGTCGGTTTCACTTGACCTCTTTATCTTCGTGAATGTGAGGCTGTAGAATGTGGGGAGATGGATCATGCCTTTGGTGTAAGTCCAGAGAAACCTGGGCTCCTAATAATGAGCAGCAAGGAGGGGAGCGTAGGAGGGCAGAACATCACTAGCAGAGATTAAAGAGGTGAGTATTCCGGAATCAGTTTGGGGGTACCGTAGGTGGCTGGTTGCTGTGAGAGCACAGAGGAGGAATAACTATCCTAATCCAGGACATTTTTACAGAAAAAAGCTGCGATCTATGTTAACACCCAAAGATTTAGTAGGAATTGACAGGCAGAGGGAGGGATGTGTGTAAAACTCAAAGAGGAGCGGAATGTTGGGGAGGAAGCAGGTGGTTCGGGATGGCCGGAACAGACTCTGATGGGGGGACGTGGCAAGGGGCTCTGTGCTGTGTTACCGGATTTAATATGGAGAGCAATGGAGAGTCGATGAGGGGTTGCACAGGGGAGCGGCATGATGAGATTTTTATTTGAGAAATATCACTCTGGCTGCAGAGTGGAAATTGGTTTGTAGCTAAAACAAACCAGGGGGCAGGTCTCTGGATAAGAAGGTGAAAGGTGATGACGTCGCACTGAGTGGGCCAGCGGGGGTGGCAGGGAGTGGGCAGATTTGAGAGGGGATTGGGAGATGACAGCAGCAGGACCTGAGTAGGGACTGAGACATGGTCAAGGGTAACTCCGAGTTGGCTGGCTTGAGTCACAAAGAACCCGAAGTGGTGTCATTTCCCCGAGACAGGGAACCCAGGGAGAGGAGGAAGATTTTTATTCATCTCGTTTTATTTGGGAGTGGAGAATAAAGAGGCAGAGTTCATTTTTATATGAACTGAGGTATCTGTGGGACGGCCGACCAGCAGGAGGTAGCTGGACATACGTGTCTGAGCCTCAGAGTGAGACGAGAGAGCTCCAAGAATGGACCATTAATATTTACAGGACAGACGTAGGTCAGCAAGACCGTGAAGGAGGT
The DNA here is from genome assembly GCF_000325575.1 of Pteropus alecto. Classification (NCBI taxonomy): domain Eukaryota; kingdom Metazoa; phylum Chordata; class Mammalia; order Chiroptera; family Pteropodidae; genus Pteropus; species Pteropus alecto. The sequence goes on from NW_006434835.1 coordinate 12,199,772, forward strand.
CGAGAAGGAGAGGTCAGAGGGGCCGGAGGAGTCCATGGGGAATATGGGGCATGAAAGCCAAGGGGTGGGGGGCGGGGACATTTCAGGAAGGATGGATCTCTCGTCAGTGCCAGACGTTCACTCTCCAGGCACTGTCCCCTCTCTCACGGCCTTTTGGCTTCGTCGTCGTTGCTCAGTGAAGTAGTCGAAGGAGGTGGTAAGGAGCAGGCACTGGATGTGAGCCGGTGTGAGCTGGGGTAACTGCGTGGCTTGGCGGTTTAGGTGTGATCTTTTCAAAGTACCTGTGGCCAACAGTTAACAAAAAACTCAAGATGTCTGGGCCAGAAAAAGACCAGGGGTGGAAGAGCAACTTAAAAAGTATCACACGTGGTATCTATTCATGTATTTATTAAAGAATGTTTATAGAGCGCCTGTGGTCCAGAACCTGTGCTAAGCCCCAGACTGCAGTGGTAAATGAGGCACAGTCATGGTTATTACGGGACGGTTTTCAGTGGTCAATAAAAATTAACTCAACAATTATAAAAATTAATTGGAATCATGGGAACTACTACAAAGGGGAAGTATCAGGTGCTACGTGAATGTGGAGCAGAAAGGTTTACAGTGATTTAGAGGATCAGGGACGATCTCCAGAGAGAAGGAATATTTAATAATTGAGAATTGCATAATGAGTAGATCACTTAGTAGATGTTCACTATTCCAAGAAGGGGGAGGAACACTTTAGACAGAACAGCCTGACTGATACGTCTGAAGCAGGAGGAATCCCGGCGTGTGGGGAATAAGGCAGCTCTGTGCCTGGAGCGGGGAGAGCTGAGGCAGAGGGAGACAGGGGAGCTGGGGTGGGGGGCGGGCGTTCGACTTGGCAAGACCTGAGATGGCTTGTCAGGCGAGTTATTAAACTGGGGTTGATGTGATCAGATTTGCGTTAAAACATTCGCCGTGTCTGCAGTATGAAGAGTGGACCGAAGGTAAGCGAGAAGGGGCGCAGAGAATCCGTCATGAGCATGCTTGGGACGCCCACAGTGTGCAGCTTTTATTGAGACTCTACTGATTGTGGCAGCTACCGATGAACTCTAGAGTATGCCCGACACGTGGGTGGGGGTGAATGAGGAAGAAGCGTATGTTCTTAAGGAGCTTGAAATCTTTTTGAGGAGAGAGAGTCCTGAACCCCGTAGGGAAGAACAAGCGCAGGCTGGATAAAAAAGTGAAGCAGCGAGCTCCAGCGGAGAGGGGCCACTGCGGACTGGAAGAGCGAAAGCAGGCGTTTCAAATGGAGAGGTGGGCTTCGAGACCGAGGTCCCTGAGGTGGGAGTATGAACGATGGGGCTGCCATAGGGATCCGTGGCGGGGAGCAGGGGGAGCATATTTCAGCTGGGAGCAGGGCAGTGCAGGATCGCTCTTCTCTTGACCACTGAAGGTGGCTCCCTGTCACAAAATACCGGAGTTCTTGGGCTAATTCATTTACTTAGGAATGGACACCCCAGAGGAAGTTTTCTCCCCCTTCCTGCCATTTCCCAGCAGAGCAATCAGCTTTGCAAAGCTTCTGGTGTCAGGGCTGATCATGGTCCCTTCCTCTTTGGAAAAGGACTATTTGCATGTTTTTTATGAGTCTTATTACATAACACTCTGACTTGTACATGCAATAATAGTGAGCCAGACATTCATGCTATGTGTCTCCAGAGGAGTCATCAGTCGCACATAAAAATGTAAATCCATTTGGAAAAACACAGGCTAGTTATTGAAAGTGAAGCCTGCAGAACATGTGCCCCTGGTGATGGATTAGCAAAGGCCCAGTGATGCACACCCTCGGCTCAGACCTGCTCCTCAGACCATCTGGAAACAGACAGTGCTTAACAATGCAGAATAATAAAGTCAGCGAAGTTCCCACTTGCAGATGAAATATTGGAAGATGAGTGATTACATGGATCTAAAGCGATTGGGAGTATTTTCCCCAAATTTGGGTCAGGGTTAGGTAGGGGAGGGGCATAGAAGATGGTCCGAGATTTCAGGGCTCATCTTGTGAATCCTAGGAGAAGCCAGACGTTTGAAAATAATAAAGTGCGCATTCCAGGTGGTTGATTCTCTACAAAATTGACCCATCGAAACTCTCTATGAATGACTGTACTTTTTCTGACAAACAGATATCAATATCTAAAAATGCTTCCTGCAATTTCTTTCCACAAAGCAATAAGACAATTTCAGACCTATAACAGCTCACTAAGTGGTATTCTCTGCTCTGTCACCCCAGCACTATAACCCACAAAATGAAAAGGTAATAAAGATAAAGCAAAAGTCAGGGTCACCTGCTCTATGCCAGTGGGGCTCTTTATTTTGATAGGACAAGACAGAGCAACTTTACTCTTGCCCCGTTTTATTAGCTTTTCTTTCTAAAATCTTATAGGTTTTTCACAAGCAATTAAGACCATTATTTGCCTGCCTATTAAACAGGGAACCAAGACCCTGAAAGTTTATGTCACATATAATTGAGAGGCAATTTAGCTGGAAGGACCACAGCTGGGAAGTGGAGAGGGACAAGCTCGGGCGTCTTGCATCATAACTGTTCTGGTGCTGGCTGAGTGTTAGTGTCCTTCCTGTCCAGCAACGCTGTGATCATTCTGCAGCAAAACCAGGTAGAAATTTCTGTGCTAGAGCATCATCGTCATCATCATCATCACCACCAGCAGCAGCAGCAGATTTTCTAGTGTCGGGATATTGTATCATACACCCCAGAACTATGTGTACCTGCCGCTCCAGCTCATTCTCTGAGTTAAATCCACCACGCCTCTGTTCCTCTGTCCCATGCATCAATCACATATTTAGCAAACCTGTGTTGGCGTGGATAGTCTTGCGCTGTGTGGTCTGGCTGAGGTATTACCTTGTGTGCGTGTCTGTTGGGGGTGGTAAGTGCGGGTTGAGCAGATGAAGACTGGGAGAGGGTCAGGCTTGAAGAGGCAGAGGAAACCCCTAGAGAATTCTGAGCTGCTGCAGGTAGAGAAAGGCTCCTGGCCAGCCAATTGTAGAGACAGCAAGTCACAACATTCCCAAAGAGGGGAGAGCAGTGCCCGTGGGGGGTCCGTAGGAAGAGAAAGGGTGTGGCGAGGTGGTCATGTCTAGGTCGGGCTTCGGAGGTGAGGGGAGACCATCTGAGGCCTTTACGATGGTGTCACAGCCTTCTGGTCAGTCCGGCTTTCTTCGCTCCCCCCCAGGTGTTGATCCGGGAATGTACATGGCCAGGATGCACATTCTCTCGGCAGGATTCTCTGCGATTCCTGGCTCCAAAGAGGTGCAGCAGAGACCCTCCTGGGCAAGGGTCTCCTACTCACAGAAGTGTCCCCAGATGGTGGTGTCTTGGCAGCTGCTTCCTGGGATCGTCCAGGGAGAGGGAAGCTCTAAAGGTGGAGAAAGAACGAGATGTGGAAAGGAGGGAAAACCTGGGGAGGAAAGGTGGGAGGAA
>NW_006434835.1:12203240-12212156 GCF_000325575.1 Pteropus alecto
GCATTCTTAAATGGGTCTTGCTGGAGTAACATCAAGACGTTGGTAGGGCTGAGATTTTCCTGAAGGCTCTGGGGGAGAACCCGTTTTCTTGGCCCCTTCCTCTGTCTTCAGACCATCCAGGTCAGGCTGAGTCCTCTCACTGCCATCTCTCCTGTTCTCACCTTCTCGTCTCTCTCTTTAATGACCCCGGTGATCCCATTAGGCTCACCCGAGTCATCTGAGATCATCTCCCTATTTTAAGGTCAGCTGACTAGCAGCTTTAATTCTATCCACAACTTGAATTCCCTATTGCCACACAACCTAATACAAATTCTGGGGATTAGGATGTGGACATCTTTGGGGGGCCGTTGTTCTGCCTACCCCATGGGGCCTCTGTCCTGTTAGTCCTCACAATGCAAGGAAGGGAAAGCGTGGGGACTTGAGCCCCTGGAACTGCTGCTGTCCCAGCTTTGGCCATTAGGACTTGCCAGTGGCAAAGCTGTATACTCAGTGTGGTTTGATCTCTCAACATTTCAGATAATTTTAAAAGATCTTGAGTTTCATCCCCTGATCCAGTTGCCTACTGAATACCTTTTCCTGAACATTAGCCTACTGGATACCTCTTCTTGAATATCACAAGTCACTTTTTATGTAAGGTGACACCATTTTTTGTTGGATCTGCTCCTCTCCCTCCCTGGCCCATCTCTCTCAATAGCTCTCGCTACCACCCCCAACCCAATCCATGGGCTGAAGCATAAGGTTATGGAATGTTTACTTCACAGGTCACCTACTGTCACTCGCCAAGCTCTTGCAGGACTAGCTTTCTTCTTAAAGATACCGGCGTCCACGACTTTTCCCCTTTCTTGCTCTCACTGTAGTCACTGCACTGTTCGTCATCTTTTCCTGTATTAACCGTAGCCTCTTACAGTCAGTTCTGCCTCTGTCAGACACCCATTCCTTGTATCAACCTTTGCAGATGCTGCCTGAGAAATCACATGAGAATATCGAGCTCTGATTCTGTTCTTAAGGTATCCCGTGGTTCCCTGCTTCCCCAAATCACAGTCTAACTCATCAACCCAATGTCGTCTGTTTTCAACCTCTTTCCATATTTCTTTGTCACCACTCCCTTTAAGTTCCAGCCAGACGATGCTGTCAGATTTTGCTGTCTCTGTGTAATTTACTCACACGTCTGTCTGCCTTCGTAGACAGGGGGCAACTCAAGAGTAGGGTGGGATCTTATTCATCTCAGTATCCTTACATAGAGCCCTCCGCAGATGCTTAGTAAAATATTCAATAAAACAGCCACCGAATTCTCCGAATTGCTTACGTTTTAGTCATCCTTGCAGAGCAGCTCAGAGCAGGAGCAGTGATTACCAACTGGGTGACAAGTACCAACTGCTCTGCCCGCCAGCACCAATGTGCCTTGGCTGTCTGCAGCCACATTCAGGCCTCTCCCTCTTGCTGCTACCAAGGCGACCAGTACTGCCGACTAAAGTTACGTCAGAGCTTTCGCGTTTTCAGCACCAATTGCCAAGAAGTGGGCCATCGGCAAGTGTCCCCTCCAGCCACTCCTGCCCACTTTTTATAATTCGCCCTCTTGAAAGTTTCTCGAATCTCTTGGCACGACTCCATCTCAGACGAATAAACTGTGACCAGCCGCTGAGGTCAGGGGGACTCAGGGCTGGGCGAGGAGGAAGGTGCCTTGGCTCAGAGTGCTTTCTCCTCTAATTCTCACCATCTCCTACTTCGTCTTAGATACAGTAATAATTCTAAGATGGAATAGCAGCTTATTCTTTCCGAAACTATTTTCTTTGAATTAACTCATTTGGCCTCATCTTTATGGGGGTCATAAGTGACTTTAAGTAATATTAACTTTTTTGAGAATGTCACAATCTGGAAACTTTACGATAATTAGTTTCCATTTCTTTGTTACAATAAAAAAAATAATCGCAATGTCCATGTCTCACTTGCACTTTATAGAGAGTTCTTGAGTTAATTATGCTTACAGAGGGTGCCTTAACATTTGCATTATTCGTGACCCATCTTCAAAACACATTGAGCTTTGGCAGATTTTTGTGTGGTCTTAAAAATGGTTCTGTGACTATGAAGATTATGGCATCTGTATGCTTAAATTTATGTGACAACCTCTGACCTCAGGCACTTATAAGTAAGTGCCATAGAAGTAGCTTATTGAGTGGAGGGGCAAGTGGCTGAGGAAGGACAGGGGTCCCTCTTCTTCCCAGGCAGAGTGGGTGTATGTATCAGTTATGCTTTTGCATGCTCTGGGCTCCTGTCAGGCAGAGGTTGTGTCTGGGAAGGGATCAGTAGTGGAGCAGCGAAGATTAGAACAGAGGAGAGAATGATGTCTCCAAGACAAAGTTCCAGAAGCCAGCATAATGCCCATCCGCCATTGCCCAGCATCACTCATGTGCCGCTTTTTGTTTACACAAATAAACAAGAGAGGAAAGGTCATTGAAACAAAAACAACCACCCAACACAGCCCACAAGGAAGTCTGTGACGGAAACCTGGCTGTAAATCCTGGGCTTTGAGGAGCAGCAGGTGCAGTTGGCAGATCCCCACCCTGCTTCACATTGCTTTTCTCTTTGAAACGCTGGAGACCACCGGGCCTAACTGCTGTTTTACAGTGCATTCAGGGTCATGTGGGGGTTCAGGCTCTGCCTCTGTGTCTCTGTCCTTCATCAAAGGACCTGAGTCATAGTTTGCTGTTCGCTGGTGAACAGCAGAGGTTCAAGTTCTATCCACAAACCAGATCTCTGCAAACATTTCCCCAGTTCGAAGCCCACCCTGTGCTCTTGCCTCCCGCTTGCCTTCCCAGTGATTGGAGGAGCTAATGGAAGTGAGTCCCTAACCGTCTGTTGGTGAAAACAGAAGGCATCTGAATCTTTGGGGGGACACTCTGTCACCCCATGACATTTTCCTCCTTCTCCACTAGTCAGGCAGATTTCTGTAAATACTCCATTTCAGTCATCCCTTGTAGCTTCGACTTGTCCAAAAAAATGGTTCAGATTTTTGCTACATTACCTAATTCGTAGAGAACTATAAAAGCCCTCCCTAAGAAGATAAAGTGAAGAAAAACACAGGCCAAAGCATTTTGAATATTTCCCGACTTCAGAATCTGACTTTAAGGTGGATTCTCAGCATGTCCTGCACCCAAATCTGCTTAGCTCAGCCACGCCCTTTTTAGGAGCCTCGGGTTGAAGAAAAGCAGGGACATCACGGAGGCGAAAGCCTTGGGAAGCACTTTATATTGTGTGTACTTCTCTGTGCGCAGTGTTGGGAGCGCGCAGTGCTCAGCATGAGGGGTTGACGGTGAAGTCAGGCCTGGGTGGCCTTCTGTGATGCCATTCTCGTTTGGGGGCAGGTATCGAATTTCTTTCCTGCCCAACCCCTGATGCTACCTGTTAGGGCTTGTCTCCAGAGCCCGAGTAGGAGGTGGCCACGTTTTCCTGGTAGATTAGTGATTCTTCTACAGCGTAGCTGGAAGTGCTTTAGTTGAAAGGCAATGAACGAGTCACCTGGTGATGAATGCTTCTCTTCTGACTGGCTGGAACCTTCTCACTTGCAGAGCCACCTACAGCCTTTAGGGAAGGTGGTGAATGGGGGCCACATAGAGGCATGAATAATCCCAGTCTGTTTACTTACCGCCGAGGATGGTTTTGAATAAATATGCTACTCTCTCAAAATCAGCAGCCCTATAGATCTGGGGACGGAGCTTCACGGCTCCCCAGCGCTCAGTTCATAAATAAATAAAAGGTGCCTGTTGATTTAGCCTCCAAATGTGACACGGTGATGAATTTCCTAAGGTGTCACTCAGGATGGTGACAATTGCAATACTAGTGGGCCTGGGGAGGCAGGCAACAGACAGGCATAGTATCTGTGTCATGTGTCCTTCACCGAGGCCCTTTATAAGAGTGGATGACTTGAAATTCTGGTGACCAGCACAGCCTGTCTTGTTCATACACCTCACCTAGCACACACTGTATACAAGGGGTAAAAAAGCTACCAAAACCTAGTGAACTAGCACAAAGGCGGAATGGTGAAGGCTACCTCTCGGCCCGATTTGACAAAGACATGTTGTCCACGAAGCCATTCTTCCATAGCCACCAATTCTGCCCCAACACGTCCATTCTCTGTTTGGAAGGTGCCAGAGAGTTTTCCTAATAGGCTCGGCAGTCCTTGCCTAAAAACCTTCAATGGCCTCTGTTCACTTACAGTATAAGAATCGCAATTCCTGAGTATGGTGTACAAACTCCTTCGTGACAGTGATTGGCCTCCCTCGTTGCTCCATCTCCCCACCACTCTGTACTTCCACCACAGGGAGTTGCCTCTTCTTGCCTAGGCACACAAAGAATTGGCTGTGCATCCATCAGGGCTCTCCAGAGAAGTAGAACCAGTAGGAGATCCATTCATAGGTTTAAGAAATAAGGCCATGTGATTGTGGGGGCAGGCAAGTCTGAACTCTGTAGGGCAGGCCGGCAGGCTGGAGACTCAGGCAGGTTTTCCATGTTACCGTCTTGAAGCTGAGTTCCTCTTCTGGAGGCCCACCCACAGTAGTGAGGGTGTTCTCCTTTATGTGACGTGGACCGACTGTGATGTTAACTTCGTCTGCTGACTGCCTTCATGGCCACATCAAGACAGGTACATGACCAAACAAGTGGGCACCGTAGCAAGGCCAAGTTGACTCATAAAATCAAACCATTACTTTGCTTTTGCTCATAGTATTCCCATTGCCTAGAACCCCTGTCCACATACACAACACATACACTCTTCTGCCTGTTGAATGCCTATTCACTCTGCAAGACTTAGCTTAAGCATTTCCTCCTCGGCAAAGCTTGTCCCTCTGAGAGGGAGCCAGATGCTTGCTCCTTCCTTTTTCCTATTGTCCTTTGCTCCTCTGTCATTGCACTTGGTGTATTTTATAGCAGTGGTTTATTTGTTAAGTTTGTCTCCAAGCTAGATTACTAGCCCCATGAAGCCAAGGATTTTGTCTCATTTATCTATGCATTTTCTAATAGCCCAGGGCCTGGAATGTAGTAGTTCCTCAATAAATATCACAATATACTCAGAAAACCTGCTGTCTGGCATATGTGTAAGATAAACAACCTTTCCTTTGATTTGGTTTTGTTTTTCATGAGGAACAATACACAACATATCAGCACATCTCTGAACCGATCAGGAGATATCAGCCATTCGGTCTCCGTAAGTTTGAGATCAGTTTGTCTCTAAGCCCTGGGCCCCTCCGCTCGCTTTGCTTCTAGCTGTGCAGAGGTGGCGTTCTCTCAGATCGCTTACTCTGTTCCCTCCCACTCATCATCCTGACGCCTTTTCCTTGTCAGAGGGTGAGTGTCAGAATGCAAGCCTCTAACTCCTGAAATGGCACTTTCCTGTTTCTTGAACATGGTTTCTACTGGGAGGGATGAAATTTTCCCAGTATTTTGAGTGCAAGCAGTTATTGGAGGGGCGGGGGAGGGAAGAGGGAGGGAGGGGCAGGAGGAGAGCAGAAGGGGAGAGAGGTGGGGGAGGAAGGGAGGGAGAGAGAGGGAGAGAGGCGCAGAGAGAGAATTTGGAAAAGGCGCCTTCTGACTGTTCATTTCTCTGATCAGTTGGTTATTACTCAGCCATCCCCTTTGCTCATACAGTCACCGTCTTACTGCCCTACCATATAGTTTTTAACGCTCACGAATCCGTTGATGGTGGGTTGTGTGTTGTCAACTCAACAGCATCACTTCCTTCTTACAGAGATGCTATGCCAGATATTGATAAATAATTTGATTTATCAGTAGTTGGATAGTGGAAAGGGCCCTAGACTAGGATTCAGGGTTTCTGGTGATCTGACAACCATGGCATGTCACTTCCTGTCACTAGGCCTTAGTTTCCCATCAGTAAAATGAGACTTTAAACTAGTTGTTTTTCCAAGTCTCTTGCCAAATTAAAAATAAAACATGAATCTGTCTAAATGATATAAAACGTGACATCTTAAATGTGTTGCATGTCTACTAAATTCTCCAGAGATTATGTTAGAACAGTTTAATACAGAGGCAAAACTTGATCCCCTAAGCTTTTGAGTCAAGAATGTAACAGTGGAGAGGTTGAGACTGAGAACTAGAAGGAAGGATCATTGGATCCAAGGCAGAGAACATACCCTGGCCTCTAGGGAATAGCGTTGACCTGGGTGTGCATCAGGTTCCTAGTGCAGTGTCCTGTTGGTGATCCAAATGCTGAAAATATGAATAGAGAAAGGGCAGTGCTTATTACTCAAAGATAGCTCATTCTCAGAATTGCAAACGAGGAAGCGGGGTGCTGAGTAAAAGTGGTTTTTGTGGATAGCAACCACTGGAGTCTTCATCAATAGCTGCTTTCTGCTCCAAAAGGATGCTGTCACTCCTAGAAGCTCCTCCTGGTCCAAGGATAGCACGTGGTTTTTAGAAAAAAAACCACCTGAGGTAGATGGAGAGGTCAGAGGCGTTCAGGTCATGGAGCTCAGTGTAGGTGTCTGAGACCTGTTATCTGGAGGGTCTTTGGTGACACAGCCTCTGCTTTGCTCAGGGCTCGCTGAAGCATCTTCAAACCAGTCTGGACCTTTTACTTTGTCTTGAGTAGAAAAAAGGCACTTCTTTCAGGTTTTTTTATTTATCTTGCCTGAAATCCAGCCAACATATACCTTACCTGCCAACCCCTGCCCCCCGCCCGCAAACCTCTGAAGTACCAGAATTCAATTTACATGGTATCATGATACTCTCTTCCAAGAACTAAGATGGCAGAGGCTTAATAAATGGTGACTGTTAGCATTGTTTTTCTTGCAGAGGTGGCTAATGGAATGGTCTATTGCACTTGGACAGAGATGCAGTTACTCAGCCCACTTGACAAAATACCTAGAAATCCTCTCTGGTTATACAACTTTAAAGAGAAAGAATCCGTCAGCTGCTGCTGCACGTGTCCCCTGTGGGCAGTGGGTGAGCTCTGGTTCTTTGTCTCCCTGCAGCTCAGAGCTTCATTTTAGAGAGCAGGTGTTTAACGAATATTTGTGGCCGGCATATTCTAAATAAGTTGCCAAACATCTCCCGGGGATGTTCTTCAATTTCTTTTCTTCCATCCACCAGTGAGGATTCCAGCCCGAGGACTCACACGGTACAGATTAGAGCCCCTTTGGAAGATGCTGATTTTTCTTGTGTAAGGCACAGGGTTCTCAAGGAGAGAAGGGCTTTCTCTCCCAGGAGCAGAATCACCCCCTGGCGATAGGCTTGGTGTGAACAGAGGAGTTGAAGGCAGCAAACTCCACTGTTCATACGTCCCTTCCAGTCCCCAGGTTGAACGCATCTGTCTCCTTGTGTCCCCATAGAAAAGAGCTGCTGATGACATATGATGGGTTGAAGAAACCCTTAGCTTCATTTGTTTCCATGTTCTCTTTCTGTGTGATTCCTCTTCTTCAATCCCAACATGTCGCTGTCACGTTGGCAATAGTGAATACCGTGGTGGAAAATGCACCCACGCTTCTTTTCAGTCTGACCCCATTTCCCCCAGGGTGCAGACTTTCCAAAATTAGACTCTCTTGGCGTGACAGTTCTTGATATTGAACTGAACTCGGTAAAGAATGATGTTTGAACTTTGGGTTGTTTTCGAGATGTATACATTTTTCAAAATATAGCTGTCACATTTTATTCATTTTAGAATACACACATACAATGCTTGACTTTTACATCTGACACTTAACCATTGATTGCAAAACATCCATTTAATTGTAAATATTTTAGTCTATATATTGTCGATGGCTGAAGCCCGAATATTAGTCAATACTGTAGCTGGGAGATGATTTATCTAGAGTGTTAAAGTAGGGTTTGATTCCCAAAGGTAGATATAAACAGGTAGAGTCTCTGTAAATGAATTCAGGATTACTGGCAAGTGAACATATGTTTGGATTTCAAAAATTATGTTTGTATTACCCAAGAACTGCACTTAGTACTAAGGAGTTGAAATCAGCAATACTTTTATGTGTCATTCCCTGTAAGCAAGATGCTAGCTTTGATAATAGACAAGCAAAGGGAGGGAGATTAATGATGCTATTGCTGTGTCATGACACTAATATTGGATTTCCTTTGGTTCTTATTGTGCTGGAAGCATTTTACAAATACAGTGTCACTAAAGCTTCCGCTCCCATCTTCTCTCCCTCCTCAACCAGCTTATTCTTCTAATGTCTCTATTTTATCAATACTTATATTGATAAAATATTATCTTAATCGGTCCGTCTCCAAAGTCTGAAGTCATGAACAGCCTTTTTTCCTACCATTCAACCAATAAACCCTCACGTTCAAATTTTAGATATTTGAAAACCGTAGAAGGTTAGGAAATGACTTCCAATGTACAGGAAATATGTTTGGAGACATTATCCTTTTGATATAATTAATGGAATTTAAAAAATCTTTCTGATATGCTAGAGAATGTATATCATTATTTTGCGTATTAAAGTAATCTTAGAAGATCGTTATCATTCTCTATTTTACAGAAGAGAAATTAAAGGCAAAGTGATGTTCAGTAATTTGCCTGAGGTTGCAGCTGGGGCTCAAACCCCAGCCTACCTGACCCAAAGCATCAAGGCTTTAGGAGGTTATAAGCACATTTGGTCATGCTATATAAGTCTATAATGATAACCCGCCAGCCCAAGTAGCTGTTAGGCCTGAGACTTTAATATTACAAACAGCTGAGGAGGGCTGGCGGACACGTTCCTTTGTGGGTGGCTGGTGGACAAAATCTGCTCGCCGGGTTGGGGTACTTTCACCTTCTCACGGTCACACTTCCCTTGAGACCTGGGTACCCAGAGCCAGCTCTAGCTCCTCCACCTTTGCATGCCCAGCCTTTCCTTCAGTTCAATTTCAGTAGGATTTATAAGCTTAAGGGGATGGGGTCGGGGTTGGGGGAGG
>NW_006434835.1:12212177-12217628 GCF_000325575.1 Pteropus alecto
GGCGGTGAATGTGGGAGGGAGGGGGAACTTGGGAAGCCTCTGAGAGATGCTCCTTGGTTTTAAGTAGGCCTTCCCTATAAATTCTCCCTGACTTAGGATCGCTGTCCCTGGGGAGAGGGGGTGGGGATTGTGATGGGCTTCGAGAGGTAGATGAGGTTTAGAGCCTGGGTGGGGTAGTAGGTCAGTGGACAGAGGAGAAGGTAGGGCTGTGGCGGGAGCTTTGATTTGTGAGGAGGCATAGGGTCTTGGGGGGATCTGAGGGAAGAAGTTGGGTTCTAAAGACAAGGGTAGGGCCAGAAAGCAGGGACAGAACGAGGGTCTGAGAGCAGGGAAAATGTGGAGACCCACAGTTAGATATATGGATCTCCTCTCCTTTCTGGTGTCCCCTGGAGGAGCCTTCTACTTACCATCCACGGCACAGCCTTCCCCGCAGACACAACCCCTTCCTAGAGTGTTCTCCAAATGTTCCAATCTAGGCTCCTCCCCCTATAGAGGCTCCCCATCCGGCCTCTTCGCAGATACAGGTCAAGTCCCTTTTCGAGGCAGCCATTCGAGAGTAGGAGTCACCTTCTCACTGTGATATGACAGCAGGTCACAGTCCTGTGTTTATATGGATTTATGCTACACAGAAAGCCCAGGAGAACAGAGGCCTCTCTTTGCAATGCATACCCATTAAATGGGCAAAAACACATCTGTCTTCCGCCTTGATAAGAACTCACGTAGGCCAGTACCAGCAGAGCTGTGCATTCTCTCTCAAAGGCCGGGAAACAGGCTCTGAACCCCAGTCACTATGTGTAAGAATTGCCTGGTGATCTTGGTGTAATAAAGGTTCTGGTTTAGAAGGTCTGAACGGGAGCCTGAGATTTGGCGTTTCTTCTAGCCGATGGAAATGCCAAGGACCACATTTTGACCATCGTGACTCTAAGTGCTTTTGCCCAGAGGCCCCCGCCCTGAAGCTGACTTGCGCACAGACACGCACTCCTGCTAGCTCTCACCACGCAGCACCAATCCTGTTGCCAGTGGCTATTAGGTTTTGTCTGTCTAAATGAGGCTGGACTGGGGGGGTCTTCCAGTGACCTAATTGTTCTGGTCAAAGAGGGATATTTGAAATCTCTCCTAGCCTCTGTCTTGCCCCACATGCCTCCTCGAGGTCTGGGGGACGTCTTTCTTGGCCCTCTTCCTGCCCAGCAGGAGTGGCAAGTGTGTTCATCATGTTCGTAGCCTGATTGTGTTTCTACTGCCTGAGGCTGGGGTTTTGAATTTTTCAGCAGAGAAAAACAAAACAAAACAAAACAAAAAACAAAACCTGTACTGGGAAATCATTTTCCTGTTGGCGGGTTTTCGCAAGGTTACGTGCAGCAACAGATACTCTGCACAGATAATCCAGGTAACAAATGAAACATGCTTTTCTGTCAGTGATCTCACTGCTGGCAAGTGATGGTGACCAGTGACCCGTGGCAGCCCTTTCCGCAGGACTCCAGAGTCCCTCTTTTGCCATGATTAATTCTATGTTCTGGAGTGAAACGACAATCATTTATTATTCTGTTTTACATATGCACCTCCAGGGAGTCCAGCTAAAAGCTCTAATTTTCTAGTTCAATTGTAGCGCTGTTCTTAGAGAGGCATGGACTGCGGAGATGCTAAAAGGATGCCAGTTCAGTGAATTATTGAGTTTTAGATAGAATCATATGCTTATATAGATCCAGGTAGAGCTTACTGAAAAACGATGCAGATCTCCCCTGTCCCCTGGGCCTCTGTGGCATAGCAGGAAGAACAATGAGCTTGGGTGGGAGTGACCTGTTACAAAAATCAATGCGGCCGGCACCCTGACTGTCTACCTGCAGTGTGTGCCTGTCCTTAGATTCTGCTACAGTTGTCAGTCAGCTCTGAGGGGACCTTGGAGGCCTGTTTCCTCACTGTTCCCCAAGCCTGTGGCTGGTGGAAATAGAAATCAAGGCAGTTTTCTGCTGATTTAAATAGTGTCATTCAAGACCCCTTCCGCTCAAGTGTTTTAACAACACGGAATCTCTAAATCTTTGACTTAGAATGATGCTGATTGTTTAGAGCAGTGATTTTGAGGCCCTTTGTATTTCTCAAATGTGCGGTAGAGCACAGTGTTACTGGCGAGGCCATTGGGAGCCTGGAATCCTTACTTAGGTAAGCTGAGAACTTCCCCACCTCGCTCTAGCCCCTGGCCAGGCTTCATTTTCTCTTCAGCCTTCAGAAAGATGGAAGCATATTCCAGAAATGTCTTATGGGTGACGTGTGTGCTGGGCATCTTGGCTATTTTAGAATGTTTAAGCGTGACTTAGTTTGGGTTATTTATCCTCACAACAAATAAAATCATAAACTTTCTGACTTCTAAGTAGTCGAGGGAAGCGGGAGACAAATTGAGAAGAAACAGAAGCAGAGCCTCAAGGAGGAAAGGAAGAGCCAGGTGACTGCAGACGAAAGGTCCTGGACGAAGCCTGGAGTACTGTCGAGGAGGCAAAATGCCTCTGAAGCCAGCAGTAGGTCTGCAGCCAGGAGGGGCTTTCAGACCAGACCAAAGGCCTCTGTGGAGGACAGGGCGAGAGGCGGGAGCTATGGTTAGCTTGCTCTGGTGTGTAAAGATGCACTTTGATCAAGACATGCCTCAGAGAAAATAGAAGATCTGCAGGAGGTTGTTGCAATCTGACACACACACTAGGATCCTCGGGGAGGTGGTAGAAGCTGTTGGAATTGGGCGGTGGTGTCGCACCATCTCCCTCACTCCAGTGCTCCTGGGAAAGTGGTGGCAGGAACACGGCACGGTCTTGCTGGCCCAGCCTGCCTGGTGCACGCAGGATAACCCGGATATAGTGTCCAGGCGGTGATGGAGAGAATGCATGTGCAGCTCTTAGCTTGGCGTGTCACCATGCTTGGCAGTCAGTAAACACTAGTTTCCACTGCCTGTTCCGTGAACTCGGATTGGGAACCCACCTTGTTCTAGGCACCGGGGAAGAAGGATAAAAGAAGATGCGCTCCCCGCCCTTTGGGAGCTCAAAAGTTATGCAGAAATGGCAGAGAGGACACTGACTCTGCCTCAAGGAGTCAGGGAAGGCTTCAGAGTGGAGGTGACATTTGAGGTGGGTGAGGAAAGGGGAAATCTGACCTTTGGAGGACGTTTTGGGATGCTGCGTCAGCATGCGCAAAGGCCTAGAAAAGTTAGAAGATCTGGGGTTTCAGGAATGGTCACACATTTGGGATGGCCAAGGAGAAGGTTTCTGGAGAAAGTGCTGGATGTTTAAGTTGAAAAACCAACTGAGAAGGCTACAGCTTGTAGCCCAAACAAGCTGTTTTGGCTTTATCCTTCAGTCGATAGGAAGCCAACGTGGGTTTATAAGGAGGGGTATGACACGGCAGATCTGTGTATGCCTCAGTTTTCGTATCAATGTGACTGGCAGAAATACCCTTAGGCGTTGCTTGGTCATCTTCTCTGCAGTCTCCGCAGATAAAAAAAAGCATTTACTTACTGCTCCGTGTCTGAAGGGAGACAGGCTTGTCCCTTGCCAAGGCATGAAGCTAAGAACGGTGTGCCATCTTACCATTTCTGTTGCTAAGCCACGCCAACAACTCATGCAGCAGCTGGCCCTGAAATGACTTTCATAATCAAAATCAAATTTAGAAACCAAAGAATTTTATTTATGCGCGTGTGTGTACTTAGAACTCGCTCTCGACTACTTAAACTCTATAGCAGAATATCGTGGCCCTCACTTTACCATGCTCTCAGCTGTGACCCCCTGTTGAGATGGCTGCCCATCACTCTAAATCATTCATAGTCCGTGGCCTAGGGGCTGGAATGAGACATTAGGCTTGGCTGTCAGGAATCAGGCCCTGCCCAGACCGACAGCATTAGAGCAAGAGTCTAAAACTTGTTCATTACTTCAGGAGGCTTAGTGATGCTTTCTTGTTAAGCTTGAACAGGTGATAAGATGAAGATTAAACCAATGCCTATGTTTGGCTTAAGTCAAAAATTTTTTGGTGACTTAGGTTCATTCTCTTCTGGAGTTTTCATATTCTTTACCTATAAAATAAGATGGTTGGCCAAAGTGAGCTTTACAGCACCTTCTCCAAAATCCTAGGGTTTCCTGAAGCTCCATTTCATCTGAAGTCAGCACAGTAGGCTCTCTCTACTCTGGTGGGTGTGCAACGCCAAGAAATGGCTGAGACCAACAGAAAACAACAGCTGGAAGTTCTGTCCATGCCGGCAGCTGCTCCAAGGTTCGGTGTCCCCAGGGGACAGGCCAGGACATTCAGCCGCCTCTGCCATCACTGATTAGTGTGGAGCAGAGTGCACTGTGGGGACTGGGGAAGCACGTGTGGGGGTCACCTCTGAGAAATGCAGACAGGGATGTTGGGGCCCAAGGGCAGAGATTTGGCACTCTCAGTGATTTGTCGGGATCATTTTGAGAGAGAGAGAGGGAGTTAACAGTGACCAAGAATCAAGATTCCAGTAGAGTAGGCATTTAGGCTGCCAAAAGGCAGAGAGGATGTTAGTCGGGACCAGAATTCCCAAGGAGAGGTGGATAATTTCATTAGAGATTTACCTTGAGTAGTTTCATACACTTCAAACATTGTACATCAAATTATAGTGAATATCTACTAAATTTTACTGTTCAAAGCATTTTGTGTGTGAGTGTGTGTGTGTAAAAACTCTGCCCTTACAACTCTACATAACATGATGGATATACTGAGGGAAAGAAAGGACAAGTAATTTGACCAAGACCATACCATACCATTGGTGAGTGGGGCAATCCGAAGTCAAGCCTAGGTCATCTGGCTCAGGTGCTTGCACACCTAACCATTGCATCGTGCAGCCTGTATTCGTTTCCTACTGCTGCTGTAACAAATTACCACAAACTGAGAGGCTTAAAAGAATACAACTTTATTACCTTACGGTTCCGGATGGTATGCTGGCCCACATAGTCTTAAGCCAGGGAAAAATTTATCAGAGTTATTGGCACAAAAATCTAATGACTCCTTCTGTTTTTCTTGTTCTTTTTTTCTTTTTGCAAAAGTTGAGCAGGGATTTGCAATTTGTCACAAGATAACATACATTTGACTATAAAACAAACTGGAATGTTTGGGCTATGAGAGATCTGCAACTGGACAGTAAGGGAGATGAGATGCCATGTTTAATTCCTGCCCTATGGTGGTTCTGCATGTACAGCAGAGCCCAGAGACTGAATCATCACTGGGTTTAACAAAGGAACTGTTCAGGTGTGGACGGTAAAGAATCTTGTGAGCTGCTCTTGCTGTTAACAATCTGGTTTCATATACCCAGATGATTAGATGTCATAGATATTAGAAGGAGGTCAATAAAACTCAAGCTTTAAACTTTGACAATAATTTGAGCTGAATAATAGTTGAATTTCAGAACTGAGTTGTCATGGTGAGAGCCATTGAAGAGGAATAATTATTTTATAACTC
>NW_006434835.1:12217640-12219957 GCF_000325575.1 Pteropus alecto
GAACTCATAGATATCCCTAACCCCACTTCCAACTCACCAAGCCCAGATCATATTAAATCATGCTTAGAAACATTATCTTTATATTCTTTTATGTACATATTTGCATTTATAGTCAAATATATAAAATATATTTGAATAAATATGCATTCAATGCAGCTAATGGAAAAATGGTACAGGTGGTTCAGTCAGCTATAAATTACATATTCTGGGAAAAAATATTAAAATACCATTTAAGTATTCTCAAGAGCCAGGTGGTAGAAAGATGTTAGCTATATATATATTTATATATATATATAACATATGTGACAATCAGGTCATTTGTTTCCATTATTTTTGTGAGTTGAAATTTTCATCTCATTTCTCCTGGGTAATACCATACATCTTCCCCCTTATTAATCCATAGCAACACTGTGGTGCACTTTGCTAATCAAAATTGCACACTGCATAATAATTTACAATCTAATAAATATAAGCTTCTTTCACATTTCATCAAATGTAATGCAATTACTAAAAGATACTAAAATACTAAATATAAATTTGAATTAAGAGGAAATTTGGGTGCATCAAAACAGTGAGAAATGAATTAAATGGTAACATTTTATTTTAAATACAGTTTAATCAGTTATTTGAAGAAAATTCCCAGGGTGCTTTCAACGAAGGTAAAAAAAGAATTCTTCCACCAAGACGATAGATTTTTCACATGTTGCCAATAAATGGCAGAGGAAAAGAATGAAGATAATTATAACTATTCTATTTCTAATGGCAATGAAATGACAGAGAAAATTGAGAATTAATGGAGAGGAATCATATTCAAGACATAATGGCATATCTCCCCTGACCCTACTGAAACAACCAATAGAAAATACAAATTATGAAAAATCTTTCACCAGTTATGGAAACAAGGAAGAGCTATCAGCTACACGGCAAGATTTTCAAGGAATTTCTGCTAATTAAAGCTAAGATAACATATTGGAAAAGTTTGGAGGATGAGTGTGTAGCTTCTCTCTGGGAACACAAGAATGCCTTACAGAAGCCAACCCACTTTCTCTTTGGCTCAAAACTGATCATAATACATTGGAAAACATTGGATTCTCTTTCTAAAGAAAATGGGGCAAAAAGCAATGCCTGTCGACAAATACTACAGGTTTAAAAACAAACAAGATGAGAAACAGGTCACCCTTCCAAACGAGACCGGCAGCCTCCAACTGAAACATTACTGCCAGCTATAGAAAATGTGTGTTCTCAACAAGGTCAGGGCTGCACTGTAACCATGGCAACGCTGAGGGGGAAAGTCGTGAAGACCATGGAGGGTTGTATGGGAACGAGCTCAGACTTTTCAATTGAAAAACTTCAGTGAGACCAGTGAGTAGCAAATTGGACACTGTACCACATCAAATTGGTGAATTAGAAGAGTGAATGTGAGAAATTCTCCAGGAAATCAGAAAAAAAAAAGATACATTAAAATGAAGAGATTAAATTTACATATAATAGGGATCCCAGAAGGTATGAACAGGGGCAAACAAAACATTAAGGGGAAAATATAATAGAAGTCAATGACACAGAACAGATCTGGCGCCGAAAATTGTTATATTTCAGGTAAACATCGTGGAAAGGACACCGAACGTAGACATACTGTGAGATTTTCTAATTTCAGAATGCTTGGCACGTATATTTGGGGAAATGTTAACCTATTGGTTCCTTTTCTCTGGGGAACCCAGGCTAATACGTTAGGTTCCGGAATTAAATGACTCAATTATGAAACAGCCATTAGAGTGCAATCCCATGTAGGCATTGAAAGAGAAAAAGGAATCCATATTCGAAATAGATATATGATTAAGATAAGTCGAATATAGTCCCCAATCCTGTCTGATCTCGGAAGCTGAGCAGGGCCGGGCCTGTTTAGTACTTGGATGGGAGACCACCTAGAAAGACCAGGTGCTGTAGGTGTAAAAAATAAAAAAATAAGGGATTGCAAGCCGACAAGGTCCTTGCAATCTGTGAGGTCGACCAAGGATTGCTTCGCCTAAAAAAAAAAAAAAAAAAGTCGAATGTAAAAAGCCCTCTGAACATCAAGTACTGACAAATAATATAGATATACACACAGTGAATTATGGAAAGGTATGCTCTAACCTTTTCAGAGGGCCTCTCTCTAAGTGGTAAGAGGGTGGCAGGTGGATATTAACTTTATTTTCTCTGCCTTTATTTTATATTTCTATTATTTTTGAGAATAATTGAATATTACTTTTTAATATCAAAATTACTATTTCTTATTTCTAATAATATTAATTATAAAATATTAACTACTATTAATATTAAT
>NW_006434835.1:12220003-12284726 GCF_000325575.1 Pteropus alecto
TTCTCTTTATTTCTAATACTATTAATTATAAAATATTAACTACTATCACTATTAAAACAAAATATAATAAAATAATATTAATTATAAATATTTTCTATTTCTACTACTACTACTGATGATAATGATTTTAAAAATTTTCCATTAATAAAACAGAGGAGAAAACAAAATTGAGCCCTAACTTTATAGACACCTCCCTTACTTTGTTTAAAAAGAAAGAACACACTACAGACCCGGAATGGTACAAAATAAAAAGCAAAAGTCTGGCTGCCTAGCTTGAGCTTCCTTACCCAAAGGCATTATGTTTCTTGTGTAGTTTTTCAAAATTTTACACATACATTTGTGTACAAAGACACATGTCCTGATCCCCTACAAAGTTCACATGCACAGGCGTCATTATAATCACAGTTCTTCACCTTGCTCTTTTCAATTACTACATCACGGTGATCTTTTCCCATTTTGGCACATATGGATATTTTCTATTCTTTATTTCTGCGTACATTTCTTTTATGCATGTAGCCCAATTTAACCAGTACATAATTAATGGACATTTAGCTTGCTCAGAGATATTTTTGCCTTAAAATTATGCAATGAACATCTTTTTTGAGATGCTCATAAAAAATTCCAAAGAGTGAAATTTCTGAGGCAAGGAAAATCGCACACTTTAAAATGGATATATATTGATAAAATGCTCTATGATTTTTTTTTTTTTAAAGATGAAACAATGTACACACTCAGGAACTCTATATGAGGGTCTGGGTATCCTTGTCGACATTGATTATAATATTAAATAATTCACTCTTTATCCAATTAATGAGTGAGAAATGGTATCTTGTTTTGATATAAATTTCTTTAATTGTGAGTGGATTTAAATTTCATCATATTTTTTGCCCATTTCGGTTTCTCTTTTTATGAATATTATATACTTTGCCTATTCAATTTTCTTGCTCACTTTCTTCATTGATTGTTATGAACTGCTTATGTGTAAAAGGAATTCTCTGCTTTGTGATATACATACATTTATTCGGTTCGTTTTTGACTCTTGTTTTTTTTTTTTTTTTTGCCATACCGAAGTTACACATTTTTGAGTATTAATATTTATCAATATTTTCTCTTTTGGCTTCTAAGTGTTTTTAATTTTGCTTAGAAATATTTTCATGACTTTTTTATATGTGCTTTTTTTCTAGGACTGTATTGGTTTTATTGATTGATGTAAGGAGTTATTCAGGGGCTATAGATTTTTTTTTTCTTTTCTCCTCAAAGCATTAGCCAGTTGTGCCAATGTAATTTCTCATAAATTAAGTCCAATTTGTAAAACAGTACTCAACTATTTTAATCATGATAACTTCATAATAACTTTTAATATGTGGCTGAGCTTGAGTTCCTTCATTACTATACTTTTCAGAATTTTCTTGTATAACATTTTATATATATTCTTTCAGATAATCTTTAGCGTCGCTTGTCAAGTTATTGAAAAAATCCCATTGGTATTTTAATTTGGAACATTTGAAAGCTATATATCAATTTTGGGGAAAATATATATTTCTTCACTATTGAGTCTTCTTATGTTAGAATATCTCATGCAATTAAATCTTATTTCGTGTTTCTCAGTGGTATTGTATTTTGCTCCTTGAGGATCCTATGAATTTCTCAAGGTAATTTTAAGCTATTTTATTTTGGGAGTGGCATTATTAATTGGATCTTTTCTTCTACTCTGTCTATGTTTTGGTTATCTTTTGCACAAAAGAAAACTTTATTTTAATATTAATTATATAAATTCGTTAAAATATATTTTTGTTTCTAATGGGTGTCCTCTGGACTGCCTTGATTTTTATAAAATATCAACTCTCTATCATCCACAAAATAATGGAAATATTTTTTTTATTTCACTCTTACTCCTTTATTGCTGTATTTTTTTTTCTAATTGCATTGGCTCGTACTCGTTTAAAGAAATGTATGGAAAGAGCAAATATTCTGGTATTGTCTCTGACGTTCATGATGGCTCCTAGGGCTTCCACTGAGCATATTTATGTCTTTCAATTTTAGATGTACATTCATCATCTTAAGACGCGTCCATTTATTTCTACTAAGTAAATGTCTCATTCCTGATTATGAGTGAGGTTTGAAACTAAAATTGAAGTCTCTTTGTCCTGAGGCCAGTGGGTTTTCCCAGAAATAGCCATTCTAAAATGACGAGTTCATTGTATGCTAAATGGCTCATAATAGACTTTTTGAGTCAAAATCTGCCCTCCATCTCATAATGTTCTTGCTTTGACTTTAGCAGTCTTGATGGCAGCAAATGCAATTACACGAAAGAGTAAGTCCAGGACTTCTTATTCCGTGACTGGATATTAAAACACTTTGCGGGACAAACTGGGGCATTATGCTGAGAGGGGAAGGGGACCCTTCTCATAGTTTTTTTTTTTTTCTGTAGAGAATAGCCTTTCCTGTAGATTACCATGGCATCCTTGCTGCTAATATCCCAGCAACAGCAGGTTCTTCCCATGAATAAGTTTAAGAGTTACGTATCCCCCTTTCGTTTTTACAATATCTTGAATTTTTTTTCAACGTGTGAGAGTAGAACTTTTAAAAATGTATAACCATACGTCTGGATTTGAAGTCCAGTTTCAGTAAGAAGCCAGGCTTGTTGGCTATTATAATGATAAAACAGGACAATTTCTGCGTCAGATCATGGCTAGATTGAAAGTACATGCAGTCCCCTTGGATGCAATTATTTCTCATGTAGCCCTTTTAATAATGTCCACATTTTGTGCCAAATAAGCTGGTCAATAGTAGCTCTGGGAGAAAAATCTCATCTATGCTGGTGCGTCCTGCATGATTCTTATGGATAAATTAGAATTAAATTAGAACTAAATAGTAAAGTGATCCCCTTCCTCCCGGTTCCTGGGGGCAAGACCCTGAAGAGAGATGGATAAGGAGCAGAGATTTAAAAACCAAGGCCCTGAAGGGAGAAACAAACCACAGGTGGCAGTGAAATCCCTCCTGGAGTTGGATCCAATGAGGCCCTTTTGCGGCCCCTCCGTCGTCTGAATTGTGCAAGGGTTAGTAGCATGTTCACTGTCTGAGTGAAACATTATCGACAAGTGCCAGGGTCCCGCCTGTCCTTTTTCTGCTCTTCCCTGAGTCCATCTTCCACAGGCCCTACTGTTGGGAGTCTGGCTTCTCAGCACCTTTGCTTTGCCTCAGTCGCTAGCTACCGGAGCTCTGTGGGGCGGCCCAAGGAAGTGGTAATTCATGGTATACAAGTTGTCTGGAGGGGGTTATTATGGTTAAAAACTGTTTAGGGTTTCATGGCTACCATTTGAGCATAAGTTGAGATACCCCAGTTGATCTGCTCAATAGGTGGGAGCTAAGCTTTGTGTGACTGTGGCATGACCCAAAACCGCATAAAACAATCGAGGTTGTTAGGTAATCCAGATGCCACCTAGTCCCTCATGCTCCAGCTTGTGTCCCTGGAAAATCATTTTTCAAACAAAATATACCCACTACTTCTAATATACAATAAGAGAGGTAACAGAGGATTTGCCCTGTTCGATTGGGACAAAGATGGGGAGTTCCCCATCAGCCTTTCCCTCGGATCCCTTCCCCACAAGGATTTACACATCATAATAATATCATTTGTTCGATGAAATAGTGAACTTTGCAATAAATTGTTGCAGATTCCGTAATCAAGTCAATATGTCAACAAGCATTTATTAAATTCTGATCAAATTGACTACTGTATTTTACACATATACAGAATATTAGATACAGGCAGTGTCCTCCATGAGTTTTAGTTTAGTTTGAAGTAGTAATTGTCTTAACCCAAAGTCAGTCTTCCTCTCGACACTGCAAAGCTGGGTTCATCATTCCACTTACTCAAGGAGGAAAGAAAGTTCGGAGGAGTGAAGTGGTCCTGCCCTTGGAAGTGGCAGAGCTGAGGCTTGAACCTGCGTCTGTTTGGTTTGCAACCCTGTGTTTAATCACGTGTTCTACATTGCCAATATATGACAGGTAATGGGGACACATTAAGTGCTGGGTGGAATTGGTTTTGCTGGTAGTGAACAATTAAGAGAGGTCTGGCTGCACAGCCTCCCTTCGGGCCCCACCCAGGACTGCCTGCGACGTGCTGCCAATTGGCTTTTATACACAGTTCCCACGCTGTCAGAATTGTTTCATTCTAATATGATTAAAGCTATAAATTATTCCTAGATCGGTCCTATGAGGTTGTGGTCACTGAAAATTCCTAGAGAAGACAGGAATATTCTCTGGGCACCCACGGGGACAGTCAGTACTCATTGGCTATGGCTAATCAACTCACTTTGCAACTGCTCGTCATTTCTAGTGTAATTCTTTTTCTGCAAAGCCTCAACCATCTTAGTCCTATTGGCTGTGACCTCAGAAAAGTGTCCAGAGGATAAGCAGCCTGGGGAGGTGAAGGGAAGGGGGAAGATACACCAAGCCCTTCTCTAAGAGATCTCTGTTGATAACAGGCATCTCAGGCACCTCGTTTAGTGGTCTTCTCTCTCCAGACCCTGAGGCTTTCATAGAGCCAAGAGGAGGGCAGGCCAAGGGGGCTAGGAGGGCACCCGGGGCCCATTCACCTCACTCCTGTCATTCAGTTGCAGAATCACCTCTCATCAACTTAGTCTCATGCAAATGGCCTGCAAAGCAGGACCTAGCTGAATTCTAGATCCTTCCCTGATTTTCAGATCCTGACAGATTTACACATTTATATCCCTTGTCATATTTCCTCTCCTGCTGCAGTTAAGATGCTTTGGGCACACAAAAGTTGTGACATCTGCCAAAGGACTGCTTGGGGTTTCAGTCGTGAACTTAAACAGCTCCCCATCATGCAGAAAAAGCAGCAGCCACATCATCCTGAGCATCTTATTCCATGGAGCAGCAGCTGCCTCCTGAGAAATGGGGAAAGTACTGGTGTTGAGCTCCTCGCTGCACACTTAAGCACACAACACACACTACACAACACACACACACAACACACACAACACACACAATGCACACAACACACAACACGCTCACACAACACACAACACTCAGACAACACACAACACATGCAACACATGCATGCACGCACAGACACACACACACACACACACTGGAACAGAGAAACACATCTATGCACATGTGAACCTAAGTATAGATGAATACATATACACATATTCCCAAACCTACATATTTATACACATACATATCTTCTCATAAAAATAAAAATGGGGGAGGGGGTACTGCTTTTCATACGGCCACCAGAATTCCCTTCCTAAAACACAAATCCGACCGTGACCTACTGATATTTAGTAATTATTGTTCATTTCATTGAGAGTGACAATGGTATTGTGGTTATGGAGAAAGTGTCCTTAATTTTGAAAATGCATATTGAGTATTTAGTGTTAAAATGTCATGATGTCTATGATTTACATTTAATTATTACAGCAAAAATACAGATGAAGTAAATAGGCAAAATTTTAAAAAATGGGCTTTTAAATTATTTTCTGAGTTTCTGTATGTTTAAAATTTTTCCTTATAAAAGGTAAAAAAAAAAAAAAAAAAAAGGATTCTGATTTGTTTGCACCATCTTCTTTCTGCCGTGGTCCTGAACTTTGTTACTCAAGGAATGGTCGTTGGGCCAGCACATTTGGCATCACCTGGGAGCTTGTTAACAAATGCAAAATCTTGGGCCTTGCTCCAGCACTGCTGGCTCCGAATGTAATGTAATTTAATGAGATTCCCAGATGATTTGTATGTGAACTTGTTGTGGACTGAATGTTTGTGTCCCCTCAAAATTCATATGCTGAATGAAGTCCTACCTCCCAATGTGACGGTATTTGCAAGTGAGGCCTTTGGGAGGCAATTAGGTTTAGATGAGATCATGAGTGTAGGATGCCCATGATGGGATTAGTGTCCTTACAAGAAGAGAAAGAGAGATCAGAGCTCCGTCTTTCCACTATGTGAGGACACACTGAGCAGGAGGTCACTTGCAAGCCAGGACGAGAGCCCTCACTGGGAACAGGGTTGGTCAGTACCTTCAGCCTCCAGAACCATGAGAAATAAGTTCTTGTTTAAGTCACACAATCTGCGATATTTCGTTATGGCAGCGTGAGCTGAATAGACAGCCGAATTTGAGGAGCACTGGTCTGGAAAATGAAAGCCAAGTTCTTTGTCAGGGCACACAAGGCCTTTCATAACTGCATTTCCATCAGTTTATCTGGCCTCGTCTCCTATGTGGACTCTGCGACAATGATGAATAACTTGTACTGAGCCCTTACTATGCAGCAAGCATGATGTGAGCATTAGACATTTCCTCAATAGGCTTTCTTTGTTTACACACTTGGAATTTTGTCCAAGACCTTCCCTCTGCCTGGAATGTGTTCATTTATGGAGCGCTGAATTAAGAAAAATCGAAACTGTTTTATCTACTAAGCCTCCCCTGACCCTTTCGGTAGAATTAGGAACTTCACATTTTCATAGCATCCTGTACTTTTTCCGCATTAGAGATTTACTGTAATATATTGTTGCAGCCTGTTCTCATTCCTTTTCCACCCTAGACTGAGTTTTAAGGAATGAGGATCTAAATGTTATTTTTAATGCTCTGCCTAATACCGGGAACTTTATAGGTGTTCAATAAATGAATGAATCAATAAATCAATGAATCTATACAATATACACCTACAAACTGACATAACCACCTAAACAGACAGACATAAATGTGCAGGCATGTACAATTACAGCTTAGTTTTACTGTTAAAAAAAAAATGAAGAAAAAGAAAGAGGAAGGAAGGAAGGAGGAAGGAAAGGAAAAAGGAGGAAGGAAGGAAGGAAAAAAGGAAGAAAGGAAGGAGAAAGGGGAGAACACATTGTCGGTATGCAGATTAGAGAGCTAATATTCTGATATAACACAGAGGAGAAGGCATGGCACCTGACTTGCTCTTCTCCAGCAGATCTCAGCCTCGGGTACAATGAGAATACTCCTGGGAGTTTTTAAAAATACTTACACCTGGGCTCTACTTGAGAGAAAATAAATCAGAATTATCTGGAAACAGGCCCCCAGCATTTGTATGTTTGAAGAAACATTGCAGGCAACTCTACTTTGAGACAAGGTTGATAACCTCTTCTTACCGACTGGAAGTCTCAATATTATGACTAATAAAAACAATTCATATTCCTGTGTAACTAATGAGATGATAATTTTAATCCTCAAACTAATTTTAGATATTAAACTTTGATACATACACTCCGTATTTTAATTTTCTGCTAAAAGCAAGGTCTTTTTTTAAAGTTGAAGGTAAGAAGGCTTGGCCTCTCTGGGTGGAGGTGAGGGAGCGGACCCTGGCAGGTGTAAGTGTGGGTGGGCGGGCGGGCAGGCGGGCTTGGCCTTTCACCTTCGCCTGCCTGTTGCCTGGGGTGCTCAGAGGTTGTGGGATCGCTTGGCTGACCCTCTGAGTTTCACTCTTTGTCACTTCATTTGCCAAACACTGCAGACATCTGGGAATCCATGGCTCCTCTCTGCCGCCTTTGTCATCTGAAGAGCAACTTCAACGTGGACGCCCCTCCCCACTCCATGCGGTCTCTGTGGTGATCTCCCACGACTTTGGCTTCAGCGACCATCATGTGCCAGTGATTCCTTGTCTTAGTTTCTTAGGGCTACGATGACAAAGTGCCAGAAGCAAAGTGACTTCAAACAAGAGAAATTTATTCCCTCACAGTTCTGGAGACCAGAACTGTGAAGTTAGGATGTCTGTCAGGCTGAGCTCTCACCTCTAGCCTCGAGCAGAGGACACTTGTTGGCCCCTACCAGCCTCTGGGGGCTGTAGGCATTCCTTGGCCTGCAGCTACAGAACTTTAATCTCTGGTGCTCTCCTCGTGGGTCTGTGTCTCTAACTTCTCCTTTTATAAGGACATGGTCAGATTGGACGAGGAGGCCACCCTACCTAGTGTGATCTCCTCTTAACTAATTATACTGCCATGATCCTATTTTCAAATATGGTCACATTCTGAGGTATTGGGGGTCAGAACTTCAACATATCCTTTGGGAGGACACAATTCAACTCCTAACACCCCCAGATCTCCATTTCCTGCTTTGTCTTCACCTCTGATCCCCAGGCCACATGCTAGAATCTCCCCACGAAGGTCCACAAATACCAAAAATTCTAAAGAGAAGTAAACTCGTCATTTTCTATCGCTGATCTCTTTCACAGTCACTTATTTCAATGAATGGTGTAGTACCCTACACCCAGGTGTGCACACCTGGTGTGTTGTCGTCTTTGCCATCATTGTCTTTTTAATGCCACTTACTCATAAAATAAGTCAGAAAATTCTAGAACTTAAACGTCTCTCAAATATCCTCACTTCTCTTGCCCCCATATTCACAGCCACTGTCTATTTTTATCCAACAATATCTCCAGCAGGCCTGTTACAATGCTTCTCCACGTGGGCTCCCCCACATCCGATATTGCCCTTTTCAATGCATTCTTGATATAGCATATTTGGAGTGATCGTTCAAGGCACAGCTTTTGTTACGTGAATTCCTTATAAAACCCTTAGATATTTCCCATTTCCATGGCATGTATTTCAGAATCCCTAAGGGGGCCTTCGGTGGCCTGAACAGTTAAGCCCCATTCTATCATTCCAGCTTTAACTCTCATCTCGCCACCCCTCATTCCCTACGCTCTAGCCCCACTGGCCTTCTTACGGTTCTCTGAAAGTTCTAGACCGTTCTGCGTTAGAGACTTTACACATATTTTTAGTTTCCTGAAAGTTTTCCTCTTTTTCCCCTCTTTCGTCCAGCTAGCCCCTACTCAGCTTCTGGGTCTCAAACAAAATTTCGTTTTCTCCAAGTAGCTTCCCTGACTTTTCACTCCGGGTCAGGCCCCCTGTAAAATGTTCTCAGGGTGCTCTGTACCTTTGTTTCATAGCATGCACCATAACTGCAGTGAAATATTTAATTATACAACAGTCTACAGTTCATTCCTCCCACTGAAATGCAACCTTTTGAAGCGGGGGAGCAGGAGCTGTGTTCGTGTTGCTGCCATAGCTCCAGTGCCTAGAACTCTGCCCGTACATAGTAAACAGTCAAGATCTCGTTGCTCAATGGACAAATAAATAAAAGGCAAGGTGCATTTCGGTTTTGCTCACAGATATGTGCCTGGCGTCCTGCATAGCACCGTCACATAGAAGGCCCTTCGTAAATATTGGTTGAATAGAATGATGGATTAACTCTTTTCTTATCCACAGTATTGGGACACGTATTCCTGGGACAGCCAGGTACAGCCACTCCAGAGGGGACACTGAATGAGGAGATCAGTGGATAGCAAACGAGAGTACCACCTTGTATGAATATTCTCTTTTAATTGCACGTTCACGCCCCACAGCAGAGCAGGAGTCATTCTGACAGCTTCCATCTACCTGGCACAAGCAAGAACAGGTTCTCTTGAGGTCTCTCTTCCTCATGTCAGACCTCTGCAGGGAAAGCAGCAGGCAGGGGCTTTTTGGGTCAAAGTTCCACACACCCAGTGCCACACTCTGCCCTTGGAGGAAGTGGCTTACAGTGAATACTCTTAGGACCATTGGCCATAAGAACTTGCGCTTCGTTGTCAAGTGCGGATGTGAACGACCTGAAACCAGATATACTATGCATCGAAGCAGACACAGTCAGATGTATTTGGCGTTAGTACCACCAGGTCTGTAGCTGCTGGTTTTTCTCAGTGTGCAAAGTGCTTTCTCATTCTTGCCATTGATTTCTACTACAAACCTATGGTAAGGGTTCCTATTTTTTCTTTTTTACAGTTATGGAATTAGGTCTCCTTGTAAAGAAACTAGCATGGGGTCTGGAATACAGTAAGAACCTAATGCATGTAGCGGAGCTGGAATTGAAAGCGAAGTTTCTGGCTCCCAGGCATTGCTTCTCGTCTCCCACTGCCTTCAGCGGGGGGGAGGAGCTTGGCACAGTCGGGTGGGCGTGGCGTGGCGCTCTGCCTCGGCTCCCCGCGGAGAAGGATCCTGCTGCCCGCTCCCAGGAGTCCCTGCAGATATGTGCCCTTCATACTGGCTGACCATTATCAGGCGTTCCTTGAGTCCAGCACTCTTTATAAGTACTCTATACCTATTATCTCATTTGATCCTCACAACATAAATTTGTATGAGCTATTACTGCCTCCATTACAGATGAGGATATGGGAAACCAGGGAAATAGAGTAACATTCCTAAGCCTACAAGGTAAGTTTAGAGCCCAGTGTCATACTCAGGTGGGCTGATTCCAGAGCCCAGATATTTAACCCCTAAGTTACACCACCTCCTCTAGCATGTTCAGTCTGCTTTATGTTTCATCTCTGTCCTTCTGCTTCTGCCACCTTCCCACAGGGAAATCAGAGTTCATTTACATTCAGGGTATTAACCGGAGTTCACATTCTTTTATTCTTGTTATCTTCCTGTGATATGGAAGGATGCTAATGTCTGTTCCTTGGACTGAAAGGAAGAATTTATAAAAAGCACCTGTGATGTTCTTGTAGGATATTAGTGCTTGCTCACTGGTAGTTCTTAGTCAGTGATTGTAATAATTATGCAAAGCAAACAAATTAGCTAAGTTGACTTCTCACTAAAGCTCATTCCAATGAGGTGTATAAGAGAAAATGAATTCTCCCACTTACTGTTCGACTGAATGGGAATTCTAAAGGGGAAGGACTGTTCTAACAGGAATAATTAAAAGAGACATCACCTAGCCATAGCATTGAAAATGTACACACGTGTGCACACACATAACTGCTATTAAGACCTATGTGCAAGGATGTGGATTTGGAGACTGATCTGAAGGTAGCTCATTTTAAGTAAAAGCAGCGAAAACTTGTGATTGAGAACTGCAGCAGCATCTTTAAAACGCTCATATTTCTGAAATAATGAGCTACTTTGCAAGATGACAGATTTAAATGGTGAAACTTCAAAATACTTGCTGTCTAGGCAGTCTTATGATATTTCTACAAATGGGGTTTTCATAGTCTGGGGGGAATTGGGAAAGGTACATTGAGTACTTCTCAATTTTAACAAGCACTTTATATTGCAAAGTTCTTCATAATCACTTTTAATAATTGTTCCCCCCAACAGCTCTGTATTTTTTTCCCCCCATTTCACAAATACAGTAACCGATGCAGATAGAATAAAAGGAATAATATTTTGGAGCCCAGTTCCTAGTCTATATCAGGATTAGCTTAATCATCTTACCCAGCCGAAAACTGTGAGGAATCAGACTTGCTATTGAAGGGTTGATCTGTGTATAGGAGTCACTGCCATACATGCAGTTCTCGCTGGTCCTGTGCTATAGTTGGCCCTGAGGGCATCCAAGGTCTCCAGTGGAAGGTCACAGGGAGGAGGGGCCACCCAGGGAGCTATGCTGGCTTCCAGTCTTGTTCATCAACTGGTATAATTCTCCAAAGCACTGTATTTTGAAAGGAATTTTTCATTTATTCCTTCATTCAGGAGCAACTATTTAGTGAGCATCCACACACAAAAAAATCTGTATTAAAATCTCTCTAATCCAAAAGTGACTTGGGAATCGGCCACTACATCTTGCCACCTAATTATGCTCAGTAATTTGCTCTTGAACTGACCCATGTCAGACACAATTTGGATGTCAAATGAGAGGTAAAAATTCTAAGCTTTATTGACCATAGTTTTAAAGATGCCATAAATCCTAGCAGATATTTGTCTAAATATGTGAATTATCTGTTGATCTGTAATCTTGCCCTTCCTCAAAAGCCCCAGGTGAGTTCATCTCTCTGAAACCCTTCTGGACCAGCTTCTCCTCTGATCTTCACCACTGGGGATTGGGACTCCAAAGGCTTCCATTTTACTTTGGGTCCATTCCACACTTCTTAGAACATTTGCTTTTTGTCAGGTCCAGTGCTGGATCTGGGAATACTGCATTGTATATTTTATGGCATTTTTTCCTTGTTTATTTCATGTTTTGTGCTTGTTTTACCTATGAGATCGGGAGCTCCCGAAGTACAGGATGCAACTGATACTTCCTCTGCATTTTTCCTAGCATAGTCTAGCATGGTTCCACATTAAAGACTGGTGATTGTACCCAATCAACTAAATTGCATAAGCAAATACCACTGCACTTCGCCAATTTACTACTATTTACCAAATTCTTGTAAGACGAAAGGAGAGGTTGCATTGTATTTTCTAAATGACTATTTATTTCATATTTCTGATTCCTTTTGCATCATAGAAAGCTATTAAAACTTCTTTTTTTTGGCTCCAGTGATTATCTGGCATACATTACCCTTTATTTTTCCTCGTTTTTATTGACCTTCTGCATCGCTTTTAAATTTGCACAGGTCTGTGATAAGACAGGGAATTCTGCCACTCCTTGACAGATATTCTGTCATTCTGTGCATTTTATAAAGACAGAAAAGGCAGTAGAAATTAGCAATGTCACCTCCAACGTCAAACTCAGTTAACGATCCTATCCTGTTCATTTTCATACTCCACTTAGCTCAAAGTTTTTACTGTTTTTTTTTTTTTTTTAATTGAAAAACATGTCTGCATTTGCAAGGAATGGTGACAGGAGATGCAGCCAATGAGAAAAAGCTGATAGAGGGGAAAACCGTGTTAAAACACATGGCCTGTTAGAATCATAATATATTCTAGAAAGAAATTTCAGAGTTTAATATCCATTATTTGCAAACAAAGAGCCTGAAATTTAAAGAGTGAGAATTTGATCGTGGTCACCTAGCAAGTCGTAGGAGACTTTGGACTATAGTCTGGATTGGTGACCTTTCCACTGGCTACTCTGATTCATCAGCATAAAATCCTCTGGGAGGTTACACAAGCTGGGACACAGACCTAGTCCGTTAAGCTGACTCCAGAGAGCAATACATCCTAATGGGTTAGAGCACAGTGTTTGGAGTTAGATGGCTCTGGATTTTCAAAATCAGTCTCACAAAATAGTGATATTCCTTCCTCTACTGTCTGTTATTTCCTCTACAAAATAAATATAATCGTAGCATCTATATGGTTGTCGTGCAAATTAAATGACCTAACAGCCCACAATCCGGCATGCTGTAAGGCTCAAATCAGGGCTGTTGCTTTTACACATACCCCATTTAGAAATGATCGTGAAGCACATAGATGAGAGTTCTTTGGCTTAGAGTAGTTTGACAGTACATGTCGTTGAATCTCCGAAGTAGCCATTGGTGACCTAGTAAACTAGGGCATGACTCACTCACTGCATTTATTTGCTTGTTCATTGAGTGCCCACATATGTATTTATTGGGCATCTACTCGGTGCCATGTACTGTGCAATACAGAGGTGATTTAGATGTGGTCTCTGTCCTTGAAATACTCTCATAGAGAAGTAACTGCATCAGACTGCTAAGGTAACAGTAGACGTACCCACAAGGTAGCCCAGAGAAAAGATTGAGCCCTCCATCAACGGGTTTTAAAGAATCAGAGAGCCTTTTGAATCACTGAACTGTATTTGTTGTATTTCTGTGGTTTCTATGACCAGGCTCATGAAGAAAGAACGTCAGGAAAATCGACTCTCTCCTAATATGTGCAAACAAATTCACAAATGACATATTGCGAAGGTAGGTCATATCTGATTTAACATGCACTGGCTTCCACCTCAAGAGTCAGCCCTTGCCTTGTTTCTTTTGCTTCCTCTTTCCCCAGCGACTGACAAGCAAGTTTGCATTATGAAGCGACGGATGACCATAGGCCACTCGAGCAATGATTCTCTTTTTGAAGGACAACCGAGGGGAGGTTTAGGGTGGATTTAACTTATGCTTTTGCTGGTGGGTGAGCTTTCAGTAGTTGGAGGGTAATATGATATTTTTACTTTTCAGGGGGAAAAAAAAGAGCTTTATGGCAAAGAGGAAATGTAAAGTGTCCTTGGGGAGTAGAGAATGAATGTCACTAAGAATGTGTCAGGAAGAGCAGAGCCCTGTTGCATTGCAAAACAGAGTAACAAAAGGCAGAGCTAGCCCAGCGTGATAAGGAAGTATGCAGCTCATCTCTCTTCTTGGACATTTGGGAACACGGAGGCCCAGGAGGCTTTGCTAAGGTCATATATGAACTGAATGGGAAGAGCCGGGGTTGTTGTCCAATTCTTGGTCCATTTTTCTTCCCACCATGAGAGCGCTTTGTTTCCTGCGATCTGCATTGCATGATCTGAAAATACTTGCACTAATCTCGGAGGCTCTTCAGAACATGTCCACCTATTTGATTCGCCACTGTTTTTCAGTGGGACTTTTCCATATAGGTAGTTCTCCTGCTCTCTACCCACCACTTGTTTCTCTATCTATCATCTACTTGATTGCTTTGATGAACTTTAAGAATTAACTTCAGAACCTTGAACCCAGCTCCTCTCCCTAACACTGTGCCTCTTCCCATACACGGTTCTCCCACTTTCCTTCATCCACTCTGTGCCCTCACCTCGCCCCAGTTAGCATCCAGCAGAATACTATATAACACAGAGCATTCAATAAACAATTGTTAGGTTAAACAAAAGCAATGACTTGACAATAGACAAAATAAGAATAATGGAAAAATAATGTTATACAGCGCAGAAGATAAAATGGATCCTAGTAGCAACACAGACTTAACTGAAGCATATTTTTGATCTACTCTGACCAACTCTAAAGAAACAGAGCTTCATTATGAAAGGTTAAAGTTTGCCCTTTGGCTCCTTGCTTTATTTTCTTCTCATGTCCCTGTGTCTTTGTGTCTCTCTGTGCTACATTGCTGGGGCAGTAATCTGTGCAGCTGCTAATTGTGCCTTCCTGGATCCACAGTACTTTTTGTGGCCTTGATACCCAGCTGTTCCCTTAACATGTCTACATTTCCAAAATGCTTTGTGCTCTTCCTCCCTTGGGAGTGCCTGGGATATGTAGATAGGCATGTTTCTGTCCACAGCCGACTTCATCTACCCTGCCTTAGATTCAATGCAGGAGCCTGCAGCCAACAATTAGAATAAGGCTTGCAGAAGCTGCTTTGAGACATGTGGTTACTAAGGGGACAGCAATTCAATGGAGGGAAGGTATGGAATGGGGGAGTGGGGAGGGGCAGTCAAAATGTGGTCTTTGAGCCACCCAGCTGTAACTCATTCTCAGAGACTCCTACAGACACCTCACTCTTCGCATTGCTCTGACGTTACCTCAACCTCTGCCTCATCTTCCCACCTAGGTTTTGACCTTCCTTTACCTGATGCTTGCACTGGCATCCTCATGTCCATTACACAGTTGCCTGGGTTCCAGATCTACCTTTACCTGTTTAGGCACCTGTATTTCATTTTGCAGTAGTCCTTTCTGTTTTTAAGACTTCTCACAGTTATCCATTCCATATCCACTGTCACCTACCCAGGTTAGGCCCTCAGAAGGCCCTTACTCATTGCTCTGTCTTCTGACTGGCTTTCCCCTCCAGCTGCCCTCATCACCAGCCCACGATCTCTGTAAGACAGGCAGCCTTTTCCATATGGCAGTCATCTGGTCAAGGACCTTGCGTGGCTCCCACTGCCTTTGGAACAGGCCCTCAAGGATTGTTGCTGATTGATGGATTGCACTGTAAACTCTGCACGGTGCCCATGTTTACAAGGCCCTGACACAGCTTTTAATGACCACTCACATTAATCTCTCTTTCCAGAAAGGTCTTGGGAGATATTTAATGTGCAGCCTGTGTCTCTTTCAAGTAGATGAGTATGCCTGAGAGGGGGAAGTGATTCCAGAGAAACCATTGAGTTTAAAAAAACACTCTAAATGACATGCCTTCTTTTGGGATAGTTTTCCAAACTGATCATCTTGCTTGAAAGTGAAATCTGCCTTCATTTTTAGCATCACTCCAAATTTGAATGCTGCTGGTGTCTCAGAGCACTGCGATGTTCCTTATGACAGCTAGAGCAAAGTCTAATTGTGGAAAGATAAATATGAGTTCTAACTTCTTGCTTTTCCCCAGGATGTCACAACCCTAAATGCTCTGTGAGTTCAGATTTTTGTGAGTCACTATTATTGTGCAGGAGAAAAGTTTATATTATTAAATCTTCTCCTCGCTGTACAATTTCTTCAGAGACCTAGAGCTCTTCCTGCCTTTACAAATTTAAAGAAACCAGATAAAGAGACAATAACCTGAGCTTTCCTGGAGACACTGAATATTTTGATCTATTTTTACTACAGCCTATTTCCAAGGGCAACACATCTCTGATTTTTTTAATCAAATGTTGTAAATCGAAAGTCGCAGCCTGACCTCTGGAGCAGACACCACGGGATGTCAGCAGCAGCTCCAGATAGTGTGAGCACCAAAAAAGGAGTTGGGTTGGCCTTACTATGGGAAAATAACCTTGACCCTACACCGAAGAAGCAGACTAAGCAGGGGGGCTGCCTTAGCTTTGGGATTGCTGCATTTTGATCTTCTGCTCACTCTTGTTTGGCCACTGGTTAAGTCTCAATCAGGAGAACTCTTGTGCCTGGCTAAGGCAAGATTAGAAGATTAGTCCAACTTCTCACTGCCATCAACTCTTTCTTTATTGAGTGAGTGTCACAGGTAGATGCTGCTGAGAAATCTCAGTGGAAAGGCAGAACAGAGGGCCATCGAGCAGAGAGAAAATCACATTTGTATTTGTTTTCGAACAGAAGGGATAACCATTAGCAAATTTATGAATTGACATTTTATTGATGATTAAACTGTAATTAGGATCACCATTTCTTTCTTTTAAGATAGGAGTTCTGAGTTTCAAACCTAAGAATCTCAATGACTAGTACAATTCTGGGCACATTATATGGAATATAAAAATATTTAATGATTAATTTAAACCTGGGCAAAACCCTTTAATAGTTCTTTTCTCCCCAAAGAGTTGGGCCCGTTTTAGGTGCCCTGATCTCTTTCCCATATTGATGCAAAACCTGGAATTACTTGTCCACTCTTTGGCTTCCCTTCTAGTTGGTGAGTTCCCAAAGGGCAGAGATTATGTCTGTCTTATCATTGTTCTGTGTGATCTCAGCTTCTAGAATGGTTGCTGGCACGTGGTATACATCCTATAAAAGTGTTGCATGAATAATGTTTGGAAGGTCATACATTTGGCACTTTCGATTTTAGTCAATAATCTTCATGTGCTAAATCCTATAATCACAATCACTCTATATCTCTGAGAGCCAGACTTTAAATCTCCTATTTTTACACTACATAACTTTACCCATCATCAAAGCACAGGGCTGACACAGCTAAGAAGACCCTTTTTCTCTCTCAAAGTAAAATGGAAAAGAAAAATACCATGGGGGTCAAGGGGAGATCTCGTGGTCTAAAGGGGTTTAGGAGCTGGGTGAGAGAGAGGCACAGCCAAAGACTGCTAGTATGAACAGTAAGAGCAGAGGCAGGAGGGGGCTGGCTCAGGGAATGAGTTTGGAGGCATGCCAACTTTTGAGAAGCAGGCATGTCCATAGCAAGAGACAGAAAGGGCAAGTTATATCTTAGGGGATACTAGTTGAGTTCGTGGGATTGTCTCAGATGAGGCGGCTTCTTCTTAATTTCTGGACCCTGGAAAAATCCCCTGGAATTTAGCTGCCACCCCACGGGAAAAGCGAGGAAGGAAAAAGCTCTTGATTGTCACTGTCTCTCCAAAAAGACCAAAAATAAATAAGTCGATGCAATGCCACATTCACTTGAACATTCCAAAAAAATGTTTCCTGCTCCCTCTTCCTGAGAGATTAAAAGAAAGAATACATAAATTTAGAGAAAAATAAAAGAAGTGTTTGAATCTCCAGATCTACTTACCAGAAGCAGATCAGTGGTTATTTTTGGAAAATTTAAATTTGAAAAAAGAAAAAAAGTTTAGAGGAATAGGTGGCTGTTTCTGTGATTAGAATGAAGAGCACGATACTATTACTTCCATATACCGATGCACTTGTTCTTTTCAAGCAGATCTTCCCATAATTCCCCTATGTTATCTGCTATTGGGTAAGTATGAAGCTTAAACATGTGACTTCCAAATAATTAAACCCAATATTCACTTTCAAAAATGGAAGTCCTAAGAGCATAAGGTTCTTATGATATTTGTTTGTTTATTTATTTATTTTTTGAAGAGGAGAAAAGGTGAGAGAAAAGAGCCTATTGAGGATGAAATTTTAATTTTTAGACCAGGATGTTTCCAGAAGCTTTTTAATATGACTCTTGAATTCATGTTATTGAGAAAACTTTCTACACCCTACTGGGGTATAGAAAGAAGCTCTGCTATCAACTGGATACCTTAGAGAGAGGGCACAGGGCCTGCTGTGTACAATCTCAAACCCTGAAAAAAAAAATCACTCATTTTGACTTGAAATTCAGCCAGCAATCTGATTTTTAAGACCTAAGTACTAAAAGAAAAAAATCAGCTTTTATGGATTGTACTCTACTCCCATCTGAAAAGAACAGATTTTATAGTTGGATTGTTAATTTTCTAGGAAGTGTAATGATGAGTTAACTTGAAGATATGTAACAGTGTTCTCTGAAAGAGCCAATATTACCACCATGAGTTTCAGTGTATGTTTTTAATTAATTTGGCACATTTTGATTCAGGTATTAGCATATGATTTGTTTTTCACTGTCTCGCCATTTCCTTCATCCTTTTCTCCATCTCTCTCTCCCTCCCTCTCTTCATGTCTCCCTTCCTTCTTTTCTTCCTTCTGATTTTTTTTTTCCTTTTGGAGGTATGGTTTGTACACAATAAAATTCACTGATCTGAATTGTTTAGTTTGATGAATGTTGACACTCACATATACCCATGTAACCAGTACCCAAACTAAGATATAGAATGTTTTCTTCGATTCAGAACGCTCTTTTGTTCCTTTGCAGTCTAGAAGCTTCCACTGTCCTGCCTGACTCTCATCATTTTAGTGTTGCCTATTCTTTGATTTCATCTAAATATATAGCATGCACCTTTTGTGCTTGACTTCTTTTAACATGATGCTTTTGAAATTCATCCACGTTGATAAGTAGTTTTTTTTTTTTTTTTAATTGCTGAATAGTAGTCCATTGTATGAATAGACCAGAGTTTATGTATTACTCTTCTTGTTGAGGAACATTTGAACTACTTCTAGTTTTTGACTACTATGAATAAGGCTGTTTACAAGTCTTCTGTGGATATGTATTTTCATTTTCTCTGGGTAAAAACCTAGAGATATAATTGCTGCATCATAGGGTACATGTATGTTAATGTTTTTCAGAACCTGTCAAACAGTTCTTCAAAAGTGTTGAATGATTTTATACTCCCACCAATATGAGAACTCTAGTTAATCTTCCAATCTTCACCAACATTTGGTACTTTTAGCCTTTAAAATCTTTTTAGTTATTCTAGTGTTTGTAAAATGATATTTCATTTTTAAAAATTGCATTTCCCTGATCACTAATGGCATCAAATATGTTTTCATGTGTTTATTGGCCATTTGTACATCTTTTATTTATGAAGTGTTGGTTCAAGTGTTTTGCCTAGATTTTTATTGCATTAACTTTTTTATCGATTTGTAGAAGTGCTTTATATATTTTAAAGTTTTTTGCTAGATATATGTAATGATTTCACATATAATATTTCATCCAGTCTGAGGCTTGCTTTTCATTTTCTTCCTTGTGTCTTTCAAGAAGCATCAGTTTTTATTTTTGGTTAAGTCCAATTTGTCAATTGTTTTCATTTAAGGTTTATTCTTTATTGTAAAACCAGATGTCATTTAAAGTTTCTCCTATGTTATCTTCTTTGAGTTTTATAGTTTTTCTTAGTTTTCACTTTTAAATTTAGGTCTGTGATCCATTTCAAATGGACTTTTGTGTATGATGTGAGGTAAAGGTTGTGGTTAATTTCTTTTTCCTACAGGTAACAAATTGTTCTGGTAGCATTTATTGAAAAGATGATCCTTTTTCTATTGACTTGCCTTGATATCTTGCTCATATATCAATTTAACATATATGTGGGAGCCTCTTTCTGGATTCTCCACTTTATTTTATTGATTTATATCATTTATAGATCTGATGTATCTATAAGACATCAATACCAGAGTTTCTTGATTACTGTAGCTTTATAGTAAGTTTTGAAACCAGGAGCTATATATCCTCCAACTTTGTTCCTTCCTTTAACATATTTTTTAACTCTAAATTTGGAAAGATTATCAGACTTAAAAACAATTGTAAAAATAATACAGAGAATGCACCTCAATTTTCTAAATGTTAAAATCTTACATAACCACAACGCAATACCAAACTAAAAATCTTAACATTAACACAATGTTGTTATCTACTATATAAATCTATTCACCAACATGCCTTTTGCTCATCTGGATTTCTATTCATTATCATATCCCTTCAGCTTGAAGAAATTCTTCTAGTTGTTCTTACAGTGTGGATCTTTTGAAAATTAATTATGTAGACTTTTTTCTGCCTTAATTTTTTTTTTTTTTGGATAGAATTCCAGGTTGACAAAGTTATTTCTTTCAGTATTTCACTGTTCTTTTGACTTCTAGCATTCTTGTTTTTGGCGACAAGCAAGTTTTTTTTTTTTTTTTTTAAATACAGGTTTTCCTTGTATATAATCTTTTTCCTCTGGTTGCTTTTAATATTTTTTTCCTTATATTCAGTGTTTTACAAGTGTGAATATGTGTTCTTGTTTTCTTTTAATCGAATTTCAGTGAGCTTCTTTAATCTGTACTAAAATCATTCGACAAGTTTTGAAAATTCTCAGCCAATAGCTCTTCAAATATTTCTACTGACCTATATTTTCTTTCCTTCCAGGAATCCAATTACACACATTTTGGGTTATTTAATATTGTCCCAGAGATCTCTGATGCTCTGTTTAATTTTTTCCACTACTTTTCTTTCTACTTCAGTTTGGATTACTTTATGTTCTGATATTACAGTGTTTTTTTCTGTCCCATCGGTCTACTGTTAATAACATCAAATGGATTCTTAATTTCTGATATTGGAATTTTCATTTCCAGCTTACTTTTTTAATTTCTTTTATTTATGTATTTTCCATCTCTCTGCTGAAATTTCTTATATCTTCACACATGTAGTTCCTCTTTTCTATTAAGATCTTGAACATATTTATCATAGTCATTTTTAAACTTCTTGCAGGATAATTCCAACATTTGGGACATCTAAGCCCCTTTTTCTGTTGACCTTTTCCTTTCTTGCTTATTAAATTGATTTTCTCTCTTACATGCCCCATAATGCCATGATTTTACCTGAGCTATTTTATATAAGAGAATATTAGAGACTGACAATTAAATTTATTTCTGGAAAAGTGAATTCCTCTTTATCAGGTTGCTAGTGCTGGGGTTAAATTAATTTAATCTATGTTCTTTTATATCAGCAGAGAGATTGAAATGTTAGCATAGGTGACTTTTTACACATCTCTTTGTGTTCGATTCCAGCCGCCAGCTTTGGGTTACAGTGAGTGGCATTCTCTTTGCTCTGCATTTCCATCCAGGCTTCTTATATTTCAGTAAATATCTCTCAGTTTTTACATTCTATTTCACAGCCCTTGATAGCTGCTGCCCCAAATTTGAGAAAGACCCCATTCACTGAAAGAGATTATCTCTCAGTTTTCTTCCCATGTCCTCAGTTGTATTGACAGGTAGGTGCTGACTCACCAAAGCACCTAAGAATTCCAGTTTGTCAAGGCAGCTCCTGCACTGCCACCAGAAGTTAACAGCAATGAAAGAAGCCATAATTTCACCATCTCCTAAGAAAGGCTTGTCACTTTCTTTAATTAGTTTAATTAGTTTTTTCTATATCCTCAGTTACCCAGTGAATTAAAAAAAAAAAAAAATTGAGTTCTAAATTGCCCAGTCTTTTCTTGTCGTTAGGGTGGGAGTAACTGTCTCTCGTCATTTTTGTGCCCTAACCAGAAGTAGAAGTTGACTATTCTGCCATTTTTGCCTGTAATTTCTGTTGTTTATCTGAGTTTTTATTCCCCACGTATAAAATTGTCCTGCTTTTCATTCTTGATTCCTTATAAAGATCTGTATGAGGCTCTGATATCCTCAGAGTTTCAATATTATGAGGTGAAAGGATCCTATCCTCTTTTCTTCTTTTTTCGGATGTGGACAAGTGTCCTTGTTGGGGTATTCACAATCAGCCAGACACCACTGATTAAACAGTCATTGGCAGTAAGGTCACTTGAAGCCAATTCCAGGAATGATTTCCTTTCCAGGACACTCTTGTTTTTGGTGACAAACGAGTCTCATGGACATTGGAACAATTGACCAAACTTAAGAGGTATTTCATTCTGCTGCCAATTCCTGAACCTGCCAGTCACCAGCAGTTAAGGTTTAGTTTTACTTTCATTAAACAAACACACAAAAAACTCAAAATGACGTATTTGGTCTAATCTCTGCAAATGGAGTAAGAACTCCTAGATTCTTGAGAATCTAGGTGGCGATGGTCATGAATGTAGGGAGCTAAGAGCAGTCTGCTTGGCTCTTTGGTCTGAGGAAATTCAACGTTTGAGAATTATCTGTTCAGACAAAGGTGGTGGATATTAAAACGGCATCTCTGCTGCACATAAACCACAGTCTGTGCATGACCAGGGTGCACAGCATGTCCAGCATGTGCAGTCTGTGCATGACCAGGGTGCACAGCATGTCCAGCATGTGCATCTGTGGGCCTGGTTTTCATGTGATTCAAAAGAAGGTAGAAACTGGGAGTTAATTTCAGCTTGTCTCAGATGGTGTGGGAGGAAAACCAAAGAAAAACCTTAAGCAGACAATTGAAATGATTTTCCTAGAGTCCAAGTCAGGCTATTTTTTTCTTTTAGATGAAAAATTACTAGCAACAAGGAGTTTACCATTTCCTTTAAGTGTAATAGCAGGTAGAGACAAACAAGCAACGTTTGTTGAATAGTTCTATGACCAGCATAATAGTGATATCTCTGAAGTATAAGAGTATAAGGAGTAAAATAGTATATATGGAGATTTATACTATAGATCAAAAAACTGACATATATAATTAACTAGAATATTAAGCATTATTTGAAAATTGTCCAACATATGATTCAACCATAAAGTGTTGAAGGAGCTCCAATGATGACGTAGGTAGAAAAGTGCTGGGAGAAAAAGAACTGAGGGATCTTAAGGCTGCTTCACAAAGAATATGGGACTTTGACAGGATTCTGAAATATGAGTCGTAGGTTTAGATTCAGAGACAAATTTGTGGTATAGTCATATCAAGGAGTTGGAACTAGTTGGCACTTGATATGATTTCATTTATCTTCTTGTCATTCTTTATACCCATAGGAAGCAAGAGATCTGGAGTGTTAGAGAAATGAACTCACTGGTTAGGAGACCTATAGGTCATATATTTACACAGTTGCAGGATTGTGAAGGGAGCTTATTTATAAGGTCTAAATCTGAAATAGTGACATTTGGCTGCAAAGGTTATCATCGAACAAATCTCGATACTCCACTGACATAG
Source organism: Pteropus alecto (assembly GCF_000325575.1). NCBI lineage: Eukaryota > Metazoa > Chordata > Mammalia > Chiroptera > Pteropodidae > Pteropus > Pteropus alecto. Next base: position 12,243,440 of record NW_006434835.1, read on the forward strand.
CTTATGTTAAAACTAAACTGTTTGTGGAAACTAAGTTATAGGAATACTTTTCAAAGTCTACTTTAGAATTACTCAAAGTCTTATTTCTCCAGAGCAGTTGTTATCAACTAGAAGTTTATGCCAGAAACTCTTGAGAGATTTAAATATTCAGATGCTACATTCTACTTCAGATCTACTATATCTGAGTGTCAGTAGTGGGCTCAGGCAAGGTGAAATAGCTATTTAGATAGATGGGTAGGTAGGTAGGTAGGCAGATAGATAGATAATTTTAATATTAATACTTCTGATTAAGAATCATTTTCTATTACAGTGGTTGACCAACTTCAGTGTGCATCAAAATTACATGGAAGGCTTGTTAAATTATGGATTACTGGTCTGTACTATCCAAAATTTCTGATTTAGTAGGTACAGGATGGGCCCAAGAATTTGCATTTCCAGATAATTTCCAGTTGATGCTGATATGACGAAGTCAGGCTGGAAACCACACTTCTTAGAGACTAGAAATCATACAAAGCTCTCAGGGCCATATAAATTATGTAAATATTGGCTTACATTTATAGGTTATAGGTTCTCTGAAGGCAGGAGAAGCAACTGGGTCTGGAACAGGGGACTTGGGGTGGCTGTGTTCCTCATCTAAGCGCCTCCACACACGGGAGGGCCAAGGATCCTCATAGTCTCTGCTGGCTAAATGCCTGGGTAGCAAAGAACAGTCTGGTTCTCAGTTGTTTTCAATCTCTAGGAGTATTCTGCCTATCGAGACTGACATTGAGAAAACAACCGAACATAACTCCTGTAGGGAGGTTCTTAAAATGGTTTTGACTTTGCCAGAATCATTGGGATAGGTCTGCATCCTCATTGAAGGGCCGCTGTGAAGAGAAGCACACATACAGGCAGGCAGGGGGACTGCGGTCAGGGATGGGATCCTGGCAGGGAGCAGTATCTTATCACCGACATTGTTTAGAAGGCTGGTTCATGGTAATGATAAAAAGCAGACTGACTTTTTGTCCGTTTTATCGTTGTTTTTAAATTCTCTACAGATAATATTCCCTTGTATTACTCGTATCTGAGGTGGACGTCTCCCAACACTCTGGCCTTGGTACGCCGCTGCTGAGAGGCACCGAGGTCTCTTTTTGTAACTTATCCACTTAATTATAGCCATGACTGGATTACTGTTCTTCAAAGAACCCAATAGAAATAGACTTTCCAGTGGAGGAATTTCCACAGAGTCCGTAGAGATGAAAAATTGACATTCTGTCAATTCTTCTGTGAGGTGGGCCATTTCATAGAAGCTAAAGCAGCCTGCCTCATTTTCTCAAGACAATATAGAAGAGGAATAAAAACTGGAATTTAAGCTGGTGCTGTCTTTTTAAATTTGGGAGCCTCCTGCTTCCTTGCTGTAGGGTGCCCCTGGATGAATGGGCTCCTTTGATTTTCCAGAGCTGTGCTTTATGCTGAGTGTTTCTGGCAAGAGTCATGCCAAGAAGGCAGAGAAATTTAAGCAGAGAGAGCCGTAGAGCATTATGTATTGGTCTCTGGCAAGGGAGCACTTGACTGAACAAGAACCAGCCAGATGCAGTGTCTCCAAGGTGAATCTGTAATAACTTAGGTGTCAGTAATTTCCTAGGAGACTGGCATAATTATACCCAAACAAATTGACTGAACAGCCACATATTTATTAACATGAAATTAAAATTTGCAAGTTTGTGCAAACCTGGAGAGCAACAGCAGACGCCAAAGCAGTGAGAAGTGTTAGTAATCTGTCTGATACCCAATACCAGGGGGCTGTTAAAGAGCCAGGGTTGGGTTCAGCCCGCAGTTAAGGCCTCTGAGGCCTCAGCAGTAGGTTCTTGTTTACTGCAAATGGGGATTAAGATCACTAGATGTCAACATTTAGAACTCATATCAGTTAGGTAACTAATGTGTAACAAAACACTTCAAAATTTAATGGCTTTAAACAACAGCTATTTAGTTTCTAATTGAGGCTAGATTCAGTGGGTTTTTGGTTTCATCTTGGCCCTCTTGTACGTTTGCAGTCCGTGGCAGGTCATCCAGGCAGTGATGCTTCTGGGGTTGGTTGGCTATTGGATGGGGCAAGAAGATGACTAGGAGGACAAAATCTCTAGTCCTCCAGCAGCCTGCGCCAGGCTTGTCCTCATGGTGGCGCCAGGGTTCCAGAGGAGCAAGCAGATCACGCACAGCCTCAGGAGGGCTGGTTCAGACCTGGCACACCATTTCCACTGAGTTCTATGGTCCAAAGTGAGTCACAAGACTATCTCAGAATCAAGTAGAAGGGAAATAAACTCCACTTCTTGATGAAAGGAGCTGCAGCATCAAATTATAACACATGACATAAACAGGAGCATGAAGAACAATGAAGGGCTGTGCGATTTTTTGAAATCTATAGCAAAACCCTTAAAAAAAAAAAAAAGCAGCTCACCGGAGGTGATGCTGGTTCTAGAAGAATTAAACGAGCATTCAGATCAAGATATCCTTCTATATTTTTGTTCAATTAAATTAGGCATATATTTATTAAACAAATTTTATAAGCAATGAAATCTATAGCAAAACCTTTAAAAAAAAAAAAAAAAGCAACTCACCAGAGGTGATGCTGGTTCTAGAAGAATTAAACAACGAGCATTCAGATCAAGATATCCTTCTATATTTTTGTTCAATTAAATTAGGCATATATTTATTAAACAAATTTTATAAGCAAGGCAATGTGTTAAGCACCATGTGGTAAAGACCAGTTAAAAAGAAAAAAAGAAAGACATTGCTTCTGATTCTGAGAGGTTCACACTGCAGTGGGAGAGACAGACATATGGACAGATAATTATCACATACTGTCTTCAAAATCACAGGTTTCTGTGATGTTTTGCAGTAAGGAATATGAAAAAGGAAGAGTTTAGATAAAGATGCCTGTACGGTGGGTAAGATTATGTAATTGTGGCTGTAAGGACAAGACCAGTGATGGAGTTGAATGCATCGGGTTGGTGGTGGTGCGCTGAGATGAGTCGAGGAAGGTGGGATGTTGGAAGTGGGCAAGTAGATATAAATGTGATCTAGCACGCCTAGGGCACCGAGAAGTCAGGTGAGCTCGGGTTTCTGATCAATGGGATGAATTTACCACCTACCACCTACTTGGTACTCGGAAGATGGATTTAATCGATTGGAGGATAAGAAACAATAAAACTGGGTAACAGCTCATAGAGAGGTAGAGAAAAAGCCACAGGGGGTTCTGGTAGCTGAAAAGCAAGGTTTTTACTAGAGACCGGTTCACAGTTCTGAAATTCCACCATGGAACTCTGATACTTTATGTAGATGGCCTACGTTTTGCACTGGTTTCCTGTCCTCTCCATACACATTTGCTAGTTCGTCATATTCCCCCAAAGACTTCGCCATTCCCATGTGTATGTCTCATAACATTTTCCTTCTAAACGAGGACATAGACTTGTACCAAAATGAGTATTTATGTACTTTTTAATGCCTTTAACAATTATTGATGGGCTAATTTAACATATCTCAGGCCCCATAGACTCATATCATGAGAAATCTATAAAAATGTTAAAATATGTCATTTCTGGTCTTGTTCTTGACATCGTACAATTCGGTGGCCGCTTCGGGAAGTTCAGTAACTCTAACTTGTAACAGAGTGTGTGTGATTCCTTGAGCGCCGAGCTTTCGTGATGTCGGCTTTCTCGTCTCCGACCGTGGTGGAGTGAGCACTGTGAGAAAGCAGGGCTGTGGAGGGACACCCCTCAGTAACAGAAGTCTCTCGATTCAGACTTCCCTGTTCAAATCACGGCTCTCTCCCTGTTTAGTCACATAATTGAGGACACGTCATTTGGTTTGTCAAAGCCTCAGTTTATTCGCCTCTAAAAATGGGAAAGCAGTAACGTACGGTTCTTTGATTGCTGTGAGAATTAAGCGAGATGATGCAGTAAAGCACTTAGAACCTGTGCGTGGCAAGGACTAAATACACGTCTGCAATTAATAGTAATAATAGGAGTATCGGTTCTTTCACTCCCTTCCAGCAGGTCCTGTGCCATGTTTTCCCAACTAAAATTTATGCGAGTACCCTGCAGTGCCTACAGGTTACAGGGATGAACAAGATGCAGTTTCCGTTTTCAAGGATTCATTAGGAGCAAAAATATATGTAAACGAAACTAGTGTCAGACAGATTTGCTACATGCTTTAAGGAGGTGGAGACAAAGTGCTGAGGCAGCACAGAGGATGGAGAGAGCAGACCTGGCAAGGATACGCGTGTGGCATTTGAGATGAAGGATGTTTAGAATTAGGCAAACTATGATGAGCTGAGGACTGAGATGGGGATAGAGAAAGAAAAGTCATGGCAAAGCTTCTAATTTAAAATAAGGAAATTGGTCCATATAATTTTCAGTTGCATAAGAGTTCTAAAATTCAATTCTATAAAATCATGCTTTCATTCCCTGACGAATATATGAGAACTCTCTAAATGAGTTGTTGCTTCCAAAAATTTTAGCTCCTGGGCATGAAGTTCACCCAGTATTCACAGCAAAACAGATTACTAGTGGCAACTTAAATTAGAAAAATGCTGACACATTCAAAAGCATAATTTGTACCCAAAGGCTTTAAAAAAAAGAAAAAAAAAGAAAAAAAAGAAAAAAGAAAACACACATAGAAACTACCCAGTAATTCTGCAGTTACTAAATGGGGCCTAATAGCACTTTTGTTTTTCATGTTGGCATCTCAAGGTTGTTCTGACAAAGCTCACCTGGGCAGAAGGGCTTGTAGTAGAATGGTAAAGACAGCATTTCCTGTGATGTCTCAGTTGAAACCAGTGCTTCGAAATCATTTAGATGCCATAAGTTGCAGTGTCCTTATAAGTTAGGTGAGTGGTTTGCCAATTTCATTGCCTCTAAGAGTTCCCTGGGGAGTTTGTAAAACAAAGGCAGATTCTCTGAGCACTACCTTCAAAGGTTCTGATTCAGTAGGTCTGTGGCAGAGCCCAGGATTCTGCATTTTAGTAAGAATCTGATGTAGGTGGTCTCCCGGGACCACTTAATGAAAGAAACACTGGGAAGGTCGAGAAGAAGGTCGAGTGAGGAGCCCAAGGTCACACAGAGTAGTCATTAAACCAGGACGTGTGTTCTGGAAGCAGCGTCACTTCTGAGTGCCGAAGGTAAACCTGAGAACTGAGAAGGTGGATCTAGAAGAAGGCAAATTTTAAACTACTAATCAACAGCTTAGGAGTCAGAACTGGCCTGGTGCTAAGTGTTGAGGACAATATTTGGCCTTGGTTGCCTCCGGTCTTCTCCTTTACTTGGTGTCCATTAGCCGGTTCTCCTCTGCCTGCAAGAAGTCCTAGCCTTCTCTGATGCACCATTCCCCATCCCTTCCTAGAACCACCCTCCTCTCTGCTGCTTCAGCTTCAGTGCATCCTGTTTGTAGGGCTTTGCTCTTAATGGGACTGGCTTCTTAGACTGGTTAAGAGGCACAAAAATAAAATGACGACTTCCACAAGAATCCCAGAAATTGCTGTTAGAAAAGATTTGGAAACCATTGAGCCCCCCTCCAATCACAGTGCATCTAGCTGTCAGTAATAATGAGAGAGAACAGCGTCTAGAAGAAAAAATTCCCATCTGAATCCAGTTTTAGGTCTCTCATAGGAACCCAGGACAGCATATGTATGTCCCTGGGCCAAGAATGCACAACAGATGCTGTGCTAAACAGTGGCACTTTGCTAGAGAAAGAAGGCATTGGCTATAAGGTGAGCCCTGGTTGTAAAGCAAATGCTAAGCTTGCAGATGATAGGCTACTCTGGAGAAAAGAGGTGATGAGAGTGGCTTTTGTTTCAGATACTCAAACAATTAATTTTAATGGCAGTTTTACAACGCACCTTATAAAACACTGTTCAAGGTGCCTTATAAAACCTACACTTTAACAGATAATTTAGAATGGCAAGACGTTTTAAAGCAGTGTTCAGTGTTAAATCAGGGTGTGGAAAGAGGCTAGTCTGTACCTTTTTAGGAGTTTTAGCTGAAGGACCTATATGAGAACATGTTTCTTTCTTCATCTAGGCTGGTGCCTCATGTATTGTCAGCCAAGGGTTAGAAGGAAGGGTTAGAAAAGCAGGCAAGAGAAGGAAAGGCCACCAGCGGCAGACAGGAGTTTGGGCCTCACACCCCCAAAGGAGACAGAGAAAACCTCACAAATGAGGTTTTCGGCCAGTCCTGCAGGCAGTTTCATTCTGTGCAGTTGTTTAGATTTGCCTGTGCCATAGCCATCTCTGAGCCATTCAGCACTCTCCAGGAGCAGGGAAGTTTAGACATGCAATTGACAGGTGACATATCCTTGCCTTAAAAAATTCTCTCTTCAAAATGTCTATGGTAGAAACATCCTTGAAGAGAGATAAAAATGCTTAGATGGATATTTTGAGACCCCAATTCATGGTCGTTCTAAGTAATGACTTTAATGCAAAGATATAAGACAGAAAGATGATTTTCCGTGCAAACTCACTTTTACAGAAGTATTTATACTGCATATTTCATGGAGATCAGAATGCCTTTAAACTGTCAGGTGTGCTGGCCAGATCATAGGTGAGCAGTTTCTGAGGTTGGGCGTTTTCATGGTGTGACTCCCAGAGTCTTCACGACTTCCTTGGACCCTGCTTCACCTGCCAGAATGCCTGACACAGAGCAGTGCACAGCAGGTGGACTGCCTGTGGTGGGAGCGCCACTTGAGGATGGTGGACGCCTCATACTCTTTCCTCCAGCCCCACAGGAGGCTCTGAGAGAAGCAGCAGTGCAGACCAATCTCTAGTCGTAAAATAACTTTCTGGTACACATTTGCTGTCTCCTTACCCTCCAATGTCACCTCTGACTTTTGACGTGTTCTCCATTCTTCAAAATTAACTTGAAGCATTTTTAGACATTTTTTTTTATCACTGTTTTCATTGTCTGAAAATCCTACAGCCCCTGAAGCTGGTACCCCACAATGAACAATTATATTATCTACGGTTATATATGATTCTCTGGTGGCTCCAGATGTGAAATCTTGTTTCCTTAATGACACTCTGTCTCTAGTAAATCAGCATATGCTTTGCTGGGCTTAGTCAGGGCCAGATGCATGGCTTTCAATAATTTGCTTTTTGTTTTTTATCTCTCATCCAGGGTCTGGGGGGTGTCAGCCAAATCAATCAGGAGATAGAGAAGCAGCATGTTACAGTGAAAATTCCATTGAATGGAAAAAAGGGTTTTGATGATCTAGCGCTCCTAGTGTCCACTTGGTGAGGACTTTGGGTGGGCCAGCAACCTTCTTGTGCTTCAGCTTCCTCTTCTTTAAAATTAGAATGTAACTTGTTCTGCATGCCTGTTTTAAGAATTTTTTAAGAAATTTTTTAAGAAATAAAATCCCTGTTAAAGGGATTTCCAGAGGAACGAATCATTAGATGAATGGGAAGTATTATTATACCAACTCGGCCACATAAAGAAAGGGAAGCCAAGACGATCTGACCACATGCTACCTGGGGTGGTGTTTAGGAAACAAAATTTTGTATGTGGAAAGAATCACATGTATCTATAGATAGTACAATTGTTAACTGTGGGGTAGGATTTTCAGACAATGGAAGGCAGTGATAAAAGATGTCTAAAAATCCTGGTAAGAAAGTTGGGGTACCAGGAAGGAACTCCTTCATGACAGAGGCTCGTTTCTTCTAAACCATAGAATAGGGCTTACTTGGTCGGTGCCTTTGCCATGGGCTGATGGATAACTCCCTTTGGGGAATACATCCTCTGTTGACAATTTGGAACCAGTCTCTAGCATAAAAGGGGAAAGAATTCCACTTCACCTGCTTTGCTTGAGCCTCTTCTCTTTCCAGATGCCGTGGTTAAAACCGTTAAAATGTAAAACACAAAGCCAGAAACCTCCCAGAACCTCCGGCTGCAAAACAGAAACGGCAGAGAGACCTGTTACTGTGCTAGAACTCATCCTGCAGGAAATGGAAGGGGGAAATATATTCGCTATGTGTTCCCACTGTTTGGAAAGCACAGACTCAGATCTGGCCTAAGGGTTAAGTTTTCCGAGAAGTTCCTATCACTGAGGCAGTCAGCAGTATGAGTGGAGGCCCACCACGGGGACCACCGTGTTTAGGCCTTAGGGTCTTAGCCAAGGAAATTCGGGCCTGGGGCCACAACAGCTAGTGTAGGGGGTGGTGGTAAAGATTTTAAGATTTTAAGATTTTAGATCTGTACTCATAAGGAAACCTAGGATGCTTTTGGAACTTTATCCCAACTCTCAGCCTCCTGTCCTACAGGATATACAGTTGAAGGAGAGCATTTAGAGGCTGCATATATGAAAAGAAAGAGTCCTCTCAGAACAGGTGTAAGGGAGAACTCAGTCTGGTCGAAATGACATCGACTCCTTGGGATCCATCTTAACGGTTTTGCATTTCTTGCTAATTGCAGTCATAGGCATACCCCACAAAGAAATGTAGTGACAAATGAGGAAAGCTATTATCTATTTGCAAGAAATTGTTTTCCTGTAGTATTTTGATAATATGAATTAATTTTCCTTTGATCTATATTTTTGCTAATGATAGGTCTAATTGTTAATTCTTGGTACGTGTTTTGCTTTTTCTCTTTGGTTGTTCCTAAGATTCTCTGCTTGTCTTTGGTGTTTTGCAATGTTGTAGCAATAGGTCTAGGTATGGATTTTTGAAAGTATACTGACTCTGTTGGGGTATACAGTTTTAATCAGAGGATTCACACCTTTTACCAATTCTGGAAAATCTTGACATTATTATTTCAAATAGTGACTTTTCAATGTTTTCTCTAACCTCCTGGTAGAATATTTATTAAATACAGATTAGATGGCTTTTTCTGTCATTCATATTCCTTAAAGTTTATTCCATATTTTCCACATTTTAATCTGTATGGAAATATTCCAGTTCCACAATTCAGTCTTTAAAACTGCTTATCCACTGAATGCTTAATGAGAATCATTGTATGTGTTGTGTGTGTAATTCCTAGACATTACATTGAAGTTCTACTTTCGAAGCTGTTAGTTCTTTTTCAGTCTCCTGTAAAGTAATTTTTCCTTATATTTTCTCTTTTTTTTCTTTTGTCTCTATGTTCATTTTCAATGTACTATTTATGGAGTCTAACTTTTCTATCTCAGTTTCTTTGAGATTGAATATTCTTGTTTGTTAATATTTCCATCATGGAGGATCATTTCTTTTTGTGGTTTATGGTTTTTTTTTTTTTTTGTAAACTTATGTTTGTAAGCATTGTTTTATTACCAAGGTATCTGGTCCCATAAACCCTTGCTTGTAGACATATTGCTATGAAGTGTTTTTATGTTTTTTAAAAAATCTTTCAGTAGTATAGGGGTTTTATAAGTCTAGAACCATTTTTAATTCATTTTTTTCCCTCTAAAGATATGAATTTCATAATGGTAAGAAAATTTTGGCTTAGAGCTTTACCTAACAGGTTATGTTACCTAACAAAAAATTAGCCTTTTGGTTATAGATTTTCTAAAATTATTATTTTTTGTTTGTATATATTTTTTCCCTCTTTTATATTTTTACACACTGCTCCTGAGACATATTTTCTTCTTTTGGTGTCTAGGCTAGTAGTATACTCCATTTATTCTCACTATCATTGAAGTTTTTTAGTTCCAATGTCCTGCTTCACATGTGTGAAATATCACTTATTCTCTATGTGGACTCCAAAACCCAGCCTTGCAGCTCCTACATCCAATAGGCCAGTATACCATACAATATTTCTTGGACCACTATAGTTTTGACTTCTTAGTTTACCATTCTTTCTTTAAATTTCCTCTTTTGAGGTCAAATACAAATTAGGTTGTAAAATGTGTATAATCAAACCAGCATTTTACTCAATATGTAAGCACAATTTTTCCTTTGTTGGCTGAGTCCACCGTGTTCCTAGAATATCATATCCTATAAGGTCAGTTGACACTTTAAAAGATGATGGTTTTAATTAAAAACAATATTTAAGGTGAGAGACTTCTGATTTCTATCTGAATTGCTATTAATTTACTCATAATAGGATAAATGAAGATTGACAATAAACCTATTGACAAATTTAAAAGATATTTCTACCATTAAGTTGATTAAACTAGATTTAAAAAAATGTGTAAACTGATGGTCCATTTCCTAGGCTCAGGAGAAATCTGCCTAAAATATTTAGAAAATTCCTCCCTTTCTCATGCCTCCTCTTTAGTGACCAGAAAGATCTCTCTTTGCTGCATGATAGTTTTTTTCCCCTAGATAACTAGAAAGCTATTCACTCTTACTTTTTTACTTTCCTTCCATGTACCAACTCTGTCTCCAATCCATGCCTGTACTGTTTCTCTCTTAGCGTTTAATAAAAGACTGAAATCAAAATACAACTGCACGAAGTATGTCCAGAGGGGAAGGGATTATGGTGGCACACTGAACTTTGGGACTCATGGACCTTCAAGCAAAGCTGTATGCAGGATCGAGTTGGAAAAACTTGGACAGTAGCCCATTTTGGATATTTCAGTTCGCTATATATTGAGTCAATATATGGCATAATATATACTGAAGCAATGGGGTTAGAAAAAGTCTTGAGATATTTACATAAAGCTACTTTCCAATTGGACATACAGCAATCCAACAGAGAGAGAATTTCAATATTGTGATTTTTAGCAAATGTTAGATCAAAGAATGCAGTTAGTTCCTCCCCCAGAGATGAGGACACAGAAGCAAACCATCATGGAGCCTAAGACAATGAATTGCATAGCTCAGCAAGGAATGATCATTCTGAAGACTCAGAAGAGCTTATTTCCAAAGATCATTTATTAGAGGAAACAGAAAGAAAATAGTTTACAATGTTTAAATGGAAAGCATCAAAATCTGGTATTCTTGCTTCTGTGTGTGAAGATAATAAAAAGGTAACATGTGGACAGCAAATGACAAGAAATGAAATTAAAAAGAAATGGTGGGAGAGCAAGAAATGATTATGAGAAAATTTAAGGGATAATGGCAGAAACAAAATTCACACAGAGACAGAAAGAAAAGGATGGATAGGATACTATGGAAACAGATATAATAAAGTTGAGTATGTATTTGAGAAATCCTCTTAGATTAAATGGAAACTGATAAAATAAATGAGAATATTATGAGAGAAGATAGAAGAGAAAGGAGTGATCCAATCTAAGATAAACATGATCATTGCTTCAGAGAACTAAGTCAAAACAATTGGAATAAATCAAAAGATTGAGAAAAAAAAAATTTCTTGAACTATAAAATAAATAAACCACCAGATCTCATCGAGTGAAATTTAATTACATGAATAAATGAAATATGAAGCTTAATTAGCAGTTTCACCAAGAACTCACAGAAATAAATATCATACCAATTTGAGTAGCAAGACACATCATTCAGAACATTAGAGGATTCCGATCTTTTAAAGTAAATAGCTAAAAACAAATCATATGATTCTTAAATTCAGTACACAAAGTATCAAAAGTGATTGTCCATGGGGATTGAAGAGGATTTTTAAAACTTTTAAAAATGTTATTTGATAGTATGCAAACACATTATAGAATATACTCTCTCATAATCACTATGTGAATCAAGAAATGGAATAATGCCAGTTCCGCTGAAGGCCTCATGCTCCTCACAGCTACTATTCTTTCCTCCCCCACTTTTGAGGGTAAAGAATGAGACCTTTTCTTTACCATAGAAGCCTGCATCGTTAAACAATATAGTCCGTTTTTGAGTTTTATATAAATGTAATCATAATTGTGCATATTCTTTTGTATCTTTTTTCTTTCATTAAAGATTATATTTATGAAGATTTATATACATATTCCTTCTGGATTTGGCTATTGCAAATAATGCTGCTATAAAATTGTTGTACATGTTTTTTGATGAATATATGTACATAGCTTTATTGGTTATACACTTAGAAATGCATGGTTGGCCTTAGGAAATACTACAAACAGTCTTCCAAATTGGCTAAAAAAATTGCATTCCCATCACCTATGTATGAGTTCCATTAGCTCAACATCATCACCAACATTTGGTATCATCAGCAGGTTACATTTTAGCTGATTTGGTGTATGTAAAATGGTATCACGTTTTAGTTTTAATTTGCTTTTCTTTGATGATTAATAAGGTTGAACAAAATTTCATATTTTCATTGGCCACTTAGCTTTTCTCTTTAATAAAATGTCTTTTCACAACTCTTGCTGGTCTCTTTTGCCTATCTTTTTCTTACTGGTTTATAGGAAATATTTATGTATTTTGAATAAAATTCTTTGTCCATATGTGTACCAATTACGTTCTCTGGTTTGTTTTTCTTTTTATCTCTTAAGGAACGTAATTTTTAATTTTAATATGTTGGTACTTACCAATATTTATAGTTATCACATTTTTATTTTAAGTAATCACTTCATATCCAAATTTATAGATACTTTAATGACTTAAAAAATCTTTACTGTTTTTCCTTTCACATTTAGGTTTATGATTTACCTGAAGTTAATATCTTCTATATGGTATGAAGCAGGGTTCTAATTTTATTTAAATTTTCTTGCGGCTTATTCAATTATGCTAGAAACATTTATTGAAAATCTGTTCATGCCCTAGAGCCCTGCAATTTCACTCTTTCATAAATCAAGTTTTCGTATACTGATAAATCTCTTTCTGGGCTCTCTATTCCCTCCCATTTGTCTATTTGCTTTTTCTCATTATTAAAGCTCAGTAATGTAATATGATACCTGGACAGCAAATCTTCCCACTTTGTTCTTCTTTTTGCGAATCTTGGCTTTTTTATATTTCCATTGAAGTTGTACAGCTCAGTTGTCAAGTTCTGTACTCAAACTTGTTGGATTTTGAATGGTCATATGTGGAATCTACAGATTTACACAAGGAGAACTGACTGCTTTAAAAATAGATTCTTCCAACCCATCAACATGTATTTCCTTTATTTAGCTCTTTTTAAATGCATGTCAGTAAAATTTTTTATCATTTGATTTGTAGACATCTTACACATTAGTCATGTAATTATATGATATTTTATATTTTAGTGATATTACACACAGTATTTTGATAACTTTTAGGTATTATTGATTTATTGAAGTAATAGGATTTTTGCATATTGATTCTGTATATAGAATGCTTGCTAAGCTCACTTTACAATTTTTAAAAAATCTAATCATCTGCGAATCATCATAGATTTCTTTTTCTTATCGTCTGCCTTACATTTCTTTTTCTTGTCTTCTTGTCCTGGTTGGAACCTCTACTACAATGTGGAGTAGAAAGTGGGAGAGAGTAAATTATTGTTTTGTTTCTGACCTTACCACAAGATTTTAATGCATATATTTAACTATTAAGATTCACAACTTTCTTTTTCCTAGCTTGCTGACTTTATTTTTATTGTGAATGGATGCTAAGTTTTGTCAAATATATATTCTGTGCCACGTGAGATCATAAAATTATCTTTACTCTTCATTTGCTAATGGTGTGAAAGGGGTGTTCATGAGGTAGATCGATGGACAGCAGAGCTGCAGGTCTTGATTGCCACTCAGGGGTGCTATTTGCACTACACTTTGGCCTAATAGTTGCTTACTACCTTTTCAGCCCTTCCCCACATTTAAGGTGATTTTTAAAGAATTATTTAAATGGAAGTGTTAAAACAATGTTTTACTCTTGTCAGAAATGTTAGAAATGTGAGTAACCTTGCATTAAAAAATGAAATAATGGAAAAATGTATTTTGATTTAAAATAAAAATAGCTACTAAGGGAAAAACATAATACTTGAAGTACTGAGAGAGCTAATGTGACAGAACAGTCATTCCTCTAACAAAGGACTAAGGACTGGCTGGCTCCTAACTGTTGCTGAACCAAGATGGCAGATGCTCAGCTTTGGTTGGTTTTTTCTCTTGCTCTCGCCCTTCACTTCAGTGTAGATTTGGCGTCTGGAGACCTGAGTATTAGGTCTTCAGCCGTGGCATTGAGGCTTCCTGAGGTTCCCGAGTCATTTGTTCCTATTTTATCTGACTGTTATGTAGTTTGTATCATGACATCAGATAACAATTTATACCTCTGTTATTCTTCATCTGAAAACTCTCAGTCTCAGCACACATCATCCATTCAGTATCTTTCTCTGTGATTTTCCATTAGTCACGCCCATCTCATCCAGCTTTTAAATGTCTCAAGAAGGCATTTGGGATCCATATGTTAATAAATAGACACGGTTGCTTTTAGTTTGAGGGAGAACAGAGCACCCTGGGAATATTGTAGCCATTCATTTGCAAACGATTTAAGAAACACTTCATCATGCTTTATTGTGTTTTATGTGATATAAACACACCTCTCAATTGAATTATGCTCTACATTCAAGTGGGAGGTTAAGTTACGCTGCAGACAGAAAGAGAAAAGTACAGTGATTTTAAAAGGAGTTGGGGAAGAGGAAAGGAACTTAGTCATTAATAAGAATGTGTAGATATAAAAACCCTACACCAACCCTTTAGCTCGATAGCTCATACATGGTATTTGAAAATTGAAAATATACCTTTCCCCAGTAACAGAATAGGCTTTCATGGTTCCTGGTTCCCACACTAAGTAACAGAATTGGATCTAACAATTTTTGATTTGTGGTATTGTTATGTGCAATGAAAAAGAGTTATAGGAACAACTCTCTAGAATTTCTAAGAGACAATGAGAGAAAACTTGATAAAACACAGAATGGATCCCAAACAAGATAAAGAACTCTGTAGTTACAGAAAGCAGAACCATGATTGCCTGGAGACGAAGTGGGTAGATTGTGGAAAAGGGCAGGAAGAAACTTCTGGATGATGAATTCATAGGAATGCACATATGTCAAAACTTATCAAATTATACATTCTAACGATGGGCAATTTATTTTATATAAATTATATCTGAAAAATCTGTTTTAAAAAGTGGGAAACACTAAAATATCTATTTTGGAATCCCCAAATAAAATGAGACCAATAACCACACCCCCTTCATAAGATTATTGTGATTATTAAATAAAGAATATATAGAGAGAGCTTAGAATTGTATCTAGCAATAGCAAACCCTCTTAAAATATTAGCATGTTTCCTTATTATTGGATTAATGAAAGATTTCTTCAGAAGGTGTTTTCTGAAGAAATCTTCTGGTAGAGATTGAGGGGCACCTACTTCCTATTATAAACTGAACTGTGTTCCCTCACAATCCACATGTTGAATTCTTGACCTCATTACCTCAGAATGTGACTAGATTTGAAGACAAGGCCTTTACAGAGGTAATTAAGTTAAAATGGGGTTGTTAGGGTGGACCTTAGTCTAATATGACTGGTGTCCTCGTAAGAAGAGGAGATTAGGACACACAGAGAGATACCAGGAACGCGTACACACAGAAGAAGGGCCACGTGAAGACAGAATGAGTCCATCTGTAAGCCAAAAGAGGTTTCAGAAGAATCCAACCCTTCCAATACCTCACTCTTGGATTTCTAGCCTCCAGACTATGGGAAAACAAGTTTCTGCTGTTCAGCCCATCTCGTTGTGATATTTTGTCATGGCAGTGCTAGCAAACTAACACACACCCCCGGACATAAGCCTTTTGCAATAGCATGTCCATATTTGCCAGGTGCCTCTCTCTACAGAGCATCCGGGTTTCCCTGAACAAAGCAGCAGTGAACTGCCACTCATCTCAGGGCATATTGTAATGATAGGGCTTTCGGAGTCCAGACCCTGCAGTGGCTCCACCCAGTGGGGGTGCCCACTGGGGTTTGCCACTGCCTTGTCTGTGGGCTCCTGGCTCCAGACTCCAGCTGCTCAGAGCTTTTGTCAGGTGCAGCGGAGCTCAGGCTTTGTATAATCAAGTGCTCTGTGCAGTGAGACATCAAAAAGGAAGAAAACAAATGAAACACGCAGATTACTTTACTCACAGGGATTTTACTTCCTAGTTCGTTTATGGCACCTTTCATCTGAAAATTTTATCTTGGAACATAGAAGCTTAAATATCTTCAATGGAATTACTCTACGTTTTCTAAGACTTTGGTTTTCTTCTTTGTGTAAAGGAAGGCCTGCTCTTGCTCTCTCCCTTAAGAGTCCATGTCCTCATTTATTTCACTGCCTTTTAAACTTTTCTTTCTATATAACAAGCCCCTTGAACACCTCTTAGGATTTTTTTTTTATCATAAACCAGATTTTTTATTCTTTGAATTCTTGTTCTCTCCAACCCTCATATTAAACTTCCTGCAGCGTGAATCCAGGAGTGATCTGTCACATGTAGGCACAGAAACTCCTCAGAGACAGAGATGTGAGGTTTTAGATCTCACAATACAGCCTTCTGGGTACTAAGTGTTCTTAATAAATCCCCATAATGGCTTCCTCTGTGTCAAAAGCACTTTCCTTCCATAGAATTCAAGTTTTCACATAAACCAAAACTAATTGGAAAAGATTCATTAATTTATTCATCAGACGCATATTAGTGAATGGGATTACAGAGTAGAATAAGAAATATCGTTTACTCTAAGAGGGTTTTCAGTCTAATAAAAGGCTTCAAAAATATAAATAAATATGTGTAAGAAAGCCTTGTAGGCCTGGGTGGAGTAAGAGGTAGATAGAGCACCAGCTGAGCTAGAACAAGGGTCAAGGGTTCTTTTTAGAGGAGTGACCTTGGAACGGAGACTTGAAGTACAGGACTATTAAATACAGACCCCCTTCCTACACCCCCAGCTCTGATGTAGATGTCCCAAGACCTGTGGGACAGGAGACTTTTCTTTTAAGGAGCTTACTTAGAGTCCAGCTGGGCAGATGCTATGACATGGTATCTGAATATTGTTAATACTTCTCATTCATAAACATGTATTGACCAAAGGGAATTTATAGAGAGTCAACTCTGGCTATTAAAAGTGCGCTAAACTGAGCAAAATGTGTGAGAGTTTATTTGTAAGTCTTTCCCTCTTAAGTTCCATTATGTAGCCATTTTGTACAGCGTTCTGAAGTATATTCTAACCTTCACTAAAAATAAATATCAATTCTCTTGAAACACTGGCAGTTTTGAAATATACCACTTTGAAAGCAACCAGTTCTTGGCCTCTAGCTTTTTCCAGAAGGCTCTTCTGACATTCGATATATCAGTGTTCTTCCTTCTGTTCGACTCTCGAATTCTAAAATATGCAGATTTGTAGCACAGATTTTACCCTTCACAACATGCTATTTTGTAATGTTTGCTATTTTTTTTTCATTAGTGTTACCCAAAGATCAGATGAGCTCCTGCAGAACAGTGACCATGTGTACCCCTCTAATTCCTTTCAAAATGCCTGGCAGAATATGGGATATACAGTTGTCATTCTGGGTTAGGAAGAAGAACTCTGTCTCAGAAGGCCTTTTCCCATCAGTGCGGCCAGCAGCTTTCTGGCTCGTGCTCGCTTTGGGAAGATGATTCTCAAGATGCCTAACGTGGAGTTCTTTGGTCCTCATTTTATCTAAGGAAAGTATTTACAGTAGAGAAGTTGTGGATTTTGAAAGTCAAAAGGGGTTGAACTTACAGGTAAACAATGGCATTTTCATAAAGAACAGTAAATTTCTAGAATTATCAACCTCTCCTTCGCTTACCTCTACCTTGCTTTTTCTCCAAGGTGGTTAGTTCACCCACAGTTTACTGATGTGCTATTGTCAGACTTAATGATAAATGGCTCTACCCTGCTTCTTTACATTTAGACCAATGAAAAGCAAAAGTAGCATCAGTTGGGTTTCTGGTGCCTGCATTTTGAATTGGCATGTGTTACACACAGTATAACCACAGCCTCCTTACCTATTTACAAAAAAAAAAAAAAAAAAAAAAGGGATATTCATTTCCTAGCTGAATACTGCACAGATCACAGTTTTCAATATCATTACTAATGAAGAGCACTGTGTTGCTTTGATTGCCATCTGAATGTGAGCAGCTAATTAGATTGATTGTCTATTTGATGCCTGCTGATTAGCTTATGAAAGCCCTCTGAATTCCTGACTTTGTGAGAAAATGCCCCTGACTTTATGATTACTGATTGATGCTCCAATTTATGGTTGCTGTGTGAATAGACACTTAATAGCTCTGTCACCTTGACAAGGGTTTTGGTATTCATCTGCTGAGGAAAACAGAGCAGGGTGCTCTGTTTATTAATGTCTACCAAACGTGTAACGTTCTTTAGAGTGTGAAGACCACCAATCAGGGGCATCTGTGGCCTTGTGACAAGGCCACATAACTAATGGCAGGTGGTTTACCAAGAACCATGAGAGAGGAGGAGGCTGGCAAGTGACCCTGAGGCTCTGCCGTTCCTGAAGACTGGTTTTAGGAGAAGGATTAATCTGTATAGCCTTAAAAAGGAATGAAATTCTGATACATACTGCAACATGGATGAACCTTGAGATTAATAAAAGGATAATAAGTGAGTCATAAAAGGACAAATGTTATGTGATTCCATGTGCATGAAATATGTAGAGCAGGCACATTCATAGAAACAGAAAGTAGATTATAGGTTATCTGGAGCTGGAGGAAAATGGGAAATTATTGCTTACTGGGTACAGAGTTTCTGTTTGGGGTGATCGAAAAGATTTGGAAATAGTAGTGATTATGGTTACACAGTGGTATGAACGTCATTAATAAATGGTTGAAATGGGATATTTCATAAGCATTTTAATCATAATTAAAATAATTTTTTCAAAGGCTGAAATTAGGCCCCTACATATTAGCAGATGTCCTCAGAACATTCTTTATGACCCCAGTGCTGGCTCATCAATGGCTTTCAACTTCTCTGGCCTCTGAGTTTTACCCTTCTTTATCACTGCCTTAGCTATATTCAACAAATAATTTTAAATTATTTTTATGTAGTAAGGTGCTCAGCTGAAGCATTTCTAGAAATAGTATTTCTCTGGAGAAATTTATGAAGCAGAAAATACATATATAACGGTTGAAAGCAAGGGGAGGAAGTATCTATCGTTTGTGCCAGGAGTGAACATCCAAATAAATAGCGTCGGGAGCGTTTGTCCAGCTACATCATTCAGACTTGCCCCAAAGCCTGGGTCTCCCAACACTTGTGCCTGGTCAGAGGATTCATGAGCATCATAGCTCCATTTGCAACCCACTCATCTCCAGCTGCCTGCTGATTATTCTGGCCATTCACCGGAGATTCAAAATCTGCTCTTTTGTTCCTCTCTTTTGTGCGGTAATTATATTTACTTGCACAGAAGGCTGAGTGAAGGCTAAGTCAGATTTGTATGGTGCAAGATGTCTCAGTCTGCTTTCTATCCCTAAATGGAGGATGAGGATTAATTCCTTTACTTCTCAAAGAAATCAGTGTGTATCCATTGGCATGCTGCAGCAAAAGTTCCTTGATCAAATATGTTTTTCACAATGTGCAGACGGCCAACTGTTGTTACAGCACTCTGAAAAGCACATTTTCTTGACTTTAGTGTCCGTTTGTGTTGACTTTGAATTTAGATGGGGAAAAAAGCCATTAACCTCCAGAAATTATAGAAAAAAATAAAGTAGCTGTATGGTTTGGCAAAGTAATGGATAAACAATTATATGTAAATAAATGAAAGATACTAGAGGTCTCAGAGTGCAGGATTCTCCGATGAATCCCTTGCCATAATCTTGTTAATAGAGCGCATGTTGGAGCCTAGCTGGCCTTTTAACACTTTAGTGGGGATATAGCAGGATTAATAAGACAGCCCAAACTATGGCTTTTTCAATTGTGTTCCTAAGAATAGCCAGTTGTGTGAAAGCCTGAGGTGTTTTAAACAGACTGATTACTTACATTGATTGATGATTGGATTCAGAATAATTTTCTTGCCTTGGATGAGAAAAAGTGACGTTATTGACCCTGTTCATTCAATCAAAATGGTAATACAACATGAGCATGCCAGCTTGCAGAAGCATCAAGCCAGGGGAGAGTCTAAATTATGCAGGGTCTGCCTCCAAGCTGTGTTTATGAATACAATTGATTGACATTGCCTGTCACCCCTCCTCAAGACACATGCATCCACATGCGCTCATCTTATTATAGATAAACAAGACATTGAGATTACAGAAATTGTTTTTACTCCATATTTCATTGGAAAGATAATCATTACTATCCTTTATTTGTGGCTAATGTGCCATTATGTATAAAAAGAGAAAGAATGATTAAATGTAATGTATTATTAGAAGCACTCAGAAGCTTATACTTGGTAAAGAAAGTTGATTACTCAAAATACCTTTCAAGAGAGTTCTGCGTTCTCTAGATCACTTAAAATACCTCTCTAATTACTGAATGGTTCATTATACTTCATTTCCTCCATGTTTGATGAGCTCTTCCAATATTGGCTCCTTGGCCTCCCTCACTGGGGGCAATTCAGTCCCTTATGATCTCTGTCTTAATTAATACTCCTGAAGGTGCACAGAATCTAGAAGGCATGTTGCTATACCTGATTTTTAAAACAGAGTCATGTAGTATGGGTGGAAGGAGGGAGGAGACTTGTAATAGGGTTGAATCAGGGATGGGGTGAGGTCAGAACTCAGGAAATGTAAAAAAGGATGGATCATAATTTAAAGCAAAACAATGTAGTGGAAAAGGGTTACTTTTTCTGCTCGTCCATAGCTGGCCCTTCTGGGAAATGTACCTTCTTACTTTTAAGAAGTTGTCTTCTTCCATACTGATTATGTGGTTCTGGTGTTAAGTCTACATTTTTTATGACCTCACATAGGGATAGTAACCCCACCATGTTATAATCATGTTTTTCCAGATTTTTGAATTAAAATAGAGAGTTCAAGTGTTAGGGCATCTCTCTTTGGATAATTTGAAACATAAATTTTGGAGGTGACAGTAAGCAGAGTTTCGGTTGTAGGAAAGAAGCTTATCAGAGAGAAAGAAACTAATATACAAAGAAGAAAAAAAATGGGGACATGGAGAGAAATCCCGGGTGGCATTTGAAACTACACATATGGTCATCTCTGAGGTTCAACATCACCCCCGCCTTTCTCAAAGCTTGTCTATTTTGTTGAAACTAATTTGTTGTTTTTTTTTTTTTTAGCACTTTCAGCCTAGAAAGCCCTAACTCATAGTACAAAAGGCAGATTTCCCCAGAAATTGTATTGCTAAATCAGCTCTTAAGTTTTTGTCATATTGCAAGGTTTTTCGATTGCCGAGATTTATAAAAATCGGGTGGTCTAAGCAAAAGTGATTGTTCTCTCTTTGTCCATATCCCCATTATTGGATTTTTTTTTTTTTTAGCACTTTCAGCCTAGAAAGCCCTAACTCATAGTACAAAAGGCAGATTTCCCCAGAAATTGTATTGCTAAATCAGCTCTTAAGTTTTTGTCATATTGCAAGGTTTTTCGATTGCCGAGATTTATAAAAATCGGGTGGTCTAAGCAAAAGTGATTGTTCTCTCTTTGTCCATATCCCCATTATTGGATTTCTCACACATATATTTGTTAACATCCATCTCCATTGTGCATGTGCCTTGACTGACTTGCCAGGCACTTCTCTCTGTCCGCATCCTAGGATCTTTCGCTTCCCCTCTGCCCGCCACTGTTCCAGCCTGTTGCTCTGATTCCCACCTTGGGGGCTCTGACTGTCCGGAGCTTCTGAAAAGCCCTGATGGCTTCAAGAGAAACAGCTCCTTGACATTCTTTGTGCTTCTTTTCAGAAACAAAGCCGCAAATTTGGAAGGCAACAGTGAAGCTCCACAGGTAAGAAATAATATCAATCATGACTCATTCCATTTTCCTGCTTGGACACTTTGGATGACTTATCTCGGCAGGTTTCTAGTCGAAGAACATCTGTTACTTTTTTCCAAATCCCTGTAATGAAGCCAGCATTCAGTTGCAACTCCCTGAAAACCCACAATTATTAAAACCACAAGCATGCACCTCCTTCACTTCCCATTTATTTGAGAAATGTAGTGAGCATGAAACATTTTCTAAGTACCTACTGTACAGTTCCATATTTTTTTCCTCAATGAATTCCTATTTTACAGAGAGGGGAACTGGTATACAGAAGAGCCAGATATTTTGCCTAAGGTCCTTAAGTTGTGCTTAATAGAGCAGAATTCATAAAGGAAGCTGAACTTTGTCACCTTCAAATCTGCAGTAGGTCCACAGTCCTTGCCATTCACTAGCTTCTTTGTGAGTGATGCTGAAGTGAGCTAACCTAGCTTCAAAATGTAGCTACCTTCTATTTTACTCTATATGCTTTCAGAAAGAATATGTCATTTAAATATTTTGAAGCATCTACAAAACTTATTTACATGGCTTCAAATAACGTTGACTGGATTTGCATATGCTAATTTGTCTTTTTCAATGTTGGATTTAAATTCCATGTGACTGATATTCTTTTAAAATCTAGCTCTTTGCCTTCATGTAAGACCATATCTTAGCGCCTCATTCTGCATCCATCAAAGTGAATTAATGGTGGGTTTTGAGGTTAGAAACTGCTCCTTATTCATTTTTTGTAAGTATACAAATCAGTGATGTTTATTGAATTTATAGAGTTGGTGTAACTGTCACCATCATCTAGTTATAGAACTTTTCATCACTCTAAAAATTTCCCTTGAGCTCATTGGCAGCCATTTTGCACTGTAAACAGTATCCCTGTCAGAGGCAACCACTGACCTGCTTTCTGTGTGTATAAAGTTATCTTTTTCTATTTTCATATCAATGAAATACTACAATACATATCTTTCATGTCTGCCTCCTTTCACGTAGTATAATGTTTTTAAGGTTCACACATTCTATAGCATATATCAGTAGTTCATTCCTTTATATTACTCATTGTGTAGGTATATGCCACATTTTATTATATTATCCACTTAGATTTGATGGATATTTGGATTGTTAAGTTTTAGCCAACATAAAAAAATGCTTCTGTGAACATTTGTGTACACATCATTGTGTGGGTAGGTTTTCATTTCTCTGTGGTAGATTATTAAGAGTGGAATTGCTGGCTCATATAGGAAGTTTATGTTTCACTTTTTAAGAAATTGCCAAACTGTTTTTGAAATTGGCTGTACCACTTTACACTGCAACAGCAGCAGTGTGTGAGGGTTCCGGTTTCTTTACAACTTTCACAAAAGTTTGTATGGTCAGGCTTTTTGCTTATAATTGTTCATGTAGTTGTATAATGGTGTTTCATTGTAGGTTTAATTTTATTTCCTAATGACTAATAATGCATAGCAAGTTTCAGCTCTTTGCACGTGTTCTTTGATGTATATATGTTTTTTTCAATTTTAGGTCACTTTTCTTATTTTTGACTTTTCATATAATATTGTTATACTATATTATGCTATTGTGTTATTAAACTATGTATTATACACTGTGTTATATAATATATATTATAGTTGGAAGTACTTTATCAGATATATATTTTTCAAATATTTTCTCCCAGTCCATGACTTGTCTTTTCATTTTCTTAATGGTGTCTTCTGAAGTATAAATGTTTTTCATTTTAATGAAGTATAATTTATCTTATACATATTATTATATATTATAATTTATTATTTACTTTACATATATATATCACAAGCTTTTGGTTTTGTATCTAATAACTTTTTTCCTAAACTAAAAACTGGTGATTTTACTCTTATGTTCTCTTTGAAGAGTTTTAAGTTTTAGCTCTTACATTTAGGTTAATGGTTGATTCTGAATGAATTTTTGGTAAGCACCTAAATTCATACTTTTGCATGTGGTTATCTAATTATACCGGTACCATTTATTTAAAATATAATTGAATTGCCTTTGTCAAAAAAAATTGACCATAAACATAAGGGTTTATTTCTGGACCATCAATTCAGTTTCTTTGATCTATGTGCTTATCCTTATGACAATATACGGTTATCCTTATGCCAGTTTCACATTAGCTTCTTTACTGTTGCTTCATAGTAAAATTTGGAACCAGGTAGTTTAAGTTCCCCAAATTTGTCCTTTTGCAAAATTGGTTATTCTAAGTCTTTGCGTTTTAAATTTAGCTTGCTATTTTCTACAAAGAAGTGCTGCAGAGATTATCACAAGGATTTTTATTATGTCTGTAGATCAATCTGGGGGAAAAACTGCATCAATTCGTGGAAAAAAAAATTTCAGTCCATGCCTATGGCCTGTGTCCTCATTTATTTAATTTAATTTGTTCCAGCAATGTTTTATGGTATTCAGTACACAAATCTTATACATTTTGTGTTAACTTTAGTCCAATGTATGTGATTCTTTTTGATGCTATTCTGAGTAGAATTGTTTTCTCGAATTTATTTTCTAATTGCTCACTTCTAGTATATGGAATTCAATTGATTTTCGGTATTAATTGTGTAACCTGTGACCTCGTTAAACTCATTTGTTCATTTTAGGGAGTTTTATGTGTGCGGGGGTATTCTTTGGATTCTTTATACATAGGATTATGCCATTTGCAAATAAAGACATTTTTATTTCTTCAGATTTGAATTCCTTGCATTTCTCCTCCACACCCTCTTTCTCCTTCCTCTTGCCTTGATGTATTGGCTAAAGTTGCCAGTAGAATGTTGAATAGAAATGGAAAGAACTAAGCAGAAAGTATTGGTCCTTTTCATCATCTTTGGGGGAAAATATTCAGTCTTTCACCATTAAGTGTGATGTTAGCTTTTTTTTTCCTTCTAAAGAAGATCCTATCTATCTAGTTTGTAGTGAAACTATTATTATGGAAGAGGTTTGATTTTCTCTCACAAGCTCTTTGCATCTATTGGGATTATCATGTGAATTTTGTCTTTCTTTAATATGGTCTTTCACAGTAATTGAGTTTCAACTATTTTACCACCCATACATGTGTGGTAAAATTCTATTTGGTCATGATGTATAAAACCCTTATCGTATGTTGCTGAATTCAGTGTGCTAATATTTTGTTCAAGATTTATGGATCCATATTTACAATGGCTATTGGTCTATACTACAGTTTTCTTGATGTCTTTGTAAGTTTTTGTTGTCTTGGCAATTGTGTTCTTATACAATGATTTGGGAAGTATTCCCTTCTGTTCTATTTTCTGGAAGAGCTTGTGAAGGAATGGTGTTATTTCTTCTTTAAATGTTTGATATAAATCATCATTGGTAAACGCTTTATTAAATAAAACCACATAAGCCTAAAGCTTTTTCTGTGAGGATGTTTTTAATTACTAATTTAATTTTCTTACATGTCATAGGTCTTTTTCTGAGTGTATTTTATTAATGTCCATCTCTTCAGGAATTTGTTCATATGTTTTGACAACTAATTTGTTGGTATTCAATTAAGCTAATATTTCCTTATAAATCTTTTATTTTTTGTAGGAAAGGTGTTCATGCCCCCTTTTCATTACCGACTTTGATAATATGCTACTTTTGTTTTATTTCCTTGGTCAGTCTAGCTAAGGGTTTGTCAATTTTATTATTTTTTAAAGAGTAAACTTTTGGTTTTATTAATTTTCTTTATTATGTTTTTGTTGTTTTCTTTCATTGATTTACTCTAATATTTATTATTTTTTTTACTTCTTGCTTTGACTTTGGTTTTCTCTTTTTGTAATTTGCTGAAGTGAACACTTAGATGATTGATTTGAGACTTCACTTTTCTGATATAGGCATTTAAAATTTCAGAACTTCTAAGGCTTTAGCTGCATCTCATTAATTTTGATATATGTGTTTTTAAAGTTTCAATAATTTATACTATTTTATGAGTTCTCCTTTGAACCATGGGTTATTTGAAGTGTGTTTAATGTCTATATACTTGGGTTGTTTCTGTTGTGGATTTCCAATTTAATTTCAAGTAGTCAGAGATTATACTTCACATACTTTCAACCTTTTGAATTTTTTGAGAATTGTTTTATGGCTCAGCACGTGCTCTGTCCTGGAAGATGTTTCATGTGTGCTTGCAAAGAATGTGCATTCTGTAGACTTTGGTTGAAGTGTTCTATCAATGTTGGTAAAAGCAAGTTCTTTGATAGTGTTATTCCTGTCTACTGTGTTCTCACTGATTTCTTTCTGGTTTTCTATCAATTTTTTGTGAGTAAGCCAATGAAATCTCTATTATTAAATTATCTTTTTCTCCTTTCAGTTCTTTCAGTTTTTGCTTCAAGTATTTAGGGCTTTATTGTTACACATATATGTATTTATAATTTTTATGCATCTTTGATGATGTTTTAATGTCCACATTTGTCTCTCGTAATTTTTTTTTGTCTTACAGTTGATTTTTAAAAAATAAATATAGCCACTCCGCTTCTTTTATGGACACTAGTTACATGTTATATATTTTATTTTTTTCATTATTTTATTTTAAACATATTTATGTTTGTGAATGTAATGTGTATCTTTTGGGAACAGCTTTTAGTGGGGTTCGCTTTTTTTTTTTTACCCAGTCTGACAGTCTATGCTATTTGAGTGGTGTTGTATAGACTATTCACATTTAATGTAATTTTTAATGTTTGGTTTTACCTCTACTATTTTGATATTTGTTTTATCATTTGTCCTTTTTTCTTTCCTCTTTTCCTTCTTTATTCTTTTGAAGTCAGTATTTACAAGTGCCATTGTAATTCCTATGTTAAGTTTTTACTATATTTTTTAAATTATGTTCTTAGCAATTGTTCTCAGAATTATAATATGTATCTTAATATATCCCAGTCTACTTCAAAATAATAACTTAATTGCAGTAAAATATAGAATCTTGCTTTAATATATATTTCCTTTCACCCCTGCTTTATGTTAACGTTGTTATATATATCCGTATGTTATAAACACAAACATTTTATATTTTTTGTATTACTTAATCTTCTAAAAATTTAAGAGAAAAAGTAATAAAATATATCTTTATAAAGTCTTTTTTATTTACCAAAGCATTTACCACTTACAGTGCTCTTATTCTTTGGATTTGAGCTATGTTCTGGTGTCATTTCCTTTCGGCTTGTAAGATTTCTTTTTGTGTTTTTTGGTAAACTAGGTCTTCTAGGAATGGCTTTTCTCAGTCTTTGTATATCTGTGAATATCTTTATTTTAGCTTCATACTTAAAAGATAATTTTGCTGGATACAGAATATTTGCTCTTTGAGTATGTCATTTCAGTGTCTTTCAGACTCCATTGTTTTGGAGGAAAAGTTATCTATTACTCCTTTCATTATTCCTCAGTATATGAAGAATTGTTTTTCCTCCTGTGGGTTTCTTTGTATTTCAATAATGTGACTATGGAATGTCTAGGTATGACTCTTTTTGTGTTCATCCTACTTGAATTTTGTTAAGCTTCTAATATCTATATATCATTAGATAGTCATCAAATTTAGGATATTTTTGCCAGTATTATGTCATTTTTAACCCCGTATAAACCTGTGCTCTTTCTGTGACTCCCTTTACACATCTGTTGATATGCTTCATATTGTCCCAAATATCTTTGAGACTCTGTTAATTTTTCTTCATCTTTTTTTACCCTGTTCTTCAGGTTGGAGAATTTGTATTGATCTATATTTAGGCTCACTGCTTCTTTCTCATAGCACTTCAAATATAGTATTAAATTCCTCTAGTAAATTTTAAACTGCAGTTGCGCCAGAATTTTTATTTTTTTTGTAATTTCTATTTTTTTGAAATTCTCTATTTGTTGATTTGTTGACATACTTTTCTTTAATTTTTTTAAACACAATTTCCTGTTGTTCTTTGAATTCATTTCTCATAGTTGCTTGCACATCTTTGTCTGCTAAATCCAACATTTGGGGACACCAGATAAATGTTCTACTGAAAGTTTTTTTTTTCCTTGAATATGGGTTACACTTTTTCTTTTCTTTGCACATATCATAATATTTTGTTGAATACTGGACATTTTAGAGTCTATACTGTAGCAACTCTGGGTTCTGATTCATACCTCACCTTGAGGGTTTTTTGTTTGTTTGTTTGCTTATATGCTAGTAAACATAACTTGCCTTGCATTTCACATGAATCTGTGAGATCTCTCTCTCCTGCAATGTGCAGGCATTGATATCTCTAATCAGTTTTATTTTTAAGTTCAAATTCCTGTGTTAGCCTGTAACTTCAGAGACAGAGATTTAAAGAGGTTGTTCTTAGATACCTTAAACTGATAAGCCTTCCATTTTTTGCTGATGGATCTATGTGTGGGCTGGAGACCACATTCGTAGTTTACACTGATTTCAACTCTCCTTGCTTTAATTTTTCTGATTGTTCCTCTTCTGTCTCCTCTGGGCATGCACTTAATTTCCATCAGCTAGGGTTATGTCAGTGGGTTGTACCCACTTTAGGCTATGCGGCGTATGCATATAACCTTGGGTTTTTCTAGGATGTGTGGGGAAATCATCAAGACTTACATGGCCACTCAGTCATCTAGAAATACCTGTTAACACTCCCAGCTAGTTTATGAGTTCATAGTGGTAACACTCCAGATCAAGTAATCCCTGTATCCCTTGCAGCGGCAATGAGGATGCCAGTTCCCATAGCATGTTCCACCCTGGTCAAACTATCACACTGGGGAACCAGGGGCGAGAGCAGTCCTGGGCAAAAACATCACAGATTCTCATTGTTTGTATTTGCAGTTGAATAGTTTTCATGAATAAATATTTGATTTTTCTATGCTTTTTGTCAATTTCCAGAGTGCTGAAGTTGTTTTGACCGTTTTGGATACCTTCATACTTGTTTATTAGGGAGGAGATTTGTTGTCTTCCTCACTCCATGATGCTAGACTTTTATTCAATTTTGTTTTCTTAGTGCCTAACACAGTTCCTGGATCATTTTGGATTCTTATATTTTACAGAATTAATAAATTGACCAAGGGAATAAGAAAAAGCATGTTATCTCATGCAGCTCAGGGATTCCCAAATGTAATTTGATGGCTTTGCTGTGTTTTTTGTAAGAGTGCACAAGAAACATAATCTAGAGATAATTGGTCTTCAACTCAGAATGATTAACTAACGAGACTTATGGTCCCTAGAGATAAAGTGGAACGAGTTGTATATACACATGCCAATTTATGACAGTTTCTAGACACATCTATAGACCTCATGTTGCTTAAGACAGACTCCAACTGTTATTCAAATAAGTAAATTGTAGTTAATGATTTAGGCAGCATTTCCATTTTGACTTCAGCTCCCAATGCTACTTATTGGTTAGAGAAGGATTACTAATTCAAGATGTTTACAGAATACCCTAATCTATTATTTCAAACCAGGAACTCAAATTCAGCCATCCCATTTTAATATGCTTAGGTTATGTCTCTGACAAGAAAGAATATTGAAATAAATAATTGACCTCATAAAAGATCAAATAGATGAAATATAATGGTTATACTTGGGTTAAGTTTAATCAGATGGCCAGTTTAAATTTTTTTTTTCTAAAGCAAAAATGCTTAACATTTACAGGAAGCACGGAACAGAAGCTGAGTTACAAGTTCAGAAGCTGTCACTAAAATTGTCTACATAGCCATTTAACCATAGCTGTTCTTCCCATATTTCCTGCTTTAGAGCCAACATATAATCAAAGCACTTTCAGTGGGTCATTTATATCACCATATGGCATGATTCTGCTTTCTTTCCAAACTCTTCAAACCTCTTGTGTTACTGAGACTCGAAATATCTCCTCTAGTATTTAAACCCGTACGTGTGTGCACATATACACACACACACAACACACACACACACACACACACACACACACATTTCTATTGACTGCTACATATTTTCCCCCTAGGGTAAGTGTACTTGGGTAAGATACCTTTGTATTCAAGTCTTAATCCTGCATGACCAACTTGTAGAGATGGCCTCTACAAGTGGATTGAGATAGTTGTCAATTTTATAACTTTGGATGCCACTGGTATAGTGGAAGCGTCTCTATCACTAGGCTACACAAATATTGGACAAATGGTCATTTCATGTTATGGCTGATCATCAAATACTTAGCTGAAGTGCTTCATGAGCATTCCAATCTGACAGTGAAATTAAATGGAATAAGGGCATCTGGATTCATGATCAATCTAATTTGTCAACCGGTGCAAATAATGCAAGAATGTTTAGATCAACTAAAATAACATAGGCTAAGAAACCTCATAGACTTAAATAAGGTGGAGGAAATGCCTTGGCATCCAGTAGATTAGGGGACACCAGTTTATTTTATTATTTGGATTAGTCCATTAGGATTTTAGTGAAAATGAGAAATTTTTTGGTGTCAATTGAAAAGTAGATTTAAAAGCCAAAGGAAATAGTTGCTGTTTTTCATAAGATATCATTCTAGGAACTCTACAGGGGATTATAAATAGAAGGTGCCCTGAATTCCCTCATTTCTTCCCCTTTAGTTTCTGTGTTTATCTCCATGATAACTCTTATCATGTATATCATACACAGTTTTCATATCCTTTTCTAGACAATGAACTTCCTCTAGAATAGAGACTACTTTTATCATATATATCATAATAAGTTTTGTGACAACAAACTCTTTCTAGAAAATGAGCTCCTTTAGAACGTGATGTTGTTTTATTAGGTTTTTGAATTTCTAGTGCCTAGCATGGTGTATGATACACAATAGGTTCAACTGTTTTCTGACTTAATCAGTGTACAAAGAGGAATGACATTAGATCATGTGCTCACTCATACTTGGTTCACAATAATGTTCAGACACTTAATAAAGTGACAGGACTGATAAACTACACTTTTTGGATAAGCGATGAGTGACTTGTAATACAAGCTTTGTTATTGGGACTAATTTATAATTCCAGAGTTCGCCATATTGCCCTGATGAGTTGACTTTGCTGTTTGGAACCAATTAAGGGTTTTGAAAAATCTTGAGAATGAATATTGTGGAAATGGAGACAGTACTAAACACGCAGATAGAAAGAGTAGTTATTACTGTGAACAGATTTTGGTTTAGGAGTTTCTTTTAAAACTGAATTCTGATGTAAGCAAATATTTTTTATTTCTGCAAAGATTCCATGAAGATTCATTTATTGAGCAGTTATCATGTGTAGGCGTAGTTCTTTGTGCTAGAATTGCAAGCATGGATACAGTCCAATTCCTGCCTTCAAACGTCTTAAATCCTAACTGGAGAGAGACAAGATTATCAATAAATAAAGGCTAAAATGTGTCATAGGTGCTCTGTTGAAATATTGCTCCAAGAGAAGATGTAGTCAACTGCACAGTAGGAATCGAGGTTAAGGAAGGCTTGGTAGAGGAAGTGACCTGTGAGCTGAGCATTGGAGATATATAAGGTTGGCCAGGGAGATGCGGGGAAGGAAGCAGGATGCAGCAGGAGTATAGATGTGATTATGTGATAGCACAGAAGGCACGTGCAAGTAGAGAAGGCAGCTGTGGGTTTTACTGAAATGAGATCCGTACCATCAGGTGCTGTCAGGTGGAAATGGCAGGGTAAGTAGCATATTTGATAGCAACTAAGATAAGGCTCCCTTGCAAATTGAACTTGAAACAAGCTAGATGTAAATACAGATCTATTAAGGCAAAGCACTTCATGTGTCAATATCTATTAACTGCTTGATGCTGAGATGTATTTGTGCTGAGTGGCAGGAGCTGGGGGGCCTGCCAGTCCCAGTAAGATATAAGACCAAGAGAGGTTTTTCCCAAAGAGAAGAATTCGCTTACAAGTACACACAACCCTGGTTGTATTACAATGTGATTATATTTCAGGCTCTTCTGAGAGATAAAATTGTCTATGATGGAAATCAGAGAGAGCACAATGCAAGGCTGGGGGCTGGTTGGCAGCATGCAAGATCAAACTGTCTTTTAACTTGTATTAGACAAGGGATTAATGTTGGATTTTGTGATATTTTTGACTGATACTCATATAGTTCCATTAAGAACAATCTTGGGAAATTATCTGAATGCATCTACTTAAATGGATGGGTGATAAATTATATCTCTATAGCTATCATTGAAATGAGGGGAGGATTCTGTAGTTAGACACTGGGGATTAGGCTTTGCTCTATATTTTTACAATTATATTATTTCCCCATCTTAAATTAGTAAAGTGGAACTGATGGTTTTTCCCAGTTCCATGGAGAACAAGGATATCACACTATCAGGAAGCCAGAATTCTCTTTCTATTTTGTCTGTATCGCCTGCAAGATACCATAATACAAATGTCCCTCACATTTGATGAAAAATGTACATTTCTAAGCAGAATGATATCTGATTCAACATTGTGTTTGTCTTTATCCATTATGCCCCTCTGAAAGGACAAACACATGCATTTCATTTTCCATCTGATGTTTATTTCATTCTAACCCTCTCCTTACCATCCACACAGGGCTCTGAGGCTTCCAGTTCAGATTTATGAGATAATAGACTAGTGCTTTAGCCGCAGGGATAGGATGCAACAATAAAACTTTTGAGTCCAATACAATTTTTAAATGCTTTTTAAATGCTTTTTAAAACAGCAAATGCTGTTGCCCAAGGTTAAATTTGATTGAAGTTGAACCAGGTCTGAATGTCCAAATGACCATTTTAGATTTCAGCAAAATTAATGTTTGCTTTATCCATGAAAGTGCTTTGGAAGGTTTACTGGTACTGACTGAGTAGAAACTGGTTATATTGTTATTATTGTAATTCACATATACCAGGCTATACCATTATGGTGATAGAATAGCGTTTCAGAAACAATGACAAAAACAATCGTACATTCGCCAGTCCTTTCTCCCAAATAGTTCTGGGAAACCCAGAATCTCTTATGTGACCCATGAACCAGTTAGTATTCTTAGAAACTTAAATAGAATTATCCATTTTTCTCCTCTTCTGCTGTGGTTTGCTCTAATGATGTCTACTATTTCAGTATTCTGTCTTGCTGTCCCCATTAAACCATTTAAACGTTCTAGTAATTTCGATATCTTTCATCTAGGTCACATCTCAGTTTCTCCTTGCCTCTGAAAGCAAGATAAATATAATT
This sequence comes from Pteropus alecto, assembly GCF_000325575.1. NCBI lineage: Eukaryota > Metazoa > Chordata > Mammalia > Chiroptera > Pteropodidae > Pteropus > Pteropus alecto. The sequence continues at coordinate 12,276,302 of NW_006434835.1, forward strand.
ATTCAGACCATGAGCTTCACTTTCAGATCGAAAATATTGTCACAGCTTATATCATCAAGTTTTCCAGTAAGAGGATCACCAACTGTTACTTGTAAATCTCTTTTTCAGATTTTGTATAAAATAGGATATGATCTGTAGTCAAACGAGGCAAATCTATTCCAGTCATTAGTTTTCACTGTCCATTGGGGAAATCCGGGAAGGTAGGATAAATGTTTCTTGTTTGACAAAACTGCATAATTTATCCATCTAGTGAAACATCCTCTGTGGGTCAAACTGAAATGAGCCACCTTGTCAATTAGGACCAGCATCTTCCCCAGTAAATAGATTTGTCACTTTGTACTGCTTCATTGTGTGGAGAAAAAGGTTCCCACAAGTGAGAGTTGTTAGTTTGTTGTAGGATACAATCTTTAGTTTTGCGTTGGCTGGATGGTTTCGATTTTTAGAACAAAAGATCATCTCTTTAAATACTATTTCTCCTGGAGTAACTGAGATTTCCGAGAAAGTCTATGGCAGATGAGGCAGCTTTGGGCAAATGTTTATATAAAATGTATTCCCATTGGGCTAGAACTGAGTTTCTGTTAGGTAGAGCAAGTGACACCCCCTCCTCAGCATCAATGTCATAGTCTGATTTATATGAGATTGAGGCATCTACTAGGAGACCAACTCAAATAGTAATGGAGTTCAGGCGTGTCTAGAAGGCTGGACGATGTGTAGACTCATGGTAACCAAAATGCAAAGTGAAGGTAACCAGGCTCCACAAAGTGAATTGATCATAACATAAGATGAAGGCCGACCTAATGATCTAGATTCTGCAACAGGGCATGAGGGTGAGCAGAGAGGGCAGTTCTGTTTATAATGTATTGGCTGGTGAAAATAACATTATCTGGAGTATAACAAGTGACCCTCACTGGCTCTTTTACTTTTGTTCCTATCAATAGTTACACATATGGACACATTTTTTTTTCCCCTACTGGAACTAAAAATACAAATGCATATTTACACACTTATTTGTATAACAGATTAAAACTTCAATCCATGTATTGAGTAGCATAATTACACCACATATAAGCATTTGCATATGAAAGTCCTTGATTTGCATGGACAATTATAAGTACTCTTTTTGCTGATGCAAATGAAGAAACACCTTTGGAAAATTGGACTCATAATTTCTAATCATATATCATTGAGTGGTGCATACAGTTTGGGGAAAGGAATTGGCATCATTTTAAGAATAAGAAGTCATTTAGGCAAATTTTCTCTGGCAAAAGTACTTGACAGAATATTTTTTTTTTCTGATAATGCTTAAAAATTGAGCATTCAAAGGTTCAAAGCTGAGAGATAAAGGATTGACTTGGGAGTTCCTGGATAAGCACAGAGTGATCTACTTGACTTCACTTGACTAGCATAAGAATTTTATAAATATTTTCATTAGAAGCAATCAGGATGGTTTGGTTATATATAGTCTTTGTACCACAGAGTATTGAAATCCCAGAAAGGAAGGAATTCTAAGACGTCACTGGTAATGTTTAAAAGGGTCAGAGCTCTTGGTTTAGAAGGCAAGGGGCCATGCTGGGCATTTTCAGTCATATTCTCCAGGTTTCTGTCTCTTCAAATAAATTTCAATGTGAATTAAATATTTCCTCAAGGACAGTGAAACTCACATTTGGATTTTAAGAGTTGTCAAAAAGCCCAGGATCTCTCAAAAGACTGATTATTTAACATGATCTTTAATGTCAACTTTCTGTCCAAAGAGTTTGGTACATCTTGGGTGTTTCTCTCCAGTTATCAGTTGTTTAGATATGTGAAATTGCTTCTTGTCGTGAGCATGATCAGGAGAAGCAAATTTTCAGTTCTATCATTTATGTACTTTCAGTAATTACATTTCATTTATTGGGTCATGAGAAATGACATTTTGTTTCTAAGTGAATAGAGTTATAATGAGTTCACGTCATATTATTAAATCTTAAGTCCGTAACCGAGGTGACTCTGCCCTTATAAAATCACTCTGTTGTAAGACTTTTTTCTCCCTGTTTATCTAAGAATCTAGACATCTTGAACACATAAAACAGATGCCTCTTAGATGGCTTCTGACTTCTCTATCCAAAGGGAAGCTGAAAAATAGACCATGGTCTTTTCAAAGACCATCGGGAAACTGTGCTGGGAACATATAACCCCAACTCAGACTCAAGGTTCAAGGGTGGATTCCTAGCTTGGTGGGGCAAACCATCTCCTTTCGCTTCCTTCAAGGCCCACATGGATTTATATCTCTGCCAGGAAAGATACTGGGCGTCATTCTCCCACACGTTTCATTCTTGTATTTCATATCTGTTAGCAATTCCAGAAAATGTCAGTGCCTTGGCATATTAATTTAATTTAAACTTAGAATTGATTCCCAGTTGATTTCCTATATTTATTTATCTACCTATTTCTCTCTATCTCTTTCTCTATTATCTCTATCTTTATATCTATATCTACTCTATATACCTGTATCTATTTGTCTATCTATCGAGAGAAATAGTTGTGAGTATAACAAAATTGAATATATATATATACACACACATACACACACACCCACCATACATGCATGTGTGTGTGTATTCCAACTGAAAAGTTCATACATAATGATAGTAAAGTGGGTTTTGCTTTATTTTGTTTTGTTCTATTTTGTATTTTGACTCTCGTGGAAGATATATCTCTATAATATATCTCATGTTTATAGTAACCTTATCGTGACAGTGAGGCAAATATCATAGTCCGTGTTTTCTAAATAAGAAAATTGAGGCCAAGAGGATTTAAACGATCAGTTCAAGGTGATAATGACCTTGACTAGTAACTGAATGACCTAGGGCTGACCTCAATCTCAAGGACCCTAGTTTGGTGCTCTTTCTAGTTCTACTAGGCTTATGTCTTCTTCTCTTATTTGTCCAATAGTGTCTACTACAACTTCGCCTAAAGCATATATTCTAAGGTAATACTTGTTAATGAAGAGGTCTTTCTTAGAGATAATGAAATGTGCCCCAATCAAGTATGCTTAGTGTCTCACCTGTTAGTCCAACTATAACATCTTGAAAAATGCTGGAAGGGCTGTGGCTTAGAAGATAACATTATCATCTTAAATATCCTGAACATTTACATCACGTTGTAGAGTACCTGTTCTGAAGTGTATGTGAGAACTCATGGGGGATGCCATCAATGTATGTCTCATTAGACAATAAGAATAAATACCAACACACCAGCGCCTAATGAAGTTTGCAGGCTCTCTTCTGCTCTGCAGATTTCTTTAAGGAAAACTTCAGTTTCCAGATCTTCTATGCAGCCTTGACTGCTTGTCCCACAGACACTCGTTCTATGTCGTCTGGGCTCCTACGGGGCTCACCTCTATCACTGCACTGTGTCACACATATTTGCTCCATGTTTCGTGCATATCTCTTTCGTCACCACAACCAGATTATAAACACCTGGAGTGAACGGATAGTACCTGAGTTCTTTTTATTTCCCCCAAAGCCTACTAGGTCCTTAATATATGCTTCTTGGATGAATAATAGAATCTAAAATCAATTTTATGTTACATTTGTCAACCATCTGTAGGCATACTGTATCTAATTTGAAGTACTACAGTTTGGGAGATATGAGAGGATATAAAAGGAAGTGGTAATTATGATGAGGTGGATATAAAGTGAGATCTTGAAGATGGGTTAAATATCTGGGATAACAGTAGGTGTGGATGAGCTTATATGGCGTGTTCCCATGCACTTTTCTATAACAGATTGCAAGCTTTTTGAAGATACAAGCTTTTTGGAGCTTAGCATAGTGCATGGAAAAGAGTACTCAGTTAATACTCAGTTAATATTTGTCAACCGAATTAATAAAAGATATTTACAGACAGGAAAAGAACATACCTCCAGATCTACTTCCTCCTTAGAGCCATCAAAATTCACCATTTGGTTAACTATCTGCCTCCCTAGACCATAAGATTAAGGTTTGATGAGAGAGAAAACTATGAAAAGTAGAAAGGATGGATAATATCTCTGCAGAATGAATGACCTGAAAGATTCATAGCTGTCCTGTATTCCTCAAAAGTCAAGGGTACTTGGCTGCTACTTGGGAGCTGAGGAAAATACGCTCATAGTGATATGGACAGGAACACCTAAAACAGAGAAAGCGTGTTCCGAAACTCATAAACAGGCCTCACACCCATGCTTAGGCAATGCAAGTACAAGGTCATAGGACCAGAATATGAACTTCAAAATCATGCTGGGCTTGGCTAGAACTTTGAAATGGATCTCACAAAGGAAAAGCAGAGAATGCTGATATTTTAAAAAGGCACATGCAAGTGAAAATAAAAGGGTGCTAACTTAACCCACTTAATTAACACTGGCTGGTTTTCAGGCAGTGAAACATTAAATGGATTACCCTTTGCCGTAAATGGAGGTCTGGAGCCCATATTGGCTCCTCCTGGAAGCTGCAATGTCTGTAATACGGCATCATGAGCCAGGGGAATCAGGATAGTTCTCTGTTCTGCAGGAAACTTGTCATCATCTCCTTGAAGATCTGACTGGTCATCCAGGGCCAATAACTGGGATTTGCATAATGGGATGGTCATTAGAAAGATCTGCTCCCTGAAGATCTTCCATCATATCTGCTGCTTCAGGGACAAGCTAATAATGGCTATGCACACAGAACCCAAGGTTTTAGCAGATAAGAATTCAGACTTCCTGTTGCACAGGATGTTCAAAATCACATCAGAGAGAATAATTTGACATGAGGATAAATAAATAATACATTCGCTAGTTAGCCTGCAAATAAATGATGACTCCTGAAAAGTATACCTATTCGAATCCTATCTTTTTGAGCAAAATTGGGCCCGCCAGAGAGGCAGAGCTGCAACTCCATTTCTATCTTTAATATTCCTGCTTTGGCACAGGTATTCCCCTTTCATTAGAGCTTTTCAACCAGAAAAGCTAATATCTGAATATATTATTCTACGTATTTACTTCCAACTTAGCAGGGCCGAAGCTCGGTGGAGCAGCCGACGTGCACGGACTGCTAACAGCAGAGCAGTGGAAGGAAAGGGACGGAAATAAGAGGGACAGTGACAGTTTCCTTATGTGACAGTAATGGGGAAGGTGGAGCGAAATTCTTAGATAGGTCAGCTGGTCAGAGGCAAAGTATTTTGAGAAAGATTTAAAAAATAGCGAAAAGTACTGCAGCAGCCTTTTTTTTCCTACAACTTTTACCAAACGTGGGATTAAAAAAAAAAGACACAAATATAGGTGAACTGCTAAGGTTATTAGTAGAAGTGAAAATTGGCTAATGGATTCCTAAACCTAAGTACCTCCAATTGGAGTCTAAATTTATAAACAGGGATGCATCTTGATACTTCTGAAATTGAATTAATAGAAAATTTATTTTTGCTATTTGTAACAAAAAGTATGGAAAAACGTCAATCGGCTATCCAAGTCCATAAGTGGTAATGCTGCTGATTCCTTTGCACGTTATCGACTTACCTTAGAGTAGATGAGTGTGACATTGGGAAACGCCTGGAGGTAAGAATTAGTAATATTTGTTTTATTATACTTTTATCATGGTCTTGAACTATGATTTTTCTTGGTACATTGCTATGTGACTTTCCAAGTGTATATTTTTATCTCGTCATACCAACTAAGCAGCCGACTCCTTAGGAGAAATCGTGTATTTCACTTTTTATTCTGTCATTTAGCACCTAGCACAGTGCTGTCCACGTTGTAACAAACGCACGTGCACAAGGCAATGTCCCTTCCCCCAAACGCTCACGTGCGGAGAAGACCAGGTGGACATCCCTGCGGTGCTGTCCTCAGGCACGTGGCATCGCTTGTTGGCAAGGCCTTTTGTATACACTTTGAGGACAGGGGCTTCTTGGTATTCCCATCTAGCATGATGCCCAGCACAGAGTGGGTCCCACATAAATGGCCCATAAAGAGGTGTGTTTGATTTGCAATTCTCTTTAAGGCACAGACTCACTTTCTAACCGGCATGTCTACAGCCCTTTCACCTCATTGTTCTCTCAAAGGATGACTAGGTATAAGGTGGAACTAAAATTCAAGAGAAAAAAATGGGTCAAATAAGCCTCAGGTGTTCAGTGTGACAGGAGAGAATATGTACGACTCCCCAGAGCTGAGGAACTGTGAGGCGTCCTGAGGTGAACCGGGCAGAGGAGAGGGGGAGGCTGATGATTATACTGAGCGGCGGGAATAGAAGCGGAGGAAGTGACTCAAAAATGGAACGACTCCAAGATTCAGGAGCCATGGCGGAAGCAGGTGATGATTTAAGGAGCTATCTTAGTCTCTGACAGAAATGAGAAAAAACACTTTCAATAAAGAAGTCGAAAGGGATGGAATGCGATGACATAAATTAGAGGAAAAATAAGCATGCAGCAGGCACCCATGTGAGCATAGTAAGTGTGCTTCTACCTCGGAGTCGCTATCTAGAGCGTGCTCTCCCCAGAGAGCCACGTGACTCCCTTCTTCCTTTTCTCTGGTCCCTACTCATTCATGACTTGATCATCATATTCAATTTATAGCAGTCCATACCCCATCCCTCTGTTTACCCTCCTTTCCTACATAGCATTTACCATTTATTTACTTTTATATTTATGATCTGTCTCTTTTCATAAAGGCAACAATGCTGTCTGTATTTGTTCTCTGCTCCCTCCCCAGCACCTAGAACAGGGCCCAAGACTTAGTTGGCATGGAATGAATGAATGAAGGCGTATCCTCTGTGGGAAGGCACTGAGGACTGGGGAGTGCAGAACTCCTGATCCGTCACGAATTCTCATTCGCTGTATAATCAGGTTCTCTTCACTGGCTTCAATGTGTCATTCATAATATCGTGTGCTTTAGGAGAGGTTGGGAGTAGGAAAAACATCATATTTCCCCAGGGAAGAAGCCGGACTACTCATTCTCTTTGATTCCTTCTGGTTCATGGTACTATGACTTTGTGATTCTAAAATTTCATGATCTAAATGTTCCATTTTCTCCTACAGTGAACCCTTTGCTTTTAAATTAAATGAATATCTCAATTTTACATGAAATCCAGAGATGATGAACTTTATTGTGATATATATATTTTCTATATATATGTTAATAAAATACATATGTGTGTATGTATATACATATATGCAAATATAGGATTAAAAACCAATAATTTTTGATGTCATTAGCCTACCAGTTATTCTATATCAGTAAATAGGTTAATATATCCAGTTGAACTAGGAGAAGGACATTCAAAGCAGTTTTACTGATGTATTTTCTTTTTTACCACCTGTTATTTAAAAAAATTGACCAAATACAGTAGCCAATTCCCTGGCTGTTATTTAGAGAAAGTTTTGTGCTCCAATCAATATGATATTTTGCTCTGTAGGTACTGAAAATCATTCCTCTGTTGTCACTAATTGCTTTGGTATTCAGCAAAAGTACAAAGTGTCAGCTATTTATTAATAGATCTGTTTTTGTAGCAGGGGGTGCATCTTTGCTGTTTATCATGTACCAGCAGTAAAATTATGCTGAAACCCCGAACAGAGCATGTGATGAAAGACTCTGTCAGCGTGTGGCATATCTGTTGATTAAAAAGCAGGTAAAGGGACACGCAAGGAGAAGGACAATATACATGCAATTCTTCCCAAGCCTTCCTCCCAGTGATCACTCTCACATGGATTAACAGCTGTCAGGGATAATCATTTATCAAGCAATTGTGAAATGGGGAAATATAAAATTAAGAAGAGATTCCTGATGGCTTGTCACAGTCAGTCACTGGGCTAGACTTGCATAGAATTCGTGAGATTAAGTAGATAAAATACACATTTATTTGATTCTCTGGTGCAACTAAATTGAGAAAGGTGGTTTGCAAGACAGATTTCTCATCTCTTTTACTCATTAGTGAGTGATGGAGAAAGCAGCCCTCTATCTTCATCTTTTCAACAGAGATCTAGTAGAGACACAAACCATAGCTCCAAACCATTCTGGAAAACAAAATTGTTTTCTTAGATAAGATGGAGTGATAAAAGAATGTACCTTTCCATCATATTCAGGCCATCATGTACCCAAATTTATGTATGAATTTCTATGCCGTGTATGAATATCTATGAAGCATAATTCATAGAACATTGAGAAAACCTTCTCAGCCCCTGGGATTCATTTGCACCAGCTTACCTTAGTTTTTGAAAACATCACCACAATGGTTGCCAAGTCCCATCGATTACTTTATCCCCTGGTCCAATTAAAAGAGATGTTTAAGGGCCAGCTTAAGGATAGCACCAACAAATGAACTTTATCAGGATGAGAAATGTGACCTAGCTCCTGGGGACCCTGCCCTTGAACCTCAAAGGATCTAAACATGCTTACGGAGCCTGCGGTTAGTCCGAACAAACAACAGGAATCTGTGCTCCGGA